>NC_043766.1:28275055-28990055 GCF_902148845.1 Salarias fasciatus | reverse complement strand
ATCTAGAGTATTTACAGTACTGTACCATATCACGTTACCGTATCACATGTACTGTATTGCAGGGTGGCTAATGCTCTTTTTCAAACAAAAGTGGTTGCTTTGTGAAAAATACTGTGATAACGTGTTGAGATGTTTCAGCACTGTGTATGGTAGATACACTTCAGTACAGTATATACAGTACTGTAAAAAAGAAGCAAACAATAACTATTTGTGGTTGCATTTTTCTACAGAATGGCTAGAAGACCTCCTGGGGGTGGATTCCAGTGCCTGTCCACTCAACAGCAGGAACTGTCCATAGTGAACCCAGTCAGAGCAAACAATGCAATGCGTCTCCACCAGCTACAGCAACAAATACTTGCAGATTGGCACATATTCAACAACATAGATCGAATAAGCGTTTCCGCTCTCGGACGCATCTTGGTAAAGCACAACATGGCCATGAAGCAACTGTACAGGCTCCGATTTGAGACGAACAGTGTCAGGGTCAAAGAACTTCCACATGAATATGTACAGGTGACTGTTACAGTCCTTTACATTTACAGTCCAGAATGGATGCAATTGTGAAAATTGTGCCAAATTTTTGCTTTTTGTGTTTTAGCAATCAAAGGAAACTGTAAGCCCACACACAATTGTGCTTTTCTGTGTTGACAGTGTATTTTTTGTTTTATTTTTGCTTTAACTGAATTTACTGTATTGTAAAATGCACTACTGCAATGTAATGATTCTGGATTGAGCATTTTATTTTTTGGTTCTTGTGAAAACGTGCCTTCTGTGGAACTGAATAAAAAGAGTGAAAACGAAAGACTGCAGTGTTTTATATAAAGTAGACTAGTGTGTTGCTGCTGATCTGAAAGTGCTTTCATAAGATGCAAGTGGGTATCATTTTGTCATCAGAGTGACATTTTGACAAAGGATTGTTAGATTAGATTTTGATAGCAGAGTTTCAATTTGACATAGATGTGAATGGTTTATTTCTCAGTGTTGTGTCTCATTTGCTTGTGTGTAGAGTTTTGACACAATGAGCCAAGTTTTGCAAAATGTGTTCAAGCAACGGGCAGAAACTGCACGCAAAATTGTCATACTGCTGTATGGTATTTACTCAAATCCTTTTCCACCAGTTGTATGTAGCAGATTTTAAGAATCTGTCTGGGTTGCACATCATTCATATAAATACCAACAGTCTGCTTTCAAAAATGAAAGTAAATATGCTGAATATATGAGTTGAATCAAATGGTGTGGATATAATTGTTGTCTCTGAGACCTGGTTATCCAAGTCTCTACTGGACAAAGACGTAGCAATGAAGGGTTTTAATGTTTTTCTTTCTGACAGACTCAAAAAAGTCGACAGCGATCTTTATTTGATCAACTTTCTCCATTCAAGGTTTGCTCTCCAAATCTGTTACTAAACAGTTTGAAACTTTAGATTTCAATATTGGTTTGCCCAGGTGGTCAAAATCGAACTGCTGTTGGTTGTTATAGGCCCCCCTTCTTTTAGTGTTGGGACTTTATCCTCCTTAATGCAACTTTTGTCTCAACCGAATTTTCAGGAAATTGTTTTAGTAGGCGATTTTAACTGGGACTGGCTCTTACCAGTGTCTGATCCCTTTAAAGCCCAGTGTTTGTCTTTTAACCTTACTCAAATTAATGAAAGCCCTAGTGCCTTTACCCCAAATGTTTAGATACATTATCTCATATCGACCTTCTACTCACCAACATGCCTCATAAATACTCTGCTACAGCAGTCTTTGCAAGCGATCTGAGCAATCGAACCAGTGTTATTCCTGAGGTGTGGAAAACTGCCCATGTCCTCTCTGTTAAAATGAGGTGACCCCTCTGTATCAAACAACAACTCCAGACCTGTCTGTAAGCTCTGCATCCTAACCAAAGTCCTTGAAAAACTCGTGAATGATCAGGTCGAGTCTTAACTGAACCAAAATAATTTTATATGTCCCCTGCAATCTTGCTTTAGGAAAAACCATTGTACTGTAACTGTCACAACAAAGGTGTTTAATGATGTAGGCCATGAATGCTACAAAATAATGCGCTGAATTTTTTATTATCCCTCAACTCCATACTGAACTGAGCAAAAAAGCCTTATCTCACTCTGCCCCTTGAACCTGGAACACATTTTAGCATGAACTGCTGTTGTTCAGCCTGATTCCTTACGGAGACTTTAAATTATTGATTCGACGAATGGTGACAGGATGTATAGGAGTCTGTGCCGACTCCCAACTACCTCTCCCCTGCTCTTAATACCTGTTCCATTTTAATGTTCTATGGTAATTGTTTTATATAAGGAGTTGTTTTCAATTTCGTCATACATGTATGATGACAGTACTACTACTTACTTACAGTAAAAAGCATTCTATTCTATTCTGTTCTATTCTATTCTATTCTATTCTATTCTATTCTATTCTATATAGTTTGTTTCAGATCATTTGCTGTTGTCTATAACCTTGTGTTTGCGGCTACCAACAGATCCCTCTTGAAAATAAGACCCTGGGTCTCACTGGGGCCCAAAAATTTAAATATTTTCCGAAATAACAAAAAATTAGACACATTAGTAAATTGAAAACAGAAAATATGCATAATTTTTAAAATGGACCAAATAAATCAACACATCAACACATCAAAACTAATACAAGATACAATTCTGGCCCATGCCGAGCAGTTGTCAGTGGGTGCTGGTTCTCCTGGGTATGGTCATGGCCCTCTGCCTGAGTGGGTCGGGGTGGTTCTTAGGCTCTTGGGGGCCTGGGCCTTCTGCTCCACATGCCCTAGGTGTCTGGTGTCCAGCCTGGTCGGCACCTGCTGGTCTTGGTCCCCTTGGCCCCAGGCCCCCCTGGCTATCTGTCTTCTTCTCTGCACTCCTTTTTTTTTTCTTTCTCTATTTTGCTCTCTATCTCCCCGACTTTCTGTCCTCTTGTCAGGTCCAGCACTATTATGCACAAGTATTCAAATTAAACAAAATAAAGTAAGAAATCATATTATCAAGAGGAGCCTATCAGAGCAAACATGTTTGGCACATTACAGCAGCCAGAAGACTTCACTCTGCTGCTTTGATGCTGGACAGGACACACACACACACACACACACACACACACACACACACACACACACATATAAATAAATAAATAAATAGAATGAATTTCAAGAGAAAAAGGCAAAAGGTTTTGAATCAAAAAACATATTTGATGTATATTTTAAGTACAGGGAGCACTATGGATGTAACATAATGTAACTTTGGGACAAAAATTTACCAAATAAGACAAGTTGACATTTGAATATTGAAAAACAATCCTCATCACTGTACTATTGCCTTGGAATACAAAAAAAAAAAAAAAAAAAAAAAAAGTTGACAGCACTGTTAAAAGACAAAAAGTGTAATCGACTCATAAATTCCATGAGTTTATTTATTTTTCTTAAATCTTTTAGTGTCCACAACAAAAATAATAATACCTTCTTTTTTTTCTGAGTCAGAACGAAATCATAGTCTTGGCTAAACCATTTCCACCTCTCACATCATGCACTTGGGCTATTGAGAAGGGTTGATGTGTTGATCATCATCCCAAAGCATGATAAAACTCTGCAAAGCAAACTAGTCAGACCTGAAGTTCAACATTAGAACAGCTCTCATTTTTAATGTAATCCATTAATGAATATTTGTGGTTGGCTAAACACATGGCAGAGTGGATGAAATAATGGATGACGAGAAGGACAGTCAGTGTTGCACAAATTAAAGGTATGGAAACTTTGTCAAGCTTTGGATCAATGCAACCTGGCTGAGATCATCTTTCTGCTGTGCTTTCAACACTGTTTACTGATCATGGTGGTATTGTCAATGCTTCTTGGTGACACCCAAGGTCTCAATGGAAATTTGGGAAACCACAATTGTTTGAAAATGTATGGGGAAAGCTCTTCTGCACATGTGCAAGTACATGGACCATAGCAACAATGGTGGCCCCGAGAGTGTCATGACTTCCAGTCCTGGGACCCAGTACTTTTATAATTGAGTCACCCTGAATAGCAATTCAACTTTGCCATCTGTTCATACGAACTTCCTTTTACTTCTCTTGGGAATATTAGTCTCTACAATGTCTCTCTATGTCAATAATGTACGTACATGCATCAGTGTGTGATTTCATAACAAAAACAATACAACCCTGGAATGTCTCAACTTGAAAATGACATAATTTATAGTGTTTCTGCAATTTCTGTATAACACGAACATCGCTTCCAAGTTGTTGCAATGTAAATATTAAACTTTTCTGAAACAAAAATACAAATGATGCACTTTCACCTACAACAACAGCATTGCTGTCATGTACCTCCTCACTTTGCCTCTTGGAAAGGCTGCAGAGCTTCTCTCAGATCTCTGATACCCACTTTGAATGTGGTGTGAAAAAAATGCAGGAAAGTCTTGTGCCTGGAGTCAAACAGACAGATGATTCTTAAATCAGCGAGTCAGTCTACACCTACACATCACTGCATCAGTGACAGCTTCATAATTGTACGGTTCTATAATGAGCTTGACAGTGCAGTACTTTTTCCTTCAGGAACTGCTGTGAAAATGAGACTCAAGAATATTTGCTTGGACACATTTTTTTTTTTTTTTTTTTTGCACAAGATTTTTTTTGGGAGGAACCAAGTTAGACTTTCTATGATTTTCGATTGTTTATATCCGTATGGCCATATCTGATCTGCTTAAAGCTGCGGTCAACTACCTGGCAAAATTTCAGGCTAGATCGTTTCTCAAATCAATGTGTGCATCCAACTACCACACGTGATATTACCATCATTAAGGAGAGGTATTTCATCCATGAAATGCATAAAAAGATACACCAGTATCTCGTGTGTTTTTATCTGCATTGTTGACAAAGCTTGTTGTCTACCGGACATTTCCATATAGACCACATGATTTCAGCAAGCAACGTTGAGCTGACATCTCCTACAAGAAAACTATCTTGATGAAAATTAAAGAACTACCTCAAAGTAACGAAATACAGCTTGTAAAAATATTTCGGTAACACTTTACTTGAATACCCCTGTATAGCACATCATAAGTACATTATAGCACTGTATAATATATTGTATAATCACTCATAAAATATCACAATGCTTTATAACATCAGGACCTAACCCTAACCCTATGCTGTATAGTGGGTTATAAAGCATTGTGATCATTTATGAGTGTTTATAACTACTTATAATGTGTTATACAAGGGGGCTTCAAGTAAAGTGTTACCAATATTTCTTTACAGTGGCAGTTCTACACTTGTATATATTTCACATAAGTATCATTGCGAGCATAATTATGTTAATGATATCATGTTAATGATAAATCTTCAGCTCAGACCAGAGTTAAACATGAAGTTCAACAGGGGTTCATCTTAGGACCTATACTTTTCACATTTTACACGCTTCCTGTTGGGAATATTATCAGGAAATACTCCATTAACTGCCATTGTTATGCAGATGATACACAAATCTATTTATCTATGAGGCCAGATGACACTGATCAACTTGTCAAATTAGAAGCTTGTCTTGAGGACATAGAAACCTGAGTCAAAAACGTCTAATCCTAAATTTAGAAAAAACAGAAGTAATTATATTTGGCACAAAAACACCAGACAGGAAAAATGATCTGAATAAAAAGTGACCCGAGATGATATTACTTTAACCCCCAGAAACACTGAGGGGAACCTTGTAATTACTTTTGATCAGGACTTACTAACTCCCACATTCAACAAGTCTGCAGGACCTTCTTCTGTCACCTGCATAATATTTTTAATATTAGGAACATGTTGGCCAAAAGCTATGCTGAAGAATTAATGTATGCATTGTTACTGTTGTGATTCCCTGTTATCAGGGTGCCAGAACAACTGCATAAAGAGTGTTCAACTGATACAAAATACTGCAGCAAGAGTTCTGACAACAACTAGCAGGAGAACTCACATCATCCCAAAATCAACTTCTCTTCACTGGCTTCCTGTTAAATCTATAATAGTATTTAAAATCTTTCTTTTAACCTATAAAGCTGGCCCCATCATATCTTAAACAGCGATTAGTCCCATATTGTCCCAGGAGAACACTTTGTTCTCAGAGTGCTGGTCTGCTGGAGGTTCCCATGCTCTCTAAAAGTGGAATGAGAGGTAGAGCTTTTAGCTACCAGGCTCCTGTCAGATCAGACAGGACCAGATCCTAGTTTCAGTTAGGGAAGCCGTCTTCTCTCCTTTCTCACTCGACATGTTTCACTACGATGTGTCATTAATCATTGTCTTTCTTCTAGACTATGAAATCTCTCTCTCTCTCTCTCTCTCTCTCTCTCTCTCTCTCTCTCTCTCTCTCTCTCTCTCTCTCTCTCTCTCTCTCTCTCTCCTCAGAATCCCCGAGGTTCATCATATGAGGTTGTCCTTCACTGATACACCTGCATTACGCAGAGCAAAGCTGAGCTGAACCCAAAAATGAATGTCTATCCTCTCCTTTTCTCTCTTTCTCTCCGCTCACCCCAACCGGAATAGCAGCAAGCCGCCACGTCTGACCCTGGTTCTCCAAAGAACCAGGGCCAGCGGCGGCTGTAAAACATACTAGAAATGACTGTGATGAATTTGATGGTATATAAATAAAGCTAGTTGAATATTTTTGTGGGACTACAGACGCACTATGTGACTCTGTATACGCCTACAAAACAACATTCACATGGTAATGAACTCACCATCAGGGATTAATAAAGTCAAACTGACAGGATGGTTGAAAGGCCAGTTCTCCCAGTCACTTAGCTCATGTACCTGTCTTCAGCCTGCCAACATTCAATTATACAGCCCAAAACCAGACATGACAAGTGTTCGCACCCGTCGCCATTCAGAACCAGGTCCAGATTATTTAATGATCACATAGCTGGGTGGCTGAAATCTGCTTGAGAGAGCAGCATGTGAGAGTGCAGAGCAGCTTCCCATCGCTACGAATGTTTCCCACTCACATATGACTGTAAACAGGCAGAAGAAAGTAGAATCTGATAATGTCTGTCAAGGTCAGAAATTTGAGTTCTACAAAATATAAGCGTTTCTTTTTTGGATGAAGTTGGAAACTGAACAAATAATTGACTCCAGGCACATTTCAGAATTACTTTTTAACTTTGAGTCAAAAAAAAAAACCAACAAAAAAAAACATTTTTGACAGGGCTCGTTGTGCTGGAACTGCTGCTGCTGTCTGCACACCACTGTTGTTAACACATAGTGATAAGACAGGGCGACTGCTTCTTCTGCTGTCTTCACCTTATATTTACCAATATAGACAACAATGTGAGGAACACCTGAGTTTTTAAACTATTCCAAGATTATTGACTTACAAAGTGCCAAATGTATGAATGTTCAGGGAAGAACAAAACCGACTGAAATGAGTGCTCAGCTCCCTTGTAAACTCTATGTGAGTCTGGCAATCAGACTTCTCTCGTCAGACTTCTCCCGGGATCTGAACCTCTGTCTGTAGGCTTCCGGTACTAATATATTTTTAATACAGCTGCTTTGACCAAAGGGTAGACCTTACTGTCTGCCATGCTGAGGGCATAACACACCTCCTGAGCCTTAACTGTCAGGACACACTGCAGGAGTAACATCCTCTCAGCATCAGACCAGCCCCTCATCGCAGACACTCACTCAAACAGAGAAAAAAAACATGTCAGAATCTCATTCACAAAACTGAAGGACCAAACGCAGACTAGTCGACACATCAAATGATTGTGCAGGACCAGACAAACCCCCAGAAATCTGACCCCCGAACACCAGCGCAATCTTAAGCTCAACTTGTAACAAGAGCAACCTTTCATGCTGCTCAAATGTTAAAGTTGAGCTGCTCAGAGCAGCTTCGCGGCAGCAGCAGACTCACTGGTGTCAACTCCACCACAGCAGCCTGAACTTCAGGCTTTAGGTTTTCTTTGAAGATGTGTTTCATGTTTTCCTTTAGTCTTTTATCTCCAACTTGAAATATTCCACTATTTTCACTAACTGCTTCCATGAGCAAAGCTCCAGTAACTCCTCTCAAAAAAATCTTCAACAGAAGTCATGATTCAGCAGTACAACAAACAAACTGCTCATAACATGCTCAGCACAGCTGCTCTTTAACAGAATACCCTCTGTAACAGCTGAAATGTCACCGTGGCTCCGTCCCACTAATTACCTCAAAGACGGTAACTCATCTCCCTCCTCGTCTTCGAGTTATACTTGTCGTAGGTATTTGCACACTAGAACCAGCAGGTCTGGCAACGCAACTAAAAATCAGCAACCCCACCTGCAGCCTGGGTAATGCACCTGAGAAAACTGCTATAGCCACTTTCACACCACACTACCAAACCCCCCAATGGACTCCAAGGGTGACTGCTTTGAAGCCTGGCGAGGATAGAACCACAACAACTCACCACTATTGTGCAGCTAGAAATACAGAAACCAAAAAATGAACACCAACGACACAATCCTACAACAAACTTCCTCTGAGCTAATGTATGGAATTTAATTTTCTCAAAAAAACAACTATCTATTACCCAGAACACTCAACCCACATCTCTGATCAACCAGAATTGCACAGAGCTCCAAACACTGACAGGAAACCACAGCATTGTGCCTGACACCAAAACAGATCCTATCTTCATTCATGTAACAGAGGGGAAAAGAAAACTGGATGAGCCACCATTTGTTACACACTGGATCCAAAGTTACAACAAAACATGGAGACGAAAAGTGCCCAGCAGACTACAATTGAAACCCAGAACCGTTGGGGCTCCAACCACAAGCAGCTCCTGCCAGAGATTTTCCCATTAGACTGAGAAAAGGAGCAATTAAATGCAGCTGGGCCACGGACTGCAGGTGTAGCTCAACTAGGGGATGACCCTAAACTTCTGATTTGGCACACCTGGTGTCGAGTTGGAGGGTCGTCACACTATCAGAAATTATGTTTAAAAAAAGAAAGAAAAAAATAATTTGCAGGTGTTTATATAAAGTTTCATACAAAGCCTTCCTCTGATTCCAAAAATGCTGTACCAACAGCTGCAGAGGCAGCGAGAAAATCTCACCGTTTTGTGGTATAATTTGCAATGTCGGTTATGATAATTATTTCAAGCTATCAACCACAGTAATCCAGATGTCACTTGTATTCAGAATGTGGAGGAGAGGAACAGGGCTTTAAAAAAGGGAAAAAAAAGCTCATTTAGTGACACACTGTCATGTATAATCAATCTGAGGGTTAAGTCTTGTTCTAAACGTTTTGTCACGCAGGGTTGATTGACCATTTCTATATCTTGTGATAGCATCGCCTGACGTCTGATTCATTTAATCAAATATTCTTCAACTTCTGTTTTGCATTTCCTTATGAGTCTCGCCAATGGTATGTTTTCACCATATTACTGATGCTCGTTGTAAAAACTGTTGTGACAAATCAAGGATATAAGCAAGAATGAAAACAGTCAATTGTGCCGAGTCTGACCTTAAACTAAAGATTTTAGCAATGCCAACTTTATGCATTTTATGATAATACTATGTAGCTGTGGTGCTAAGTAATTTGTGTTTTTACTGTTTTATGTTATTTAATTCTAAAATAACAAAATACACAGACTTCAACTCCTTCAAAATGCCAGATGTTTATTTATCTTTGCTCTACATTGACAAATAAGTATTTTCACCTGAACACATTGGACTTTTGTTGAAATAGCTACAACATTAAGCATGTTTGTCCGAATCAGGCAATAAGAGCACATTTAATTTAGGCCCAATTTACTCGACAATGTTTCAAGTGGATCCTTTTGGCATTTTTGTTTCAGAAAAGTTTCACGTTGACATGGCCACATTTTCAAAACAATGTATGGTTACGGAAACACCTGAAAGTATAAAAATAATGTCGTTTTCATGTAGGGCCATTAGTGAGCACAGTTGTTTATTTTTGTAATGAACACACACACACACACACACACACATGCAAGAAACAATACAGTGTACACTATAAACACTGGTGTGTGAATGTGTGTGTGTGAATGGGTGAAAGTCATCAGCAGTGTAAAGTGCTTTGGGCTGTGCTGTAGCAGTGGAAAAAGTGCTACATGTGCTGTCCATTTACCGTTTGCTATTTTAAGCATTAACAATGGGAGTGCACAGACATTTGTATGGACAGACGAAAAACTTGAATTGCTATTACAGATGACCTCAATTATAAAACTACCAAATTCCAGAAAAATATGGACTGGGAGTCATGACTCTGAAGGCAAATGTAGTTTACATAATGTTCCACCTTGGAAGTCATAGTTCTAGTGGCTCCAACCACGGTTAAAATGCGATGAAAGTTTTCAGTTTAAATTGTAGTGCTGTCACTACATGGTGATGGTTGATTACATCAGTTTGACTGTTCAGTCTCCCCAAAATCTTCTCACGTTACTGCTTCCATCATCGGAGTCTTCCACGTCTTCAGCATGGGGATTTGGGGATCTCTCCAGCCCTACAGAATTTTCCTTGCACAGGTTATTAGGCAAGTTTTTAATATTCTAAAGATATATTTGTTTAAAAGAGGTACCACAGTTTTGCCCCCGAGGAGACAATCTTGGTGGTCTGGCAAGTTCACAGTTCAGCCATTGACTAAAACAATCTAAAACAGTTTCCCAAAAGACTGGCTCCCTGAAGAACGCCATGTGACTCTATTAGAGACATCAGCCTCATTAGTGTGGAGTCAATCCATTTTCTACCGCTTGTCCTTTTCAGGGTCACAGGTGGCTGGAGCCAGTCCCAGCTGCTGTGGGCATGGGCGAGGGCGGGTTACACCCTGGACAGGTCACCAGTCTGTCACAGGGCTAACATACAGACAAACAACCATTCACACTCACATTCACTCCTTCGGGCTATTTAGGGTGACCAATTAACCTACCATGCATATTTTTGGACCGTGGAAGGAAGCCGGAGTACCTGGAGGGAACCCATGCACACACGGGGAGAACATGCAAACTCTGCACAGAAAGGCCCCGAGCTCCGGCCGGTACATGAAACCAGGACCTTCTTGCTGTGAGGCAAGAGCACTACTCCAACCGTGTGCAGTCAATCTGTTATTTTCTGACATCTGACACTGTTACTGCCGGTCATGAGTTTTCATCTGGTGGTTTAATTTGTTTGATGACCCGGATTTAAGAGATGTTTTTCTGACACACATTACATTGTGGTTTACCTTGCACATCTTCCCCAGAGAAGAGCTTGAAAATGTTGCTAGGTGTCCTTTGACTGAGCATTTTATGGTGTGTGTGTGTGTGTGTGTGTGTGTGTGTGTGTGTGTGTGTGTGTAGGTGTGTGTGTGTGTGTGTGTTCCATTACTAAAACCTCTGATAAAGTGGTCAATACGGTATTTCAAATTCACTGGTTTCCTGGTTAACTGGTGACCGACATCCTGTAGCATTTCCTGCTGCTGCTGCGGTCAGTGTTTAAATCAGACTCGTAAAAGGTCCGACACGGCTTTTGCCTGGTTTTTAACATCTGCCACCAGCAAGGGACGTGAAAGAAACCCAGTCACCAATTGATAGGGAAACCAGTTATTCGAAAACACCAGCTCCACACCGGTTTCTAGACACTTCTCCTCTGCCAGTTAGCTGCTGCATTCAGGTGACTGGAGCGAGCTGTGGAAAACTGAAACTCGGCCGTTCACATGAAGGCAGCGGTGACAGCTCAGACTCATAAGGTACACAGAAGACATGTGAAGGAAGTTTGGATAATAGGAGCGGCTCTCAGACAGCTGTACACCGGCTCTTGTCGTTCACTAAAAGAAGCCATTCAAATGAAAGACTCGTTTGTTGAACGTCACAGCTCTAATGATGTCTGTGGTGACAACAGGTTGGATGAGGAGCAGAGAGGACCAAGGAGGCTGAGCCATTCTTTTCTTTTATGAAGGCTCCAGGTAATTTTCTTATATTACTGAGTATTATTACTGTTATTGTGATGAATGAGCTCAATCATTCTGTGTTGAAAAATGTTTGGAAAACTGTAAATGTAGCTGGTTGGACACTGCATAGTCAGATTATAACTAAATGATGTTCCATTCAGGTCAAAATGCCCTTCCAGCCTATTTTTTGCACCTGCAGAATGTTTGAGGTTATGTGGAGATTAGTCTGGATGGTATCTGATATTGTTCTGGATTGTGGTAACAACAGTAAACATGTATTTATTTAAATCAAGCATACCTGTTCATTCCCATGGTGAAGAGAGTGTTAAAAACTTGAACGTTTTCCCTTTGACGTACATTTAAAGTAAATTAAAAAATGTGAGATCAATTTGCAATTAATTGAGAGTTAACTATGGACAATCAAGCGAATAATCGTAATTAATTTTTTAATCGATTGAGAGTCCTAGTAAACAGTGATTGTATAGTGCAAAGAGTGGTTTGACACAGGTCGCTATAGGAGATCTGTCATGTCATGGAAGAGGTCCCAGCTTCTGGGCGTGGATTATTCCTTATAACATAACCATCCACATCCACAGTATAAACCTACCTCAAAGGTCTTGTTCTTTTTTCTTTTCTTCTTTTTTCTTTTTTTTAATTAAGACATTCTAGTTTATCTCTTCCTCTGAAACATGGCTTTCCAATTTTTTTTTTTTTTTTTTTTTCAAAGCTGACATGCAAATGTACATCACTTTTCCTGTCTCCTGTAACAACTGTTCTGGGGGCTAACAATGTGCTTGCATAAATAATATGTAGCAGCTATTCCTTCTTATCCAGCAAGAAGATGTTTTTAAAATAAATCAATCACTAGGACAAATCAAAGAAATAAAAGACCTCTTCCTAAGCTACTAGGTATACATATTATGGACTTTAATCAATAATTTCACCTAAAAAAACACACAGGTCAAACAGGATAACTCAAACATGCCACTTCCAGTCTGGGCTGAGGCAATCATGCTGAAAGCCAGCCTGGGCAGCTTTCAGTAAAAACGGTACAACCCGCTTCCATTTGGGTTTTGCCATGTTCAACCATGTGGATAATGCATTTTTGGTGGCGTCTGTCATTTACCCAGCTGTCGGTACATTTTCTAAAGAACAGGCTGTCCTTTTACAAAAGCAGAAATGAAATGGACCATTGATATGCTTTCATACTGTGTGCAAAATCCACACATCTGGAGGATGTTTACACCAGCAGAATTTTGTGAGTGGGCCCAGATTAACATCTGTTGCTTTTTAAATAAAATCACTGTATGGTAGTCGGATAATTGCTGGTAAATTCTCAATTTAGAAAAAAATGTATTTCCAGCAACACTGTAAATGGTGGCAGGACTGAATTATTGCACCAATGTGAACAAACCACAAAAGGGCAAACCACAATAAAAATGTCTTCACTTGCTAAAAGAAACATTGAATTGACGAGTTGAAACTGACTGACTATAAAACCGGCCTGATCTCGATTGAGGTGAGTTGTTTACGTAATCTGGGGTCACCCCATGATTAAAGGCTACGCCCACAGCGGGTGGGAAACCAATCATTAAATCTGTTGTGTCTGGTTGGAATATATTCCCTACAGTACCGCCCCTTGACCCCTTAGTATTTACAGGCCTGAAGCAGGTAGGAGCTGCTTGTATGTGTGGCATCTGGTGTGTTCACTGTGGAGTTAACTTCGTTTCTCAACCCAGGAAGGTGCTCGTGCTGAGGCCCATGCAGCTCATGTTAATGTGCTGATGGTGGTGAGTGCAAGCGTGGAGTGACGCCATGAGGATATGAAGAGCAGAGCTACTAAAACGTATGTAACCACCATGTGATCTGAGAACCTCTGATTAATAAATCACAGGGGAAGCTTGCACTGGCTTACCTGTTTCTTTTTTTTTTTTGTTTTTTGTTTTTTGTTTTTTTGTTTTTTAATATTTTTGTTAAAGTTTGTCCCTGTTGCTTCATTTATTTATTTATTTGGTCTTTGTCTTTTTGCTTGCCATTGTTTTTCTTTTTTTAGTGCATTCTGCCTTAGTTATTCACTTTGCAGTCATTTGTGTCGGTTTACCTTAGTTGTTTTCTTCAGTTTTACTTTCATAAACCCTGCTCAGGAACAGGTGGAAATCTCCTGTCCAGGCTGCGTAGGAGGCCATGGATGTAGCTGCAGGGATTGTATGGTCAGACTTTGTTTGTTTTTTTTGTTGTTGTTTTTTTATTAGATGTGTCATGTAGTGTTTTTGTTTAAAGGTAAATAGTAAATAGACTACACTTATTTTGTGGTGTCTGTTGAGAGGGAGTCTCCTCACATCAGAAGGGGCGGGGTTTGGTGACGTTTGGAGGTATGTTGCACGGGCGGTGGGGTTAAATAGGTGGAAGTGTTCTATTGAATGGGCTTCCTGGATGACAGCTGTCACTGTGTGTGTGTGGGAACAATAAACCTCACCTGATTCAGATCCATCGCCTGTCTCTTCCCTCCGCGACCTCCACAATATAACACTTTTCACCCTGCCAGGGTCCCACAGCGCTTTACACTGTATTGTCACATTCACCCATTCACACACCAGTGGAGGTGGCTGCCATGCAAGACACTCAATCCATCCACTGGGGGCAATTTAGGTTACAGTGTGTCTTGCCCAAGGACACTTCGACATGCAGACAGGGGGAGACAGGAATTGAACTAACAACCTCCCGATTGAGACACGACCGCTTTTCCCACTGAACCACAGCTGCAGTGAAATGTCTGTCATGTGAATCCTGCCAGTTATCAAGCAGCAGTCCTGTCTGAATATAATTGTTGTCGTTGGGTTGTTTTACATTTTTTTCCCAACACCACAAATCCCTCTCCAATCCTGACTTGGTCACACTGGTCAAGCAGGACTAATTAGACAGAAGCGGGCTTCCACTCATTTGATTTAAACAAGCCAAAGATGGACCTAGATGGTGCTGGAAAGAGAGGAAATAGGACTGGGGTGATGTAAATATCATTACATGGCAAATGTAAGATATTGTGTGAGGTCAGGGCTTCCTTGGACAAAGGGCAACAGGTCATTCATCTTAAAAGCCATTTCCCTTCTGAATTCAGGACAGGGGAGGAGGAGTCAAACCTTCACTTGCAGTGGGGCAAAAAAGTATTTAGTCAGCCACCAACTGTGCAAGTTGTCCCACTTAAAAAGATGAAAGAGGCCTGTAATTGTCATCATAGGTAAACCTTAAAGCTCATGTCCAGAGTTTTGAAAGAGAGAGTTTTTTTTAATCCAACGTCTCAAGGTTCCGCCCTCCCTCTGCTTTTATGAGCGACCAAGCCACGCCCCTGTAATTGTGCACGCTATTATCTGTCGGGTGAAAATGAGTGCCTCTGTGTCAGGGCCGGCTGTAGGCATAAGCGAACTAGGCGGCCACCTCGGGTGCCACGTCCGGTGGGGGGGGCGCCGTGGCCGTACAAGGTGCGTCCCAACACTCCGTGCTCCCCGCTCTGCGCTGCCCCGCTCTGCAGCGCTCTGACGCACCACACTGCTCGGCATCGTTTGGCACACCCCCGCTCGAAAACTCTCGGAGGGGCGCTCGTCTCGGGCTCGCCTAGGGCGCCTCCGAAGCCCGGGCCGGCCCTGCTCTGAGTCCTACAGCATCCTACATGTTTAGCTGTTTACGGTGGATGTTCAGCAGGCAGTGGATATATCCGAGGTAAGCGTGGGGGCTGCTGCGTAGCTAACTCACCTCTGCCTGGGCGAGTGCACGTGCTCTCTGGCTGCGTGCACATGTTGATTGACGGCACGACAAGGTGGAAGCTCGAAATCTATTGGCTGACACTGACTGGCGCTTTTTCGGATAACATGGGGGTCTATGAGACGAAGGCGGGGCCCATAAATAAATTTTTTCATTGCTTTATGCTAATATTATAGTAAAGTATCGAACCAGACTGACACATTTAAGCTCTGTTAAAAAATTATACATACATTGGAAACGAATGGAAACTCCGGACACTCTGAGAGACAGAATGAGAAAAAAAAAAAAAATCCAGAAAATCACATTGTCTGATTTTTAAAGAATTTATTTGCAAATTATGGTAGAAAATAACTATTTACTCAATAACAAAAGTTCATCTCAATACTTTTTTATATACCCTTTGTTGGCAATGACAGAGGTCAAACGTTTTCTGTCAGTCTTCACAAGGTTTTCACACACTGTTGCTGGCATTTTGGCCCATTCCTCCTTGCAGATCTCTAGAGCAGAGATGTTTTGGGGCTGCCGTTGGGCAACACAAACTTTCAACTCCCTGCAAAGATTTTCAATGGGGTTGAGATTTGGAGACTGGCTGGGCCAGTCCAGGACCTTGAAATGCTTCTTATGAAGCCACTCCTTTGTTGCCCCGGCGGTGTGTTTGGGATCATTGTCACGCTGAAAGTCCCAGCCATGCTTCATCTTCAATGCCCTTGCTGATGGAAGGAGGTTTTCATTAAAAATCTCACGATACATGGCCCCATTCATTCTTTCCTTTACACGGATCAGTCGTCCTGGTCTCTTTGCAGAAAAACAGCCCCAAAGCATGATGTTTCCACCCCCATGCTTCACAGTAGGTATTGTGTTCTTTGAATGCAATTCAGCATTCTTTCTCCTCCAAACACGAGAAGTTGTGTTTCTACCAAAAAGTTCTATTTTGGGTTCATCTGACCATATGACATTCTCCCAGTCCTCTTCTGGATTATCCAAATGCTCTCTAGCAAACTTCAGACGGGCCTGGACGTGTACTGGCTTAAAGGTGCTGTAGGCAGGATTTTGCTAGTCAATGTTAATTTTTCTGTGTTTTCTTTGGATTAAATGTTAGAGTATCCATTGATAATCCTTTAGGAGTGTAGCATAATTGCACTACCGCGAGGGCGCAGCGTTTCCATCTGTCTCTGTTCTGAGCTGAAAAGGAATCTCGACAGCTCCAGGTATCTTTGACCAATCAGAAGAGCCCCTGAGGCTCTAACCGTGATTGGTCGAGGGGCGTTCGCCACACGTTCTTGTGGGAGGGGCTTAACTTGCGTAAGGGCTTGATGTCAGAGAAAACAAGACAGGATTGGCTGTGCTGGGTTTCAAATTGCCATCTTGCTTAGGTAAACCTAAGCAAGATGGCGGAGATGCTGAATCCTGCCTACAGCACCTTTAAGTAGGGGGACACGTCTGGCACTGCAGGATTTGAGTGCCTGGCGGCGTAGTGTGTTACTGATAGCAGCCTTTGTTACTTTGGTCCCAGCTCTCTGCAGGTCATTCACTAGGTCCCCTTGTGTGGTTGTGGGATTTTTGCTCACCGTTCTTGTGATCATTTTGACCCCACGGGGTGAGATCTTGCGTGGAGCCCCATATCGAGGGAGATTATCAGTGGTCTTGTATGTTTTCCATTTTCGTTTTCCTCCCACAGTTGATTTCTTCACACCAAGCTGCTTACATATTGCAGATTCAGTCTTCCAAGCCTGGTGCAGGTCTACAATTTTGTTTCTGGTGTCGTTTGACAGCTCTTTGGTCTTGACCATGGTGGAGTTTGGAGTGTGACTGGTTGAGGTTGTGGACAGGTGTCTTTTATACCGATAATGACTTCAAAGAGGTGCCATTAATACAGGTAAGATTGAAGGACAGAGAAGTATCCTAAAGAAGAAGTTCCAGCTCTGTGAGAGCCAGAAATCTTGCTTGTTTGTAGGAGACCAAATACTTATTTTCCACCATAATTTGCAAATAAATTATTTAAAAATCAGACAATGTGATTTTCTGGATTTTCTTTTTCTCACTCTGTTTCTCATAGTTGAGGTATACCTAGGATGACAATTACAGGCTTTGCTCATCTTTTTAAGTGGGAGAACTTGCACAACTGGTTGGTTACACAATTGGTTACATAACTGAAAAGTCACCTCATTGGGAGAAAGGAGCCTGAGCTTGTGAGGGAGGTTGAGAGGTACCAGGTACTAGGTAGATGTAGCCGGGCTTACCCCTATACAAAGCTTGGCTCTGGAACCCAATCCTTCAAGGGGTTGAACACCCCATTTCTCTGGCGTTGCCAACGGTGAGAGGCGGTGTTGCCTCACTGTTGTCTCAGCCGACAAGCTGAACAGCAGTGCAGGGTACCTGGCCTTCCTGGAGTTCCTGGGAGGGGGGCTGGACAGTGCTTCAACTGGAGACTCCACTGCTCTACTAGGTATTTCTTATTTTTTCTTTAACCTGTCCTGTCCAGAATCAAAGCAGCGCAATGGAAGTTTGGCTGCTGTAATGTGCCCAAAAGATTTGCTCTTCCAAGAGGAGCTTTTAAGTATGAAGCTCCTTTTGGTAATATAATTTCTTACTTTATTTCATTTAGTTTGAATACTGATCCATACTATTGCTGGACCTGACAGGGATTGCAGCAGTTGTGTTATCTTAACCTGCAGTTCCAGAGCCATGGTCTTGGACAGCCAGTCGGCTCTGCTGGATCCCTGCGGATGTGGGGATGAATCCTTGCTGCTGACCAATCCTGACGGCAGTCACTCGTCGGATGAATCCAGATCATATTCAGAGTCACCCGACTCTGCACAACTTGTACAGTCGGGCTCTGATGTGGCACCAAACAGCGCAACAATACCAGTCATTGGTTCGTTGCCACGTTTGCCATGGTCATCCACATTTTGTTCGCCATCACCCCAATCCTTCACAATTCATGAAATCTTTGCAAAATGTCATGCCGAATGTGTACCATAAATGTCCAGCAAGTGAGGTGGGCTACCTCCTGTGACGTCGTTGTTGACCCAGCGGTGAAATTCTGAACCCTTCAACACCGTCAATGCCCAGGACCCCCACCGACGGCAGTGTGGTGTACCTTCGCTGCCATCTTCATTGCATCCAATCTTAGCCCCATCACCACAATCATCTTATTAGTTCACTATTTACAGACATGTTCTCCCACTAGTGAACAAGTAAAAGGCCTAAAATAGCAACAAGTTCATTCATAACACACATTTTACTCACTCATGAGCTCGTGGAGCAAATTCAATTAGTTAACTGGTGAAATGGTGACTGCCTTGCATGTTATCTAATGAAATCGTATTGCATGACTAATTAAGTAGTGATACAAAAAGTTTTCGACGAGTTAGCTTATGATGCAGAAACAAGTTGACATGTAAAGACAGAAACATCAAATGCACACAGTGTCTCTTACTAGTTGACATGTACAATTTTGAAATGCCACACTAGTTCACATTTTAATTTACTGTAGACCCTATCTAGTTAAATAGTAAGCACTGTTCTTTTCATGTCTTGACATGAACACACCAAGATGTAGTCTCAGGGTAATATTCTGCATTTCCTGAGGAAACATGTTCTTTAGTGAACTACTTAAAATAAAGCAGATGGGATAATAACAAAATCCTCAGTTTTAATTGGTTGTCATGTTTCATTTTGGACTGGAGAGCCAATAGGAAGCCTCGGTGGGATGCCCCTCCCACTTTGTCATAACTATGTTTCTGTAACTAGTTAACTATGTCTTACTTTTCCTTGCACAATTAAGTAGCAGTATACACTTTCAGCTCGACAAGTTGACTAGTGCAGATGAAAACGTGTTCACTACTCAACTAGATTTCT
This sequence comes from Salarias fasciatus, assembly GCF_902148845.1. NCBI lineage: Eukaryota > Metazoa > Chordata > Actinopteri > Blenniiformes > Blenniidae > Salarias > Salarias fasciatus. Next base: position 28,970,540 of record NC_043766.1, on the reverse strand, counting down.
CCTACTCTTACTACCGTATTTTCGGCACTATAAGGTTCACTGAATTAATAGGCGCACAGTCAATGAATGGTTTTTATTACAAAAAAAAATTCATACATGGGGCGCACCACATTTTAAGGCGCATAGGATGCATAGAATAGTATGAGAGAAATACATATCGGCAGTCTAGGTGGTTACATTCTCGGTTGAAATGTGTGAGTAAAGTGACATATCAGAGCGAGTTTGACTGAGGATCGCTCCTCTTCACGGATGTGCAGCTCAGAGCGCGCCCACGACTGGTCTAACTCGCTTGGTCACCGGGGTTCAGCCAGCTGTGGTCTCCTGAGTGAAGTGCCCCACCGACAGCTCAGCCGCAGCCGGCCAGCTGCTCCCGGCGTCCCGTTCTCGGAGTTGCAGCGTGCAGCCTGCCGCCCAGCATCCAACCAGTCCCCACGTCGGCCAGCTGTGCAGCCACGTGCCGTGCTCCGTTCTGTTTAAACTAGCTAGCTTAGCAGCTTAGCAAACAGGGTTGTTTGCGCATATGATCAGGGTGATTACCGTAATTCCCACAAAAAAGGTGCATCGAATTATAAGGCGCTCTGCTGGACTTTGAGAAAATTACAGGCTTTTACGTGCGCCTTATAGTGCGTAAAATACGGTAGTTCACTAGTAAATATGTTGTGTCCATCTAGTTCACTAATGAGGTAAAAAAAAAAGGCTTGAACTAGTCAACTGGTGAGCATGTTGGCCTTCATTATTCAGCTTGTGATATCAAGGATATCAAGGATGCATCATAGTCACTCTTCTTCCCATAGTAATCAGGCTGACTGACCATTATCGTCATGCCGAATAAACACAATGATGTCGGCCTAGGTTCAGATGAGTGGACTGCCAGGTCAATGTAAAAACAACTTGACAGAAGGACATAGTTGGATTGAGAAAATAAAGAAATAAAGAAAATAAAGATAAAACAAAAGAAAATTTTGTCATGGGTGGTTTTTACCTGGTGTAAATAATTTGATTGATTGGCCAGATGAGTGTAGTTGGTCAAATTTACCTACTTAGGGGAAAAAAAGCTTCACTGCAGGAGTTGAAACAAACAAACAAACAACAACAAAAAAAACCCACTAAATTGTCTCACTGAAGTGAAATTATTTTTGGATCATTTTGATTTAAATTCTGACTTTTCTTGTTTTTGCTATTTTAACAATGACTGGATGGTCTTCTTATTCGTTTTTTTGTTGTTCCTTTCCTGCAAACATTATGTAAATACTCCTGCGGGTGTTTGTGCACCTGTATGATATTTTCAGCTGAACGACTGCCAGGTATAATCACAACTACATCCTGTGAAGTACCCAAAAGGATTTGTAGGCTGTTTCTGCCGTAACCAAGCACCCACAGACACAAACACTAACTGGTATGTGTCAAAGAGACTGTATTCTTCACAGAACTGCTCAAATCTGGGAAGGTTTAATTAGTAAACTGCTTAGGATTGACCATCATTGTTATCTCATCCATCTCATTCCTCACCACCTATTAATATGAGCCTTTTCTAATGAACACCTTGGAGTCAGTTAATGCTGCAGGCTCTGCTGATGAGGAATTTCTACTCCATCAACAACTACAGATCAGCCGTGCTTTGGTAAATATGCAAATGACCTGCAAAGAGTTAGCAGCAGCTCCGACCATTTCAATTAGTTTCATTGTCAGTGGTATTGCATTTGTCATTGTAAATAGCACCATATGCTCACACCACTTAATTCAAGTTGGGGAGAGATTATGAGCAGATGATTTAGCAATTGCACCGCTCTTCCACAGTGATATGATACTGGCTGATGTGAAGTGAAATGAAGCCAGGCACTCATATGAGTTGAGGGCACCATTTCCCTCCCCTCTGATTGACTAAACATTTAGCTGTGATATAATTGGCTTGGTAACAAAGTGACCATGGGGCGTGAATAAATTTGTAACAAGCCCTTTGATCAGACTCGGAGGCACTCTGGCATCTTGGGCCTCCCTCGACATGGAGGGCTGACAGCACGGTTCGGTGAGTTGTGAGAGAAAAAGAATTGCAACACAAGATACGTGATGCAACAGACCTCCTAACTAGGTACACATGCTTCATCAAGCTTTTTTTGTTTTTTCACTCTACATAATACTCCGACCTCATGCTTTTGTTAAAGGTGATAACATTTTCTGTACTTACCAGCTAATTAGTGATAGATATTTTTAAAATGTTATACTCGTTTCTTCTTCAGTTCTATATGAAAAAGTAGAACCTTAACTGTTTTTTATGGAAAAATCACTCAGTGACAGATTATACGTGCATATTATGGTATTTTCCTGCTTGCTGACTCTTATAGGTATAATAAAACAAGTATTTGGTGAGCTGCCTAAGATGGAATAGTTTGGATAGTTTACATCAATTGCCTTCCAGTATCACCACCAATAGCCGAAAAGTAGACAAAGACCCATTTACATGATAATAGTTCAAGTGAAAATGCATCATTTTGCATTTTCAATCCAGAAAAGTTTTACATTTACTTCTTAATATTTTGAAAATTATGTCCTTTTACAGAGAAATGTGAGTAACACTGAAAATGATGTAGCTAGCATGCCAGGCCATGCATTGCACTTGTAATGAAACCACACACGGGTGCCCAGAGAAAAATCCACTAAAAACATGAACAATGGCAAGTACATGGACATTTGTACGGATAGATAAGGAAGTTGGAATAGATAAGGAAGACCATTAAGTAAAGGATTTTACTCACCAAGACGCCACCCAGCCAGCTTGTACTGTGTTCCCAACCCAATGTTTATTGATTATACTGGTTTTTTAATTGCTAAAGCACATTGCACAAAGCTGTCCTTAATTTTCCCAAAACTCTAAATACAAGGCACTTTTCTAAAGCTACATACACAAAACCAGTGCTCTTTTCAAAACTAAAACTTTAACAGCAAAACAGCGGCTCAAAACCAACAAAAATGTAAAGACTATATAAATCATTGTACACTATAACAAAACACCTGAAAACACAATGTTCAGTGTGTGAGAATTTTCTTTTCACATTTTTTTTTTTCGAAACTGCCCAAGCCTGTTTTTAGAAAACCTACTGTAGCTATTATTAAAATATATTATTGCAAAGTATTGGGCATTCATAGATTTGTGTATTTCATAGGAACAGTAAGTACACTGACAATACAGCGTGATAATAAATAAACACATGTACACTCCTGTGCTGTATCACAACTCAATGCAAACACTACAGAGGATCATTGAGAATACAATGTTCAAGGTGTGATTTTTTTTTTTTTTTTTTTTTGATGGAACTATACCAAACACACACACACACACACACACACACACACACACACACACACACACACCAGTCATTGTGCAGCATCACTTCGTCGAGCTAGGTTGGGCCACAGGATCTCACCTCTACTGAAGTGACCAGCACAGTAACACAGCTCAGGACCTGTTGTGTTCTCTGAATGGTGGCCACTGAGAACCTACTCACGTTTTGGCAGACTCTTAGTCCCGCTTCAGCCAGTGTGATCCCACGCACAGTGACATGTTAAATGACCGTTGCTCGCCTCATCTGTAATGACAGTGCAAGTCCGTCGAGCTCTCCTTCCTTGACCTGCTTCTCCTCTTCCTAGGCCTGCTCCTCGGCTTCCTTGGAGTGCTCCTCTCCCTCCTTTGTTTGCTCCTCTCCTTCCTCTGACTGACTGAAACTCTTTCTCTGTGTCTTCCTCTGTCCATTGTGGTGTACGTTTGGAACCTTCACCAAACTATACCCTCTGAACTGGCTTTTATAAGTGTGGTCACATCATTTGCATTGAGTGTCCTCAATTTTCAGTCATTATGTTAAATGAAAGATGCCAGGTATGTTCAATGTGTTCAAATTTCATTGACTGTAGCAATAATTTTGCATCACTCGGCTTTAATTTGACAGAGTCAGCAGTTTTTTTGCAACTTGTTTTTTTTTTTTTTTTTATGGGAAAAGGAGGATTGTGTTTTGTGAATTTTTTCATTCACATTTCATGTGAAATGTATGGTTTTGGGAAATAGGAGCTAGTTTTTTTTTTTTTTAAACGTGTTTAGAGAACTGGTAATTTAGTTTAGAGAACTGGGTTTTGTGTTTTAGCAATTAAAAAAAAAAATTACAGTTTCTCAGCATCAAGTGTCACCAAAGCATCAACAGCTCTTGAAAATTATGCGAATGCCAGTCATGAAGTTGGCGTAAGGTACCGTACGTTTACATAGTCTTTTAACTCTTGATACATTTTAACTGTGTCGTGAAAAAAGAACATAGGCCATGTTTTTGTGCATACTCACCTTTTGTACATGAGGCCACACGTCTGGAGACATCTGCTCTCGAACAAACACCACGTTAACACATTGAACTTTATTGTTTCTATGGCTACTGGATATGATGGCACAGGAAGCACTGTGGTTACAGATGATTGTTATACCAAATGTTCAAAGCCCTTTTTCATCTCTGTATTGTTGGTAAATGCAAATAACACTGCTATCCTACATTATCATGTGATACTCCGAAAAAGTACCCTAAATATTAGTCACTAACTAGATCCACTGGGCTTGTGTTTGAGAAGAATCAAATTGTTACTCGTATTGGTTTTGTGCATAAAGTACACGTGCATTCAAGACACTGAAACATTCCTCAAATCACAGTCATTGGTTTTAAAAAATTAAACAAAAAGACTTTGATAGTACAGTGACTAAATACACCACCTTATGGACCAAAATGTTATTACAATACAAAAAAAGCATTGTTTAGATGGTTAGCTTAATAAATGCTTTAGCTGTCCAAGACACTAAAAAAGAAAATTAATAAAAAAAAGTCCCTCTCCACGATTCATGCACTGAACAGAGTGTGCAAATCCCTGTACCCGCATGTTGTGGATAACTGTACAGTCATTGTGAGCCAATATTTATAAGGCAGGGAATCTCAATTTGTTTCTTCACAGTTGTGTTCTCATTTACTATATTGGCTCATGTATGAAATGATAAGGTGATAACCAAAAATGCATTGCATGCTTGACTACAGAAGCCTCTTTTTGACTCAAACCTTTGGCAAACGTAACTCAATTAATCTTAAAGTCTGCTGCAAGTGCTTTGATCTCCCATTCAGGCTGCACCAGCGTTCAATCCCACCAGCTCTCAGAGCAACTGCTTTCAGGCTGCAGTGTACTACATGCATACTCTCATCATCATCATCATCATCATCATCGTTGTCATCGTCACTGCATCTGTGGGATATGGAGCAAAGTGTGTTGAGTCCATGCAGTCCCTTCACACAGAGAGTTGTACTTCAAGATTAAAAATGCTGCAAAGTACTTTCTCAGTCATAAAACTAGGGACAAAGAAGACTTGGTCGCAAAATCTCATCACATTTGTTGGTATTTTGTTATAATCAGCAATCTGACCCAAAGCGTAGCAGTGATGCTACAAATTTTTTGCTTCAGATGCAAGCTGGCAGATTTTAACACCAAGCTGTAGGCTAATTTCCTGTGCAGTACCGTCGATATTATTGGAGGTATGCAAGGCATTGTGGATGGTACTGGAACCTCAAGTTTTGAGCAGTGTGTGCTGTTCATTCTTGAATTTAGCAGCACTTCTTCAATTAAGTGCACATTTACTACACCATTCTCAGGATCACATGAAGCATCTCAAACATGGCCCATGTCCTAGCAGAACTGACCAATCACAGCCCGTGTAGTCTGAATATTACTCCTTGTGTTCTGAACAGCAACAATAAAACAAATAGTGGCTGTTGGAGATGCACGTTGATGGTTCACACGAGCACAGAGCATTCGCGTATAATTTGTGTATGGATTATAAAGTAGGCGGTTGAGCAATTCACACCTAGTATTGGGTTTACACCAGCACAAATGAACTCAACTCTGACCAAAATCTCAACTAGGTCAACCAGAACACCGCAAATGAGAAAGTACCCCTACTTGGCCGCAAGCTACTTATGTGCTACTTATTGCACATTTCACTGGCTGTAAGGTCAACTTTCATTGCAGAGCAACTTTGTTAATGAGCAAAGAAAAACACTATTTTTTAATTTTCACAGTCACATCCTCTGGTTAGTACAATTCTCTTGAGTCTAGATGCAGTGCCAACTGTTCAGTGAGAGAGGCAGTGCAATGTTTATCTTGAGGCTAATTAGGAGCTGTGTCATCCCTCTGCGTGTTATCACTCTGCATGTTGGTCCTTGGCTGGTGATGTGTGGTGAAAAAGGTCATATTGTTTATAAAAAATAACAATAATCATAATAACAAAAAATAAGTTTGAATTAGTCGACAAAAAAACTCACAAAAAATTATTAAAGTATTATACATTTTAAAAAAAAAATCTGAAAAAAAATATTCTATTTTATCTTTTTTGCTAAACAGCGTTTGTGCATGCCAATTGTATCATTACCGCTTCTCTTCAGCATGCAGAAGTAAACAATTGTTTACCACTGCTTTATTATTGCACAGAAACATGCTGGTTGCCATGGAGATGACAACACTTTCCTTGCATGATGCGGTTGAGATCTATTCGGTGGTGTTTTGTCCCAGAGCGAATTGTATTACTAACATCTCATGAGGGCAACCATGACTGCAAAGGCCTCTTGTTGTTATGGGGTCAAATTGACCTTGTTTACAAAAGCCAGCATTAATTTGGTTTTCTTCCATACAATGCCCTGAAAATTACATGGATGGTGGTCTGCAAGTCAGATCAAGTGTATTTGAGGAATGTGTGTCTAATTAAACTTTTCAGTGCATGTGCTGCTGCCACAAGAATTCAACACAGTATTCTGACTAAAGTTTGGCATGTCACCATAACCACAACTATATTCTATTCACCCCAGAAATGGAAATATAATTTCAGTTAATATATATTACAAAAAGGACACAGAAAATATACGCCAATGCAAAAAAAACAAACAAAAAAAAAAAACTTTAAAGGCTATAAAAACAGTCAAAACAAATCAAGTCTATCTGACAAGGGAGGAAACAAAGTGGGCAGTAAACAGGAAAACAAGTGGAAACTGTAACGAGCTCAGGATATCCACCAAGGTGGTTTAAGACAGGTCTGACAAAAGCTCCAGATGTATATCACTGTACATCTTGCAGCTGAAGACTTCGGTCTGTCCTGTAATCTGTGGTGTTTACAGCTCATAGTTGCTGTTCCTCCCTCAAAGGTTGAGCCTCCATCCAGGCAACATAAGCCCCTGCTTCAACTGCACCAAATCTGTGGAGACACTGTAGGGAGCAAAAGTCTCTTCCTTTCAAAAAGCCACAAGGCTTCACAGCAGAAATACAAATGTGGAGAGTAAACAACTGTGCACTTTTGAACTTTGGAGGAGAAAAGTGCCTGCCGACGCTTTTATGTGTGATTGGCATAAGCCAGAGGGTGACTAGATATCTGAAGGGAAACAATGCAAGAGAAACATGCCTTACATCAGCACATACAAGGGGACATGCTGTGGGGTTTTGCAAGAAAGCATTCGGCTATAGAAGACAGCAGAAAGTGAGAGAGTAGAAGTACTTGTCACGTATGGATGAGAAAACAGTGAATATGTTCTCTGTGTGCTGCTCCCTGGGGGATGATTTAAATACTTTCATGTTTTTAAAAGATGGTATATGTTATCTGTTCATTTTACTGATCACTGGTTGCTTTTAGAAAGTATTTATATCAGGTTTGTCCTACGAAGTGGTGTTGACTGGCATTTTAACTCTGTTTTAACTTTTGATAAAAGTTTCGGTCCCTGTATCAGACCATCACTGGAATGGATGCTCCCTCTAGCTTCTTCTGGGGTCTGGAAAGAACGGGCAGGAAAGAGTAATCCACACACTGCTCTCAGACACAGGGCAGGAGATCTAAGAACCATGCCAGAAAAGGAAGAAGGTGGTGAGATTTTACTCATCTCTGTCTGGGAGCAAGTACAAAAAGGAGCAGGAGCTCCAGGAGGGGTTCCTGAAGGGACTGTCTCTGAGCAGACCAGCGCACAGCCAGAGGCCTGCCTTAAATTGCAGGAACTGTGGGGGACACTGCAGGCACTGCCAACGGGCAGATCCCCTGGGATTGACAGGCTCCCCATAGAGTTCTGCAAGGCGTTCTGGGACATTCTGGGTATGGATATTCGGGACATTGAGTGTCTGGCCTCTGGTTCCATGCCAGTATCCTGCAGGAAGGCCTGCTCCCCAAGAAGGGAAGCCTGCAGACCTGTGGATTACAAACTCTTATCCCAAGTCCAGGCCTCCATACTGGCAAGGACTATGAAGCAGGTCATCCATTGGGACCAGACCTACTGTGTCCCCAGCAGGTCCATGGTGGACAATGTGGGGTCAGGGCCTTGTCCACTTGGCCAGCTGTACTGCCATATTTAGACTCCAGTTTCTGTAGAGGCAGGACCAGCAGGTCTTGTGTGGAAAAGGCGGGTCCACATGCATCCTGAGGCGTGCCAGTAAGTTGGAGTTCTGTTTTGACTGATCCTAAATTTCTAAATCTTATGGGGGGTACCTCCATCCTGCCAAAATGTATTTAAATGTTGGTCCTTATTTTCATATAGAAGGTGCAATTGCAAGCTGCAATTGTCTGCACTGGCTATTGAAAGAACGCCTGTCAGCGGAACGACATCTCCTGGCCTGATGGGAAGGCTGATCCAGTCTGGGACCCACACCGTGAGTCAGCCTATGGATGCTGAGGAGCTGAAGCTGAATGATGCCCAGGTCCTGTGCTCTCTGCTGGTGCTGCAGTCTGTCCAGGTGTCCCAGAGGCTCCTGGAGAAGTGGAAAAATGCACTAACATCCAGAGACAAGAGCCTACTGAGGAGAAATGGCCGAAGAGAACTCTGCCTGGACAATGTGGATCCCATCCCCAAGGTCCAACTGAGCCCGGGGCTGGGGAAACACAAGGCACACAGCAGAATTTTATATTTAAAACTGTGTGAGGAGCATCCACAACAATGGACTGAGCGACAGACCCCCCACTGTCTGGTCACAAAGACTGGGGCAGGGCATACCCAGACACAGCCCACAGTGGAGGATTTTATATGGTGCCATCGCCACAAATGCTTTTAATTCTGTTAATAAGCCTGCTGTTTTAAGCGCATGCCCCTTCTGCCATCAAAGAGAGACTGTTTACCTTATTTTTACTGAGTGTAAGAGACTCACAGAGTTCTTCACTATTTTAACGGCGGTTTTTAGGCTTTTAAGTGGATTTTTTGTTTTGTTTTTTTTTCCGATAATTTTTTTTATATATGTGCATATATACATCAGCAGGAGAAACATGTTAGAGAACAGAGAAGGTTAGATATCAGAAGAAACACTGAATCTAGACTCTGGCTTGAATGCCATTTTTTTAAGCAAAACAATGATTTTAATGCTTTTAAAGAGGTCTGATGTTTCAGGGATATGCTGTGCTCTACAGATAACAAAAATTTCCTTTTGCACAAGTTTGAACCTGAATGAATGATTCCTAATGTCTGACACACAATTTAACACTGGTGAGAACTAGTGAAAAAAAGTGCTCTTTAAAGATCAAATCTCTCTCTCTCTCTCTCTCTCTCTCTCTCTCTCTCTCTCTCTCTCTCTCTCTCTCTCTCTCTCTCTCTCTCATCATCATCACTATTTGAATATTTGTTAATGAAACAAAGTACATCACATGGTTACCATGCAAGTTTACTACTCTGAATTCATAATTTCCTTCCATTTCTTTGTATGTTTTGTTTGATAATGATGATTAGAATGACATATCCCTAACAAAATAAATAACAGTAAACATACTGTTACAGAGCAATATTGCAAAAAGGTTAAAGGTTTTAATACTCTAGGGAGGGGAACGCACAGGTTGAGCACATCAACATAATGAGACGTACAGAGGAACGACAGACAGAAAGGACAAGTCTGAAGTGATGAAGATGAGACAGGTGAGTTTCAAAATAAAACAGGTAAGACATGTGGACTTCATTAAGACACAGAAAGAGGCCTGACATTTACAACCCTAAATTAGCAGTGAAAATATTTCATAAGTACTTGTTAAAACTGAGACCTACTGCTGATTCTGTTGTGGATTTGGGTTTTCCAGGCCTCTTTCTGTTAGTGTTTCTGAGTGTGTGTTGACCGTGACTGAAACTGTACTCACTGATATGTTGACTTTCTTTGCAATTTCTCTTTGAAAGACCCACAAATTGTGATGGCCAGCCTCTTGTCAACTTTTAATTGTAACTTTTTTTTTTTTTTTTTTTTTTGCCATTTTCATAGCAACACGCTGCTCTCAGCAGTTTAGTACTGTTCAACTGATAGTCACGAGGTCTGGTACTACAGTGTGTTCCAATACTGGTTTTATGCAGACAGAGGAGGTTGTAAGTAATCCACATAAAGTTGGGACACTTGTAGAATATAGCAGCAGCAATTTTTAAGACTTGATCGACCTCCATTACTGAGTGGGATTACTTTTGAAAATCAGACGGCAGCAACAGACATCCGCGCCGCATACAGACATTGTGACACTTTCCAGCACTTTCCAGCGCTTTACTGCACAAACCGCCACACCGTAGATATATAAATAACAGACACCACATCCACCGCTGTCTTGGAGCAGCTTCCCGCTCTACTGATATGTTTAACCGTGAATGAAACAACCCGCGATGCCATGGATTTTACCACCTGCTGCTGGAGTCATGGCTGCTCCAGAGAGAAACTCATTCTTTGGCTGGAAACGGAGACATTTTGTATTTAAGTCAGATGAGACCAGAACTTCTCTGTGCAATGTAAATTCTGCCTCCAGCTGTGAAAATGTTCTCAACATCCAGGAACTCATCAAACCTGAAGACACATCTACAGGTATGAAACACACCTGAACTCACAGTGAAGCTAAAGTGTTCTTAGCCTGCTAACCTGTCAGTAACCTGCTGCTGAGAACCACAGCCTCACCAGGCTGAACTCAGAAGAATCTGATGGAGACAATAATATCTTCAGCCTGGATGGAGGATTTATTGGAGACTGCATGTTTCCTTCTGTCACTGAGGAATGAATCAACACTGAACTCTTGAAAAAATACTTTGCATGGCTGACCTGAAGACAAACCCTGCTCCTCACTACAGAACTACAGCGACAAAGCAGACTGAGTATAGCTATAGCCTAATATAAATGTGTGTTAACACTGTCAATGTGGCTCCTGGTGCTGCTGCTGGACTGTAGAGCTACTAGAGGAACACAGTCTGAACTGATGGTTCTGATCCTGAGTCAGAAAGAAAGAAAGTCAGATTCTCAGTAGGTTAGAGGTTAAAGGTCATGTTGTTGGTATTAATTGGAGCTGAACACACAGAGTTCAGCAGAGTTCAGAACACTCAGAGCATTTAGTGTTTACTGTGTAGAGTTGTCAATACACTGTGAGGATGTCACATTGTATTTGTCTTTATTTTTTGTTTGCTGGTGAAGTAATCTAAAAGTAACTAAAAGTAATCTGGTACATTACTTTTTAATTGAAGTAATTAGAGTAAGTTACTGATTACATTTTTTGACAAGTAACTTGTAATTGTACCGGATTACAATTTAAAAGTAACCCTCCCAACCCTGCATAATCGTATCTAGTGAATTCATAGTGGAAAAAAAAAGGAAAAGTTTTATCCCTCCATGCTGTTGGTGGGCTTGTCCCAGAGGTCAAATCATCACTGAGGTCCATTACCGCCCAGTGATCTATGGCCTGGAGGAAATCAGGCATCTCCAAACAGTGAGGGGTGAAACTGTCAGCTGCTGTGGTGTGAAAAGCAGTGTGGTTGCCCCCACCGTCTGGCCCACTCCATTAGAGGCTCGCCCTCACACACCCCGTACTCAATCCACCACCTCCACCTCCTTTCCCTCTTGCCTCTGCGCGAATCAGCAGATCTGTAACCTGTCGGCAGTGATGAATGGAGGGCGTCTGCATCCACGGCTGCCACCACAAAGCACAGATGGATGATAGCGACCTGGTAAAGTGCTTCCTGCACCACAGTGGCCAAAGCAGGAACATTGGCCATCAACGTTTGCCTTCACTGTGTTTTATTTCTCTCCTTCATTTTTTTTTCTTTTTTATAATGATGTTTGGACTGTGACTGCCATTGGAAAGAAATGAAGCATTCTCTGAGCGGCTGGTATATGGAGTCAGATATTTATTTCACACAGGTAACAATAGCCACATCTCCCTACACAGCACACATAAATTTCCTTTTTCATGTTGAAGCACTTTTGATGTGATAACAATCTTCTGGATGTGTCAGCGACCCAGTTCACAACACCTGTGATATAATGTGTCAAACTGCAGCATCAGCTGACCCTGTCTAGATAAACATTTTAGTGTGGCAGTACATCTAATCATTACTTTGTAGGCCTTAAAAAAAAAAATCTTTGAAAACATGCATTAGTTATATACAATTGTAAATCTGACTTTAGTCACACTGAGGGGTCAACAAAGACACAATGTAGGCATGTGGTCAGTTTCTGCAGCAACATTATATTTAAAAAACAAACAAAAAATAATCCTATTTGTCATGTTTTGTATTTTGCAAGAGAGTTCTCTTAAATATTTCCCAACCATCTTCCTCAATGCACAACGAGCACATTGAATTATTTTTCACCTAGTGGTGCTCCTACTAGCTCCGACTCCTTTGCATTGTTGATTATTGGAAAAACTGACCTCCTTGCAGCTCTAAATCCTATTGTGCAGCTGTCACAGATATTAGACCCCATATCGACCCTGGGGAGGGATTGAAGCAAGAGCAGACATTGGAGAGAGCATAAAACTATTGAATGTGCTGTTACTGAATTACAGAGAATTGCATTAAAAGTGTAAAGTGCTGTGTCACAAGCATGGAAGCATTCAGAAGTGTTAGGCATGTTCTCAAGTCTATACATGACTTTTGTCACCATTATTATCAGCTTAAGTGATTTATAACAACGTCGTCGTCAAATCAAGTCCAGCATAAGGGTCACAGATGAACACACATGCACAAGGCAGCCGCAAGACCTTCCTTTTCCTTGCTATGCATAAAGATGAAAAGGCTACTGAACCGGAGTCTTATTTGCAAATTCCTGCTGAGTATTGCTATTCTCTTAAAGTCTTTACTATTAAACTGTCTTGACATTTTCAGGATGAATTTAACTGGCCACAGCTAATTGGCAATAAAAACCTGCTGCAGCATTTAATGTGGAGCAAAAACAAACTATGTTTCCAACACATGGTTTTTATCAGTACTGAGCAAAAAGTTACATAATCAGTGCTGATTCTGATACTCAGAGACCTCAGACAGCATGCTACAGACTTAGATCGGAAATGTGCAGTTAAGATCGTTCTGCGTTACACCACCATAAGTGGAAATGAAAAGAAAAAACACCCTTTAATTGGAAAAAAAAAACAATTGCAAAACTGCAGAAAACTGCAGAATCAGGCTCAGAAGTGGATACTTTGTGCTGCTATGGTCATGAATAGGCGATAAATTAAACTACAGTAAGCTGATCACTAGGGCTGGGACGACGCGCGACGTCATCGATTACGGCGACGCAAAAAATACATCGACACAAAAACTGCACGTCGATGCGTCGTTTCAGAATTTAAAAAAATGGCGGCGGCGGCGGCGAGTAGCAGCAATTATTTAGATCCAACCGATTTAGCCACACTTAGCGGGGCCACGGCAGGGGAGCTTCAGTGCAGGACATAATCTCTGCAAAATCGCTCTTTTCGGCTATATTTTTTCATCCATCGCCAGTGTTATCATAAAGTCAGCTCGTCTACCGTCTTCAGGTGAGTCAGCTGACAGTTTTCGCTAACTTAGCCACAATTAGCTCGGATGGTAACGTTGGAGCTCCTCTCCCCAGCAGAGAAGCAGTTTGAGTCAGCCTGGCTGTCACGGCGCCTTGGTGCCTGACTTCCAGGGGCCGAGTTGGGCCAATTGGGTAAGCGGCCCGGAGCTGCTCCACGGCGGTGACGGGAGAGCTCCAGCAGCCGAGGCCTGCTTCACGTGCCTCCGTGGTTATGCGGCGGGTCCCCGCGCGCTCCGCGGCTGGCGCGGAGATCCAGAGCTGGCGCACCGCGGCTTGCTCCACGGAGGCACGTGAAGCAGGCCGCGGCTTCCAGGAGCCAAGTGGAGCTGCCCCACGGAGGCTATATACCCAATATATATATATATATATATATATATATTTATATATATATATATATATATATATATATATATATATATATATATATATATATATATATGTACAATTTTTTTTTTTAACTGAAGTTTTCCCTAAAAAGTCATAGCCATGACTATTAAATATTAACAGTACTTTTTTTTTTTTTTTTTACAATCCTCACATTGTTCTCTGTTGGCCTGGTTTAACATCAGAAGACCACACGAACTAACTAACACAAACTAACTGTGGGGCAGGCCTGACCAGGGGAGGGGGTATGTCAGCAGAAATATCCGGGCCAGGGCAGTGCCTTGTCCCATCGTACATTTTTTTTTCATGTTCATTTTTGAACAGTCATTATAATTAAAAAAAAGAAAAAAAAGAAAAAAAAGAAAATTGAGTCAGGGTCAAATGATTTGCTTATGTTGTCAAACTCAGATTTCAAAAGTAATATATCTGTGAGTTATACCTCATTGATGGTGTTTGCTCACTTGTTTTGAATCACAACTCTTTAATTAAAATAGTGTTTTACTTTTTGTGAAGAGCTTTCTTATGAGTGTGAACAGCATACAGCTGGGTTCCCAGCCTTCACCCACCCACCGATGCACTGCAAGAAAACGACCAAACCACATGTATGAACAAGCACTTTCACCTCCTGCTTTTTTCTCTGGAGTATGATGAGAAAATGAACATGAACATAGAAGATAAAGTATTTAAAAAGAAAAAAAGTAATGATGGCCTTTTGCTGCTGGCTGCCTCGAGGTTAGCTCCTGACACTTCTTTGGGAATTTGAAACTGAGTATTACAGAGTGTATGTACTACCCTTGGTACTGACTCTCATCAGGGACCATTTTACAAGGGATCAGCTATGTCAGGTAAGAGGTGCTAAACCATAAAGCCAGCTCATTTCACAGGAAAGCCTGCAGGAGGAAGCAATTCAGAGAGAATTTTTACGGTAAAAAGCTGAGAAAAAAGTTTTAGTTTCAGACTTTTTTTTTAAAACATTGTCATAAAACTGTTGGATGTGCTAACACAATCTTTATTTCTGAAAGTTAGGCCAGCTCTGCATTTTAGTTAACTGGAGATGTTTTGCCAACTGCGTGAGACATGATTGTCTTAGTACAGTGGTCAGCATTGTTAGCTTGTCTTACTGTGAGATGGTCACCAGTTTGAGTCTAGATTGTGTTTTCATGTTACCCAGGCCACCACTGGCTCATTTCTAATATTTTGATCCCTCCCACAGTCCTAACGTCATATACTTGCCAGAATTTCAGAACACATTGAAATCCTGCACAGTAATGCTGTACTTTAATCAATGGGATCATTCTCCATGTTTGTAAAAGAAAGTCACTGTGCTAGGGTTGGCGATCTTGGAAAACTAGCATGTGGCACGAATGTAGCATCTCCCCAAGGCTCCTCCTAGCTCCGCCCAGCTCCCACCCCATTGGAGGGGCTCCCGTTGGGAGCCGAGACACAGAGACGTTTGCGGCGCGCGCGTGTCGCTTCCGCGTCCAGTGCGTCCCTGGCGTAACCTGTCCGCAGCGCTTCGTTTCTTCGTTTTTCTTTATTTGCACTACACCAAGTTATGGCGCACTCAACGGTAAGTAAACCCCCAAACATTCTTCTCCGCCATTCTGCAACGATGCTTTGTCCTTCTATGCGCGCACTGAACCAGGGTCAGTGCACGCCATTGACATGTACGCACAGGGGGCAGGTCGAACTGCGAAGGGATTTGATTGGTTTAAAAAAAGGTGTCCCTGCAAGACTATTGGTTGCTGTTTTTTCCCGTTTTACTCCTGCTGTAGATAGCGGATATTTTCCAAATTACTTTAAAAACACGCTATGAATTGCTTCCCATCGGGTCATAAAGATCACTTTAACTAGTATTTTAAAAAAATGTATCTCATTCAGATTGCCAACCCTAGCTTTAATGGGAAAAGCAACTGATTGATTTTTAGTTTTTTCAGTGTTTTTTTTTTCTTCAGTGATTGTTTAAAATATCACATGACAGAACTATGCTACTCAAAACTCGATAGCTAAGTGAACAACTAAACCAAGTACTAATAGCCTAATATTGGATGGAGTCAGACCAGACCAGACCAGGCCTTGTCCACACCAGGTTAATTCTGTTATTGTTACTGTTACTGAAGGTCTTAAGTTGCCTCTCTCTATGAAATGGAAATCTCAAGAGTATCCCTCAACTCAGGGTTAATCTGCTTTGTGAAACAGACTCCAGATACCAAGAAGAGTAGAATTCTTCATTGGAGATAACAAGGACAAAATCAACAACAACTAAGTGACCACAGTAATTAACAAATGCTGATATAAAGAGGCCCAATCAGAAGCAGTGTGGAGCTGACAAACACTTATTTAAGTTAAAGTTTGACAAAGTAGCTCTTTGAGAAAATCATCTATTTTTTATTTTCTTCCAAACTCACCACTGCCTCCACGGTTCACTGTGGTGCTGGTCAGCTGGTCTGCCCCTGTAAGCTTCAAGGAGTCATGGAGAAATACACATCTACTGGATGCAACATATGGACACACAGCTTTCTGTTTAGAAATATGCACAGAAGAGGATGTCAAAGTGTTTGTCAGGTCAGAGTTAGCTGTTGTTTTGATTTCAACGTGTTCCTGAAACTGTGGAACTGACAAAGTAAATGACAACCTGCCTCAGAAAATGTTGAACTGTTTCTTTAAGATGAACCACTATCAGCTTTGCCCTTGAGGCTCATAATCCAAGCTGTTCCAGTCGAGCTGCCTGGTGTCACTGAGATACACTGAGGAGCTCAGAGGCTGTAACCTCCCAGCTCCCCCATGAGTCACTGGCCAATTGCATGAGAGTTGCCTCAAGAGGCAATAAGTCATCTATTTCATCTATTGAACACTTCAGTCACCAGTAGCAGCTGCAGCAACATCAATATAAATTAACCCCTTAAGCCTCCAGCTATTTGGAGGTATTTGTACCTGAAAAGAACACGACTTAATTCAATCAGCTGCAGTCAGACAACTGAAAGGCCATGATGGTCGACCCTGAGCTCTCCAGCCAAGAGACGCTGGGAAGACTTTCTGAAACAATAACCCTCTCTGTTCTCAGACACATGGGTAAAATTTGAGAACAAATTCAGACATAAAAATGTCATTTCTATTTCTCTGTAACATTTTGTAAATATTTGTGCAAAATATCAGTATGTATCTCTCTCTCTCTCTCTCTCTCTCTCTCTCTCTCTCTCTCTCTCTCTCTCTCTCTCTATATATATATATATATATATATATATATATATAGATAGATAGATAGATAGATAGATAGGTGAAATTTAAAAAATAATATTGTTAATTGTCTTTTTTTTGTTTGTGATTTTGAATTTTGCACCATTTGCAGCTTTACCAGATTAGAGAATAAGGTGTTTTCATATGTGGCAGTGCATCCAATGACTACTCACCCTCAATTAGAACAACATAGAACTTAGTATAGAGGACTTAAGACCTGTTCATGCTTTCCGCTTCCACAGGTCTGCATGGTTCACGTTGGAACATGCGACATAAAAAACATCTCCAACCATCATGTGCAACATTGTGCTCAGACCCCTCTGCGGTCAATGTGTGTTCCTACCACCGCGCTATCACCAAGTTTCCTATTGTCCTCTTCTTCAGCCAGTATTAACAAATATAGGAGCTCAACTTGTTTTCATTTTGGTTGGAATGCAATTTTGATTATGAATGCACATGCATTCAGTTTCTTTGCAGACAGAGATCAACGCACATTTGTGGAACACGTACGCATGAACTCAAAATGTAGTATGGATGAAACCGCATGTGCATCCACAGTCCCCATAGGTCCAAAGCAGCCTGCAGACATGCAATGGGGAAAGCATAAAAAGCCCTTTGGTTTGCTCTTTGGATAAAAGTGCAAAGAACGAATCACACAACTATGCCTGCTTTCTTTGCATGCTCATCTGAAATACATAATTGTAAACAGTATTTTGGGTCGTGATAAATGTTTTGGGAAACTTACATCACAGGAAATGTGACTGTTGACCAAATCACTAAAACCTTCTCCAGATCCTATGCTTCCATCTTTCTACTACAGATTATTCATTCCAGCTGACAGGGCAACCTATCAATTCAGTCGTCACATATAAGTCATTGCCAGTCAAACTGGTGTATTGGTGTATCATGGCGCGGATCCCTCAACACAACCCCTGTGCTATTGTGATATCCTCAGGCATTTGTAGGTAATGTTGGATGAATAGATTTGTGGCAGACACTTTTGCTTGACAATTAGGCATACTGGGATATGACCCAGCTTACAGAATCTTAAGAACTAAGTATCTCACAGAAAAGTAATTATTTTAGGGCAAACATATGTTGCTTTTGTTATCGACCAACTCTGGCATGTTTTCAGTAAAAATCTTGCACCAGCCAGTTCCTCGAGCTGATACTCACCCTGTGTACTGACCATCGAAGGCAACTTGGGAGGACTTTACCAAGAAAAAAATTACTTGCTCAAGAATCTTATAAGTTTGGATTCACCCTGACATGCAAACATTTGTGTGCTCAGTTGCTTCCAGAGTCCCAGTTAAAAACAATATAAATGCTGCAAAACTCACCAAAGTGTATGTGTGTGTGTGTGTGTGTGTGTATGTGGGGGGGTGGGGGGGGGGGGGCTGTTTCTCTGGATAAAATATGGCCACTGGGAGGTGGCTTTGACCACGACTAATCTCTGCAAGTGACCAAGTGGATGTTGAGTAACTGCTATTGATTACCAATCCTGAAAGCCCCCAGGACATTTTCTCATTTTGTCCAACAGCACTCTTCTTAAATTATGTAGTATTTGAAAGCTTTATTGTCACAATATTTGTTGTGAGTGAAATATGATGTCCTCTTGCATGTGTTAACTTTAACTTAAGAAGAAAAAAAAACATGCAAGAAAACAACATAATTTAAGTGGTCACTTCTTTGAAGAAATAGACACAGCAAATGCAGTTCAAGGGAATGTCACCACACTACAGAGCAGCTTCTCGCTGGGTCTCCGTGATTTCAACACATGTGACTCATAGCGCTGTAGTCCAGGTTATAGACCTCTACTTGGCCAGTACCCACTACTTTAACTGCTTGAATTGGTTGATGTGTATGCTTACCGTGCAGCTGAGGGCTGAGGAGAAAATCAGAGACAGGACAGGGTGTGTCATGATGATGCAAATATTGATAATCAATAAATTATGATGGAATTATATGACAATGATCAAATGCTATTGATGCATTTTCACTAAATAGAGTAGTCCTACATGCTACTGTTTCTAAAAAGTGATATTTATTGGCTGCTTCAAAAGAAGGCAAAAACTGAAAGTGATATCCACTTCTCCAGGGGTCTCTACACCACTCGCTATAGCCCAGTAAATATGGTACATGACATGAGAGGCACTGAAATACTGATTTTTATCTACACAGAAATTGTCATTTGATATTGAACTTTCCTGTGCCTTTACTGTGTTTAAAAAGAGTAAAACCACACAGATACGTGTTTGAATATAACTCATACCACAACAACTTGTCAAATTTATAGTAATAAAGTTGTTTTTCTGGGAGCCTTGTTGACTAGCAATTTGAACAGTCTCCTCAGTGGCGGGCTGGGTTTTCAAACTAAAGGTGAACATATAGGTCATAGTCATATTTTACAAGACCATTTTAAACTATGTTTGAATCTGGGAAACTTGGTCTAAAATGCTACATTATTCAAGCAGGTTCCCATGTTTATTTCCTGTGTTTCTGTCAGCAGTCATTAGTCGTCATGCATTTCCCTCTTTTGGTCCCCGAAAGCAGAGCCCAGGAATCTAGCCCCCTCCGAGCATGTGACTCACCTCACAGAAAGGCCGAAAAAAGATACCCAGTCTTACTTAAAATCAGACATTTCATTTCCTTTTTTTTTTTTTTTTAATACGTACATTCTTTTAATACATCGCTGTGAGACTTGAATGTCCTGCACAGCAGGTGAATTTTTGAGCAAAACACCAGGAGGCTGTGCACAATGTCACATTTAGAAGCAGCCAAGTTGGTCTGTTTGCTCTTAATACTAAAATCTATTAATATTTGGCATTAGAATTCCGTAAAGGTCTCAAAGTAAGGAAATCAATGTTGGCATTTATTTTATTTTTTCTGCATTTCTGCAGACAAACAATACAGACCTTGTGACTATGTGACCACAGCCACTCTTCTGAGATGAGTCCAACTTTGAGCTTGAAATATTCCTGTTGTGTCTGGTTGTACTTATCACTTGTGCATTTGATTTTTCATCCATCCATCCATCCATCCATCCATTTTCCACCACTTACCTGGGACCGGGTCGTAGAAGCAGCAGTCCAAGCAGAGATGCCCAGACTTCCTTGTCCCCAGACACTTCCTCCAGCTCTTCCAGGAGGATGCCAGGCCAGCCGAGAGACATAGTCTCTCCAGTGTGTCCTGGGTCTTCCCTGGGGTCTCCTCCCGGTGGGACATGCCTGGTGACTGAGCACCTCACCCTATCTCTAAGGGAGCGCCCAGCCACCCTACGAAGGAAACTCATTTCAGCCGCATGTATCCAGTATCTTGTCCTTTCAGTCATGACCATAGATGAGGGTGGGAAGGTAGCTTGACCGGTAAATTGAGAGCTTCGCCTTTCGGCTCAGCTCCCTCTTCACCACAACGACCGCATCACTACAGCCGCTGCACCGATCCGCCTGTCAATCTCACGCTCCATCTGTCCCCCACTCATGAACAAGACCCCAAGATACTTAAACTCCTCCACTTGGGCCAGAGTCTCTCCACCGACCTGGAGAGGGCAGGCCACCTTCTTCCGGTCGAGGACCATGGCCTCGGATTTGGAGGTGCTGATCCTCATCCCCGTCGCTTCACCCTCGGCTGTGAACCGCCCCAGTGCATGCTGTAGGTCCAGGTTCAGTGGAGCTAACAGGACAACATCATCTGCAAAAAGCAGAGACGAAATCCTGTGGCTACCAGACCTGACCCCCTCCGGCCCCTGGCTGCACCTAGAAATTCTGTCCATGAAGATTATGAACAGAACCGGTGACAAAGGGCAGCCCTGCTGGAGTCCAACATGCACCGGGAACAGGTCCGACTTACTGCCGGCAATGCGGACCAGACTCCTACTCCGGTCATACAGAGACCGGACGGCCCTTAACAAGGGGCCCCAGACTCCGTATTCCCGGAGCACCCCCCACAAGACACCATGAGGGACGCGGTCGAACGCTTTCTCCAAGTCCAAAAAACACATGTGAACTGGTCGGGCAAACTCCCACGAACCCTCCAACCAGGAAGAAAACAAAGAAAAAAAAAGAAAAAAAAAAAGAAAACACATTTTCTTTTTTATTGTGGTTCATTTTACATGTGCTCACCAGAAAAATACTAAGGAACTGACTGTTTCAAGTAGTGAGTTGCTTGTGTTGGAAGGAATATGAATGTGGTATCTTGAAAAAAATAAAAATCCACAAAACATTTCATAAGTGCCCCTGACTTTCCCCCAGAAGTCCAGCGCTGGGATTTGAGTGCGGACAAACATCATCCAATACAGACAAGACCTCTAATCTTATAACAGCCTGCATCAACCTTGAGCAAGTACGAGACTGAGTCGAACTGGCTCAGCCATAACTGGAGTCAACAACATCAGCATAAACTGCTGGGGAACCAGGGCCTAAATATGTCTCCGTTAACCATCATGACAGAAACATTGTGCAGAAATATGCTCTGCTGGGAGGGTGAGTGAAATCAACCATGTAGATCTGGTTCTCCGTAACACTGAGAGCTCCAAGCAAGTGACCAATTTAGCTTGACAGGCAGGTCTCAATCCGCCTCCAAACACACTTTGGAGGCACTTCATCAAGTAGTAACATGGCAAATCTGAAAACAAAGAGTTTTGACTAAATCAAACGGAATGTGGGAGGCATCAGATCCTTGTATCAAATTCTACTAAATGACCGCATCAGAGAAATTGCTGCTATTTGTGACAGGTCACCAGTACTTTTTGGTATTTCAAGCGATTTCTATTTATTTTAAAATGAAACAATTTTGGCTCATTCAGAATTAACTCATAACTACTTCAGATCATCCATTCACAAGCCTCCCATGACAGTTACAAGATGTTTGACTTCTTCATTTGCTTTTTCAAGTTTTACTTCTTCTTATCTCTTCAATGCATTAATTTGTATCAGCTTCAGATTCTATGCAGACACAACCAAAACAAACCAAAACAAGTGATTAACTAAATTTGCCTGTTTGCCACTGACCCAAAAGCCCTCCATCCACACTGGTATAGGGTAGTTCACTACTCAAGAACCACTGGTTCAGACAAAACTCGTTTTAGGTAGACTTAGTCATTATAACATTTTTTTTCCCCCAGTTAAGGGTTTCTTCCCTGCTTTTTACTTATTCTGCATTTAGTAACCACATCAAACCAGCACTGTTGGAAGACAAAAGGTATTTCCATGTTAAATGACACACTGTATTTTCTTCAAATTCATTCTTTTGTTCTTGTATATATTTAGAGTTAGTTTTCCAAGAGGTGCTATTTGTGTGGAGCTGATAGGCTGTGGGCAAGTGATGCACACTGAATTATTTAATTCAGGACTGGAAACAGAATTAAAATAAGAAAACTTTTATTTAAATGAAAATAAGTGAAAGCTTAAAGAAGTCACCATAGAGGACCTAAGGAGCCATATTTTAACTGGTACATAGAAGATGTAGGTTTGAGGATGTATGTAACTTTGAGAAATTTTATATGAAGTGTCTAAATCACACAAAATGCTGCTAATAAATGTTACAAAATCACATTGATGTATCTTACTCTGTTCTCAAAGTCTTCTTTAAAGGACTTAATAGCACCATGGAAAGTGCTTCATTCATTTTGAGCTGATCTCCACTTCATATTCACTTAATCAGGATGTCAAACTCGATCCAAATCAAGCTGCAACAGTCTTTGGCTGTTTGCCCGCATCTGTTGAAGGGCAATTTAAGCCTGTCACAGCCGGTGTGATGCACCTTGTACCTGAGTGATTCCCACAGAAAAAAAGGACTCTAAATTAGCCATGTTTACATATCAAGGGCTGTCAAGGTGATTAATTACCACCTCCTTTCGCAGATAATATCATGTGACATCTGCCCTTTTCCTTCTCTGAAGCAGTGGCAGAGATCACTCCTCCTCTTAATTAATTAAAAGAGCCCCGTGGGTGAGCATTCGCAAGCAAACCCTCTGTAAAAATGATCTTCAAACGCAGACTAAGGTCCAGGGAGGATGCGGCAGAAGACAGGAAGAAAATGCAGGGGTGAGGTGGGATGTCAAATCTGACAGCCGACTGTGGGAACCACAGTGAAGACACAATGGCTAATATCACTTTGATCTCACACCCCTGAGGTTTTCTTGAAGTGCAAAGAAAGGCAAGAAAATGATTTCTACTGTCAAGATTGGAAATAAAAAGATAAGAGGAAATGGTATCAGAAGCGGAAAGTCTTGTACCTTTCCTTTGCAGAAACATCAGTGCCATGGATTTAATTTGTTCAGAGTCGGCAAATTTCACAGCTAGGCTGTTTTTACAGTAAAGGCCAGAGAAAAGTTACTCTGCTAAGAACATTTCCTCACTGCAATTCTGAGATTTAGTTGTCTTTTTATTGAAATTTCCCTCTGTTTTTTAATGTGTAACCTTCAAGCTCCAAGAATGGCAGGATTCTCACAATGCATAGCATTAGCCCTACAGAAACTTGTGGTGTGATTATTTCCAGCTCAATTCAAGTAAAAAGTTAGTAGTGAACTGGTCGAGACAGTTAACACCATTTTTGAATATGAAGGAGTACAAATATCTGAGCACAATCCTTTATAACACTACGAAGGTCCTGAAAAGATACCATCAGAAAAAGTGTCCCCTCAAGAAATCCTCCTCATTGGCTTTTCTATGCTCCATCACCCAAATGAATAACCCTGCTCAATACAATCAATCGACTCCACAGTCAACCAGTCAAAGTTGTCAATACGCAGAAGAATAAAAAAAAAAAAACTTTGAATGGCGCTATCCTCTTTGTCTTCAACATGAAAACACTACAAAAATAAAATATGAAAAATGTTACATGACATCCATATGCTGTTCTTTCTCAGCGTGTTCCTTTTGAGCCTGTGTTGAGAACAGTCTGCTGAACCACACTGATTCCTCCAAGGTAAAATGTTGAGTTAGGTAGGGTTTGAAGCAGAAAATGCACAGCACAGGATAGGAATGAGGAATATGGCAATTTATGCACAAACGTGTTAGCAATAACTAGGAATATATTTTTTTTTTAAACAAATTCTTTTTCTGGTACAAAAGTGATGAAAAAAATGACACTAAGGCTGTGTTCACACCAAAGGTATTTGGCTCGACCTAACTGACGTAGCAGCCCGCGGTCGAGCCGGGAGCGACAGTGTGAACGTTTTTTTCCCGTTGGGTCAACATACTTTTGGGTCAACCAACTTTTGGGTCGAGCCGGGGCCGCTTCGAGGAGGAGGTCTGGGGTCGACCCCGGCTCGATCTAGATGCAGTGAGAACACGGTCACTCCCTGGGTCAAGCCAACTTTCCTCGTTTGACGCACTTTTGTCTGTGTGAGGCTTCCATAATGCACGACACGAACTGTTATTCTGAGCGCGCACATCGAGCATGGCGGAGAGTCTGTGCTTCCTTCTGAAAGTCAGCGATTTGTATGGCCTGAAGAAAAATCATGTACAACAAAACAACCGTTCAGGCTGCGTCCCGTCTGCGGACTGGAATCACTGCAGCACTGTGATGCCTCTGCAGTCCACTGGAGGAGGTTGCCAGATCTGTCGCTCTCCCCCGCAAACAATATGAAACCCGTTTAACTCAATAGAAAGCGCCATCTCGGTTGAAAATGCACGTTAAAATCATTTTTGTATAATAGAAAAAACACGTCATAAACACATAATGATTTCATCAGTCCGTCCGACCTTTTCAAAAAAGAAGCTTGATTTGGCAGAAGCCCACCCAGTCTGGCAACACAGAGCCGCTCCAGTCAGAGAGCTGTTTTGACTTTCCTGCAGTGACGAAGTACAAAACCGTTCATTCTTCTAATGCGTATAATGACTACATCATGTTGTTTGTTCTGTATTCTACCAGAACAAGTAAAAAAATAGAATATTAAGGCAAAAAAACAAGACAGATTTTATTTTGCACTCATTTTGGAACAAACATCACTTTTGCTTCCGGCACCCAACGTGCTTCTGTCTTGATTGACGCCCTTTTGGGTCAACGGTCAGAAAATGATTCAGTTATTTATGAGGAGGCTGATTTACAAATTCACACTTCCAAAAAGGGGTCCTGGCTCGACCCAAGTCGGTATGAACATGCCCTAAGTTGACACAAAATGTCAAGACACTCTGGAGGCTGCCATTGTTAAAATCCATCTATTCACACATAAGCAGAGGAACTCTTTGCTGTGAAGCACACATGCAGTTGTGGCATTCATCTCCACGGAGATGGCATAGGACCATTTTCAAAAGGTTGCACTTCCGCTTGTTTAGAAGGCCACAGAACCCAGGCGTTTTACAGAAGTTCCACTTTGGGAGTTGTTTTCAAAAAGATGCATTTTCAGTGCCGCCAAGTGCCTTTGTCGTGTAAATGGCCATCAAAGTGCAATGACACTTTGGCATGATCACTTGAAAACACACACAGGGCTTGGATTTGAGTGTTTTAATCTGATGAATAACAGCACATATAAGAAAGTACCAGACGAGTAACATTTTGGCCTCCATCTTGTTGCCCTGAAGAATGCACTGACAACCAGGAGTGTAAGAAATTCAAGAAGACAACCTGTACTTCCAGGTTGCGTGCATTTCTGTAGTTAAGCTGTAACAAATGTGTGTCCTGCAGCTGGCAGTAGAGGTGGGATTCTTTTTTCAATAATGAAGACACCACTATTTCGGCCCTAATGTTTCTGTTGAGGTCATCTTTGGCTCAAAGAGGGATGTGAGAACTCTGCACTGATAGAGTTTACTCACTATTGGGCACTTTCCATACACAAGATGTGTGTTGGACTCAGTTTTGTTTCAGTGAAAGGTAGTTCACTGTTTTGCATACCTGTCAGTACAGGGTAGTGTTGTTTGAATTGAGAAATGTGAGAGATCAGGCTCAAATGCTTTGAGCTGTTGTACTGGCTACCAGTCAACTGAGTCTAGTTGAGCTAAATAGGTGAGAGAAGTCAAAACTACTTCATATTCATTCTAAACTACTTTTTTTCTAAAAGTTTATCACAGATACAGTGAATCAAGCCAGATGTTTTCACTTTTTTGGCTCATTAAGTTTGGCTGTAAGCAGACATCTGCAGACTGCACTTTGTCGTCTCACCTTCCTGCCAGGAAACAGGTTCAGTCAGCCTTTGAGCCTGAGCAGTGTGCTAATTAACCACTGATTCTAATTAATAACTGAAAACACCTGTGTGGGTGTTCAAGACTTTTAAATGGAAACCCTGCTTCTTAGTGAGCAGTGCACACTCAAAATAAATACACACATGAAGATTTTTTATGAAGCTGGGCATGAAATGATAATGATAAATAATAATAATAATAACAATTATCTATTCAATAATCATTATTATTAATACTGATAATAATACTGATGATTGTATCTATATAGACCTTTAAGAAAAATTTTCACAAAATTCTTTCACAATCAAAACACATAGACATATAAATGTCAGTCAAGACAAGAGAAAACAAGCAGTCAGTAAAATATTATGCTAAAAATAATTGGAGATGAGACAACAACAGACCAAAGGCCCAGGCCCAGGCAGCTAAAAAGAGTGAACATAAAAAAAACCAAAAAAAAAAAACCCAAAAAAAAAACAGAAAATAACATTTAAATGAAAATAAATCAATGAAACATGAAAACAAAATTAAAGCTAAAAGTAAACTAAAAACAAATCTATAAAAGTGGGTTTCGAGGAATCATTTGAAAGAAGTTCTTGATTCTGGAAGCTTTGGCACAAACATGTTCACTGGGGAATTACACATGACTCATGTAACTTTGCTCAATTGTAAGTCATTATAATTTAACATCCGTGATGTTTCTGAATCAATTACAGGTATGCTGAGGTTCAACACTGAGTTATTTCTACATCTATGAATGTTTCTGAGTCTTAGTGTGGTGCAGGCTGAATAATTGTCATGGATATGATTGAAGTGGCCTGTTATTAAGATAATTTTTCCTTGCCAGTTCTTTTTCTCTTACTATGGAAGAAAGAAATTAACCTTGAGAAAGGTCTGCAGAACACCAAACACCATTTGCAAGAACTCACAAATTTACCATGTACATGCTTTTCTGTTCTTTTGCACATGTGTTTACAGAAGCAATTGTGCATGCACATTCTATCTTTTCAACATTCTTATTGAAAAATTGACCTTCAGACGTTGCTATGTGGTTACATTGATGGAGTGGCTCTTATATTTGCTTTGTTGCAGATGCTAGTAGAGAGAGAGAGAGGGGGAGAGAGGAAAAATATATATTATATATATACATACATATAAATATATATATATATATATATATATATATATATATATATATATATATATAAATATATATATATATATGTGTGTGTGTGTGTGTGTGTGTGTGTGTGTGTGTGTGTGTGTGTGTGTGTGTATGTGTGTGCGTGTGTGTGTGTATATATATATATATATATATATATATATATATATATATATATATATACAATGGGGGAAATAAGTATTGAACGCATTAACTGTTTTGTCATTACATTTATTTCCAAAGATGCAATTCATGTGACATTTCTTCCAGACACTGGTATTAACTCAAATAATCCACACATGAAAAGAAATCACAACATTCAAATCCATAAATAGTGATTATGTGGAATTAAGTGCAATAACACAGGAAAAAAGTATTGAACACACCATGGGAAAGCTGTATAGTTTGTCAAGGAAAGGCACCATACCATCTCACACCTGAAAGTAATTAGTCTTTGTACTTCCTATAAGTGCAAACCAACATCAGCTGGGTTTAGTGCTAATTGATGGCCCTATAAACAGGTTGTTTTTTCACCAAGTAGTCAAACAAGACACATCTCATGATGGGTAAAAGCAAGGAGCTCTCTCAAGACCTTCGCAGCCTGATTGTTGCTCAGCATCAGAATGGAACTGGTTACAGACTTATCTCAAAGAATCTGAGTATTCCAGTAAGCACCGTTGGGGCCATTATCCGCAAGTGGAAGAAGCATCACCTTATCATCAACAGGCCGCGCACAGGAGCTCCTCGCAAGATTTCTGACCAGGGAGTCAGAAAGATGGTCAGAAGAGTTCTCAAAGAGCCAAGGACCACCCGGAAAGCACTCCAGCAAGACATGGAGGCAGCAGGTACAAGTGTTACAGAGAAAACGATAGGCAATGCACTCCACCGCCATGGCCTCTATGGACGCTCAGCCCGCAAGACTCCGTTCCTCAAAAAAAGGCATGTTGAAGCTCGTCTAAAGTTTGCTAAACAGCATCTGGATAAGCCTGTGGAATACTGGGAGAATGTTGTCTGGTCAGATGAGACCAAAATTGAACTTTTTGGCTGTCATACTACACACCATGTTTGGAGGAGAAATGGCACTGCACATCACCCAAATAACACTATACCAACAGTGAAGTTTGGTGGTGGAAACATCATGGCATGGGGTTGTTTCTCATCTCGTGGTACTGGCAGACTTCATATAATTGAAGGAGCAATGAATGGAAACATCTATCGGCAAATTCTTGAGATGAACCTCCTGCCATCCACCAGGATGATGAAGATGAGACGGGGCTGGACCTTTCAACAGGACAACGATCCGAAGCACACGGCAAAGTTGACTCTCGAATGGTTTAAAAAAAAGAAAATCAATGTGTTAGAATGGCCCAGTCAATCACCTGACTTAAATCCGATCGAACATTTGTGGAAAGAACTAAAGATAAGGGTTCACCAGAGGGCACCAAAGAATATTCAGGATTTGAAGACAATCTGTGCGGAGGAATGGGCAAAAATCACACCTGAGCAGTGTGGGCGATTAGTTCATACATACAACAAGCGTCTGGAAGCAGTCATTGCAAACAAAGGCTTCTCCACAAAGTATTAAACGAGTCTCGGATAGTGTGTTCAATACTTTTTTCCTGTGTTATTGCACTTAATTCCACATAATCACTATTTATGGATTTGAATGTTGTGATTTCTTTTCATGTGTGGATTATTTGAGTTAATACCAGTGTCTGGAAGAAATGTCACATGAATTGCATCTTTGGAAATAAATGTAATGACAAAACAGTTAATGCGTTCAATACTTATTTCCCCCATTGTATATATATATATATATATATATATATATGTATACACTGTGTTCTCGCCACCCGGCGGTATTGTGTCTCCTTCAAGCTCGGGTCCTCTACCAGAGTCCTGGGAGCTTGAGGGTTCTGCGCAGGATCTTAGCTGTTCCTAGGGTTGCGCTCTTTTGAACAGAGCTTTGAGATGTTGTTCCTGGTATCTGCTGGAGCCATCCTCCCAGCTTGGGGGTTACTGCTCCCAGTGTACCAATCGCTACTGGTATCACTGTTGCCTTCATGCCCCACACTCTCTCTACTTCTTCCCTCAACCTTTGGTATCTCTCCAGCTTCTCGTGCTCCTTTTTCCTGATGTTGCCATCACTTGGGATTGCTACATCTATCACCACAGCTGTCTTCTGCTGCTTATCCATCATCTCTATGTCAGGTTGATTGGCCATCACCTGCTTGTCAGTCTGGATCTGGAAGTCCCACAGGATCTTAGCTCGATTGTTCTCGACCACCTTTGGAGGTGTCTCCCATCTTGACCCTGGGACCTCCAGTCCATACTCAGTTCATATGTTCCTGTACACTATGCCCGCTACCTGGTTGTGCCGTTCCATGTATGCCTTACCTGCCAGCATCTTACACCCTGCTGTGATGTGCTGCACTGTCTCTGTGGCTTCTTTGCACAGTCTGCATCTGGGGTCTTGTTTGGTGTGGTAGATCCCGGCCTCTATTGGTCTGGTGTTAAAGGGGCTGTATCATGCACTATTAAAGCGATACTAATGAACTTTTCAACCTTAATAAAACATTTTAATATCTTTTGTGATGATACATCGACTTACAACTAGTTGAATGACCCCTCTGTCACGGCCTGAGGGCGTCAGTATTGCCTTCACTTGGACCAAGCAGCTGTGAGGAGGGTGGCAGGAACCCTGCTCACTAAAAAACTCCAAATGTGCGGACTGCTTTACGGCATGCGTCACATCATGATATAACATTGTTTAGCCACCATTAGATTCATTACCTCGTCGCTATCCATCCTTCTCACAGCCACTGGAAACAAATGTAGGTGAGTTCAGTCCGACAGCATGCCACCGGGAGCAGCATTTTACGACGCCACACGCTAGTACTCATGGGAACTGTAGTATTCGTTCAGGAAAAACACTACCGCTTTTGTCCACTGGCGCCGCCAAAATAAACGAAAACTGAATGTTCCTTAGTGTTGCTTTAACATGCTAATAGTTTATTTTTTGGCGCTAAGGAAAAGTCATTTTGTGTGGAAAAAAAAAGATTTTCTGGGGCTAATTCTAAAACCCGGAAGAGAAAATGCTCTGTTTCACTGAAAATCCCGCTTCTCCCCCTGTGGACTTTGACTGACAGCGTACTTCAGCCAATCAGCGCTTCAAAATAATACGTCATCAAAATGGGTTAGTTTCTCTAAGGGTTAGCTTTAGCTCTTTAGCTCTAGCTTCTCGACACGCAAAGACACACGAAAACGTTTTTTCCTGTTAGAAACTCACCAAGCGCAGACTTTTGCTCTTGTTGCTATACTTGGTATTTTAGCTATACCTTTACTTATTACAGCTTTCAGACGATGGTTTAAGTTTATCTCTGTAATCTCCACTGCGCGTAGTGATGGCGTCACTTCCGGTTTAGCCACCGGAATTTGCCCCAAAAAATTTGAAAACAAAAAGCAGCAACGCTGATTGACTCTGCTGTTTCACGACTGAGGGCCTGCAGGGGGAGGGGAAGAGGGGCGGGGTCAGGGGGAGTGCTCTGCTGCTAGTTAGCCTGGCACACCAGACTGTCTCTCCATGCTCAGGGATACATGGGGAAACAGTCTGGTACCGCGCCAATTGAATCTGACTTCTGCCCAGCAAACTTCTGCCGGACCAATCACAGCCCATGAGAGGCGGGAGTTAGTAATGCGTCATATTATAGCCCCCTCAAAACAATCATGGTGGCGGCCGCAACTCAGCGAGGTTTTATCAAGGCTCTGTCTGGAGTTTTGAACAAACTGAATTTGGCACTGAAACCACAGCAAGAATCTGCTCTGAAGGCTTTTCTTTCTAACCCCCAAATTCCACCGGACGCAAAAGCACTGCGTCCCAGAAGCACTGCTGTTACGATGGATCACCAGAATGGAGGCGCGTGCCACGGCGCTGGTGATTCGCTAAGTCGCCGCTTCTAAATGGTGTGGTGCCGCGCTCCTGGTGTGCGTTGACTTCAGGAACAAGACGCGACACGTCGCTTAAATGTCCGGTGGAATTTGGGGGTAAAACGGACGTAAAACTCCATGCCATGATCCCATGTTTTGGACTACAAACTGACTACAACGGAGCGCTGCGTACGTCGCATTGTCGTTGAGTCACAGCCTTGTTTCTTGGACTGGTTCTCTCCGCTCGATAGTCCCGCCTCTCGTCAGTCTGTTGAAATGATGCCCCAATGGCGCGGTACCAGACTGTCTTGTGTGTAACGTATAAAGTCAGTCTGGCATGCCAGGCTAGCTGCTAGTGACCTCACTAGAACAGACGGACCGTTTCCACGGGTATGGGAGGGAAAGCTCAAACACACAGGCACGAAGGAAAAAAAAAAAAACACTTTGGGGGTGTTTTTGATGAGTAAATAAATTTATACATATATAAATTTTGGAACCAGAGCGTCGTCAAGTGATTCCTGGAATAACTGCAAGCACTTTGAATCTAAGAACAGGCCTAATCAGCCAGAATAAATGAATAAGCAAGTGTGCAGACTCAGCAATGGAAAATGGGTACAATTCAAAAGAGAGATGTTATATTAGAAAAGTTTAAGAGGCCACAATGGATAACCCTTAATTAATTTCAGTATTAAAAGACCTCCATGTGTTACTCTCATTTTTGTAAGTTTTCAAAAGATCTCTACTGGATTATTAAAAATGACCAGATGGTCAGGGGGTGTGTGCTCCACCCATCACAATGCAGTGCACACAATGTATTTCTAGTAGTTGGTTCTGTTCCCAATTGGTGGAGCAGGTCTTTCAATCGACGTGCGTGCATTTGTGCATGCACACATGCATCACATTGGTTGAATGCCTCAGCTGTCACAGCTGCACAGAGTTCAACATATTTACTGTATATTAAAACAACACCAGTCAACACTGTTGTCAAGCGCGTGCATGCCGTATAAGATCGACAAAACATGCTTTCACTAACCAACGATGAGGGCTCACTTGAACAGAAAGGCAGCACGACAGTTCTTTCAGACAAACTTGCCAAAGACTTTCATTAATTTTGATGTCTGTTAGCTTCATCAGCGCAAGCCTGTCACTGCTCCCTCAATCTGTCAATCACTGACTAATCAGCACCCACCTACATTGGCGGCAGCCAATCAGCTCTCAATTTGGATATGACGTGCTGTAGTGTGACTCCGACCTCAAAGCCCTTACTGTAAAAAAAAAAAAAAAAGAAAAAAAAGAAAATTGCAGTTCCTCAGTTTCAATGATTGCAGCTGCACTTGTGTATGCACACTAGTATTTCTCTGTAAGCAATACACACTGTATTGTGAGAGTGGGGTCAGCCCTCTTGTGCCTCAAATCAAGAGAAAACAGCCTGAAATGGCAAGACAGACCAAAAACCATGAAGTAACATCTTGACACACAAATTCTATGCTATTTAAGAGGGAGGGAGCTATATTCAAAGACAATAAAATACTGCAGATAATCTTGAATTATTTATAACACCGTTTGCCTTCAGTCCTTTCTGGTGACACCAGGTCGGGCTGTGCCTCACCTGCCCCTAATGACCAGTAGCCACTGTTATTTTTCTTTTTTTTTTTAAGCCACTCGATGATGCCATCTGTTCAAGAAATGTTTGAAAGCTCACTTCATTGTTGCTTCAGCCTCTATTTTAAAACCAAGAGCACCATCTGGTGGCTTCAGAAAACAAAGACAGTGGTTTATGAGGCCTCATCTGCCCATGACTAGTTATAAGTGATTGTCATGTTTTGAATAAAATCCTCTTGAGAGCTGGGCCGACACTTATAGGAATGATGAGCCCCCAACAATGTTGAACTTCATGTTGAACTCAGCATGACACAGCTACTGGTAAATTTCTAAGGTGGAGCAATTCATCATTCTTCAGTTTTAGTCCACTGATAAACAAAAATGGAAATGATGCGCGACCTTAAATTCGCCCCAAGTCACAGCCATTCAACAGAGTTGGTTGGTTTAATTTAATTCCATTCATTTATAATGCTAATCAGTGATTGATGGAATCTCTACAAAGACCCACCTCCTAGGGGTGACTTTTTTGGCACCTGGAACAGTTTATCTGCTCTCTTATTGCAGATTATTTATAGAAAATGAAGCACATACATTGTCAGTATATTAACATTCAGAATTAGATTTTATTTTGCTCTTTTTTTCTGTTTCTGAATCGCTGGCGTGCAGCGGCAAAGCGCCCTCTCTTGACTGGCTGCCACGAGGATTTGCAGCTCAGCGATAGCACATAAACAAACCACTCAACTCTCTTCATCACAAATAAGTTAAAGGTTAGACCATTTCCATTATAAAATAATAAACCTTGGGAACGAGATTCAACTTGGCACGGATGCAAATTCACAGAAGTTTCTAACAAGTGTCTGCTGCTTCGCTCTGCCACTCTCAGACGAATGTGGATAGTGACTGGCATTACCATGGCTTACACGTGAAGGATTTGTGTCACGTGGAGGCAAATGATCCGTGGTAAAAAGTAGGGGGGCAGCCCCCCGAGTCCATCCCCCTAAACTGACACCTATGTGCATGACAGCCACCTCATTTGGTGTTGTGTCTGCCATACTTATGTATTATTTTTTCATGCACACCATACTATCCTGCCTTTTTCCCCATCTTGCACTGTGCCACATGATTTTGCAAAAAGAAAAAAAAAAGCACTGATTATGATGCAAAATGAAAAGAAATAAAAGTGCATTTTTATGTTGATAAACCAGTCTCATTAGGACGGACAACTCAACAGCAACTTCACAACAGGGATCCTTATTAAACTGAGCAATTAGCACAAATCATTTAGCAACTAATGCTCCCTTTTGATAAACCTTTGAGACTAGAGCAATCCCGCAAAGGGAAACGCATGCACTTAATGACATTGCATGTTAATGTTACACCCCTTGAAATGGATGAAAGTGATCAGTATAATTTTACTTGAGGGAGACAACCATTGAATTAATAAAACTAGGAAGTGAAGGCAAAAACAAATCGATCCAGGAAGACAAATACAGCTCACAATACCAAAAAGGTAGTTTCAAACCAAGTAAAGTATATATTTTTGGTATTACACCTGTTCTGTAGTGTTTAACATATTTTAATATCTGAACAGTTCCTGCTCTTTAAGCGAGGCTTCATTTTTCTGTATGGTTGGTGTTGCCATGTGTCGTCATCCTCCGGGCTTGTGTCTGATGCGTCATGTTCAAAAATAATTCTGAGCATCAATTTGACTTGAGGACCACTTCACCATCACATGATGCTTCTTCAGTGTGATTGTAACAATCAAGCAGAACTGACTGCCTGAACCCAGAGAGACTTATGACAGGCTTCCCTTGTTACACGATGATGAATGCGATCATAAGTCAAACACACATGATGTTCAAGCGATGATATACTGCACTGCTGTTATTGTGCACCGGGCACTGTGAGATGTTTGAATTATTGCTTTCCATCTGGGAGAAGGAGAGTTCCAGATAATGAGCCTGAAAATTTTGACATGCCATCTGGCAAAAGTGCTCCTCTGCAAAACACCATCTCACATGCATAACACTGGGGAGTCATGAATATCTGGATAACTTGAAATTGATTCAATAACAATTTGAAATAGCATGTTGAGGCTTCGAAAAGTGGAATTAACTGACCTGGTTCATGATTTTCAACAGAATACACAGCCATTCAATAGTGATTGTGATTTGTTGTGATCTACCCAACAGTTATCAGAATGTCTTTTGAACTTCTGTTCATGTACATTAAAAAAAAAATCCATATAAATCTAATAACCAATGCATCCATATTACAAATGTAATAATGTTCATTTTTAAAAAAGAAAGTGGAATAATTTCAAATAGATGTATTTGTTGCTCAAAATGAAAAATTCATGTTTTTCCAGAAGAAGTGCCACCATTAGCGTTTTTACACCCATTGTTCTGTTATTAAAATTCATATTTTTTCTTCTGTGGTGAAATTAAAAAATCCTATTGTAACAGAAATAAAAGGGAAATGAAAATGTGATGGAGGAAATGAAAGCATGTTTTCAAGAATAAAGGAGAAAATTAAGGCTGAAAATTTGACAGCACTGCCTCAACGTGTTTCTCTACAGCCTGGTGGTACTGTTGAAATAAATATTTTCTAAAATTATTAGGTATAATGCTGCACATTGATGTTGTATTCAAAGCAGAATGTTGCAATATGTGGGCAACATTTTTTCTTTCTTTTTTTTTAAATTTTCATGTCTCCGTGAATCATCAGCTTGTGAGGATGCAAAGTCGGACATGTGGCTTTGACGGCAACATGTTATCATTCAAGTAACTGTCAGTACATCTCAAGCTTTTGGTGCCTTTTCTTCTAATTTCAAGGCATCTGTAAACATAAATTGTGTCACCTGGAAACAGGTGCACAGCTAAATATACTGTGTAAGTGTAAAGACATTGAAAAGTGAAGCTTAATGGGGGTGAATTTTCCAGTAAGAAAAGTAGAAATAATGCTGAACAAAAGAAAAAAAAAGATATAAAATCACTTTATGGGAAGCAAAGGAGATGGGTGCATTGTTCATGATATACCACTGATCACGTGACAGCTATGAGGCTGCTGATAATCAGGTTTCATGACATGATTCACAGTCATTTCCCTCTCAGCTTCATTTCCTGCCTATAAAATACTCAAAGCGTGTCTGAGAAAACTAGGCCTGTTCTGCTCTCAAGACAGAGTTTAATGAGAGCGACCTTTGAGGATGGAGAACCGAGCTCGTTCTCAGCATATAAATAGCACTGAACTTTGACCTAAAGATTCAGGATGCCATCAAAGCTTGTCAGCACATCCCTCTGTGTCTATGACTCACCCATCTGCAGGAGGCCCTCTATCTATTCTGACACAATGACAACACACACTACCAGGCGGAGTACATATAGTCAGTGAAGTCGGACTCCCAGGAGGTTTGCAGTGCCTTTTTATTGTTTGTTGCAGCGGCAGATCAATGCAGCATGCAGCATCACACTAGCTGACATGCTGATGTTTATTCTCTGTTATTGGAGAGTGCACTGTACCACACGCTCTGATGAAATGCACACTTTCAACCTGAGTCTACGTTAAACTATCTATTACCCAATCAAGTCGCAGGAATGGTTCATTTGTCAGTGTGTGTGTGTGTGTGTGTGTGTGTGTGTGTGTGTGTGTGTGTGTGTGTGTGTGTGTGTGTGTGTGCGTGTGCGAGTGTGTGTCACCTTGCACATTTAATGATGAGCAACAACCCCCAGACCACTCTGCCCCCAGGGTTCCACTACTTGTTCAGATGTCAGTCTGTTTGCAAGTACAATGGGGTGAGTGTGTGCAGTGCATCATAAAACCAAATACACTTAAAAAAAATTATGTGGCTTGTTTAATGAAAATGTTCCTTCCAGGAAGATTTCAATCCGAAATAAAAACAGACATGCTTCCCAGGTATGCTGGAATTCTGATAGTCAACGACTCCAGTTATACTCTCCTTCAAACAACACTTGTTTTCGAAATTTGAGAAGAAAACATTATCAGATGTCTTTAAATTAGCTTAATTTATTGTATTTGTATCATTTATATTACCATATTGTCATGACAGGAGAGAAAAGGAGGAGAGAGCATCAGACACCCTTGAACATGGACCGGGACCACTTGGGTTCTCAATGATCTATTGAGAACCCAAGTGTTCTCAATAGACCATTTCGCATTTTTATTGATGGTGTTCTGTCACCCTCCTGGACTGAGAAGCTTTCATTTAAATAGCTCATTTAGAAAGTACTGGTTTTATTTTTTTTTTCCATTTTTAAAAATCAGTACATGGCACCTGATACTGTGGGGTTTTCTGTATGTCAGTACAAGTAAAATGTCTCTTGAAATAAATGCACTGAACAAGTGACAAATCTTGTGTTTTTTCCCACTTTCATTTTTATTTGGGTTTTTGAAACACTCAAAAAACAATCACATAAACATCCATGTAACACCCACAAATTTCACTTCACAATCATTGAGTTTATTTTTTTGTTACAATATCTTGGATGTCTGCGTTGCATTTGGATTTATTCATCAGTCCTTGTCATGTTACGCTCCAGCCTAGAGCTACTGGGACACAGCATGAAATGCCATCTTCTACTTAATAAAAACAGTCAGAACAAAACATTTTCAAAGAGGACCTTTAACAATTTCTTTACAAAAATAAGTGATCCAATCACGACCACAGTCATATCATGCTAATTTGGAGTTTTGTATTGGGTATATTTTTTTGTTTTTTTGTATTAACTGTCCATTTGTTGTACTTGTAGTCGCAGTTTGTAGTTTGTTTTCCAAATGCACAGATTTCTTCAATAATCATAAATCACTGGTGCTTTGTGAGTGGATCTATTGTCCCTCAGTTCCCCATATTAGAATTTTTTAAATGCCACTATATATTTAAGTGTATATCATTTCCCATTACATTCTTCTCAGTCATTCTTGTACATGTATAGTAAATTGTAGTGCATTGGAATCATATAATTCAATATTTCTTGTTGCATTTTGAAAGTCATTCCTAAAACACAGTTATCTTCTGATATTTCAGAGATAAGAAATATCAGAAGATAACATCAGATTCTCCACATTCTCGCCAACATAGCTGCTGTTGATTTAACTGTGTATTTATTAACATTTGTGTATAAAAGAAGCATTCCAGGTTTACAAAGATAACTCCCTCCAGATCCACGGACTGGTTGTTTATAAAAAAAAAAAGTTTTTTGATTTTTTTATGCAATTGGGTGAGTGTCTATCTTGTAAGTTTAGCTTTTGGTAAATTGCTGAAATTACTCTGGTGTGGCATTTTGTGTACGCTTTGATCATGGTTTAAATTGCACTGTTTACTTCCCACCCCCTGAACTTCAATCTTATCAGTTTGAGTTGATGATCCCAAGAGCTATTTTGCCTTGTGCCACGCTCATGCTGGATGCGTTGGGTCTCCGGTGATGGGCTCCACAAGTAATCAGTAGTCATTAAAATCAGTTCTGTTGGCTTACCCTGGCCACCGTGGGGTTGCGGTCTGGTTCTGGCGCTGTTGCCAAATCAGTATGCCTCTGCGGCGGAGTCCACAAAGATCCTAGTTTTCCACATGCTGCAGCCCTCCCGGATCAAGATAAACACTTAAAAAAATCAGGTGCCTGAAGGAAAGTAGATAGATACACATTTAAAAAAAAAAAAAAAGGATTTCAAAATTAAACCTGTAATTTTTTTGCCTTAACATTCCTTTTGTTTTTTTAATCCTAATAGCAGAATACATAAAAGAGTGATCTAATCATTACATACATTAGGAGAATGAATGATTTTGTACTTAATCATTGTTGGAAAGTCAAATGACACAAAAATTGCACAAAAACCGTTAAACAGCAATGGAACTATAGAGCCATAAATCGTCCTTTGAACCGGAGCTACTCTGTGTTGCCAGATTGGGCGGGTTTCCACCCAGTTGGGCTTCTTTTGAACACGCTGGGCTGGAAAAAATAACATTGGGTGGGTTGATAAAATTTAGGCTGGTTTTCCCAACATGTGGGTTTTCAGAAACTATTTTCACCTACTTCCAAATCTCCCCGATATGCTACTCAGCATGATACATGAGCCAGATTGACCATATAATGCCATGACCCTCCCTACTCTACCTCTGATTGGCTGAAATTCACTGCATTCACTGATTTGAGTGGTGAATTTCTGTGTGTGTGTGTGTGTGTGTGTGTGTGTGTGTGTGTGTGTGGAATGGAAACAGTGTCTCAGATCTGGCAACCCCTGCCAGAAGCAGTGTGAGTGACAGTGTAGCAGTTTATTCTGTACTAGTACCGTAACGGACACGCAATAAAGATGCACTGCATCCAGAGTGAACCCAGCATTTGGATTTGTGATTCTGGTAGGGTCTCCCATAGTAAAACATGCCCGGGTTGACGGGCCAGACTGAGAGCAGCTCAAAGCCCCTATGAATAGAATCAAATCAAGGACCTTGGCATCACTCAGTGTGGTGCAGCCGGGGCCCCAGTCTGGAGCCAAGGTAAGGGGTTGTTGGGCCTTGTATGTGACTTCCTGGTGGCTGGGCCTTTGTCCACAGGGCAATGACAGGGTCTGGTCCCTGTGCCTTCAGATCAGAGACAAGTTCCTCACTGTTGTTTTAACCTAAGCGCCAAATAGTAGTACAGTATCCCTGGCCTTC
Source organism: Salarias fasciatus (assembly GCF_902148845.1). Lineage (NCBI taxonomy): Eukaryota > Metazoa > Chordata > Actinopteri > Blenniiformes > Blenniidae > Salarias > Salarias fasciatus. The sequence goes on along the minus strand of NC_043766.1, from coordinate 28,930,633 downwards.
TTGGAGTTCATGGAAAGGGTCCACTGGACAGTGCTCCAACCTGGGACTCCATTGCTCTACTAGGGGACTTCAATGCCCATGTGGGCAGTGAAATTGAGACCTGGAGATAGGTGGCGGGGATGCCTCCCTGATCTGAACCCGAGCGTTGTTCTGTTATCGAACTTTTGTGCAAGTCACAGCTTGTCCATAAAAACACCATGCTTAAAGCGATACTAATGAACTTTTCAACCTTAATAAAACATTTTAATATCTTTTGTGATGATACATCGACTTACAACTAGTTGAATGACCCTCTGTCACGGCCTGAGGGCATCAGTATTGCTTTCACTTGGACTAAGCAGCTGTGAGGAGGGTGGTAGGAACCCTGCACACTAAAAAAACTCCAAATGTGAGGACTGCTTTACGGCATGCGTCACATCATGATATAACATTGTTTAGCCACCATTAGATCCATTACCTCGTCGCTATCCGTCCTTCACACAGCCACTGAAAACAAATGTAGGGAGTTCAGTCCGACAGCACGCCACCGGGAGCAGCATTTTACGACGCCACGCGCGAGTCCTCGTGGGAACTGTGGTATTCGTTCAGGCAAAACACTACCGCTTTTGTCCACTGGTGCCGCCAAAATCAATGAAAACTGAAAGTTCCTTAGTGTTGCTTTAAGCACAGGGGTGTCCATAAATGCATTTGGCACCAGGACACCTTAGGCCAGATGATCAGGCCGATGATTGACTTTGTTGTCACCTAACCTCCACTCCCTTAGAGATAGGATGAGGAGCTCGGTCACCAGGGCGGAGATCAGACTGAAACTGCAACTCCTTGATATGGAGAGGGGCCAGATGAGGTGACTTGGGCATCTGTTTCAGATGCCTCTTGAATGCCTCTCTGGGGAGGTGCTCCAGGCATGTCCCATTGGGAAGAGGCCCTAGGGAAGACCAAGGACACGCTGGAGAGACTCTGTCTCCAGGCTGACCTGAGAACGTCTCGGGATCCTCCCGGAAGTGCTGGAGTGAGAGTCTGTGTACATGGAAGTTTGATCACCCCTGGTTAGGCAGCTGGCCCCTTGACCCAGTCCTGGATAAGTGGTAAGGTTGAATGGATGGATGAATGGATGCTCACTTCCCTTGAAAAACAACCTGGACTTGTGCTCTCTAATAATCTTGATATCTATAAAGTCATGTGTCCATAAATGATGCTTCTCTTTCTAATTCTGGAAACTGTCCAGCTGTCCTTCCATTACTGAAACACTAAACTGTCACCTCCTTTGCCTCCTGTTAGAATCCTTGATCGTACTGGGCTGTTTTGAAGTTGCTATCATAAGCCTATTCTAAAGATTTAGATTCTTTCAAACATTTATATGATTTTAATATTTCCAACCAAATCTCATTTACTCTCTTGTCTTTATTTGCAGTATGTTTGCTGATATACTGAACCAAAAGTAAACTGAAATAATAGGATTTCTTACTTTTACTTTGTCGTAGCTCAATGAATTATAGCACGTAACATTTTCAAAGTACAATCCCCAACCAGCTGGGATTGGATCAAGCAGAATCTACATTTACTATTGACATTTTTTAATCTGTGGCATGCTAACAGAGATTATTTAATCCACACAGGGTGTGGTACTGCACATATCTCACATTAATTAAATCCCTAGAGTGGATAAAGAAATCTGGACCTGCTACTACAAAATGTAAATTATTTCAAAGTGGTAAAAAGAATATAAAGCTAAAAACTGCAATATAAAACACTTAAGGTAAAAGATAAATTTCATTTGGACGAGGGTAAAACTGAATATCTTTTTGATTTAGATATCGTGTCTTTTTTGTTTTTGTCATAGACCTGTGATGCATTATGCCAGGACACCCTCTGTCTCAACTGAGTTGAACCTTCTACTATTGCTTACGTTAGACAACAGAATGAGAAAGCAAGGCCCATAAATTAATAGTTTTCCCAGTTTGGCATGAAGGGAAATTGAGTGCCCTAAGGCATTTCTGTCTCTTTTGATGAACTGCAACACTCATTGCAATTCATTCTTTGATGCCCGACATCAGTGACTGACCTCAGTGATGCTCCCTTGGCTGATAGAGGATCAGGTTCAAACTGTTTCATTCACAGGGGAAGTGATTATTACATCTAATAAATGATAAAAAAGCAACAATTCTCTTGTGAACAATGACAGAATTCAAATGTATTTCAAATATATATGCTGTGGAACAAGCAGCCTTTGGAATAGGGCTGGGCGGTATGATGGTATAATACCATGTGACAGTGTAAAAGTGAATACCTGTTGAAATTTTGCCATACTGTTTATACCGGAGAGAGAGCAGATGTCTGCTGCAGCTCTCTGAGTCGGTGTACAGTCGTCTGCACTTGCAAACATGACAGTGGTGCATTTGTGCATTTTCACAGCGTGTCCCGACGTCGTGCGGGGTTTCATTGGTCAGGTAAGCACAGGCTGCGCTCGCGAACAACACCAGCATTTCCTGGAGAGGTGTATCCATAATGGCGGACGCAGAGACTAGCGACTCGCCCACATACTGCGGAATGGCTCCGCTGCGCCGCGCAGGTCGCAGCACTCACGCAGCCGTACTAGTGCGCCCACCTGATGCGGTACGGCTGCGCCACAGCACTCCGCCTTTTGACCAGGCATGCGCTCAGCGTGTGTGTGGGATTATGTTTCCATGACGATCTCCATGTAAACATGTTTGAACATGCACTTTATATCGTTAAAATTTACTCACCACTCACGCCAATAACTTCAGCTGTTGTTGCCCAAGTGTTCTCCTTTCTGCTGGTGTCTTTATAAAAAGGATGACTGGTGTCAGAGAGTATTTTGTGCTCTTGTACCTCCAGGATCGGTTTCTCTTCGTCAACCATGCTTGCGCTCGACTCGAGTTAAAAAACTTCCACTACTCCTTTGTTTTGTCACGCCAGAGCGTGTTCAGGTTTCAAAATAAAACACTCATCCATAAAAGTGTATATTTACGCTTTTATTTACATGTAAAAACATGTGTGAGAGCTTCAATAGTAATCTATATAGATATTTATATAAATAATATGCCTAGGAATATAAAAAAAGTCAACTTTTGTAGTAATTTGTTTTGATAAAATGGATGTTGCACTCTTTTGGTTTCCTGTTGGTGCTTTCACATTATGGGAAATTGATTCCGGCTCCGCTGCGCCTCGGGCAAAAATAGAACTGGACCGAAGTTGTGCGGAGAGCCGTCTGCAGTACGACAGCGGGCGGACGCTTGACGCAGCACTCGCGCAGGCAGTAGGCGCGCTCTGCCTGCGACTTCATTAACTTCAATGGGTGCGTAATTGCTGCGGAGCGCTGCGAACTGCGCGGCGCAGCAGAGCCGTTCCGCAGTATGTGGGCGCTGGCCGTAAAAGCTCAGGTCTTTTTTTTTTCTTTCATGTTGTGATTTTTTTTTTTTTTTTTTAAATAATTGAAGTTATATAAACTGGTTAAAAAAAAAAAAGAGGAAAATGAGCAAATGTGACAGTTTGGTTATTTCTAAGCAATTATTTGAATTTACAGGGGAAAAATACATACTGTGTTATTTACCGTTACCGTGATATGAAATTTCTGATACCGTGATATAAGATTTTGTTCATACCGCTCAACCCTACTTTGGAACATAGAATAATATCAGATACTTTTACTTTTCCTGTGACAAGGTAAACAATCTCCTTGAAGTTTCTCAATCTACAATGTTGGATGATTTTGTAACCTACATTACACACATAATGTACCTGAAAAATGGCAAATTCAAATTTCTAAATAGAAAGAAAATGACAAAAAAAAAAAAAAAAAGAAGCAGTGAATAACTTGAAGTTTAAAGTTTCAATCAAAAGCAGTTACCAGGTCAGTTTTTCAAAACTGATTTGGGGCTTTTTATTATTTAAGTTCATTCATTTTCTGCCACTTTATCCCTTTCGGGGTATAGGAGCTGATCCCAGCTGCTGTGGGCGAAGGCGGGGTACACCCTGGACAGTTCGCCAGTCTGTCGCAGGGCTGACATATATAGACAAACAACCATTCACTCACACATTCATACCTAGGGGGATCAATTAACCTACCATGCATGTTTTTGGACTGTGGGAGGAAGCCGAAGTACCCGGAGGGAACCCACGCACACATGGGGAGAACATGCAAACTCCACACAGAAAGGCCCTGAGCCCCGGCCGGTATTTGAACCCAGGATCTTCTTGCTGTGAGGCAAGAGCGCTAACCACTGCGCCACCGTGCGGCCCAAATATGTGTCACCTGCAACACATAAACATGTGACCAGTTTAACATCACAATGCTTAATTCTATTCAAATAATACGAAGTTGAAACACAAGAGTATAGAGTCAACGGAATGAGTTAGCAAGTCTGATGTTAGTCACAGTTTAAAACAATACAGCCCCTGGCCCGTCCAGTAACACAAAAAAAAAAAAAAATGCAAAAATAAAATATACTGATAACAGTACCAGACATCAGACGGGGACAGAAAAGCAGGTAGAGAGAGAGAGCATGGGGAACAAACAAATAAAAAAAAATAAAAAAAAAAGGAAAGAAAAAATGTCTCACACACTGGTGTGCGGTTCTTGAAAAACCAGCACAAAGAATTATTCCACTGTTAATAGAGGATTTCAGCGTGGCTTTACAGACTTTATTTACAACCAATAAAACTGGTGAAACAAGCAAAAAAATGAGTGGAGAGAGACAAAAATGAAATAAAAACATCTGGGTTGAGAGGGGAGAGTGTTGACTCAGTCCTTTCTTGAACAGACTGCAGTCAGTCCTGCCCTGTGATACGTCCGTCATTTGTTACTCTCTGCAGCCACTTCTGTATCAGTGCTGCTTCTCTTTACATGGACATCGCCTGATACTGAGGGAGAAAAAAAAAAAAAAAAAACAAGAGATGAGAGGACGTGCCCTCAACAACTTTGTCTAACAGTTTGGGGGGGCTGTTGAACCCTATCTTTAGAGAGGCACTGAAAGTGTCTCCCTCTTCGCGTTCCCCTCGCCGGTCCTGTGCCCCGTCTTTCGTCCCCACTGGGTTGCTCCGTGTCTGTGCAGCTCCTCTGTTGGACAGCCTCTGTCCCCCGGTACCCCACTTGCCATCCTGTGTATCTGTCTGCACTGTATCTGTCACTTTGTTTTTATGTACTTTGCAATGTTTTGATCTTTATATGATTTCTACGACTGTGGAACACTTTGTGATGGCTGATCTGGGAAAAGCGCAATATAAATAAATTTTACTTACTTACTAACTCCACATTCTGCGCCACCCTTCCCTTTCTGTACCTGTGTCCAACCTCGGGATGAGAATCGAGAACCGATTCTTTTGTAGAACCGGTTCCCAGTGACTCGATTCCAAGGAATTGTTTGTCTGTCTCCTTGACGATTCTGCTTATCGGTTCTGCTGCGTGCGTGATGCCGTAACATGTGCGGAGCGTAACGCTGGTCTCACGCCAGGCTCACACCAGCCACGATGCGGCTGTAGTCTGCCTCTGGCGCCGCTACAGAGCCCGTCTGGCGGTCTGGAAACCTTCCGCAAGGATCCTGTTTTTCCGCACGCTGGAGCCCTGCCGCATCATCCTAATCACCAGGAAGTCGGGTGCCGGAAGGAAAGTAGATACGTGCTCCAAAATAAGTGATTTCAAAATAAAATCTGTTGTGTTTTTGCCTTAACATTCTTTTTTTTTTTTATTATTATTCTGGAAGAATACATAACAGACAACGTGATCTCGTCATTATATGCAATAGAAGAATAAACAAGTCTGTAATTAGTCATTGTAGGAAAGTCAAAAAACACCAAAATTGGTCAAATAATAGCTCTATGACCAGAGTGGCTCTGTGTTGCCAGATTGGGCGGATCTCTGCCAAAGCAGGATTCTTTTGAACATGTCGGATGGGTTGATGAAATGGTTATGTGCGTGTGACGTGATTTTCATCATGCAAATACAGTTTTTACAGTTTTTACAGTTTTTACGTGAATTTTCTACAGAGATGGAGATTCGGGCTGCTTTCTGTTGTTGGGCGGTTTTAACATTATGTTTGGGGTGAAAGATGAATCTGGCAACCTCCTCCAGCGGCCCACAGACGCACCGGAGGTGGTGTAAGTGGCAGTGCTGCAGTAATTCCATACCGGAGCCGGACCAGACACGCACGGGCATCCAGTGTGAGCCCGGCATAATTTGGTTTGAGCTTTCCAACATGGCATTGAGGAAGAAGCTCTCCAGAGTTTTTCAGCAGAAAAATAGCTAACCTGCCAGTTTTCAATGCAGTTGTATATTTGTTATATATGATCATTTCTGCAGAAGCATTCCTTGTGTCCAAAGCAGTTTAGGATCACCCTGAATGCAACGCACTGTAAATACATCCAGATGTTGTATTATATTTTCCTGCTTCTTTAGTGATTTTCCTGAGCAGCTTTGTATCTTGTAAGATACACGAACTCTGCATTGGGCCATCGGGCCTCTTGATTCTTGAGAAGTAATTCAACTAATTTCTCTTTTTGATCAGACTGCACAACAAGTTGCATGGATATTTTTTTCTTCTGTTCAGGATGAAGATATTAAAGAGTTAATGCCAACACCCATTAGTATTATTTCATTTCTCACTCAAAGAGAATCAATAAGAGAATCGATAAGGAATTGTATTGATAAGCAGTATCGATAATGGAATTGGAGTCATTAAATTGTTGACAATTCCCATCCCTAGTCCAACCTCCTTTCATCTACACACCCCAGCTGTGTTAACCAATAGTGAGCTTCCACAGCATGCATGCATTGTGCACTCATTCATAAAACCATGTAATAATATAAAACCAGTAAATGCCTCGCAAACACTTGATAAAAACTCCAAAAAAGGTACATAAAACATGCATCTAAAATAAGTCGTATCATGCAGTGGCATGAGGACATCTCACTGACACAAACAAAAAAAGAGTGGAGAGAAGGAGGGGAGTGCAAATATGCATCGATCCTTTGATTGAATCCAACACTCCAGACAAGCCAGCTACTGCACCTGAACACAGAGACAACAGAGAACATCCTACAGACTTTTGTTAGAAAAAAAATTATCGGGGACATGCAAGCTGGGGATCCAGGTATCAAATTACAAACTAGGGCACTATGAGAGACCTAATACAGACAGCTATTAGTCTAATACCCCATACGAGAACACAGTGACCGAGTCCACATGGAGAATATAAGAGTCTGTTTTTCTCTTATATTCTTGAACATTCAGTTTTCATCTATTGAGCCCAAAACTTAATATAACCCATTAATGTCAAAATTATTTTTCAGAGTATGCCAAGAAGACACACTTGTTAATACAGCATAAAAATGTATGTGGGTGGGTCGACCAATATTTCTATCCATTTATTGTTTTTGTGATATTTTTCACATGAATTCTTCCAAATTAAAAACTAATTTGTTTTTTTTATGCACAATTAGAGCTGGGATTTCTGGCTCTTTGAAGGGAGCCAACTGGTTCCTGTTTATTTATTTATTTATTTTTTTGGAATTAAAATTTCGTTACATTTTCATTTTTATAATAACACATAAACAGAACAAAAAAAAAGGCTCAAAGAAGACACGTGAAGGAAGCATGGACAGTTTGAAGACATGAACGGCAGTAAACGGCAGTAAACAGCTGTAAACCGGATCTCATTATTCACTTAAAAGAGCCGTTTTAATGAACACCTCTTTCATTAAATGTCGCAACTTTAATGCACATTCCAATCTATGAATAATATTTCTAATTTCTACTATATTTTGATTTCTACAATGTTTTTTGATCTTGGTGTGACCATGAAATCATCAGGAATTAAAACCGCCTTGTTTTTTTATTTGATATGTCTTTAGGTTAGAGTCCCACGGTGAAGGAGAAAGTCTTTAATGAACGCCTTTAATTAATCATTCCGGCTGATACCATTACTCTGCTTCCTGATACAGAGGTGGATTCATTTATGGTAAACCGTGTTTATTTTACTTTTTGTTACAGATGTGGGGTTCCATTATATTTTGCTAGGAGATTAAGTTTAAGTTTCTTTTTGAAAATGGGCAAAGACCTAGACATTTTAAGGTCTTCACTCAGCTCACTCCAAATCTGTGGACCCTTACATGTTACACTAAAACTAGTGCATTTCATCTTCCTATTTATACCCTTTAACAGTGATTTTCCCCTTGTGTTATAATCATGAGAGGGGGTAGAAATTTGAGAACAATCATTTTGTAACTAGGGACACCCTTGGAAGCAGATCAATGCTCATTGGTAGAAGCAGGTAGAAATAGGAATTAACTGACAGAGTCTGACAGAGTCTATCATTGAGTCTATACACTACATTATACATGGTTCAGGCATTGTGAAATAAGTTACACTCAGTGAGTTTCAGAAGCTGATGTTTATAGAAGAGAGGGTCCCACGGACAATTATACTTAGCCCAAGAAATGGCTCTTATAGCCTTCTTTTGTAGAACTTGCAATTTTAGGAGGTAACTCGGGTAAGTATTACACCTTGTGATGTTACAATAATTTAGATGAGGTTCAAATATGGACCTATATAAAGTCAGAAGGGCCTCAAGGGGAAGAAAATGTCTCACCTTGAAAAAAAGGCCAACATATTTAGATAGTTTCATTGTTAGGTAATCAAGATGTTTGCTGAAGTTTAAATGTTCATCAATTTGGATGCCAAGAAATGTAATAAATTAAACTTGTTCAAGTACGCAATTGCTTATTTTAATTTGTACATTTTCAAGGCTTTTCTGACATCTACTTGAGCGGAATGTGATAAATTTGGTTTTCGCTGTGTTCAATGATAATTTATTACATCTAAACCAGGTGTCAACTTTTTCCAATTCCCGATTTACAGTATTATGGAGTTGTTCCAGGTTTTTGTGAGATAGGAATAAATTTGTGTCATCTGCAAAGACGACTTTGTGAAGAACTGAAGAAGAATTTGAAAAATCATTTACATAAATTAGAAAAAGATGTGGGCCTAAAATTGACCCCTGAGGTACCCCACAATTAATAGCTTTACAGTTAGATTTATTATCATTTACGTGCACATATTGCTCTCTGTCATTTATGTAGCTTCTAAACCAACTGAGCTCCAAGTGTGCTCCAACTTTCCTAATAAAATGTTAAAATCAGTAGTGTCAAAAGCTTTTGATAAGTCGAGAAAAACACCAATTCCACACTCACCTTTATCAATAGCGTCATTTATTTTTTCAATGAGATGCAGGATTGCCAAACAAGTGGTACTTCCCTTTCTGAAACCGTATTGTAACGGGTGAGTATATTGTGTTTGTTAAAATAGTCATAGAGTCTTTTATAAACTATTTTTCCATAATTTTGGAGAAAGCTGGCAAAATTGTGATAAGACGACGCTGTTGCAGATTGTTTTTATCTCCAGATTGGAATGATTTTAGCGATTTTAGCCATCTTTGGTACCACTCCGTGCTGAAGTGAAACATTAAAGGTGTAATACAACATTTTGATCTCCGGGTGGATCACCTAAATAATTGGTGGGTCCGTTTGTCAATCATTGACGAGCTGCTTTCGTAAGGCGGTTCTACGTGCTTGCGCCCAATCAGCTTCTCCCTTTTGCGCATGCGCATTCAGAGTGTTTATGTAGTCGGTGAGCTTCTGAGCTAGTACTTACCGATGGCGAGTCTGACATATTGAAACTGTAACTGTTTCGGAAAAAAAGCTTTATTTATGAGCGAGGCGGATCGCAGAAACTGTAAACAGAGCCGTGCACGCCAGAGAAGAGGAGATCGCGCTCGTACACTTCCGCGTTTCCTGGGAGAAGCACGAGAGCCGGGCGGATGGTCTGGCGCATGCGCGTTGTTCAAAAAGTGAGTAACAGACGTGGGGTTTTGTCTTTTCGAGAAAATCGTGTATTTCACCTTTAATGCAATAAACAAGTGGATCTACAATGTCGCTAACAATGAATTTTATTATTTTACTACTAATGCCATCAACTCCTGCTGTGTGGGAGCTTTTCATACTTAGTATAATTTGTGTTACTTCTAAATTGTTGGTGGGCGAAAGAAAGAAGGAGTTGGGGTAATTCCCAGTGAGGCACTGATAGTAGGTGGTGCCCCCTTGTGGGCTTTTTTTTGTTTTTGATAAAGTCTCACCAATAGAACTAAAATACTCATTGAAACAAGTTGCAAGGTCACCATCAGTGGAATCACCGGTTTTTTTGGAACACTGTGGTGTCAGGGAGGACATTTGGTTTTTGGCCCCGGCTGAGGACTTGTTGAGCACTTTCCAGCATTGCTTTTGATCACCGCAAGAAGCCTTGAAACGCTCAGTGTGGTGGTTGCGTTTACTCATTTTGATCACTTTAGTTAGTTTATTTCGATTCTTACTGTATTTAATTTTGTTTTCTTCAGAAGGGTCTTTTATGTAATTTTTGTACAAAGCATTTTTCTTTTTGATCGAAGTCATAATTCCTTCAGTTAGTCAGTTTTTCTTGTCCCCGTGATTTCTTTTTATTGTTTTTTCGGGAATGCACAATTTTATAATCTCACCTAATTCCTGAATCAGAGCATAATATGCTGCATCAGGACATTTACAATCATACACTGAGTTCCAAGATTTATTTTTTAGATTATTGGATAATTTACTTAAGTTTCTCTTAGTTAATGCCTTTGCTTTGTTTTTTGTATGAGGTTTGTCATTTTTAGTAGTAAGATCTTCGAGAAGAGTAATAGGGAAATGATCAGTAATATCAGATAATATCACACCCGAGTTAAAGCTAGTATTTTGGATATTAGTTATGATGTTGTCAATAATAGACTTACTGGAGTCTTTTTCTCTAGTGTATGTGTTTATTGTGGGGTAAAAAGAAGAGGAATAATATTCAGCAAAAATAGGGTTGGGAAAGCTGATGCTGAATAGTGCATAACCATCAAGATTGAGGGTGTCTATAAAAGTTTTTGATTAATCCATAATTCGCTACATCCAATGATGTCTAACTTGTGATCAAGACTGGCCAATAATGACAACAGATCATCGTGATGCTTACTTAGGCTTCTTTTGTTTAGATGTAATAAAGAAAAAGCATGTTTTTGGTTGTTGGTTATATCTTTCAGCTTTTCAGGTACAAATCTTTTGCAGTTTATCGTTTCAAAGCAATGCTGGTCAAGTGCGCCACAATTATTGTTAAATGCTATTATGTCATCTGAGCATAATACATAGTACCAGAGACGTGATGTGTACATCAGGAGGGTAATATCATATATAAAGCCATTGTTATTCAACTCTAAGCCTACCTATCCTAATCTAAGCTAAAATGTCAACAATATTGCATGAATGGGAGTTAATGCGAGTAGTCAGAGAGAGAGAGGGGATGGGAGAGAGAGGGCGGGTGGGAGAGAGAGAGAGAGAGAGAGACAGAGAGAGAGAGACAGAGAGAGAGAGAGAGAGAGAACGGGGAGAAAGGGGAGACGCAGACTCGGACGGACACGGACAAACAGACACACGGACAAACACACAGACAAGGACACACATACAACTCAGGAACACACACACATAAAAAAACAAAAAAAAAAAAAATACAAACAACACTGAAAGTTAAAGTAAAACGCAGTCAAGACAAGGATCACGGCCAAAGGGTGGATCCTATTAACTTTCAGGCAGTCACATTATAGTGTCACATGATCCATACTCACAGACAGGGCCGGCGATTAGGCTGGGCATCCGGGGCACTTGCCCAGGGCGCCGAGCCAAAGGGGGCGCCTGAGGCCGTGAGGCGCGCCACCCAGGGTGCGCCGCTGTGACATCCCGTTTGAGCAGCGCACTGCTTGGCTTTGCTCGCTCGCCCCCCCCCCCCCCCTCGCTCAACAACTCTCGCGGCGGGACCCTCCGTGACACTACCACGGGGCGCTCGTGTCGGCCTTGCCCAGGGCGCCTGAGAAGCCCGCATCGGCCCTGCTCACAGATTTGTGGCATGTTGTTCAAAAGGATGCCTTAAAAATGATATCACTTATCCAGAGTTGGGTGATGCGCAGCTTCTTGGCGTCCGATAGTTTGTTGAGGACATGCCGCTGGTTTGTATTAGTGAGCAAGTAAAGACACCCATCCTGCGTCCAGCTCACGGCAAGACTCTCTTTGTATTTCTTCCGTAGATCTTCCAAAAGTTTCGCTCATGTAGCAGTTTTCCCTTTTAGTTGTTTCTTCGCCCTGTAAACTTTGTCTCTGAGATTATAGTGGGCAAACTTGACGATAATCCCCCGTGGTTTGTCCTGCCTGGTGTTTTTGGGACCGAGGCGATGGGTCCTGTCAATATCTTCAGGTTGCACCACTATGTTCAGGTTGTTTTTCAGAACACTCGTGACAATTTCGTTTACATTTTCACGATCATTTTCCGGCACTCCAAACAGCACAAGGCAGTTCTGTCTGGAATACTGTTCCTGCTCGTCCAGAGTATCCACAATGTCATTGTATTTATTCGCCAGATCATCCAGTTTATCGACCGTATTCTGCAGTTCATACTTAAGAGAGTCCCTGACCGACTCTGTAATGGAATCGGTGATAGCCCTCTTGATTAGCTCTATCAGGGAATCTACCAAGATTTTAGTGATTTCACTGATAAAGTCACTATCTTGGAAAAGTGCATCCATTTGTTTGCTTACTGTGTCTTTGATATTATCACCAGACGCAGTATGTTTTGATCCCTCTGATGTGCACTTGTCTCACTGCATGTTGAGTGTGGAGCCAGCACGTATCAATGAAGAGCGAAAAAAAAGTTCGTACAAAGTGCTGATTTCAGCGAGCAGCGGCCAGGAATGTTGGGAAGGGAGTCGGTCGCCTTTTAATCCACAGTAGAAGCAGAATAGTCAGTGGATCATGTAAAAATCATGTTGATTGTTGATCGATCCAGCTCGCGTTTTCAGTAACAGGTGTCGCATGTTGATGACATCACCTCACCTCATCCTTATTGTCCATGTGCAGGTAAAATCGCTGCAGAGCTGTTTTCTGGACCTGGATATGAGTTCAAGGGTGGGGGTGACAGGATAGAGGCATACAACTGTAACTGAAATCCTTGCTATTTTTGTGCAACTGTCAATATTGTGTGTAATATTGAAAATTAAAAAAGCTGGAACAAAATAAGAACAATGAAGACTTGATTATTTTGTGCTATGCAGATACAACTTTTGATGACATTATTGAGAACTAATTAGTAATAGCTGAACATGAGATGCCTATCAAATGACAATAATGCTTCAATCAAAGAAGGTTTGTGTGTGTGTGTGTGTGTGTGTGTGTGTGTGTGTGTGTGTGTGTGTGTGTGGGCAGGGTGGGTGTCCTCATAAGGTTATATATGGCTTTATGGTTTTCTTATAGAATCACTGTTTGCATTTATGATTGCAATTGATTGGTGAACCCTCCTTGATTCATGTTAACCTTTCTTTAATGTAGACCTTTCTTTGAAGCTACATACACTGTTAAAAGTGCTACATCCACAGATCTAGTATATTTCAAATGCTTGTGATTTACCTTATTTTATTTGCTTTGTCATAAAGAGTATCAAAGTACTTTTACCTCTACTTAAAATGCAAAATTTTATATATATATATATATATATATATATATATATATATATATATATATATATATATATATATATATAATTATTGTAAGTGCTACTGACACATTATATTTGAGTAATTTTGTCTTTTTGTCCATCTGACTGTTGTGTACATGAAACATTATAAATTTGAGTTTACATGAAAAATTCATAGTAGTCCTTAAATGAAAAAATTGAGTTGAGGGTGCTGATGACCAATGAAGCTTGGCGGCAGCAGCAGAGGAGGCAGGCTTCAGACAACGTACAGCTGTTGGCATCCCCCCGACAGCGCCCATTTCCTTCATGGAAAAAAAAAACAAACCCTGGTAAGTTCAGCAAATATATCTATGCTATCTAGCTGTGTATGTGGCTGGAAAAAGGTTACCTCCACCCTTGGCCTGCAGATACATCAGGGCAGGAAGAAGTGCCTAACTAAGGGTCAACAGGGAAGTCGCATCGACAGCTACTTTTTTAAAAGCAGATCGAGAGATCGAGTCAGTTGACTGAAGTTCAGCAGCAGGACGCACACCACAGTCTGCAGGACATCAACACCCCTGTACCTGAGGTGGAAGAACAAGGCACAGGAGAGCAACCTGAAACCAACACATTACACCCCCAGATAGAGAAGAAGATCCAGGGGCAAAGGTCATCAGTCAAGTGGCCAAAGTCCTGCGACAAGACACTGTGGAAGAAAATCAACATGGATCTCTGCAACATCTTAGAAGAGATCAGAGGCACCACCATGAAGAAACTGGAGAGGATGGGTAACCTGATCTATTCGTATGGATTGGAACGCTTCGGTGTGGTCGAAGGTAAACGAGCTAACCCAATACCCCTCACAAAGTCAAGAAGGCAACTAGAAATAGAATGGTTAGTGAAGGAGAGGAGGCAGCTGAAGAAGCAGTGGGGGAAGGCCACAGAGGTGGAGAAGGAGGGAATAAATCAACTGCAGGTAGAAAACAGGGATAGGCTCGCATCTTTGAGAAGAGCGGAAAACCTCTTGAGGAAACGCAGAAGGAAGGAGCAAGCAAGATCGCGCTTTCACAAAGATCCCTTCAAATTTGTGAAAAGCATATTCACAAAAGAGAAGAGCGGAAGACTCTCTGCGTCAAAGGCCGACCTTGAGGAACATCTGAAAAGAGCTTCTACAGATGACCGGCGACAGGAAGAGATTACACTCCCACCTGATATTCCACCAATTAGCACAACAGAATACGAGCTAGACATCAGTCCACCCAGGTGGAGTGAAGTGGACAAAATTGTGCGGAGAGCAAGAGCCGCATCAGCTCCAGGCCCTAATGGAGTCCCATACAGGCTCTACAAAAATGCTCCAGGTGTCATGCAATTCCTCTGCAAACTGATGAAGGTTGTGTGGAAAAAGAAGGAGATTCCAACATCCTGGAGGAGAGCCGGGGGGGATCCTCATCCCCAAGGAGAAGGACTCATCAGAAATTGGCCAGTTTCGCCAGATTAGCCTTCTGAATGTTGAGGGGAAAATCTTTTTCAGCGTGGTCGCTCATAGGCTGGCAAGTTACCTGCAAAGGAACAACTTGATTGACACGTCAATCCAAAAAGCAGGCATCTCAGGCTTTGCGGGATGTGTGGAACATGCTAGTGTCATTTGGCATCAGATTCAGCTCGCCAAGAAGGAAGGAACAGATCTCCATGTGGTGTTTTTGGATCTGGCAAATGCCTTTGGCTCGGTCCCTCACAATATCCTGTGGACAGCCTTTGACTACTTCAAAGTTCCATCAGCTCTTACAACCCTGGTCAAGGCTTACTTCCAGGATATCCAGCTCTGCGTGACTACAGCAGAGTATACCACAGCATGGCAACATCTGGAGGTGGGAATCATGGCTGGCTGCACTATCTCCCCACTGGCATTCACGTTGGCCATGGAGGTCATCATACGGGCTTCTCGATGGGTAGTTGGTGGACAACGAACAAGTTCTGGGCTGAGGCTGCGCCGATCAGGGCCTATATGGATGACCTCACCTTATTAACTATGACCAAGGCATGCACAGTGCAGTTGCTGGGAAAGCTCCAGAACAACATCGAGCTGGCTCGCATGAAGATCAAGCCGAGTAAATCCAGAAGCATCTCCATCATCAAGGGGAAGTTGTCAGACCACTGTTTCCACATTGGAGAAGAAGCCATTCCAACGGTCTCTGAGAAGCCGGTGAAGAGCCTAGGGTGCTGGTATGATGCTTCCCTTAAAGATAAAGCGCAAACAGAGCAGCTCAGGAAGGACATAGCCAGCGGCCTGGAGAACATTGATAGGACCCTGCTTACTGGTAAGCTGAAGCTCTGGTGCATGCAGTATGGACTTCTTCCACGTCTCCTTTGGCCACTGACCCTCTATGAAATTCCGCTGTCAAAGGTGGAAAAGCTGGAGAGGATGGTCAACGCCTATGTCAGAAAGTGGCTGGCCTTCTCAGGTGCCTTAGCATGGAAGAGGGATGTTAGAACTTCCCATCTCCAGCCTGGTAGAGGAGTATAAGTGTGCCAAGGTCAGGTTGGAGATGACCCTGCAGGGTACCTGTGATCCACTTGTGGCCCAAGCAGCACCTATCCTGGCCACTGGAAGGAAGTTGACCCTGCTGACAGCAGCTGAGCAGGCAAAGGCAGCAGTCAGACACAGGGACATCATGGGGCTTGTTCAGGAGGGGAGGAGTGGTCTCGGTCTCTCTAATGGCACACCCACCTGGAATAAAGCTAATCCAGCCGAGAGGCGCCAGCTAGTGGTTCAGGAGGTACGCTGGGAAGAAGAAGATGGAAGGCGATCAAAAGCCGTGGCACAGGCGAAGCAAGGGCAGTGGATGACTTTGGAAGGAGTGGAGAGAAAAAAAAAACTCCTGGAAAGATCTATGGGAGATGGAGGCATTCAGGGCAAGCTTTATAATCAGGGCTGCTTATGACGTTTTACCTTCCCCCGCAAACCTGAGCCAGTGGTATGGTGAAGACCCCACATGCTCTCTATGCCAATGTCAAGCAACACTAAAATACATCTTAGTGGGATGCAAGATCAGCCTATGCCAGGGCCGTTACACCTGGCGAAACAATCAGGTGCTAAGGTGTCTTGCAGCAGTGCTGGAAAACCAACGCACAAGAACGAACGCCCTTCCTCAGCCACCATCACATCGGCAGCCAACATTCTTTGTCCGGGAGGGTCAAACAAGCTGCAATACCAGTTCAGCTGACAGTGGGCAGCTGGGTAAGGCACGGGACTGGATGTTGCTGGCAGACCTGGACAAAAAACTTTGCTTTCCACCGGAGATTGCGTCCACCAATCTGCGTCCAGACCTCGTTCTGTGGTCATCCTCGAATAAGCTCGCTTATATCATTGAGCTTACAATACCCTGGGAGAATGCAGTGGAGGAGGCCTATGAGCGGAAGATGCTGAGGTATTCCCATCTCGCAGCAGACACCAAAGAACAAGGCTGGTGTGTGAAAGTACGCCCAGTGGAAGTAGGCTGCAGAGGCTTCGTAGCCACATCAACATCTAGGCTACTTAGGGAGATGGGAGTGTGGGCTAAGGCTCACAGGCAGGCTGTCAGGGACCTCTCCAGGGCTGCTGAGAAGGGGAGTCAGTGGCTATGGAGCAAGAGGAAAGACTTGACCTGGGTCTCCAAATGTCTGATGGCTGATGGAGGTGAACCTGGGACGCTGGGATTCACTGCTGAGCCCTCTGGAGGTGTCGTGGGCTTGTCACCGAAACACCTAAGAAGGAGGGTGCCCACTTGACAACCCAAAGGATGCTGTCACTCATTTGCCTGCCACAGTGTCTCATTGGTGCCATAGGTATCTACTGAGAGATAATAACATCTAGTCCTACATACCTAATCTAATATGGCTGTGTCCAAAATCACCCCCTATTCCCTATATAGTGCACTATATAGGGAATACGCCATTTTGTAGGGGTGTCCGAATGCCTAGTGAGCATCGATGTTCCCTACATAGTGCACTCAATGTATCCCACAATTCACCGTGAAATCTAGTGGACAGCCGATGGTCACTAGACGAAGCAATATATCCCTTAACGCACTGCAGTCGCGGCATGTTAGAATCGTGTGACACTAATGACGTAATTAACTGTGCGGAAAAGTAGTGTCCAAATATAGTATATAATCCACTATATAGTCCACTACATACAATTCCCTATGTAGTGAGTAGGGAATAGGGAATGAGTGAGTGATTTCGGACACAGCCTAAGTGATTAGTACTGCTAAACCAATTATTGCAACTTGTAAGGTTTACTTTAGAGGTCCCGTTTTTCAACAAACATTACCTAATCACACTTCAGCTAGCTGCTTTCACATGTGGTGAACTGAAGCTACTACAAGTTAACCAACAAACATGGACTTTTAAGCAACAACCGGTTATCAACCATGGCTGCTCGTCTTGGTGCTATAACCATTATATATTGTGGCGCTGAAGCGGCGACCCGTAACGAAGGCAAGGAACGAGGAGACTGCTGCTTTTTCTCAACCAGAGCTTTTATTTTTTAACAAAAGGAAGCACAATTAAACACAATTTCACACAAAAACGCGGCCTGAATGGCCCGAACAGTCCCCTCCCATGATGCCTTGCAGCACCACACACACTGTCTAAGAGTAAAGTGGGCCCCAGCGGCGCCCGCTGCCGCTGCATAATGTTTGCTTGAACTAAAGATGCAAGTGTTGGCCGTCGCATGGCAACCTCGGTGACGTCACGCGCCCCGCTCCATTTTCACCACAAACTTCTCCATGGGCTTCCACTGCAGCACTGTACTTGTGATACAACTTCCAAAAACAGTGGAAAAACACTCACGGTGGTGTTTGGGTACACAACATCATCCAGACATCGGGGCATTTTGTCACCACTGCGTCGCTCAGTAGCATCTTGTCCGTTTGGCGCTAGTAATTTCTCCGAAACTTTATTGGTGATTTTGCATCGCTCCCGCCTCACCCCTGTTGAGCGGCTCTGCTGGCTCTCTGTCTGACACTCTCCAGATGCACACACACTCACCAGGTGGCTAAACATGCATCCCCAGTCTACAGTAAAAGTCCGCCACAGTGTCATGTACTTCGGGCATGGCAGACCTTACGCCCCAACCATCATCCAAGTACACTAATTTGCTGAGTTACAGTTTTTATTTTTATTTTTATTTTTTTTATTTTTTTTTTAACATTTGCAGCCACATTGAGGGTGTGAGATTTGCTTTTGGTTTTTTTTGGTTTTTTTCTTTGTTTTTGTTTTTTGTTTTTTTTTTTACATTGATTGCCACGGTGCTTGGCAAGAGTGTTTACTTCTCTATGTGTGGTTGTGTTTAAGTTGATACTTTTTTGGCCATGTTTAAGACAGAGCTAAACTTTTAAGAAATAAGTGTGGTGGCAACGCAGCTGAGCCACAACAGTTTCCAGCCAGACTGATGGAGGGGGAGGATGAAGAGTGCATGTGCATGTGTCACTTGGTTGCTCAGTCATTCGACTAACTTTTATCGCTGTGCCATCTTTGTTATGCTGAATTTTGCACATTATGGCTATATTTATGCCAGAGGGAGAGCAGACGTCTTAAAATTGAGAGGTTGTGGGTTCGATTCCTGTCTCCCCCTGTCTGCATGTTGCAACCCCCAGCTATGGCTAAGACAGCACCACTGCATTGTGGTCGTCCCGGGAGTGACAAAGGCTAAGGGAGGACCCCCCCCCCCCCCCACACCATAGAAAAATTTGGAGCCCCGAAGGTCCTTTGGTCCTTGAATTGTGGCACCTCTGGCAACTCCTGCAGCCAAGTTGGTACCAACCGCATGGGCCTGTCCCTTCCGTTGGACACTACCAGCAAGGCTGAGAAGGGGGATCTGTCAACTGGGAATCTCAGTTACTCCATAACTTTGCCCTGGCTTGTCCATGATCTCTCGAGATCAACGAAGCCAACAACATTCATCTCAATTAAGGCTTTTTTTATGTAGAATGAAAATGACTTTATTACTTTACATGGGCTCATACAAATTAAGTTGTGGTAAATCAAAACTATTGATAATGCCTAGTTGGATCAATCAAGATAATTAAGTTTATTCAACTCATAAAAATCCAGTTGATTTAAACTAATATCACTGCTAATTCCGAGTTGGATAAACTTAATTTTCTTGATAGATCCAACTAGGCATTATCAGTACTATTGATTTAACGCAAGTTAATTTTTTTGAGCTCATATAAAATAATACAGTAATTTTCATTCTACTTAAAAAAGCCATAAAGTTGACCCAACTTAAAAAGACCAATGCAATCACTTGCCTTATTTTTTATAGGTTAGACGCAGGTACCGTATTTTCGGCACTTTAAGGCTCACTGGATTAATAGGCGCACAGTCAATGAATGGTTTTTATTAAAAAAAAATTCATACATGGGGCGCACCACATTTTAAGGTGCATAGGATGCATAGAATAGTATGAGAGAAATACATGTTGGCAGTCTAGGTGGTTACATTCTCGGTTGAAATGTGTGAGTAAAGCGACACATCAGAGCGAGTTTGACTGAGGATCGCTCCTCTTCACGGATGTGCAGCTCAGAGCGCGCCCACGACTGGTCTAACTCGCTTGGTCACTGGGGTTCAGCCAGCTGCAGTCTCCTGAGTGAAGTGCCCCACCGACAGCTCAGCCGCAGCCGGCCAGCCGCTCCCGGCGTCCCGGCGGGTGAGCTACCGGGCGGGGGCTGGCCGTTCTCGGAGTTGCAGCGTGCATGCTGCCGCCCAGCGTCCAACCGCTCCCCACGTCGGCTGGCTGTGCAGCCGCGTGCCGTGCTCCGTTCTGTTTAAACTAGCTAGCTTAGCAGCTTAGCAAACAGGGGTCGTTTGCGCATATGATCAGGGTGATTACCGTAATTCCCGCAAAAAAGATGCATCGAATTATAAGGCACTCTGCTGGATTTTGAGAAAATTACAGGCTTTTACGTGCCCCTTATAGTGCGTAAAATACGGTATTTCATTTTACAGTGTAGAGGGGCTGCATAAGAAACAAAGGCCAGAAATTATTGCCACAAAGAGTAAAATAAATAAATAAATAAATAAATAAATAAATAAATAAATAAATAAATAAACAAATAAATAAATAAATAAATAAATAAATACTGTTTTGAAATTCTTTGGTATCAGCAGCAAAAATAAAGCCTTGTCAGGGTCATCACAGGATTGTACTATTATTAAACTATCGATGATTCAGTGATGCTGACTCAAGATTCCTCGGACTACATAACTCAGGTCTCGGCAACACATTTTTCTTGAATCTTTTCACCACACAGTTTGTAATTAAAGTGGACAGCTGAGTGAAGAATAGACCTTCAGAGACCTGGCAGAAGTAATCAGGAAGCGTCTGGTTCAGATCCCACGATGAGTGGGTCAAAGTGGTCTATTTGAGGGCTATTATCTGACCTTTCTTCCACAGATGCTCCTGAACATGAGGGCTGAAGGGTGAAACTATCATGGTGGGTAAATGTGTCATCCTGCAAGAAAAATCTTCTCTCAGCCACTCTTGCTGACAACCTTATGCACCGCTATTTGTCTGTGAGAGGTGACAGAACAAAGGGTTGTCATGAGACACCGTGGCTATACTTAAAAAATACTGGAGCCAATTTAATAGAAGACACAGGTTTGAGTGTGATGTGATGACACCTCTCAGTAACCAGCATATTTTCTCTGCTTCCTGTTTGTATTTCTGAGGAAATCTTCAGCCTGTACCTATAGTGCCTATCAGTGAACTCTTTATTCAGAAAATACGGAGGCATCATAGTTAGAACCCTGAAAACACAACACACTGGCTAATGCTGAGGTTAATGATGGGTGCCATGAGTTTTTCTGCCAATCACAGCGAAAAAAAATGATGGACTACTACTACTATACAACTACACCCACTCACATATACATAGTCTTCTTCTACATGGTGAGGCGGCTTTTGGCCATTATGGCCCCCGCCTGTGGAACAGCCTGCCAGAGAACCTCAGGACCGCAGAGACCGTTGATATTTTTAAAGGGAGGTTGAAAACACACCTTTTTAATCAGGCTTTTAACTGACCTTTTATAGTCCTCTTATTCCATTCTTATTTATGTAATTTTATTCTATTTTATTATGCACATTCAACTTGTTTTACTTTTTTACTTTATAATCCTATCTTATTATCTTATTTTAATTTTGTGTCATATTTTATTATGTTATAGCTGTTTAATTCCAGTGTTTCCTCAGGGGGGTCCTTCACACCGGGAGTTGGTGCTGGTCCAATGCTGGGGTTACTGTGCCCGGGTACTCTGGTCCTGGCTGGCCTGGGGGCTCCACACTTTGGTGTGCGAGTTCCCATGGTCTGTCGGGGTCGGGGGTCGGGCGCTGGAGCCCCAGTTTTAATTGACCCTCGACTTCCCTTGGTGTGGGGGGCCCCACTGGTGGCGTTTTCCCTAAGATGCTCAGTGCCATGCCATGTCTCCTCTGTTCTGTGCGAATTAATGGTAGAGTGTGAGTGTGAGTGTGAGTGTGAGTGTGAGTGTGAGTGTGAGTGTGAGTGTGAGGGTGAGTGTGAGGGTGAGTGTGAGGGTGAGTGTGAGGGTGAGTGTGAGGGTGAGGGTGAGGGTGAGGGTGAGTGTGTGTGTGGTGCATACTGTTTGATGGCGCGGTTTTTATTCTTTTTGTTCTTATGACTGTTTTTAATGTTCAGCACTTTGCGTTGTTTTTATTAATATGAAAAGTGCTATATAAATAAAATCTGATTTGATTTGATTTGATTTGATTTGATTTGATTTGATACACACATCCCACTGAGCCTGAGACGTCTATCAGACATCAAGTCTAAGTTTAGACCAAAATTAACCCATCTATAATTGGTCTAATTTTAGTCCGAATCTAGACGATGGGATTTAACCCAATAATATCCATCCACCCATCCATTTTGTACTGCTTATCCGAGACAGGTCGCAGGGGGAAGCACTCTCAGCAGGGATGTCCAGACTTCCCTGTCCCCAGACACTTCATCCAGCTCTTCCGGGGGGATCCCACGGTGTTCCCAGGCCAGCCGTGATACATAATCTCTCCAGTGTGTCCTAGGTCTTCCCCGGGGTCTCCTCCCAGTGGGACATGCCCGGAACACCTCCGCAGGGAGGCGTCCAGGAGGTATCCTAGACAGATGCAAGGCCCACATCAGCTGGCTCTTCTCGATGTGGAGGAGTAGCGGCTCTACTCTGAGCTCCTCCCTGGTGAATGAGCTCCTCACCCTATCTCTAAGGGAGCGCCCAGCCACTAGGGATGAGCGAGTACACTACTATCTGTATCTGTATCTGTATCTGTTTACCCATCCAAATTATCTGTATCCGTATCTGTACTCGTAGGGGGCGTGGTCTAAACAGGAAGTGGGCGTGGTTTAACTGGAAACGTGCTGTGGCAGAAATTGGTGCACTATTTTAAGTCTGAAATTGATATGGATTGCTCAGAAGTTGCTATATTGATTCTTCATTTGAAAACTATTTACAGAAAAGTCTCAATGATACAAAGTATAGATTTTTGTTTTTTTTTATTTTAGTCAGAACATGAATATTTATAAAGTTATATAAATGATTATTTATTCACACAAAAGCCAAAATACAATTTGAAAATTTTTGGTCACAATAGTAAAGGAACTATTTACAGAACAAGTATTTTTTATTGAGTCAGAACATGAATATTTTAATTGTATGAATGCCTCCCCCCACGATTCCCACCAGAATCTCCCCGACATCCAGGGAAACCTCTCATACGCCCCTGCTGAGCTTCCTGGTCATGTCCGCGGCTGCAGTGCCACGGACATGACCAGGACGTGGACCTCGGTCCAGTTATCATCTCTCTCCCACAGATCACACCCTCCCAGTGGAGCACAAGCCCAAATTATTATGAAAAAGAAGAGAAAAAACGGAAGAAAAAAAAACGTGAGGGAAAATGAAACTTAAAAACCCCCGAAAAAAAACCCCGAGCATGCACAATCGCCCGACGTTTCAACCTTATATGGTTTTCCTCAGGCACAATGCACGCTACAAAGAATTAAAATACCGCATTTTCAATTTATCAGCTCCGATTGGCTTCTTTCACAAGGATCCTGTCGTCTCGGTGGAGCACGGAGCAGAATGAAGGACCAATGAGGATCTCCCATCAGCACGAGGACGAATAATGACTGACAATGCTCGGGCTGTACTCGGATTCGGAAAAAATGCATTATCCGTAATGAGTACTCGTTTAAAACGAGTATTCGGCTCATCCCTACCAGCCACCCTACGAAGGAAACTCATTTCGGCCGCTTGTATCCAGGATCTTGTCCTTTCGGTCATGACCAAAAGTTCATGACTATGGGTGAGGGTGGGAACGTAGATTGACCTGTAAATTGAGAGCTTCGCCTTTCAGCTCAGCTCCCTCTTCACCACAACGGACCGATACAACGACTGCATCACTGCAGACGCTGCAACGATCCGCCTGTCAATCTCACGCTTCATTCTTCCCCCACTGGTGAACAACACCCCAAGATACTTAAACTCCTCCAATTGAGCCAGGGTCCCCAAATGTCACGCGATGTTACAGAGACATGTCAACCAAGACAGTCCCTGCACATCCAGAGACTTACGGTACTTTATGCGATGCATATGCCGTTCCCTGGCCATCCGTGGCTTGGCCCCCTAATAATAAAAATCCTTTCAATTACAATAGGGTTCCCAGCCCCGCTGGTCCTGGGAACGCATATGCGATGCATACGCCGTCCCCTGGCCATCCGTGGCTTGGCCCCCTAATAATGAATATCCTTCATAAGAAAACCCCAAAAATATGATGGTAAATTTCTCAGGGATTATGTGTGTGCTGCTCTTCTTGGCAGTGGGACTACTGGGAGCACAGACATCGAGCTGACATGCCTGCGTGGCAGCCATCTTGCTGGGGTGGACCTCGTTTCCACAGCATATTGAGAAATTATATGTTTCACCATAAAATTGATCAGAAGTCGATCAATTTTCAACTTCTATTCCAGTTTATTATAAATATCAGCCATGGAGGACACACAGACATAAACAGAATCAAATGAACTCAAAAACTCCAGGTTCATTGAGATTTTTATCGAGAGAATTGGTTTAAGGATATATATTGTACTTGATTGTTATTGGTATTATAATTGCATGATTCTGATCATCACCATTATTATATTGCATTGATATATCTATTTTTATCACAATATTTGTAATTAATGTTGTTATTATATTTAAATGTTATAATCACTATTATGATTGTTATTGCTATTATTATCTTTTAATTAATCATCACAATATTGCTATTTCCATATAAAATATTAGATTTTGATTCCTACTGAGTTTCAACATGATAAATAAACAGGAAAGCCTTGGATGCAACATCTGTCTCATTAAAACCATCTGCAAATCTACAAACTACTATAAACTACTAGAACTATAAGACACTTGTTTATTAATGATGTTTTGTTCTGCCATGGCATCGAGAAGCAGTGTCTCTTATTCAGATTTAGTCTGATCTTCTGTCAGTCTTCTTATCAGCATCATCTTTTGGTCAGGTTTAGCATCAGAAGTCAGCCACCTTTGGGAAAAGGTAAAAGCTGCCATTTTTACAATTTTAATCTGAAAAAAAAAAATAAATAAATAAAAGAGAGAAAATTAAATAACTGAAAGCTCAAAATGTACCACAACGAAAAATGTGATGGTTTCACATCAGACTGGATACAGATAATTTTCTTGGTTTGTTACAGAACGTGATCAGCAGGAATAAGCAATTGATGTATTTAAATAGGGTCTCAAGGTATTTATTCCACCAGTAACCAGCTGTAAGTACCAGTAATGTGTTGAATAATGTAAAATGAGCTATATTTTCTGTGATGAACCTGGAGGCAGAGTGGAGGGATTCAATCTGCCTCGTCTGGGTTTATTTCACTATTTAACAATAGTTAAATTGTTATTCTCCATGTTATTCTTTGCCAGTGAAAACTTTTCACTTTGCCAGTGAAAAGTGATTCTGCAGTATCTGGTTTAGTTGGAACATCCCTAAGAGGGTCAAAATAATCTGGCATCTTTTCCAGTTGTATTATGTTGGAATTTTAAATGTTTTTAAAATTGTAATAATGTTTTTTGATGTTTTTAACATAGCCAAGCAACCTCATAGCCGCATGTGTGATGTTTTTAACAAATCGAATCATTTGGAATTCTGTGGAAAATTCAGCTAATAATTCTACTTTAAGATGAAGGAGAAGCCCTTACCTGTATCCACTTTCATGCACCGCTGCATCTCTGACCCACCATCCAAGATGGCGGTGCGTAGGCAGGTCTTTCAAAGACGCAACCAGGTGCCTACGTATATGACGTCTGTGGTCCTGTCCATGTTGTGTCCTGCAGCTCCAAATTGGGCACAAAAAATCAACAGAAAGTTAATATAATAGGCCTACTAAATCAATCGAATTTCAATCGTCATTGTGAATTTAGCTCCAAAACAATCTGAAAATTCATATAATCAACAACAACACCAACAACAAAAAAAAAAAAAAAAAAAAAAAAAAAAAAAAACAACAACTATTTAGTGTTTCTGTTCTGAAATGTGCATGGCCAACCGTTATGTGGTTGGCTTCCCTGTTGAAAATACGACATATAGAATTACTAAAATTTCATAATACAAACCTACTCCGTAGTGCTAGGTGTTCTAAAACAGCTTATTATTGAATGTAGATGACTTTGGCAGGCTTGGAAAACATGATACAGCTCTCTTAACCTTCTTTTTTTTTTTCCTTTAATTTGTTGCATGTTGTGGCATTGCACTCAGACATGACAAATCTCACTTAGGAGATGACTTTATTGAAGCTATCTCTTATTGTATTTGTTTATTTCTTGTTTCAAAAGATCGAGTGCAGGACAAAAGTTGATTTTTTTACTACTACATCACAAGTTATTTTTATATGTTTAACAGGAGAGTGCTCTTTAAACATGAGCAATGAATGGTCGAAATTCAAAGACACAATCATGTAAATAATTGTGATTACAATATTGACCAATAATTGTGATTAGGATTTTTCCATAATTGACCAGCTCTAGTTAATAATTAGATAATTTGAATCAGATTACACCAACCTCACATTCTCAGCTTTCTGTCTCATTCTCTCTCTCTCTCTTTTTTGTATTCTGTTGTTAGAAGATCTTGAATCCGTTTCCACAGTGCTGCTCTACCCGAGGCTTCCTCTCCAATTATGCCTCGATCCCACAGAGCCTTTTTGGATCCCAAAATCAAGGCGTACAATAAGGACCTCAGGACTCCTGGCTTTTAGTGTGTCAATTTATTACAGCAAGATGTTGTTTCCCTGACACAGGATTCTGCTCCTTTAGTCTCTGATCTACCCAAGTGCAGCATTCAGCAGGCAAAAGGTGATGTCTAATCTGTGTGTACTTACGATCCCTCGCTCGCAGGTGGGGTTCTCAAGCTGTGGCTCTCGGTAGTTTGCATTGTCCGCCCAGTCCTGCCATCCTCACTCCCAGGCTTATGGGTCAGTAAGTCCCAGGTTCTCATCTCTGCTTATCCCGCCCCGGCAGACTTCGGCATTCCACCCTTCGCTCCCCCTGGTGTACTCTGCAAGAGCTCAGACGAGAACACTTCCCAGGGCTTCCTGTTCTCTTGTTAGGGTTATGATTACAGTTTATCAAAATCTACACAAGCAGTTGTACAAGCAAGGTTATATGTATTCATAGTATAGTACTTTTCCCCTTGAATATCATATGTAAGCAAGCAAGCAAGCTTTAGAATAAAAATATTAGTAATAAAATTAAGTCCCACACTAGGATATTGTGTTTAAAATGATCACAAAAAGAAATAATTTAATCCTTCTTGATTTTTCTTTAACAATGTGGAATAAGTGAAGGGGATTGAATACTTTTGGGATGCACGGTACATCAACATTGAGGAGTCTGGCTTTGCATCAAGATGGACCTAAAAGTTTGATTAATGTGCTATTTGGAGGCCTGTCAATATGAGCTCACTGATTCTTAACTACTGCCCTTCTGTAAACGAGCATTGTGATTAGTGTCCAGTCTGCTGAGGAGTTATATTGTTCCAGAGGGTTCATTTGCTTCTTAACACCTACTGTCATTAAACCCCGGCGCCCAGTAAAGCGATTATTCAGCGATAAAGTTTTAATTGCGCCATTGTCTGTGAAGAAGGGGGTGGCACGGTAATTAGTAGTCCCTGAGTGAGTGCAGCAACAGCGATGTGTCTCAGACAAGTGTCGTACGAAAGAAGAGAAAACTTTACTTTGTTCTCGTCACTGAACCTTCATCTTGCTGACGTGCTTATGTAACTCCACCATTTTATAGTTTTCAGAAGTTAACATAGCATTTATACTTGAAGGATGATAAACATGTAACCTATATGTCAGAGCTTGGATTTGTAAGTGGTAGGATTACTGCACCATTTTATAATCTTAAGTCTTACTCACCATATGACTCGTTGTCATCGAGGAAGAAGTCATCCTCGTTGATGTCATCTTCGTCATAGTCCTCGTGCCACTCGGGTGCATACTGCTCTTCGTACTCATCATCGTTGTCCTCCGACTCCTTTCCGCTGTCCCAGGGTCAGTCCTGGGTATAGGCGAACTTAACGGTTGCCTTGGGCGCCGTGTATTGGAAGGGGCACTGAACTGCATCCCATATGTTTGGTTTTTTTTTTTCATCCATCCATCTATTTTCTACTGCTTGTCCTTTTCAGGGTCGGAGCCCATCCCAGCTGCTGTGGGCAAGAGTGGATATTTTTTGTTTTGTTTTTTGTTTTGACAGGTGGACAGTCATTGGTCATTGCCCTGTGCCCCCTGGTGGGCCCATGGAGGCATGGAAGAATAGTGCATTCAAATACACGCGCAACGTGCAGTGGTGCTGTCCCAAAAAACACATTACCCATTTCTTCGTAAAGAATAACCTGATGTTCAGTGTACTGTATTAACAGATTCTCATTCAGTCCATTAACTGTTAACTATTTGGACAGAGCAGCTTGCCTCTGACTGGACAGCACACACACATGCACATGCACACACGCACAAATTCACACACAAACCTCACCATGATTCTCCGTAAAACAGTTCTGTAGGTCCGTTAAGTATGCACACTAGACAGTACTCCCACACATCAGCTCTCAAACATTTACGCTATAGATGACAGACACTCACCAGATGCCATGTTGTCTCCCCACCGCACTCAGACATTTATGTAGTAAAACATAGCTGCTCCTACAGGTTCAACTTTATAGGGGTGTTTGGCTGGAAAATAGTTACCTGACCAGCTTTGTGGACCAACTATGTATATTTTCTTTTTTTTTAAGAGTGTATTTTGAACTAGCTAGGGGATGTATTATATTAATGAGTGGTTTGTGGTGCCTGCTGAGAGGAAGAATTCCTCAAATTAGAAGGGGCGGGGTTTGGTGATGTGGGGAGGTGTGGTCAGGGCTGGCTCTAGGCATAGGTGAACTAGGCGGCCGCCTAGGGCGCAGTGTATTGGGGGGGGGGGTGCAATGACCATACATGTGTGTGCTCCCCCTGTTCCGACGCTCCGTGTCAGCACCGCGCCCACCAATTTCTGTTGCAGAGGGTTGGAGATAGTGAGGCAAAGTTAAAGACAGAGTAAGGTAAACCTGGTCAGGGTCAGAAATTCAGGTAATAAGAGGAAGTGATGGTCAAATGAAGCCCCATGAATCTTTTCACCAAAAGGTTCACAGCTTGAGACCTTGGTGAAACCAACCATCAACAAAAACATGTTGAGAGTAGGCTTTTCATTCAGAAACAGTTTTTCCCTCATGCTGGGATTCATGTGGTTTCCTCTTTTTGCCAAGATCCTACCTTGGAAAACGGCCTTTTGGACATCACTGAGGATGCTGAGCAACACAGCCACTTCACTTACACAGGTGGGGGTCCTGGGTTTTATTTTCCTTACAGTAACTCATTTGATAAAGGCCATATTGTGACTTTATTGTGTGTCTAAATGTGTATTAAATAGAAACAAAAGGGAGGAAAGAGCCAAAGGGGTTGGACAAATGTGGGATTGAGGACTGTGAATTAATATATATATATATATATATATATATATATATATATATATATATATATATATATATATATATATATATATATATATATATATATATATGTTTGAAATTTTTGCTGTGTAAACATTTTAACAATCCAGAAGTTACAATTGTTGAAATGCATCTGCTTAACTCAGCTGCATTTTTGACACAGCCATCAGGAAGCTGCAGCTACTGACAGCATTGGTCAGACCAGTTTGCATTCCTTGGAGAGCGCAGCACGATATGTGTAGTGAATTTGGCTTCATTTGGTGCCTCCACCTCAGAATCAAGCGCTCTGGGAACAGACTTTGGATTGTGATTCTGCGCAGCCTGAGCGTCTGACGTCACTCCGGTGAGTGTTTTCCGTGTTGGTGAAGCTTGCTGAAGCCTGCGAGCAACTGAAGTGCTTGCTGTCTCTCTCTTGCTATTACTGTTAATTCACGAAGCAATCAAAAATCGGGGTTATTTACGCCCCCGGGGTTACTTTCGCCCCCGATTGACCAGCGATCTCTCGTGAATTACATTTCTTCTCCGCCGTTAGCGCCACTGGCGTGCTAACTAGCTTAGCGTGCTAACTAGCTTGGTCCGCCGGGACCGCTATGGCGTCCTCCCCTCTGTCTTCTTTTCTTTCCTGCTCAGTGTGCCGTATGTTGAGTCAGAACCCTGCCTCCCTTGACGATAGGGGTATTTGCGTAAAGTGCAGTGTATTGACAGCGCTGGAGGCCAGGGTAACCGAGTTAGAGGAGCGGCTGTGCAGATGTGAGGGGCAGGGCAGCGCTAGCTACAGCGAGGTAGCGGCAGGGCTCGCAGCCCGCTCCCGCAGTGAGAGGAGTGTTAGCAAGCCTAGCCCCGCAGCGTGTCCCGAGCAGCCGGGACAAGACCAGGACCGGTTTGTGACAGTCCGGAGGAAGGCTAGTGCTAAGCACCGCCACGTAGCACTCCAAGAACCGCTTCACGTCTGCAATAGGTTCTCTCCCCTCAGCGATGACACACCGGCTGAACTGGACATGCTGGTGATTGGCAGCTCTATAGTTAGAGACGTGAAGCTGCCAGCGGTGAAGGTTAGGTGTTACCCGGGGGCCAGAGTGGGGGACATCGAGGGGAACCTTAGGCTTTTAAAACAGGAAGGTAGGAGATTCCGTCGAGTCGTGATTCACGCAGGCGGTAATGATGCCCGGCGGAGACAATCAGAGGTGCTCAAATTACAAGTAGCCTCGGTGTGTGAATTGGCTAAGTCGATGTCTGATGCCGTAATATTTTCTGGTCCCCTGCCCAATTTGGTCAATGATGAAATGTATAGCCGACTTTCATCATTCAATCACTGGTTGTCTAGATGGAGTGAGGAAAACGGAGTTATTTTTCTAAACAACTGGTGCACCTTCTGGGGAAAGCCTGGGCTCATCCGCAGGGACGGCATCCACCCAACTTTGGATGGTGCAGCCCTTTTAGCTCACAATATGGCTGATCGGCTCAGTACGCTAAATTGACAATCCAGCTATGAGCCCCGGGCGCAGAGCAGTCGTGTAGAACGCTCCTCTGTTGATCTTGTTGATCCCGTCACTAATCCTGCTCCCGGATTTTTACAAGTCAAGCATGGAGGTTTACCTAGGCTAACAGAGACTGTGTCTGTCCATAGTGCTCAAAGCATTAAAAAAAAAAGTCAATGGGTAAAAAGCTTAACACCTGTACAAGACAGAATAACTTTTCCAGTAGGAAATACATAAAATGTGGTCTACTAAACATTAGAGCAATCTCCACTAAATCTCTGTTAGTTAATGACCTTATCGGTGACAATAACATTGATCTCCTTGCTCTAACAGAAACTTGGCTCCAGCAAGATGACTATGTGAGGCTCAATGAATGTACCCCTCCAACCTATGTTAATTTCCAGACAGCTAGATCAACAGGTCGAGGTGGAGGTGTGGCAGTGATATCCCACTCCAGTCTTCTTCTTAAACCCAAAACTAATGTTAAATTCAACTCTTTTGAAAGCTTAATACTAACGCTTACTTGTCCAAATTGGAAGAATCAAAAAGCTGTGCTATTAATTATTGTGTATCGACCTCCTGGTCCTTACTCTGACTTTTTAATTGAGTTCTCAGAGTTTTTAAGCAATATAGTATTGACTCATAACAAGATCCTTATAATAGGTGACTTTAACATCCATGTGGATGATTCTGGTGACAGTTTGAGTAATGCATTTATTGCAGTATTAGATAGTATCGGTTTCACTCAAAATGTTGATGAATCCACTCATAGTCACAAGCACACCCTGGATCTGGTCTTAACATATGGGATAGAAGTCAGTGACCTAAATGTTCTCCCTCAGAACCCTATACTCTCAGACCATTTTTTAATTACTTTTCAGGTTTTGATTGAAGACTACTGTGCTCAAAAAGATCAAATTCAGCTGATACGGACATTATCTGAAAAATCTGTGGCTCGGTACAAAGAATTGATCCAGCCTGCATTTGCTGCATTATCTTGTGAACTCACAGAAATGAGCTTACTGACCAGTGGTGATAATAGTGATCAGTTCATTGACAGTGTTATGCACTCACTAAAATCTGCCCTTGACGTAGTGGCTCCGTTGCAGCTGAAAACCAATCGACCCAGGCGCGTTGCTCCATGGTTTGATTCTGAAACCCGTGTTCTCAAACAAAAAACTCAGCAATTAGAAAGACTGTGGCGTAAATCTAAATCAGAACAATCTCTGAAGGCCTGGAAATGTAGCTTGCTAAGCTATAAACAAATTATTTTTAAAGCCAAGACATTATATTACTCTCGTTTAATAGAAATAAACAAAAATAACCCTCGGTTTCTATTCAACACTGTAGCCAGACTGACAAACAGTCATACTGTAGTGGAACCAGTAATCCCAGAATCTTTAAACTGCCATGACTTTCTTAAATTCTTTAATGATAAAATCATAACCATTAGAGGTAAAATCAGTGAAGCGCTTTCCTCAGATCAAGCTCAGGGAATCCAGCCACTGCCTCCACCTGAAATACCTGAAATAATAGATAGTTTCTCATCAGTAAATGGGGCTGAGATTACTTCGATTGTAATGTCTTCATAACTATAATAAATACCTCTCTAGAAAATGGCTATGTGCCACAGTCATTTAAATTCGCAGTAATCAAACCACTGCTGAAAAAACCTAATCTCGATCCTGATATTCTAGCCAACTACAGACTGATATCAAATCTGCCTTTTATTTCAAAAGTCCTGGAAAAAGTCGTGGTTAAACAGCTTTACCGCCACCTACAGGACAATAGTTTATTTGAGAAATTTCAGTCAGGATATAGAGCTTATCACAGCACTGAGACTGTGTTAGTTAAAGTCACTAATGACTTGCTATTGGCGGCTGACGCAGGTCTAGTCTCAATCCTGGTTCTCTTTCATAGCATTCGTTTCGATGTCTCACTATGGGATACGCCCCCAGCGTATGCCTCAGAAGCATTTATCTCACTACGCCAATCCTGATTGGCTGGTGATCGCGACGCCCACCGAGGGTGGAGCCACCTACCCTTTAAGTAGCCTGCGTCATCTACGCAGCGTCACTCAAGCACCTCTTCTCGCTTCGTGTAGCATATCTCTATCCTCAGTGACAGCTAGCTTAACTGTTCACAGACGGAGCTATCTCTGCTCCATCGCCGAGCGCTAGCTGCCACACTTCGCGACCCTCCAGCCTTCACCATAGCCTGGAGAGTCCTTACCTGACCACACCACGGGACGGTGGACACGGTTTAGCACACCAGCTAACTCCGTCCTTCTGAATTAGCACACCAGCTAATTTCGCAGCGCCTCAGGTTAGCTTCCAGCTAACTACGATGGACGCCCACGCTTCTCACACCAGAGGAGATGGAGACTCCGGGGCCCGGCCCTGCGCCTGCGGCAATAAGATATCGAGTCGCGACTCACACCAGGTCTGCTCGTTTTGCCTCGGGCTGCAACACGCCCGGCAGGCTATCGAGGCCCCAGGCTCCTGCGAGCATTGCGCCCGCTTCACCGCCAAGAGTCTCCGACGACGCCTAGCACGCCAAGCTAGCTCGTCCGGTCAGGACCCCTTCATTCCTGCGGGTGACACACCTGTCACCAGCGGGGAGAAGGAAGGTGACGATGCGGTTGTCGGCCCGCGCGCTAGCGGCAGCTGGGGCTCCCAGCTGGACCGAGCCGCCCCGACTCCGCTCGCGGAAGACGTTTTGGAGTTGGACTATGAGGATGACTACGAGACAATCTCGGAGCTCCTCATATCCGAGGAGGAGAGTGAGGACGATGTCCTCATTCCCTCCGCTCAGCTTGCCGCTCAGCCCGCCACACCAGGCGCTGAGGCTGTCCTCGGGGACGAGGAGGGAAGCGCGCCCGCTCCCTCCGCTGTCAGCATGGACATGCAGGCCGTGTGTAAACGCGCTGCATCCCGGCTGAACATCCCCTGGCCTGAAGCGATAACGGAGACCACCAGGTCCCGTTATGAAGGGAAGAAATTCCCTCAGGCTGCGAGGACAGCTAAGCAGCTGCTCCCCGTCTTCCCCGAGCTGCTCGACGAGTTGTCCTCCTCATGGAAGGATCACCCGTTCAGCGGCAGAAGCTCCATCCACGGAGCTTCCTCCCTGGATTGCGAGGGCATGGAGAAGCTCGGTATTCTCCGTATGCCCCCCATGGAGCCGCTAGTTGCTGCACATTTGCACCCGCGGCTAGCCGCTTCATCCAGGGATCCCACGCTGCCCTCCAAAGCGGACCGCGTCCAGTCCGCCATGACTGAGCGGGCTTACAGGGCAGCAGCACTGGCTGTCAGGGCGCTTAATGTCTCCTCCATGCTCTCCGCTTACCAAGCGGACCTGTTTGAGGACATGGCGACCAAACCTGACCCAGCGGTGTGGGACGAGATTACCGTGATAACGGACATATGCCTCCGCGTGCAGCGCTGTGCGGTCCAGGCCACGGGTAAGTCTCTGGGGACGATGGTGTTACAGGAGCGAGCCAGATGGCTCAACCTGTCTAACCTATCGGACAGAGAGAAGGAGGACATGTTGGACATGCCGATCACACCAGACGGCATTTTTGGCTCCGCTCTCGCCTCAATGCAGCAGCGCTGCGAGGCGAAGAAGAGGGAGGATGAAGCTCTCCAGCTCTGCCTCCCGCGCAAAGCCGAGCGTCCACCTGCCCCAGCCCCGCGGCAGAGCGCCGCGCAGGCTACGGCACGTCCTTCTTTCCCTCAGTTTAAAATCCCCACACGGCCGAAAGCCCGTCCTGCCCCTGCTGGTCCACCCAGACAGGAGGCGAGGTCCGGCTGGCCCAGAAAGGCCACTGCAGCGACAGCAGCTCTGCCGTCACAGAACGAGCAGACTGCCGGTCCGCAGGCCAGGAAGAAGAAGAAGCCGACCTGATGGTCTCCTTCCTCAGACCGGTGCCGGTGCTGCACGTTCAGCAGCCCCACCTGTCTTTCTTCCTCAGCGTGCTTGGTTCGATTTCCGGAGCCCACGAGTCCCCGCTACTGCGTGCGCTCCCCGAAGTCACACAAGCACACTTCACTGTTCTTGTTTAATAAAAAAGTGTCCCACTGCCGCATCCAGACAGCAGGTCGAGGGCGCAGTCACAATTAACAAACAAGAACATATAAACAGTTCGGTGTCGCTCCCGGTTCCGGAGCGGGTGACGTCCCGTCTCCGGTCCCGGAGCTGCACCGGACCTGTCAATGCACTAACACCCGGCGCATGCGCAGTGGCGCACGCCGGTTGCAGCCGCATCTTGTCACTAGGGGGCGCCATAACACCGTTTATGGAGTCTCCAGTGACAGGCGGTCTGACAGACGCTGTCACATCACTCTGCCTGAGGACAGAGAGATGGGCCGCGCTCCCCAGCTCAGCCTGGGTCCTGAGAACGGTATCGCGGGGTTACAGGCTTCAGTTTGCAGCCGTTCCCCCTCGTTTCTCTGGTATAGTGCATTCTCAGGCGCGCGGAGAGTCAGCTCGTGTTCTCCAGGAGGAAATTCACTCGCTATTGGAAAAGAGAGCAATATGCGTGGTGCCTCCCGGACAATGTCAGAGCGGCTTTTATTCCAGGTATTTCCTGGTCCCCAAACGAGGAGGGACCGGGATTCGCCCAATCCTGGATCTCCGGGCTCTGAACAAATACCTCAGAACATACCAGTTCAGGATGCTTACACACGCATCCCTGCTGCGTATGGTGCGTCGGAACGACTGGTTCACGTCAGTCGACCTCAAAGACGCATATTTCCACATTCCGATATATCCTCCTCACAGGAAATATCTGAGGTTTGCTTTTCAGGGTGTTTGTTACGAGTACAGAGTGCTGCCCTTCGGGTTATCTCTGAGCCCAAGGGTGTTTGTGCGTTGTACGGAAGCGGCCATTGCCCCGCTACGGCGACAGGGCATCAGGCTGGCCACGTACTTGGACGATTGGCTCCTCCTGGCACGGTCCAGAGAGGACGCCATCGCGCAAACGCACATCCTCATAAAACACCTGATCGACCTGGGTTTTATGATAAACTCGGAAAAGAGTGTATTATCTCCAGTGCAGAAAATAATCTTCCTGGGGTTATCACTCGACTCGGTGTCCTTCACGGCCCGTCTGTCAGCGGCGAGGGTGAACGCTTTCAGAGCCTGCCTCTCGCGTTTCACCCTGCGCAATCTGGTCCCCTTCAGATTATGCCTCCGACTACTGGGCCTGATGGCTTCGGCCATCCTTGTAGTCCGGCTCGGCTGTCTGTACATGAGGGATTTTCAGCTGTGGGTGCGTTCCCTCAGGCTGAATCCCGTGCGTCATGGTGCACGGAGGGTGACGGTCAGTGCGCAATGCGTAATGGCACTGCGTCGCTGGCGCCACCTGGCTTTTCTGGTGACAGGGGTGCCTATGGGCCCCGTCCTGTCCCGGAAAGTGATCACCACAGACGCGAGCATGTCGGGCTGGGGTGGTATATGCGAGGACCGTTACGTGAGGGGCGTCTGGAGCGAGGATCTCCAGCGCGCTCACATAAACTACCTCGAGCTCTTGGCGGTGTTTCTCACGCTGAGATGCTTTCTCCCGCTTCTCAGGGGACATCATGTCCTGGTGAGAACGGACAATACGACGACGGTGGCATATATCAACCGTCACGGAGGTCTGCGCTCCCGGCAATTACACATGCTGGCATGCAGACTGATCCTGTGGAGCAGCGTCCGCCTCCGGTCTCTGAGAGCCACCCATGTCCCGGGGGCTCTGAACCGGGGGGCGGACCTGTTGTCCAGGGGTGCGCCGCTCTACGGGGAATGGATGTTACATCCAGCCCTCGTGGAGCAGGTGTGGGCCCGCTTTGGCAGAGCCGCTGTGGATCTGTTCGCGTCGAGAGAGAACGCGCAATGTCCGCTGTTTTTCTCAATACGCGATCCAGGTGCGCCGCTCGGCGTGGACGCGCTCGCGCACGTCTGGCCGTCGGTCCTCCTGTATGCTTTTCCCCCGTTGGCTTTGATTCCCCCGACTCTGGACAGAGTCAGGGAGCATCGCCACGCGCTGGTTCTGATAGCTCCGCAGTGGCCGGCCATGCACTGGCTAGCGGAGGTTTATCAGCTCCTGTCGGGGCAGCCATGGCAGCTTCCCCTCCGCAGGGACATGCTGTCACAGGCAGGGGGAGCAGTTTTTCACCCACATCCGGAGCGCCTGGCTCTTTGGGCCTGGCCCCTGAGTGGTGTAATTTAAATACTGCTGGACTCCCTCAGAATGTGATTGACACTATTCAGAGTGCTAGAGCAGCCTCCACTAGGTCTCTTTATGACTGTAAGTGGAGGGTGTTTGAGGAGTGGTGTCAGAAAAAAGGACACATCTCCTTTCAGTGCACTGTTGGTGTTATTTTGTCATTCTGGCAGGACTTGATTGACAAACGTAAAGCCTTCTCCACAATAAAGGTGTATCTGGCTGCAATTGCCGCGTGCCATGTGGGGTTTGGTGGAAAAACGGTCAGCCAGCATCCTTTGGTCTGCCGTTTCATGAAAGGGGCACGCAGGCTGCTTCCTGTTTCCAGGCCGCTGGCGCCCCCATGGGACTTGGCGGTGGTTTTACATGGGCTCTCCGGAGCTCCATTTGAACCACTGGAGGAGGTGAGCTTGAAGCATCTGTCTCTGTAGACAGCGCTGCTTCTAGCTTTGGCCTCTGCCAAGCGTGTTAGTGACATTCATGCACTCTCAGTGCACTCCTCGTGCACTCAGTTTGCCCCTGGGAATGCCAGGGTGTCACTGAAGCCCCACCTGGCCTTCGTGCCCAAGGTGGTGGGCTCATGCTCTCCTATTGTTCTTACAGCATTTTCTCCACCGCCATTTTCTTCTCCGGAAGAACGGCGGCTGCACATGCTGTGTCCAGTCCGTGCCTTGCGGATTTATATGGACAGGACAATGGGGTTTCGGGAAGGTGACCAGCTCTTTGTGTCCTGGGCTCGCCCCTGCAGGGGCAGACCCATCACGAAGCAGCGACTCTCCCACTGGATTGTGGGAGCGATCGCCCTGGCCTACACGTGTCAAGGTCTTCAGGCCCCTGTGGGCCTGCGGGCCCATTCTACACGTGGCCTGGCTGCATCCTGGGCCCTGTGTAAAGGGGTGTCAATTCAGGAGATTTGTGCAGCTGCGAGCTGGTCTTCACCTCTCACCTTCGTCCGCTTTTATAAGCTGGACATCCCTGCTCTGAGCCTGGCTCATGCAGTACTGACTGCGGGGCTCTCTTAGGGCAGGGGGGAGGGCCTTTCCTGAGAGCTGGTGGTCGATCGAGATAAGCATGTCTGGCAATACGGGAGTTTCCATATCCCATAGTGAGACATCGAAACGAATGCTATGAAAGAGAACTTTAGGTTACTTAACGTAACCCCGGTTCTCAGAGTAGCATGAGTGAGATGTCTCACCAGACAGCCCTTCTTGCTGGGCGAAGCGAGAAGAGGTGCTTATTTTGAGTGACGCTGCGTAGATGACGCAGGCTACTTAAAGGGTAGGTGGCTCCACCCTCGGTGGGCGTCGCGATCACCAGCCAATCAGGATTGGCGTAGTGAGATAAATGCTTCTGAGGCATACGCTGGGGGCGTATCCCATAGTGAGACATCTCACTCATGCTACTCTGAGAACCGGGGTTACGTTAAGTAACCTAAAGTTCTCCTAGACCTCAGTGCAGCTTTTGATACAATTGACCACAATATTCTCCTGCAGAGGTTATAATGTGAGGTCGGCATCAGAGGAAAAGCCCTCTGCTGGTTCAAATCCTATTTATCTAATAGGTACCAATTTGTTCACGTTAACCAACAGTCCTCACCGTGCTCCCAGGTCAGTTATGGGGTTCCTCAAGGGTCCGTGCTCGGGCCAATTTTATTTCTGTTATATATGCTTCCTTTAGGGAATGTGATACTCACAAAAGAAATGTTTTGTTGAGGTTATTGCTTTCTGTTTATTTCACTGTTAAAATGTCATTTTTTCTGTATTCCGGGTGATTATTAAGATACAAATGGAAGTGCATGACATGCTGTTCTCCGAAAGGACACAAGGTGGCAGCACCGTCTGGGAGCATTCATTCAGTGACCCTTTTAGCGGTGCAGAGCAAGGAACGGTCACAATCCGAATGAATGGAGAAGGAGCAACAGATGTGTCGTGTGCTGATTCCTGTGGAATCTTTTCACTATTTACAGGTCAGTTACCCACTGTCTATATAATCACAGATGTTTGTAAAGTCATGTAGATCCCTGGTAATATGTGTTCAGTCAGTAAGAAATATGTTATTTGTGGAAACGGTTTAATTTGACGGCCCGCAGTGAGAAAATGGCGGCCGCCATATCTGTATAAACTCTTTCTTTATTTCTTCATTTGTGGCTCCGGGGTATTTGAGGTTTATTTCGGTGTGTGTAAGATAGTTGTGTGTGAGTAAAAATGTTAAAAAAGACAATCAATTCATATCAATTCATAGTTTTAGATACGTTATGGCTTCATTGGGCAGCACATGTTAATGTTTGATGGTGATTTCAGTTCTGGGAATCTGGCGCCAAGTGAAGAGGTATCCATGTTTGTAATTGTTCTCTGTGTAAAAAAACTGCAAATGAGATTCATTCTGTTTAATCAAGTTGTGACTTATAAACTGTATCCTTATTACAAGAAATACTCTTTTCATGAGTGAACAAAGATGTAAAAAGTGTTTGAGTCTAAGTACTGACATGATTGATGGAAGAAAATGTGATTTCAAGAGAAGATGTGTATTTTGGTTTCGACTGACTTTTGGTAAGTCTATGTTTAAGAAGAATATATGGCTTCATGTTATCCAAATGTGGATTTTGCATTTGCTGATGCAGACAAGATAACAGAAAAGAGTTCTTTAATGCAGTTAAAGTAAAAATGAAAATGTAAATAAACACAATCCGAATGAATGGAGAAGGAGCAACAGATGTGTCGTGTGCTGATTCCTGTGGAATCTTTTCACTATTTACAGGGCACTCCGTTCAGCCGGTTTTCTATATATCTGCCTGCGGAGCCCAAGCTGGGACCCGCTACAGGAACATAATTAGAAGTCACGATATCAATTTTCATTGCTATGCAGATGACACACTACTGTATTTATCTATGAAACCTGATCAAACTAATCAAATAGACAGACTCAGTGACTGTATCAGAGAAATTAAATCCTGGATGACTACGAACTATCTCCGTCTTAATCCTGGCAAAACAGAGGTCATTATACTAGGCCCCCATAAACTGAGAGAGTGTCTATCCAAACAGATTATCACCTTAGATAACGTCAGTATATCCTCCTCCTCTACTGTGAGGAACCTCGGGGTCTTATTTGATCAGGATATCTCCTTTAAAGCGAACCCCGATTAAAATGTCTATTAGCTCTACAAATGTTGTCGCTGATGTCTACACTTAAAATACGTTGTTAGAAAAGTATAAACATAATGCATAAGTTATAAAATGCCACTCGTTTATAGGATTATTGCTTACATGGTGGCGGCCATGTTTTGGCCGCGCAATGCATTGTGGGAGTGATGACATCAGGTAGTTGTCTGTTCACCGAGCAAAGCCACAAATTACTCACAAAGTACTTCTCTCGTCAGCTACAACTGAACAAAATGCCACATTGCGTCACTTTTGGATGTAATTTTGAAAACAAGGGAATTAAAAGAAGTGTGGTGAGCATCCACAGCTTTCCTAAGGAGAGAAAATTAAGAAAAGAGTGGGAAGATGCCTGTGGGAGAGTTCAGCTCCCCATACCTGTGCTCAGAAATCACGTTAACTGCATAAAATAATAATATTCTAACATTAATTCACAGAACAACTGTTACTAATTTCAGATTGTTTAATACAATTAAAGGTTAAAAAAATAAGTCATTTAAAAGAGCCGCAGATCTGCTGACGCAGTGAATCAAACCCGCCTCTGACAGAAAGTTGTTGCATCTGAGATTATTCATGAAGAGAGAAAGCAAAGGGCGAATCAAACATGTCTAAAAGACAGTTAAATTTACTGTCATTTTTTAAAAAGAAGGAAGGGGAACGCGATGATGACTCAAAATGAGTCCGAATAACACCAGCAAGTGACGCTCAGCTGAAACAGGGAGGAGGAGGAGAATCCGGACATGGCCGTGATGTGGAGTGTTCTGGACTGTTAAATATGGTAAGAACACTGTCTGTTATCAGGCCGCCGTGCCAGATTTTAAATGATAACAGAAGATTTGTGTGTGCTCTCCCGGCCGTGTGCGTGGCCGCTCTTCGGTATGTTATATATTTGCTCCCGCTCCGCAAACCGAAGTATGACCGCACCTACCCCCCCCCCCGCCCGCTTCTCAGATAAAACGCGTCTCCACACGACGCTCCCGGGCTGAATTTCAGCCCCCCCCCCGGCCCTGCTGGCCGGGGCCCACAAGACGTCCGGGTTTATGCAGACAGCCTGAAAGTTTGGATGCGCTGTGATACAGGGGAGATCTATGGTAAAGTAGAGAGAGCAACCATCTCCGTTTGTCATTTTTGTGTTAATAATGTTAATCGTGACGATATAAAGTAAATAAGTACCATGAACAGCGACAGAAAGAAAATTGAGCTCTTTGCAGCAGACGCTCTCTCTCGGTCGCCACTGAGAGGCAGCATCCACAAAGGCACCAGCGGCTGTGACCGACTCTCTCTTCCTCTTGATAGCTACCATTTGTATCGTCATCTCCTCTGTTACTTTCATTTTCGTCCTCGCTCTGTATTTGGTTTCGTGTTGGTTCGAATTGAAAGGGTTGAATACTCATGCTTATAAAGCTGTGAACAGATCACTCCTAAAAACACTGCTGAGAGGTGAAACAACTTTGTGACGTCACTACCCAGAATGCTTTGCAACGTGCACAACAATGGCGGCCTCCGTGCGAAATAAACTTTGTTAAAATATAGTTAACTGAATATATATATTTTTTTAAATTATTCATAGATATGTTACTGACAGCAAGCTGAACCACATAGAGCAAATTTATCATTATAGTCAGGGTTCCTTTTAAAGCACACATCAACCTGGCTTTTAAAACAGCATATTTCCACTTGCGCAACATAACTAAAATAAGAAACATTCTACATAGAAGCGATGCAGAAAAACTCATCCATGCATTTGTTTCTACTAGATTGGACTACTGCAACTCCCTTCTCGCAGCCTGCCCAAAAAGTATATTAAAAAACTTTCAGTTGGTTCAAAATGCGGCCGCTAGATTATTAACTGGAACTAGAAGACGTGAACACATTACTCCCGTTCTAAAATCTCTTCACTGGCTTCCAGTCGAGTTTAGAGTTAGATTTAAAATCCTTCTCCTCACTTACAAAATCCTAAATGGGATGGCTCCAACCTATCTCCAAGATGCTTTAACGCCTTATCAACCAATCAGAGCACTTCGCTCTCAAAATGCAGGGTTACTGGTGACTCCTAGGGTCTCTAAATGGACACTAGGTGGAAGAGCCTTTAGCTATCAGGCACCATTTTTATGGAACCAGCTTCCAAGTGGTGTCAAAGAGGCAGACACAGTCTCCACATTTAAGGTTAGGCTCAAGACGTTTCTCTTCGATGCAGCCTATGATCAGGTCAGCTAGGGATTCTAAACTAAACTAAACTAAACCAAACCAAACTAAAGTAAACCAAACCAAACTACAGTAAACCAAACTAAACTATAGTAAACCTAACCAAACTAAACTAAACCAAACTAAACCAAACCAAACCAAACTAAACTAAACTAAACTAAACTAAACTAAACTAAACTAAACCAAACCAAACCAAACCAAACCAAACCAAACCAAACCAAACCAAACCAAACCAAACCAAACCAAACCAAACTAAACTAAACTAAACTAAACTATACTAACTAAATACTAGTTTAAACAGTAAAGTATCCACAAAGCTGCCCCAGGAGCTAGAATGCTGTGGGAAGTACGGTGCACTGAGCCCTATCCTCTAATGTCTGAATGTTATTCCCTTTAGTCCGTTCATTGCTTTTCACCTGTTGTCCCCCCCTTCGAGGGGGAGTCTTCTCCAGTTTCAGTTGCTGACTCCATTATTACGAGGGCCTACGAACAAGCTCTGGCCGGACCGGGAGGACACTCCTGTCGGTCCTGCCCGTGGACTGGCTTCGGTTCTACTGCTGGGATCTGTGGTTCTTGTGCTGGACCGTCCAACGGACTGTACTCAACATTGTCCTAGGCTTTACTTCTTATTGTCTCATGCTAGCTGTTGCCAAAGCTATCCGTCCCTGGGAGAGGGATCCCTCCATACTGTGGTTCTCCCCAAGATTTCTTCTTTTCCCACTGGGTTTTTGGAGTTTTTTCTTGCCGGATGTGAGGGTCGAAGGCGGTGGTTGCTTCGTTTTGTCTCGTTACTGTGAATATTGACATATTACCATTATGCTTATTCACTGTTTTTTACTTTTACCGACCAATGTAACATCTTGAAGCCCTCTGAGGCAACTGTTGTTGTGATACTGGGCTATACAAAAATAAATTGATTGATTGATTGTTTGATATGATTGATTGAATTTATCGGATTGTGAAATGTTTAATGTTTAAAGGTTTCAACTTCACTGTGAAATGGTTATCTGAAATGTTTGTGTACATACTTTCAAAACAGTATCACAGAGTTGTAAGGAGTTCATGTTGATGGAAATAAACAAAGACCTTATGCATCAGTTGGATCTCATGCATTGTTAATCCAAGGGCTGCTATACCATTGGATTCTTAGCCCTTGTAATGTTAACCTAGGGTGACCAAGCGTCCTCCTTTACCTTTACATTTTACGTCCTGTCCGGGCCGTCCGGGCGGGTTTTTAAATTCAAGGAAATGTCCTGTGTTCACTGTTTCTCATAGCACGTGAACGTAAATGGGTTGCGGCGACGGAGGATTGGATGGTTCATAGGCAGGTTCGAGGCATAGATAGTTACTCTCAGGTGAAACCATCATTTAAATGGTGGCAACCTTCCCCATCAGTGAAACAGGTAAGCACCTCCACCAAAAGAGGTCATCTTCTATTGTTTTCTATAACTGAAGAAAATTTAGTTTTGTAAGTTTTGATATTCAGGGAGAAATGTTTATTCATTTTTAAAGTTTTTCATTTTTTATTTCACCTTTATTTATCATCTGTCCAATTAGAGAAATGTTTATACCTAAATATCCAATGTTTCCAGACTATATTGTGCTATTGGGTATGGTTTGTAAGTCACAGTTTATAGGCATGGCTGTCGTCTTTGACCAGTTGATATAGTAGTC
Organism: Salarias fasciatus; assembly: GCF_902148845.1. NCBI lineage: Eukaryota > Metazoa > Chordata > Actinopteri > Blenniiformes > Blenniidae > Salarias > Salarias fasciatus. The sequence continues at coordinate 28,886,243 of NC_043766.1, read as the reverse complement.
AGATAATAATGACATTTTTTTGATTCGTGTGATTGTCTGGGAGAAGTTTGAGAATTATGGAGGAAAAGTAATACATCAACTGCATAAAGACTTATTCTTTGATCTATATTGCTGGCCCGGATCCCTCTGATGTCTTTATTTTGTCTTATAGCAGCTGTCAGAGGTTCAATTAAGATCACAAACAGTGAGGGTGAAAGTTTAACTGTTGGATCTTTTACATGCATTAACAATAAGTGGGTGTCTATATCCCCATAATGGATGAAATACCAAAGAAAAACTGTAGGTTACTGCCTTATTATATATACGAAAGGCAGTGTCACAAATATTGTCTGAATCCATTTTCATATTCATACTGTGGTAATATAATACGATGTGATTTAGTCACTGCACTTGCAAAACAGCCTCATTTCATGAGCTCAACACTCCCCGAAAAGCCAAATAAGATGAAGTGTGTGGTTCTTAACATTTAATCACAGCACAGGTGTTTCATTTTCTAATTGATGGTAAATTTTTATCACAGGTTCAAATAGTTGCCAAAATCAGCCTGCAGCAGCTAAATTGGGTGTTTTTATATGTTCTCCCTTCAGGTTTTTTTTTTTTTTTTTTGTAGTTGAAGGTGATTTCATTAACAATCATGAAATCTCGGCGAGTGAGCTGTACTGTGGGGGCATGTTTGTTTATTTGACAAGAACATCATGGCAGAACCCAGGGCAAGTTTCTTCTCATGGAAGTACACTCACTACTTCTCCTTCGTTGAGCAGAACAAAGAAAAAGTAATGGATTACACTGAGGTAATTACATTGGAGAAAAACTTTTGTTTATTGTTTTTTATATTTCCTCCCTCAAACCCCAATCACACTCCCTGTCCAGGTTCTACGTTACTTGCAAACAGCCAACACTAGCGTGAAGATTTTTAACCAATTCCCCAAAATGAATTAAATTTGTCTGAGGAGAAATGCAGCTCTCCTGTCCAGTGGACCTGTTGAGAGGCTCCTCAGCCTGGGGAGTCTGGTTCTGTCTCGAAAGAGGAACAGGCTTTCTGACAAAAGTTTTGGGAAGCTGCTGCTCATGAGATACAACCACTGGTTCGTCAACGAAGGATAATAAGGACTTTTTGCTTTGTTTACACTTAAAGGTGCTGTAGGTAGGATTCCGCATCTCCGCCATCTTGCTTAGGGTTACCTAAGCAAGATGGCGATTTGACCCATCTAAGACGGCGATTTGAAACCCAGCACAGCCAATCCTGTCCTGTTTTCTCTGACATCACGTCCTTACGCAAGTTAAGCCCCTCCCACAAGAACGTGCGACGAACGCCTCACGACCAATCACGGTTAGAGCCTCATGGGCTCTTCTGATTGGTCAAAGATACCTGGAGCTGTCGAGATTCCTTTTCAGCTCAGAACAGAGACAGATGGAAAAGCTGCGCCCTCGCGGTAATGCAGTTATGCTACACTCCTAAAGGATTATCAATGGATACTCTAACATTTAATCCAAAGAAAACACAGAAAAATTAGCATTGACTAGCAAAATCCTGCCTACATCACCTTTAAGTTAAAATTATTATCCATGTGAGTTTTATTGCACTTTGTTTTGTTTAAGAATGCTTTAAGAATAATAATTCATTTTGTTTGTTACTTGCCAGAATCTATATGATGAAACAATTGTTATGGTGCTGCTTGCAGAGAAAAAAAAAGCTTTTTCATTATATTAGGCTATTGTCACGGGGTGGAGAGCCCCAGTTTACTTAGGTCACAATGGGGAGTTCCTCTGAATAAGTAAAACATGCAACACTGGGAGCAATTGTCTCTAAAATTGGATTTATCAATTTCGAAAAATAAATAATTAAAAAAGAAGTCCTTAAAACGGCAAAAAACCTAAAACTCTAAAACCTAATAAATATATCTGGGGAATGTGGGGTCTGGCTCAGGGTCCTTGGTGCTCTGCTCCTCTCTTGCGGTGGGCATCAGCTGGGTAGACAGAGGCTGGTGGATGCCCTCCTTCTATGACGTGTGTCTCCCTCCCTCACGTGCAGACAGAGAAGGGACCTGGAAGGAGGGGGCAGGGTAGGGCAGCCGTCACTACTAAGGGGGCAGCGGCAAGCGTCGAGCACTTGCGCTTGGCTAGGGGGTTGGTTGGGCCCGAGCCACTGGCACTACACACTGCAGCACACCACACAAGAAACAGTAAGCTGCGACTCTGACCCACAACCACCAACAAAAGCCATAATCGGAAAACTGAGCTGAGCTAGAAGGAGGGGGTTCGCACTCTCCCCTCCTCCTGTGCTCCCACGATGCTTCCTGCTGCTGCCCAGGAAGTTCTCACTCTTCCTCTTCGGTCCGCCGTCCGTCTGAGTCCATCTCAAGGTCCCTCTGGTGCCCCTCGGGTCTCTGTTTTCTCTCCTCATGCCCCAGGTCTCTCAGTCTTGTCTTCTCCCTGCCACTGGAGTCTCACACATGCCGCCCCCACACACACACCTGTGCCCAATTTACTGATTCCAGGAGGGAGGCGGGGCTCAGCCACACACACTCCAGCCCAGCCCAGCTCTGACACCCCCCCAACCAGAATCACCCCGTGACACCCCCCCTCACTAATGGGTTCTAGTCCCTAGAACACCCCAAATCATCTTAATTCGTATACCTCTGAGGTATGTTAGTCCTCTGGGACCTCCTCGGTTCAGGTGGGGGCCCGGGCCCTTCTTGAACACTGCCTCCCATAGGTAGCAGGAGTCCCCACATCGGTGTAGATGATAAGTCCTTGGGTTCGTTCGCACAGGTCAGGGGACGTGTAATGCAGACATGGCCGAATGTTGTTGTGGTGAATCACGCATTCCGGGCCCTCCTTCCCCTCCCTCCGGACGCACTTTGTAGACTGGGCGATCAGGGTGGAGTCTGTGTACTACAACATGGCTTCTTCCCCCAGCGATCACTAAGTTGTCCCGCCTGCCGTCTGTGGTTCCGCACTAAAACACGCTCCCCATGCAAAAGAGGAGATTCTCTGGCGGTCCGGTCGTAGAGTCTCTTATTTTTCTGGCCTGCTTGCTGGAGGCTGTCCGACGTTCTCCCATAGGCATAGGCTAGTTGTTCTTGATGCCTGGCCACCCAGTCCGTCGTATTAGCGGGAGTCTCGGTTCCCACACCACCCGTCAGCAGATCAACAGGAGTCCTCATGTGACGACCAAACATCAGGAAAGCGGGGGCGTATCCTGTAGATGCATGCACAGTGTTGTTATAGGCCTGAATGAGTCCAGGTAAGTACTCCACCCACCTCTGGCATTTTTCTTCTTTGAGAGTGCCGAGCAGATTTAGCAAGGATGCTGAGCAGATTTAGCACTGTCTGATTTAGCCGCTCGCAGGCCCCATTTCCCATAGGGTGGTAGGGGGTTGTTCGGCTTTTCTGGCAACTATAGACTTTGCAAAGTTCATGCATCGGTTTAGACTCAAAATTTGTCCCCTGATCAGAGTGTAGGACTTCAGGACAGCCAAACGGTTGAATTACATAAGTCCACAAGGCACGGGCTGTTGTGATGGCCGTTTGGTCTAATGTAGGAACAGCCCAAGCGAATTTGGTGAACAAATCGGTCATGACCAATATATTCTGATATCTGTCTGTAGGGCGACTCATTGTCAGGAAATCCATAGCTACAATTTGCAGGGAGCTCTCGCAATTAGTGGCACTAAGGGAGCTTTACCTTGAGGTCCAGCTTTGTGCAATACACAACACGGGCAAGCTTGTAGCCATGTATTGACCATCTCCTCCATTTGTGGCCAATAGAAGTGTCTCCGGAGGAGGGCCAGCGACTTCTCCAGCCCTGGATGTCCCATCCGTTCATGGTACACGGTCCACAGTTGTTGTGCCTGTGACACTATGTTGTGTGCCTCCCTTCTGTGAAGCCATGTTTATGTTGTGTTGTTCTAAATCATTCATGGGCAGCAGGTGGCTCGAGTTAACTTGTAGGTCTGATGCTATACTTTGTGGAAATACAGTTGCCCCCCCACCCCCATCATCAAAGTTACCCATCCCTGTTCTAACCGGTAACTAATGTTTGTTACAGTATACGTGCCGCTATTTTTCTCCAGCTATTGTAGCAGACTATACCCTGCTCTGACCTGTAGATGTCAATGCTGACCTGGCTGCAGAGGTCACCTGAGCTGTAAGGGAGCAAGTTTTCAGACAGGCACTTTGTTGCATTTTTTTTTTTTCAGTTTGTCAGTTTGGTCTGGCCAGAAATAAATCTGCACTTTGAAACATCTTAGTATTTGTGTTTGCATAAATATAGATCATATTGCTTAGCAGAGTTCAGTTCAGTGATGAAAATGCATGTCAAGTAGTACAGAGCTTGCAATGTTGACAGTTTTGAACTTTTTTATGTAACTAAGTAGTTACTTTTCATAGTAATGCTTAACTTTTTGGTTTTAATAACTGAGTTAGTAACTGAGTTGCTTTTGATTTGCAGTAACTAGTAACTATAACTAATAACTGTTTTTCAGTAACTACCACAACACCAATTAGTGATTCCACTGTCACCACCAAATGCAATTGTCCCGCCTCCACCTCAACACAAGCACTTCTGTTTCACGCTCCTTTAAATTATCCTTACATAAAATTCCATTGATTAGCAGGCAGAATATTCAGGAGGTACTTTGCAGCAGCAACTGGCAATCTATGGTAGAGAGTGGGCATGTCCATTGTTGAACATGAGGAGAATCGACCAGCTTTCCAAATGATATATAAAGGGAAAAGTGTGTGCAGGTGTTTATGCGCCAGGTTTTATAAGTGATTTTTTTTTTTTTTTTTTACATATGCCATTGTTGTGTCCTTTTGGGCATATGTACACTTATAATATGTACTGATCAGTAATATAATATTTCAGATCAGTGGACTCCCAATGCTACACAGAGGTACAGCAATCTCTGTGGAGTGTATTTAAAAATAATAAGCACAGGTACCAACAGCACGGTGAGGACACATTTAAATAACACTGCCACCAAGGGTCCCTGACAGGAGATCAAGACACCACGACCACGTTTTCCTCAGACAGCAACCTGCTGAACACACAGTGAATTCTTTGATCATCACAGCAGGAACCCAAACAAACCCAAAGACCCTGCTCCACCAGTGAGAAGTCACCTGCTCCACCTGCAACCACATCAGGTCAGAGCCATCCAATGAAGAGTCAGCAATCGGAAGGCTTCTGAACCAGACGTAGCTACTCACAAGTCAACAATTCCCAGAGTCACATATGCCAAGGCTTCGCATGTAAAGCTGCTAAATGTGGAGGTTTATTGATTTAATGTAGGTTTGTCTATGAGGTGGAAAAAAAGAAATCATCCTTTGGACTTCTTATAATATATATGATTTTTTTTTTGTTTTTGTTACTACACTCTGAAGGCATAAAATAAGAACATTGTGTCAGGGTTAACTTGTTAAACCCAACAAAGTAACCACATTTCATTTAGTTCCTTCCAAACCCACACAGATGACAAACAAGACAAATGATGTGTTGAGACAGTGATTTTTTGGATATTCTCTCACATCCTGGATTACATTTTTTCATTTAAATGCTGCGGTAAATCATAGCTTCCACATTACTGATGACTTATAGCCATCTTTAACTGGCTGTTGACTCTTTGACAAATTTCAGAGGCTCACTCCACTTTCAGTAAAGTGCACAGACTGTTTTCCAGCTCCCTGACAAATTGCCTTCATTGTTGGCTGCTAATGGCGTGATAAATTGTGCAGACCAATCAATAGTGCAGCTTTCTTTCATTACGCCTGTCATCTGCTGTTTTTATAGACATACTCAGATCACCTCAGAAATGGTAGTTTTCCGCCTTATTGAGTAAATGTTTACAGAACTGCAGGACATGATTTTAAACACATTCAGCAGGCACTTCCATTTTTCTTGAAATATGTTTTCTTCGGCTTTTTATGATTGATTGTACAATTCTGGTAGCATTCAAAAGCACACAGGAGCTGACAATGACAGAGGTATTGCTGCAAAGTAAAAAAAAGAAAAGAAAATAGAAAGGATACATTGACAGTGGGAAAATTCTTCACTCAAAGCCAAAGTAGCAGCAGGTGTGAAAATGGAGAATGAACGCTTGCAGAGGATAAAAGTAGACTCCAAATAAAGACGATGGCTAACTGTGAATGAAGGGTAGCAGGAGAGGCATGCAGGTGATTAGATCAGGTGATCTTTACAGGGACAGGGAACTCAGTGAAGGTGACTTTAAAAGAAGCTAAGCGGAGCAGAAAATAGATAATTCCAGTAAATCCACACATGGGAAATAGAAAGCAAAACAAACTGACTGTGACAAGAAACATGAGGGGTTACTGTGACACTGTTAAACAGTTTCTGAATCAAGTGAGAGAAACAGGAAAATCTGTGGTAAAATGTCAAATGCAGATCTTAATGAAGTTATGGCCACCATGGCAAAGATTGTCAACTTCATTGTGAAGCGATCTGCACTGACACACCATCAGTTTCAGTCCCTGCTGGAGGAGCTGGACAGCGCATACACAGATGTCCCTCTCCACTCAGCACTGAGATGACTGTGCTGCGAAAATGCTCTGGAGAGATTTGCCAGCTGCTTTCATGCTATTGAGACCTTTTGTTTGAAAAAAGCCAAAAATATCCAGAACTGGAGGATGAGAAGTTATTAGACTCATGGCTGGCTGGCTGTATCCTCAGCTCGCACATCCTGTATGATAACCAGTTATGCCTCCTAAGAAAAGTCAGTAGAATGTTCTCTCTTACATCTCTGTGCAGGTGTAGTAGCCGGTCATCTGGAGTATCAGTCTCTCTCTACCTGTCTTTCTTTCCCCTTGTCAGGTCCAGAAATATTTTATACCAGTATTCAAAACAAATTAAGAAGTCATATCATAGTCATATTATTAAGAGAAACCTTGTACTTATAAGCTCCTCTTGGAAGAGCAAACCTGTAAAGCACATTACAGCAGCCAGACCTCCATTCTGCTGTGATGATGCTGGACATTAAAGGAGAGAAAGAAAAAAAAAATCCCACAGGTGCTGACCCCGTCAGGTACCGGACGCCCAGGACAGGCAGAGAAAAGGGCCCAGGGCTACAAGAGCCCAAGAGCCATCACACCCACACATTCCTGCTCCATTCGCCTGTCATGTTTCCTGGGAGAGCCCAGGGTCTCACAGTTTTTCACAAACAGAAAACCAAACTCTTGGGTCCATGACAACTGGAATGCCCTTTTTTTGGCCTTTTTAGCAGACAGCAGAGACATTGTTGACGTATCAGATGAGCGGGTCTCTGGGACTTCAGGCAGGAGTAACCACAGTGACAGCGCTGCAGGGAATGTGGGCGGGAACTGTCACTCAAACCTATGAAATCAAGTAACACATCATTGCAATACTGAAAGCCATCAGCATTGATGTCATGGCGTGCCACAGGTTGCCGACCCCAGGCATAGGGTTTCTGTAAGGAAGTCCAGCATCCAATTGCAGACGAAGCTACCGAGTCCTACCCCAGTCAGTTTGAAGATAAGTTGCTGGGGGATGGTGGCGTTGAAAGCAGAGCTGAAGTCTATCAACAGCATTCTCACAGATGATCACTTTTGATCCAGGTGGGTAATGTGCTTCATAACTAGCTATTCGAAGCAGTTCATGTCCTTTAAAAATCTGATCATATATATTGTCGGGACCAACTGCCTTGCAAGCATAAAGACTGGAGGCAGCTGCATGTGGAGGTGGGGTTTTCTGACAGTGGAGTGTTCTTCTGTGCATCAAATTGAGCACAAGAGTCACTTAGGTTGTTCAGCAAAGTAATATCATCAACTGTCTGCACAGTCTTGATGCATCTCTGCCGTCCCTGTTTGTGTTTTGCTGTCTTGCCTTCCTCATGCCACAGGAAAGGTTGGCTTTGGCTACTTTCAGGTCTGCTCCATCTCCACTCCCCAAAATTGCATTTTTTTTTTTGTCTTCTGCAGCCATTGCGCTTGTTTTCTAGACTTACAGTTGAACCGGGTGGAGATGGTTCTGAGATGAGTGATGCTGGAGCATTTGGAGATGGATGCAGTGACAGTCTCTGTGTATTCTTGAATGTCTGCAAGGTTGTGGTAGATGGCTATTTATTGGAAAATGTCCCAGTCTGTCCCAGCAAGAGTCCTATGGTGCCTCATTTGCCACCTTCAGCCACACAAGAACCTCCTTTTGAGCGGGCCTGACCACACTCATGTGTCATTAGAAATTAAACTTAAACCCTCCATTACAATATGCTCATCTGAAATCTGCCTCTCTCACTTTCCAGCTCGAAAATAGTTGAGGAAGTTGTGAATATGACATATTATTGTGACATATGACCAACTGCAAGAAGGATGCAGATTGAAAAACCCTACTCTGACTCCTGCATGAGTGTGAGATGACCATGGAGGAGGGGTAGGATTGGAATCATATGTATTTAAAACATGTCTGATTATCAAGAATAATGTAAAGTAAAGTGGGTTTTTTTTTATTATGCCCATTTACTCCACATCTTTTGAACTTTGAACACATGCTGGTAGCATTCAAGTACACGGTGCAAAAAGTAAGAGGAAAGATGACTAAATGATACCTTTAATGGTTAAAGTCAGCAAATAAATAAGTGAAATGTGGCTACATCTCTAAAACGAAGCGAACAAAAACACCAGCAAGTGTGGGAAAGGGTAATGAACACTTGCAGATGCTAAAAGTGGCCTCTATATAAAGATTGTGACTAATTGTGAGTGAAGAGCAGCTGGAGAGGCAGGTGATTAGATCAGGAGATCTTTACAAGGACTTGAAACTCAATGAAGGTGATTAAAATAGAGGTGAAGCAAGGCTGAAAATATATAAATCCAGCGAATTTACACCCAGGAAGGGAGAAAGGTAATCTGAGCATAAAAAAAAAAAAAAATTAAAAAAATGCAGAAGTCACTGTGACAATGTTGTTAAGGTATGGACGATTTTACCATAATTTACAGTCCAGCAACTGTTTGTGTCTTTTTGAATGTTGCGCATGCACCAGACCATCGTGCTGCTCCTCCAGAGAAAATGCTTCAAATGCCGGGAGCGAGCTCATACTGCCTCTCTGTGCGTGCACGTCGCTGTTCACAGCACTCAGCATTGCTCAAATTTTCTGTCGCAGACTTTCCTAAAGATTTTCACAATGTCAGACCCAAACGAGGAGCTCACAGGGTAATTCAACACTGGTACACATGCTGATCTCGCCAGGTGCAAACATGTTGAACATCTTTATGTTAGTGTCTTCACCAAAGTTATTGACATGGTGGTGAGCCAATAGTTGAGATGATCCACCCGGAAAGCCAGGGGAATAAAAATCGTTCATACCGCCTTTAAGTTGTTAAGTACTTGTTTTGTTTTGTTTTGTTTTGTTTTTTCCCAACAATGTTTCCCAACTATTCCCCCTTCACCTGAACTCTAAGCAGCTAACAACAATAATGGACTTTAAGTGATGCCATCTGTGTAATCACAGCAGCTGAGTGCATTGCAGAAGCTGGACAGCACTTTGTGAACCAGTGGATGGATGCATTTCTGAAGAACTAAATATACACAACTTGTTCATAGTCAATTTCACATCACAGTATTTCATTACTTGATAAATACAAAATCACCTACTGTTCTTTACTGACTGAGTAGTAGTAATAGTAGTAGTATTCAGGGCCGGCCCGGGCTTCAGAGGCGCCCTAGGCGAGCCCGAGACGAGCGCCCCTTGGGAGCGTGTTTTTCGAGCGGTCCCGACATTTGTTGAGCAGGGGGGGGGGGGGGGTTGCGCTGAGGAGCAATGCCGAACAATACCGATCAGTGCCGGGCAGCGCCGAGGACAAGAAGCGCAGTGCGTCGGACCGCTGCACAGCGGGGCACACGGAACACAGAGCGTCGTGGCGCCCCTTGTACGACCGCGGCGCCCCCCTCGGGACGTGGCGCCCTAGGCGGCCGCCTAGTTCGCCTATGCCTAGAGCCGGCCCTGGTAGTATTAGTAGTAGTAGTGCCCAGCGAAAATCCTTCTTAAAAGGAAAGTGTAACCACAAATCTATTCTGCCCACATGCAGTGATTATTAATCGTATGATAAATATTCATATCTAATGAAAGTGTGGTTCAAACCTGGTCTAGTGCTACCGGACTGGAGCCAGACCGGACACGCACCTCATCCAGTGTGAGCCCGGTGTGATATTAATCATCAGTAAGACCCACAATACTAGTGTTAAAAGTAGAGACTATGTCAGCCTCCCTAAATGAAACTAAAAACACTTTCACTCAAGGCCTGTTTGATCCAGACTTAAGACTTTTTCAGTGACTTTCAGGGAAAGTCTACTCTTTTAGGGCATAAGTGAAAACTCTTCTGAACTCAGATCCACATCAAACAAGCAAACGCTGGTTCCCTTGCAAGTGGAATTTCCAGTGGCTATAGTGAGAGGACGTGATGTGGAGCACAATGCATTTTGAGTAGCAAAACAAATTAAGCCGATGGCACGAGACAGAAGAAGCAGTTGCACGAAGACAAATTCAGAAAATGTCTCGTCGGAAGACATGGAGTAGTGAGGAAGTGCAGGCTGACAGAAGATTAGAAGAACATGTACTGCAGTTGCTTGTGGTGCTGCCAGCAAGTTACCGGGGTTCAGACTTTGGATCCTGACCAACCAAACGAGGCAGGTTTCTTCTTCGTCAGCCTTTACTGCCTGTCTGGATAGTGCTCGTTTGGGGGTACAGTGTCCTGGTTTTTTGTCCGCTCTCGAAAGTTCAACGTAAAAGCAAACCAAACCAAACAAAGGTCTGAAACTTTTAGACATTCCAAGTGAACCAAGTCCTGGACTATCCTGGTATGAAAGCAATTGAAGAGCATGAGACAAACAGCTCTAAAAATAAGCAGCACAGCAAATTTTCCAGTGTTGAATTAACTCTGAAAGTGTTAAAGAGTGGGCTCATATATACACTGTTGTAGTGTTAAATGTAAGTGTTAAAATATACACTTTAAAGTGTTCATTCTAAGAATTAACACTGTATAGAGTTAAATAGAAACACTGGTCAACAGAGAGGAATATTAATATAACTCTACAGAGTGTCAGCATTAGAAAATTAACACTGGTCAGTGTTGAGATTTTAACACTAGAAAAGTGCATATATGAGACCACTCTTTAACACTTTCAGAGTTAATTCAACACTGGAAAATTTGCTGTGCATGTTGAATTTCTACTTGAGATCCATATATTACTTACCCTACACCATGACAGAGATTTTTGTCTATCCCAGGGGTCCTGCTATAAACTTTTAGGAATGCACAGTTTCAGTAAAGATCCCTGAGAGGTTGGGACAAGCTGCCCCGCATAAACAATATTAGATCAGATGATGTTAGAGTCATCTCTTAAGTCTATTCTTAAAGCCCTACGACTATTTGAAGTTATTTCATTCTTATTTCAACTGTTTGTCTTGTTTTGTTTGTGTGTGTGTGTGTGTGTGTGTGTGTGTGTGTGTGTGTGTGTGTGTGTGTGTGCGTGCGTGTGTGTGTGTGTGTCTGTGTGTTTGTTTGTATTTACTTTTGTCCCTAAATGTTTTTAAGTTCCTGTTTTGTGCTGAGCATTGTTGTCTGATTTATATTGGGCTGAGAAGCACTTTGCAATGTGGATATTATCAAGCATCTTATACATGAAGATTACTTTGTTTGTAATAATAAACCATATGAATCAAAAGTGGGGTTGAAAGACTAAATTGCACTGCAGATTTAACAAACATACCAGAAATGTGCTGAGGTAGATTTACAACATTAATAGTCTCACTGACGACCCCAGCGCAAGGATGAACCGCTGGCGTTCTTTGCTTGGAATGCTAATTCTTTTCATCCTTTCATGTGCAGGAAGTGTGAACAAGCCTTCTTAACCCCATGACCCAGCAGATATAAATAAAATGGAGCAGCTACACTGATCGCATTCACTTTGAACTCAGGTGCTTTGGTAGAATTGAGGCTGATACTTTATATAGGCGCATTTAGATCTACTACAGAAAAGAAGAATTTTCATGTGTTTGTGATGCACACCAGTGCGTGCCGACATTTGTGACTGTATATTTAAGTTTGAGTTTTTTTTTTCCTTTGACTTGTTTGGAATATTAGCTTTTTATTAAAAAGATCTGTAATAGTCCTCAGGTATGGTTTCCAAATGAGGGAATGGACCTGTTGTCACAGTTTTCCAACCAGTAGGAGGCACTGTGAGGTAGCCACGTCTCCATGCACTCCTGTCTTCTTCATAATTTCAGGTACGAAATGAACAAAGCTCAGTAGAAGTTGTTAATGAAACTTCAAAATTTTCTGTGGTAGTTTTTCGTGACGCACATTCGACTACGATGAAAAATAGTGTACTTAATTTTGTGTTTTGTAGACTGCATGCGAGTCAACAAAAGTGAAAATGGCGGCTCAGCATGTGGTACTGTTCAAAGATATGAAGTTATACTCATTAGTGTGGGCAGCACATGTCTATTTTTTTGGTGACATGTTTTTTTCATAATTAAACTGGCTCCATGATGTATTTCATTGAGTTTATTTAGTGTGTACATAAAGAATTTGTGTAAAAAAAAAAAGGTTAATTAGTGAGGCGTTCTTTAAAAAATAAATAAATTAATGTTGTTGTGAAAGCTATTCTGCTAAAATGGTAAAAAAAAAAAAAAAAAAAAAAAAAAGTTATGACTATTTACATGATTCTGTGAAACACAAGTCCAGAAGTATATTTTACCATATTTGAATGAAATGCATATCAAGTGCAGATGTTGTCATAATGTTTTTACCTCCGCCAGGAGGTTATGGAATCACGTCCGTTTGTTGGTTTGTTGGTTTGTTTGTTAGCAAGATCCCAGAAAAAGTAATGGACGGATTACAATGAAACTTTGTGGAAAGGTGGGTCTTGGGCTAACTTAGAATCCATTAAATTTTGGTGAAGATCCGGATCACTGTCTGGATCCAGGAATTTTTTTAAAGGATTCTTTATCATTGAGAGATAGGGCAGTCTTTCACATAACTGAGCAGGCCCGCCGACAGGGGGGGCCAAACGCCTGGTTCACACAAGACGAGCCGCTTCCGACGTGGAAGTGGGAAGCGCTGCGCACCGACTATCAGATCGGCACCCCTGTTAATCTGATGGTTCATACAGGAGGCGCGGGGAAGTGCCGTGTGCGAAGCGACTCGCGCCGTGGACTGCCAGTAGCTGGACAGAGCAGATCGCACCAGACCGGAAGTCGGGAACATAAAATACGAGAGAATCCGGTAAATTTTCAAATTAAAATGAAGTTAAATAACAAATTATGTGGCTTTTCGGTTTTCCTTGTCAGATAAACACACACACACACATACACACACACACACAGGGAGAGAGGGCGAGAGAGTGGCACCCCATGCTGCAGTGCTCCGCTCCGATCACACCCCCGATCACAATGTTTGATTATATATGGTGTTCTTATTGTTGTTGGTGACTGATTTGAGCTGTGGCGGAGGTCTGCGCTCTCTGAGTGCCAAATTCTAGTTTTATATATATTTTGGGAAGTGAGTTGAAGAGACTTTGGAACAAATTAGTTTATGTTGTGCAAAGGAAATGGTGTGAGAGAAACATGTTTTGTGGAATTTTGAATGTCGTTGGAGACAATAAGAAACAGTGGCTCACTGGTTACAGATGAAAATGGACAATATGAACGGACAGTAAATGACATCAAATGTTTAGTAAACATAGCTGCGTGATCCAGTGAAGGAGAAGCCTCGTCTCTTGCGTCATCATTTCGGCTACATAGTTGGTGTGCTTAGTAAACTCTGTGCAAGGTTACTGAAGACTGCTGTTACATCCACACAGGGATTTCAAGATCAGAAAGTGTGTATACTATCACAGATTATAATTCATTGTTTGCTCATACTCAAAATTACAGGGTAACACTTCTCCAGAGTCACATTTTGGTGAGATTGCCCCTCCTGTGAGCCATCTTGAACACTTTCATCACTTTGCACTGTGTGATCTTGCTCCACAGACACTTTACACTCCACTTCTTCTTCTTTTTTTTTCTTTTTTTATTTTTTTACATTTTTTTCGGGGTCTGGAAATTCTTTCATGTCTCATGTTTTTTTAAAAGGACTGGACTCACTCCTGCTCTGGCATTCAGACAGCTTTGGCATTCCCCTCTCTCTTCTCTGCACAATCTGCTTTATGTAAAAAGCAACTCAGAAATAATTCATTAGGCTCCCATTTGAGGTTAGAGTTATAGCAGTGTAAACAATTGCTCTTAAGAGAAAAAAACATTTTTAGACCAAACTAAACAGCTGGGAAATTGAGTGATAAATTGCCCTCCTTTGATGACCTCTTTAAGGTTGTGTCCATAATGTTTCAGTCTTTGACCGGCGCTCACAGGACACAGTTGGACATAAGAGGATCAGCCAGAAAAGATACGCAGAAATCAATTCAGCCAGCCATTTGAAGTAGTTCATTTTTAGCAACAATACATTGAGCTCACTGAGCTCAATTCATCATGAAGAGGAGACATAACTGGCATTAATTTTTTTCTGGAAAATATCAACAAAACACTGTTGTAATACCATAATATTGAAGATTATCTAAGTTTTGTGGTGAGGACTTTTCATTATTTTTTCAAATTATTCGCTGAGACCTACAGATCAACTTTAAGAAAGACGTAACATTTTTGGTGTCTTTTTCTTTTCTGTCTTGAATGTCTAAAATGGTTTATCATCTGCAGCAGGAGGATCTATGTGTGTTGCTCTCTGTCTCTCTTCTATCATGTTGGCTCTTTCTATTCTCAAACCTCAACTGGAACAATCAATCAATCAATCAATCATTTTATTTTTGTATAGCCCAGTATCACAACAACAGTTGCCTCAGAGGGCTTCAAGATGTTACATTGGTTGGTAAAAATACAAACAGCGAATAAGTATAATGTTAATGAACTGGTTCTACAGAAAGTCACCAACTCTGAGCCTGGTTCTGCAGGTTTCTTCATTTTAAAATGGAGGGGTTTTTTTTCTTTTCCTTGGTCTTTGATACTTACTCATGTGGAACTGTTGGGCTTTCCCTGTAAAAGTGCCTAGAAATTACTGTGTTGTATTTTCTGCTATAAATCAAGCTGAATTGAATTAACTAGTGAGATACTGAATAGTGTTGATTTCAGTCCGTTCTGTGGAATTATATGACAGGTCTGGAGTCATAACATTACAAATATATACAGAGTTTTTTGTAAGCTAATGGTGTCACTTGATGAAAATTCAAAGTGATCACCCAAGTTGAGATGTTTCATGGCCTGAAAACTATAAATGCCAGTTCAGAATTTTGGTCAAATGATTCACATTGTGACATTTCATTGAATACACAAATACTTTGACCTGTTGGGGACATTGAAAGTCACTGTGATTCAGCCCCCTTTGGACTGAGGATATTCTGTTCAAACTGAGTCATCAGCACATGAATTTTAGTGGAATAAATCCATCCCTGGAGCTCTGCCACTGCAGTGAAAACATAAAAAGCTGTGCAGTGTCTAACAAGGAAAAAAAACCACTGTTTGGTCATCAAGTGATTTATCTGACATTCGTTAAATTCTCACTGAGATTCTTGTTCATTATTGCTTTGAATAAGAATGTTTTATTGACCCTCATCACTCCTGCACCAAGTTTACACGATGAGGTAATCATCTATTTAAAGCATCCTCAGCTGCTTTCCTGTAGTCTGCATGATTTTGACAACCTGATCTCACAGAAATGCGTGAAATGAGTACGCATTCTTAGATTGCGTGGTCCTGTCACGCATTGTGTTGAAATGAAACAGTCTCCACTGAAAGTCAATTACAATCGAGGTGGAAACACGCATTCTCAGCTTCAAAGACGTCATGCCTTGAGCGTCATTTCAGAGATCCCGGAAGTACAAATGTAGACTAATCCCTTATTCTGCAGAAAGATGTGATTATTAGCCATAACAGTGTAACCATCCAAGGCAGACTGTGTAGCAGTGGTATGTGCTTCTGCTGAGTCAAAAAGCCCTGTGAAATATCAACTCCATTTTAAGAAAACACATTTTATTGCCAATGTCATATCATGGCGGAGCACTACAATACCCATAATCCTCATGTTTATCAGCGACGTGTCTGATTGGTCCAGCTTGCTGTTACCAGCAAAAAAAAAAAAAAAAAAGAGCTTTTATCATATTCCCTTCCTAACTGAATGGTCCTTTATATTTTTAACATTGACTTTTCACTTTTTAATTCAATGAGTGAAATGCTCTTTTTTTAATCTGTAAAAACAGTGGCGTTTCCCGTTGCCTAGGTAACGCTGCCAGCGAATCTGCATAGGGTGGCGACAGAAAGAGAGCGAAACATTAATTTTCCGGTCCCGGTCATCATATGTCCTGAATTACAACATGCATCTGTGAGGTTTGTTGAGTACATTTCATGTCACTGTTTTCTGTATTCTGAAATTTTTGTTAATTTTAGTTTTTCTGCACACCAAAGAGAAAGCAGCAGTGATTGATCACCTATATCTCACTTCTTTCCTCCATTTTCTGCATGCTAATGATCAAGATACATTTTCCATCCATGTGAAAGGAAACAACCGAGTGCAGTTTCATTTGGGAAATTAATCTTCAGGCTGACAAGTCTGGCTCGACTCTTGACACAGAAGTTGGGGGGGACTTGATAACTTACAATTGACCTTATTGCTGTAACTTACTACCTGGTATGGGGTAAATTCAAGTGGGCTATAGTGTTGCCATGCAGCACATTCTTTGCTGCAGAGGTATTTTAATGAAAGAGCCTGCTGGCATTTACAGAAGATTTGGTGCTTTTCACTGAGGCCTTGTCCTGCTGTTACAGGCACTTTTGGTTTGAAAGAAAAAAAAACTAAAAGAAATTACTCTTGTAAAACATGCACTTATCTTTGAAACTGACTTCATGTACACATGCATCTATGACCTTTTGGAAATGTTATGTTATCACTTTCTGAAAATCCACCACTGTGGCCAAAGAGAGATGAACTGGAAATGACATAACAACCATTTCTGATTGATATAGCGATGTGATTGATATGAAGTAGGCTAATCCAGGCTTGAAATTTCAAGCAGTTCTGTGAACTCATGCATTATGTATTATGCAAATGATTGTGATATAAATATCTTAGTCATGTATGTCCTAAATAATGTGTCACTGCAGGCTTCAAAAGAGCTACCTTCTGATTGCGTGCAGTATGTCTCCCTCCCTGCACCTGTCTTGAAACATTTTGCATGTTGACTGAGTGCCTTCTTTATAAGTTGAGCAGTTTACATGATTTGCATACATGACTTGAATCAAAGCTTACTTTAAGTTTTGGTATGCTCATTTAGTTTCCACTGCATGTTTGATAGGTTTTGCAGGCGAAAAATTTAATCTCCTGAAATGTTGTGAAAGTAGAACTTTTAAGAGACACAACAGGAATTTTAATGTCTATTTTTAAAAAAGTGCCAAAGTACTCATAAAAAGATAAACATAAGTTTTTTTTTTGTTTTTTTTTTTTTTTTAACGTATCACCTTTTCTGTATTTGAATGACTGCAGCAGGGATCTTAACTCTCACGCACTGAGTGTGACACACACATTTCACCTGACATTTCTCACGTAAATAAGTAACTCATAATAAATAAGTAACCGTCATCAGGAGTAAAAAAAAATTATAAATACATTTTATGTAATTCTTCCTCTCCTTCTTCTTCTTCTTCTTCTTCTTCTTCTTCTTCTTCTTCTTCTTCTTCTTCTTCTTCTTCTTCTTCAGATGTCCTCCATGGACATCTGCATGGAGTTCAAATTTCGTGACTATTATTATTATTCTTGTTGTTGTTATTAATATTTTTATAGAATTAATAATAACACATTTTCTGTAATAAGTTGGTGATTAAAGACAGCAGCCACATTAACACTAGGCTGCTATTGTGAGGTGTTTCATCATCTAGCTCATTATCGTTTTTTTTTATCATTTTAAATTTTGTGGGCCAGTCAATAAAGTTCTTTTTAAAACACCAATTTTTTTTAAGTCATTCTTTTTTTTTTTGTTGGAGTTTGGTTAATTATGATCAGAATAAAAGATTTTTAGCGTTGATTATTCAAAGTTTGATTATATTGCCACTCAGTCCTAGCCTTTCCTCTCTATCTGTCCTCTCACCCCAACCAAGTAATACCAGGATTCAAACAGAAACAGACTAATTACACCTGAATAGTAGATACTGAAGGTTCAAAACTACATCTGACATGTTTTCTTTGGCTATAAATCAAGGCAAAGAAAAATTATCATGAGCTCCAATTGCCATCAACCGGCCAGTGATCATCTTCAGTGTAGATCAGGGAGCGGTATTGTTCATGTTAGTAAACCACTTAAAGACCTACACCAATGAAAATTATGTTTTTCATGTTGTTCAATGTTCATGCAGCATTTTTCTTATGCTACTTTTTCTTATGCTATTTTTTTATGTGTTGAGAAAACTACACTCAAAATGGCATTTATGAGTATTTCTGCATTGAAATCATTGTTAACGATAATCTGACCAAACAATGCAGAATCAAAAAGACTGGACGTCTTACGTCACTATGCCACATGGTGGGTCACGCACCGCCCATTCTGCCCCGCCCACAGAGATGGGGGCCTCACCCACTCAAGCCTGGTTCATGCTTCCCATTGTGTGTGCATGTTTCGTGTTGGTCCCTGTGACGTAAAAATCATCAATTCCTGTCCGTGAGGTTCTGCAGAAATCCCTCCATGGACATCTGCGTGGAGTTCAAATTTCGTGACTGTGTTGCACGTGAGCGCCGGTTCGGCCGGTTGCGCATGCACAAGTGCCACAGCTAACAAACCATGACAGATGCTAACTTTGAAAAGTGACTCTGTGAAGCCATCAGGCTGTAGATCCATCTAAAAAGACATCCAGGTAGTGAAAATCTTGTGGATGGAGAGAGCAGACTCTGTCGGGAGGGATGAGAAGCGCTGCTGACAAAAATGAAAGCATTTCCGTGATCGCTTGGGCACTGCCCCCATGATTCAGACACAAAAAAATGGCTAAATAAACTCTAATACTAAAAGTTAATATACTGAAAATGTTTGTGCTTCCATTTCTATAAATAATTTTCAATAAAAGAGTAGATAAACAGCCTGGAGCACCAGAAAAGCTCCCCGAGGATGCATGAATCAGTGTGTATGCATGGAATGCTCACCGCCTGAGCCCAAAATGTAGCATGAGAGGATGCATGTGCGCATTGGTGGTGCGCAGAAAGCATGATCCAGACTTAACTCAACCGGGTGTGCTGTGTCACACCTCTGTTCAAAGATTCAAAGGCTGGAGGGTCTGTGGAAAGAACCCTCCACTGGTGGGTGCACAGCCACAGCCATGCCACCAACAGGGCTTCTTGTCAGCCGCGGTCCGGTCAGCAGACACTGCAGGCTCGACCGCGTTAGTGCGTGAAGCCTTGCGCCTCTGGACAGAGGTGTGAAACTGCGTGCAAGTTGCTGTTAGTAGGGAAGAAGCAGCATAACGTCTGGACACTGTGGGACAGTCCACCAAAAGCCAGGACACTCGTGTGGTAATATGGCTCCCTGAAGCTGTGGTGAGCCAGGGGGGAGGAGTACTGTGGTCGGTTTCTGGAATTTGCCAGAATCTGCTTAATGCCAGCCTTTTGTTTTTCCTCAGTTTCTCTGCACCTCCCTTATACTTCTTCTTCATGACTTTTTCGAGTTTGATCGTTCTGCCCACCACTACTTTTTCTGCCAGTCATGACTGATTAATGCAGAAGGATTCTCGGCCCTACTGGGATTGACCAACAACCTAATGATGACGGGAAAGCGATGTGACACAGGCATGAGGGCCAAAGATGATTGGGTGGACTGCCAGTGAAACCATGGACACTGGGTATTAGATTAAATGGAGGCCGCCCAACTGTGCCTGAAGGATTTTTTTTTCTCTGTCCCTAGGGCTGCACCGGCCCATGGAGCCTACGGCTCATGGGGAATCTCCCGTTCCTCCTGATGGCCAGTCCACCCCTCACCATTTCTGGGTAATGAACGAGTTACCAACACTGAGGGAAAAAGATCAATTAAGACATCTCATTTCAAAGTATTCTGAATTGTGTTGTATACTTTTCAAGGTTGAAATACGTCCACATAAAATACAATTTCTGGTTAAACATAGCTGTTTCTTACTATGATTATTAAGAAATGCTTTTTTTTTTTTCCTTTTCCTCAATAAGAATGTAATTTCAAGTGGACCAAAAGCAATGAGCTGGATTGGGACCTAAACAACTCAGCACACTTTGTGTTGGAGCCAATTGAGAAAATAAATGCAATTTGTTTAATTGAAAGAAATTTAAGTAATGGTAAGAAATATTAAGGTTTGTGTTTATTTTTGCTCAGTTGATAATTGTTATTATCTGTATCTCTTCTCCTCCCAGTCAGGCCCTCCTCTCTGTGATCAGGAGAAAAGTTCAGGTGTGAGGGATTCTGGTGAGAGGTTGAATGAGGAGGGAGAGAGACAGTTTTTGACCACAGGCAGCACAGAATTTGATTTGTTTTCATGATATTTTGAGTTAATGTTAACCACAAAGAGTATTTTGGTTTGTTTGAATAAATTGTGGAAGTTTGAAATTAAGGAAAAATCTTCTTGAGCTTTTTTGGATTCTGCAAGTCAAAAACCTCCTCCTCCTCTTATTTTATTTTGTTTTTTTTTTTGTTTTTTGGGACATCAAGAAAGAAAGAGTTGCCGTATCACTTTGGAATGAAGAACTGCGCCTAAAGACTGGCTGTTCAGACATTATCATGGACACATCTTTTATAGATGGGTCTATGGTCGGTCAACGATCAAAATACTGAAACATATGCTAAAACTGCTGATAATTGTCTGAAACTCTTCACCTATATGAAAATGTATGATCTTTATCAATCAACCATGCAAAGTCTTCTAACAAGTACTATTGGTATTACTCATGATGTAGAGTCAGCTTCAGAAATGTAGATGACACCTTTTTACATTTTGTTTGCCACAGTTGGTTCAGCCAGTTGAAAGTTTGAGTTCAGTTCTGGTTATGAGACTGTCCATGTTTGCTGCATTCCTTTAGATACAGTGGCACTTGACAATGAGAAGTGATCCAGTAAAGAAATATCTGCCAATAGGAGGAGAATAATGATAATGAAGAGTGCTCAAGGATGCTTATGAGATTTATGGAACACTTCACAAAGGTTTCAGTTTGGATTGTTCAACAAATTCTGGGAGGTCCACAATAGCTAAAATCATGTAATTTATCTAATACACAAAATATGCTTTGTGTAAGAAGCAACACGCTCATATATATCTGCTGTGCTATTATTTTTGAATACCTGTTCCTGCATAACACATTTTTTCTTACCTGCTTTCCCTTTGAAATGCTGCAAAATATCTTAGTTAAAATAAGTTAAATACTTGGGCAAAATAACATAATGGAGGAAAATACAGTAATTTCCAGATGTGCTCTATCTGCAGATTTACACCTATCTGTGTGGTCCTTGTGGGTGGATCTACATAACAAATGTTTTATCTTCAACAAGAATGACCTTGTTTCGTTTCAGCATTGATCCACACATCGACTCATCCACGCCGATAACTCTGAAACCCATTTATCATAGGCAAGGTTTTAGCCAACTGCAGCTACATTTACTGGCAGAAAATCAATCTATTCTAATCAGTTAATACACCGACGGGTCATGGCAGGAATATCTGAACATGTACAGTACAAGCCAGAGCTCTGATTAGAAAAGATGGAAATGTTCAGTGATGGAGGGAAAGGGGGGAGAATGAGACTGACAAGAGGTCAAGGGAAAAACGCCACATAATTTAGCACAATCTAGCACTAACTCCTGATCATGCATCATTCCCAAGGCAATGAAATGGTTGAGCAAATGTTGTAAATTCAGGACGATAACTTCTGTCTGAAAAACAGGTTAAATTTGATATACTCTTTTTGCCTGCTGTTGAAAAAAATCACTGCAGAATATAGCACGTGTGGAACGTCTTTTGCATTCTCTCTCTCTCTCTCTCTCTCTCTCTCTCTCTCTCTCTCTCACACACACACACACACGTGCACACACACACACACACACACACACACACACACACACACACACACACACACACACACACACACACACACATACTGATGTAGAGACACAGACACATTCTGTTTGCATTCATTCTGAAGACATTAGATCTTAGGCATAAAAGTAACATTTACTACGTTTAAAACTCTCCGAGTCACTCGATATATAATTTATTTACCCAAAGTCAGATTTGACTATCAGATGCACAGAGCATAGAGTGAGTGTGAACTTCAGATGAAGACAAACTAAATTCGTCACTATTTCAGCAGAACAATAGTAGCTGCTTTGTGCACATCATTCACTTTACCTTCAGTACCACAGATCCGGCTGAAAGCTGACTGGAGCAGGATGACTGCTAGTGATGCCATTCAAAACTCCACCATGAAGCTTCTAGCCTTTATATATATCTATGGGGACATTACCTGGCGACTGAAGCTTCCGGGGTGTTCTCACCCATTTTTCTGGAGGAGATCACCAGGGCAGTAAATGGAATCCTTGATGACCAAAGACCCCAATAGTGGATAAGATACACCAGGGGTTGCTGAAGGCCCGGGATATTGTGGGGCTGTCCTGACTGCCATGCAACTATGGCAGTGGTCAACAACTGGTGAACTGTGGGCCAAAACTGGCCCACCAGATGATTTTGAAAATCTGAGGTACCGGTTTCACGGAGGCAGTAACATCGTCCATAAACCTGTCAGCAATCAGCTCCTCCAAAACTGCCTCCATGCCTGTTTGCAGACCTTTGTGTCAGTGAATTGTGCCATGTAAGCACCTAGCTGTTTTCAGGGATGAAATTTGTAAAAGCAGCATGCTGTTAGCTTAGCTACCGGCACTACTGAAGTCTCAGACTGACAGCTGTTAGCTTAGCTGTTAGGCACAAATGAAAAAGCTAGCTTTAAATAATTCATACTCCAACATCATGAGGAGGGATGTGATCTCAACTTCTGAGATGGTGGTAAGGAGATGGAAATGTTGTGTGTCTTGGACAGAATGGGAGGTTGTCGGTGACAAAGGATTTGATTATGAGAGGAAGTGTCCATAAGTGGCCTCATGGCAGCTTGGAGAGCGGAGCGGAAAATCACTGTGGAACATTTATTCTGGTAGGTTTGATTGCTTGAGTTCGGCTTGACTGCTTACTGTTTTGCACTTGCTGCTGTTTTATCATCTTTTTGTTCATTGATCATTTTGTTGCTCAAAGCAAGAATGTGAAGGAAGCTGCAGCTGGGGGACTGCTCAGTTTTGATGCACTCATGTCCTAAAGTAAAAATCAGGCTCTTTTCAGATCAGAGGTCTCATCAAACATTTGTAAATATGCACAGTTGAATTTTTTTCTATATGTTTGTTTCAAAGGAGAAGCGACCATTCACAAAATGGAAATTGTGCTAAATTGTTAATGACAGGTGTAAGAGCCGTTGTAATTCATTCAGTTTGGTGCTTGTTGCATCGTTTAGGTAGTGAATGATATTATAGTTTAAATGAACATTTAAGTGTGGAGGCAATATTTTATGTTAATCTGGTGTCCTCCCTCTAGTAATCAGCTTGATTCTCCACAGGTTGCTGCTGTCTGCCAGGCCGACAGAGGGCAAGCTGAAAGCTTATTTGTAGTGCTTCTGGAAGGGGGGAGGGTTCAGTTGAAAGAAGTTTTTGACCGTGCAACACAAGCTTGGGCAGGTAGTGCACTTTAAGCTGATTGTGGATTCAAACCAAGGTTTTGTGGATCTGGTAGTGGACCAAAAACATTTTGTTTTTTGTAAAGCCTTAAGTTGTTCATTTTTGATCTGAATAAATCTTCTGTCAAGCTCAATCATCTCATCTGGATTTCTGGAAGCACGCGTCTAAAAACACGACCCCCGCCCTCTATGTGGCTGTAAACAAGATTTTGGAAAACCTTAGAGAGCGGCCACAACAACAGGGAAAGCAGAAACAAACTTTAATGTAATTTTATTATAATGCACTTTTGGCATTTCATACACGCATTCATGTCTTAAAAGATAGATTTAGCAATAAGTTGGTGATTAAAGACAGCAGCCACATTAACACTAGGCTGCTGTTGTAGGCACTTCATAATTCAGCTTATTAATGTGAGTTTTTGCTTTTGACTCTACAGAGTGAAGCAGTAGACAATTTGATTATTAGTGACACTCTGCTCAAGTTGCTTTTTTCAACTGCCAAATTTCTGAAATCATTATTTTAATGTTCAAGATTGCATAATTTAGATCAGAATAAAACATTTTTATAGCTTAAATTAGGCAAATTCTGTTGACTTTTGTGTGTGCGTGCACCCCACCCCCTTACCCATTGGCCTGTTCTGGACAAATATTGACCTGAGGCCAGATCTAGTTGTGGTTCACAGTTCTAACCTAACTTTAAATTTACCTGACCTTCTAAAAAGTTCCAATTTCAAGAGGTAATAAAAATGATGATTAAAGTATTATGAATTGATTGCTGGCCCATCTATTATGAATTATATGAGTATATTTATGTTTATAGCTCCCAAGAACTTTGTTAAAGAGGTTCACACACATATGCTAAAAAATATTTTCATGTTTATGTCTTCGCATGTACAAACATACACAGTGCACAGACAGCACAGCAAGCAGAACTTATGTATAGTCACAACATTTATTTGTGAAGAAATACTCCCTATTTGGCCATTATAATGCAGCCTCAACCGACATGAAGATGATATTACCACAGGAGTTAACTTGTTGCGGAGGGATTTTCCCTCTAGGCTTGCACCCCTATATCATATAATGAAGCAATCCCTTAATGGAGAAACCTGGTGTTTGCAGATGGGATTATACGTCTGTGTGTTGTGTTTATGATAAACAGGAAAGGGTGTGTTGTGAGTGTGTGGGGGTTGGGGTTTGGGGATGGGGGTGTGGGGGGTCTCGTGAATGTATCAGGTTGTAGCTGGATTAAGTTGTCTCTTAATTACATGGTCTGTTTGTTGTGTATGTTTATCACATCCTCATTAGCCTTTTGTTGGGCGGCATAAATAGCAAGCGGCCGGATTGTGCTTGGCATCTTACAACAAAGCCTACGTAAGAATGTGTCATTCACAATCACAGTTTACAGCACTCGGAGAGACAAAGTCAATATCTCCTAATTGACAAAGGAAATCTGTAACCTGTCCTCATGTCTGGGCCAGGATGCTCATTCAGTCTGACTGTGGCAGTACTATTTTTATTCACACAGGCTCATCAACAGAAACAATATGATTGAAGGTTGGAGGTTGAACAAGCTTCCGTTTTAAATTGATGACTTGTTGAATGCCGAATGATGAATGTGTGCTGAAAATGAAAGCTATAACAAAAAAAACAAAAAAAAAGCTGACTGAAGCTTTATATCACACACAGACATAATATCTTTACAATGAAGCTCATAGACACAATAAAATGAATAGAGGGTGAGGGTGAGTAAATGTTTACAAACTTTCTCCAATCAGCTTTTTACTTTCAAGTGTAAGAAAGAAAAAGATTTGTTTTCAAAGGTCACTGTTCAACACTGACTGTATTTTTGTCATTTATCCTTTTCTTCTCTCTTATTTTTTTCCCTTCTTTTTTCTTTTAAGGATCAATGTACATGAAACTTAACGAAGTGGAAAAATTTGTATGAAGCAGTCTCCCATCAGCACTACCGTTCCCTTTTTTGGTATGTGAAGCAAGGCAAAGCAAGTTTATCTGTATAGCACATTGTCTAAAGAAGGCAAATCAAAGTGCTTCACAAAGAGAAAGAAAAAAGGTAATTTAAAAAGTGGAATATAAAGTTAAAAATCTTCAATTGAAGGACATAGAAAAAGCATTTGGAATAGTGCATTTTTTACTTTTCCCCTTTTGGTATTTGGTGTTCCAAATTACCCACAAATTTATTGTCCTTTCACCAGAGAACCCCATATGTCACGCTGTTCTGGGGACCTTTGCAAACAACTGACGAATGGGATGCATCTAACATAGAAGTGATATATTTATACATAAGGAGCTTGACACATCCAGCGTTGGAACTGCATTTCTATATGAACAGAGGAAGTGCTTCACTGCATCCATTCAAAAATTCATTCCAGGTAATTTTCAAAGAACAATTTTTAACGTGAACAATATACATTGTTTCTTCAAAAACGTGCAAATAATATCTGTCCTGATTTAATGGATGTGACTGTGTCAGCAGTTTTCACATGATCAGGAAGCACAGGTGAGCAGCATAGAAGCTGAAAGCTGCTTCACCTTGTTTACTTCTGACTCTGGAAACATTTACTACAGAAAGTGGAAAATTTCATCACAATTAAGGTACAGCACTGAACTGGTTTTGATCACAGTTATCAGACAGGTTCCACCTTGGTCATGTTAATGATGCCACTTCAGTTCTTATTAAAGCTAAATGTGGAGTTCCACAGGGTTCAATCATAATACATACACTTTTTCACATTTTAGGTGCTTCCTGTAGGGAAAATTATCAGGACATATAGTATGCAGATGACAATAAAATCTATTTATCTCTGACACCAGATGGTGCTGATCAACCTGTCAAACTAGATTAAACTGCAGGAGTACTTTCTTTCACCTGCACAATCTCTCTAAAATGAGAAACATGATGACTTAAATTGACACTGACAGATTAATCTATGTGTTTGTTACTTCGAGATTAGGCTGTTGTAAATCTCTATTTTCATTGTGTCCAAATAACTCTTAAAAACCTCTTCAACTGATTCAAAATGCTACGGGAAGAGTACTGACAGGAACTGACAGGTGAGATCCTATCACCCCAACATTAGCTGTTTTCGCTATTTATATCCCACAAAACAGTGGTGGTGTCAGACTTTTTTTTGTTTTTGCAGGTGCTAAGGGGGAGCTTGAGCTTTCAGTAGTCAGTACGTTCACATGCAGCCAATAACCCTTTTCAAACTCGAAACCCAGTAGCACGTGGCCATGTAAACACCCGCCAAAACCCGGAAAAGCTCATTTTCGAGATTTTTAAAACCTGAAAAAGACCGCTGGGTTACTCCTTTTCAAACTCGAAAGTGCCGCCTTGTAAACGATATTGAGGAACGGGACATTGTTTTTCTACAATTCTACAATTCTACAATTTCATTTAGCAGACGCTTTTGTCCAAAGCGATGTACAACACAAGCAAGAATACAGACATAAGAAAGAAAGAAACCATTAGTAAATGCTTCAATTGCTTCAAGTGCGATTGGTCAAGGGAGTTGCCATCAAGTTGCAGAAGAGGAGCCACTACCCCCCCCCCCCTTTTTTTTTTTTTTTTTTTTTTTTGTGTCAACTTAGTCAGTGGTACATAAGTGCTGGGTTTTAGAACACCTGACCTATTCTTCCCCAAACATGGGGTTGGATTAAGACCCTAGGTGTTCTCTGAACAATTGAGTCTTCAATTGTCTCTTGAAAGTAGAAAGAGACTCGGCGGAACGCACAGAGTTAGGTAGTTCATTCCATCATTTGGGAACAACAGAGGAGAAGAGTCTGGCAAGAGATTTAGAACCGTGCTGGGCTGGAAGCACCAGACGTCTCTCACATGCAGAGCGAAGAGGGCGTGAAGGAGAGTAGACCTGGATCAGGGAATCCAGGTAGGCCGGAGCCGCTCTTGTAAGCGTTTTGTAAGCCAGGAGGAGAGATTTGAATTTGATCCTGGCTGCAACTGGAAGCCAATGAAGGGAGATGAACAGAGGAGTGACATGAGCTCTTTTGGGCTGGTTGAAGACCAGACGTGCTGCTGCATTCTGGATCATCTGTAGAGGTTTGACTGTACATGCAGGGAGACCCGCCAGAAGAGAGTTGCAGTAGTCAATGCGTGATATCACGAGAGCCTGAACCAGAAGCTGTGTGGCCTGTTGGGTCAGGAAGGGTCTGATCTTCCTGATGTTGTAGAGGGCATAACGACAAGACGGAAGAAACTGAGGCCACATGAACCTTAAAGGTCAACTGGTCATCAATCATGACACCCAGGTTTCTGGTTGACTTAGTGGGCACAAGTAGGCTCGAGTGAAGTTGGACACTGATCTGAGGCTGGACAGATGGACAAGCTGGAAGGACCATGAGTTCAGTCTTAGACAGATTTAGCTGAAGGTGGCATTCCTTCATCCAGGTGGAGATATCAGCCAGACATGCTGATATCAGAGCTGAGACTGTCATGTCGTCAAGGTGGAAAAGAGAGGAAGAGCTGGGTGTTGTCAGCATAACAGTGGTAGGAGAAGCCATGGGAGCGAATCACTGCACCAAGTGAAGTGGTGTACAGAGAGAAGAGTAAGGGGCCAAGCACCGACCCCTGAAGGACCCCTGTTGATAGGCCATGTGATCTTGACACCTCCCCTCGCCATGACACTCTGAAAGATCTGCCTGTGAGGTAGGACTTGAACCACAACAGGACAGAACCTGAGAGGCCAAGGTCAGAGAGTGAGGAGAGGAGGATTTGATGGTTCGCAGTGTCAAAGGCTGCAGACAAGTCCAGCAGCAGTAGGACAGAGGACTGACCAGCAGCTCTTGCCAGCCGCAGAGATTCTGTGACTGAAAGGAGTGCAGTCTCTGTGGAGTGGTCGCATCTGAAGCCTGACTGAAAAGGGTCAAGTAGGTTGTTGTTCCACAGGTGTACAGAGACTTGGTTAAATACTGAGCACTCCAGTATTTTCGACAGGAATGGTAGAAGTGAAACTGGCCTGTAGTTTTCAATTTGGGCTGGGTTGAGATGAGGCTTTTTTAGTAGTGGGGTGACGCGGGCTTGTTTAAAAGTAACAGGAAAAATGCCGGTTTCCAGGGAGGAATTGACAATGTGCATGACTGCAGGTTTGATTATGGGCAAGATGGTCTGCAGAATGCTGGTGGGTTTTGGATCGAGAGGACATGTTGTCGGTTTTGAGCTCAGAAGAAGTCTGGAGACCTCATCCTCACTCAGAGGAGCAAAAGAACAGAGAGAAGGCGCAGTAGTGGGTTTGAGCTGACTGGGCTGGTCAGGCTCAGAGAACTGGTTGCTGATTGCAGCCACCTTTTCAGTGAAAAAGGAGGCGAACATATCAGGAGTCAGCTCAGTGGACGGCTGAGCAGCTGGAGGAGAAAGCAGGGAGTTGAACGCCATAAACATTTCTCTGGAATCAGAAGCTGCACAGATCTTGTTCTGATAAAAAGCTTTCTTTGCGGACAGCAAGCAGGAGGTAAAGGAAGCAAGTTTCTGTTTGTATGAGGACAAATCAGTGGGCTCTTGGGATTTACGCCACTTTCTTTCTGCTGCCCTGAGTCCAGCTCTTTGTTCTCTCAGAACTTCTGAGAGCCATGGACTTGGTTGTTTTTTCTTGGCTGGTTTCGTCACTCGGGGGCAGAGTTTGTCCAAAAAGGACGCCAGAGAGGAACAGAGTGTTTCTGTAGCCTCATTAACAGGAAGCGATGAGAAGTGAGAGTAGTCCGTAGAGAGTAGTAGTTTTTGGTTCTGCGCAAGATCCCATCTGCAACGAATCATGGTCTTTTGAGTCCAGCAATGAGTAGGTGCAAAACTCACCGGAAATATGCAGCTCAACCACACTTTTGTCCATGTGAGGCTTCCGTAACGCACGATACGAACTGTTATTCTGAGCGCGCACATCGCACATGCTTCCTTCTGAAAGTCGGTGATTTGTATGGCCTGCAGAAAAATCATGTACAACAGAACAACTGTTCTGTCTGCGTTCCGTCTACAGAACGGAGTCACTGCAGCACTGTCTGAGGTGCCTCTGCATTCCAGTGGAGGAGATTGCCAGATCTGTCGATCTAGTCCGTAAAAAATCTGAATCTCGTAGAAAGCAGCCCAAACCCCCATCTCGGTTGAAAATGCACTTTAAAACCGTATTTGTATGATAAAAAAAAAAACAAAAAAAAACAACGTCATAAACACATAATCATTTAATCAACCCATCCAATGTGTTCAAAAAAGAAGCTTGCTTTGGCGGGAATCCCACCCAATCTGGCAACACAAAGCCGCTCCGGTCAGAGCTGTTTTGTTTTGAGAACACGATGACGTGCGCTGTGGTTTGGAAAGGGATATCCCGATTGAATGCACTGACTTGTAAACGGGGTAACTCTCTGTCTGTTAAAGCATGTAAACGGGGTGTTCCTAATGTTTCAGAAACCCAGACATTGACCTGAACCCAGATATGCATGTAAATGTAGTTAGTGACCGTGCTGGGGGATTTAAGTATCTGTGGTGTATTTTCTACAGTAACACCCACAAAGTATGCACACCGCACTTCACACATAACAGTCACGTACATCCAGTAAAATCTATACAAATTAAAATGCTGTTATGTGACACAATATGCAGGGTATTCAGCCAAAATGATAAAAATAAAAGTTTTGCAAGTTGCCACTTAAACACACCATGGAATGTAAACTGAATGTAAATTTTAACACAGTCCTAAAAGGAACCTCACAATTTTTTCTTTTGGAATTTAACTGTGAATGTCCCTCTCTTCAGGACCAAGGAAGGGTAATCCTTACGTTTGAGACTTATAGAACAGTATGAGCTTTTCCAACTCTTGAAAGATCCATACAGCTCCTTGCACATCTATTGTCCATTGAGGAAGTCCATTAAGGCTTTGGTGGGTGGATGGCTTGTACTTGCTCTGTTGATAGAGGGCAGGACTAATTCTGCTAACTTGTCCAGCATGTTATTGGCCCATGGAAAGAGGGTCACTGAGACGACACGCCACAAACTGGTAACAGCATTACAAGAGACAATCAGACTGAACCTCTTACTTGTGTAGTGGGGAGATTAGCTTGGCCACTGTATCTTCTTGGATCCATCCTCATTTGGGGTAGACACAAAAGAGCCTACCTCCCAGTGTGATGGATTTCCATTTCATCTCAGATCACCTACAAGCCTGGGAAATTCTGATCAAGCCTTTATGGAACTTCACTGGGTTTTGGTGCTCAGGCAGCATTTACCTCCCTCACCATTTCTGAAAGTTACCAGAGGGAGACATTCTTCAGATTTAACCCTGCTGATGACTCCACTGAAGTGTCCCACCAACCCAACAGAAAAAAAGTTGCTGTATAGAGGTACAGTATGTACTTGGAGTTCTTTGCTACTTTTCCACTAGTCCCCACTTGCCCTTACTCCGCACGGTTCGCTTTGGCCAACCCTTGGTTGGCCACGGTCCCGGTTGTTCTCCATTATACTGCAACAAAACTTTTTCTCTGGTTGAGTCCTTCTGCACAGAATTTTGGATTTTGGCCGTTTGTTGAAGTTTCTGACCAAACATGTACCTACATGCTGGAGAGCCTTTCCTAGCCACTCTCAGACAGCAAAACAGTTTTTTTGGTCTGCCCGGCATCACATCAACACGAAAGTCTTATGTCTGCTTGTCACGTGCTGTTGAGAGCTTCTGTCACCACACTCGCCAGACACACACCTCCTACTCCACTCCAGCACCAAGGAGTGCTTGGTTGGAAGAGGTATTCTGGCTCATCCTTTTCCTCAGTGTGGTAGCGGTGATGCTGGGTATCAGCAGTAATGCTCAAGCCAAAAGCAAAATACAAACAGAGGAAGGAGTTAACATAGACCGCTAATCGACTGGTTGTGGTTCATCAGCTGGCTCTGCTGGCACACACACAGGAGCCCACAACGTTATTTGCGAATGATCTTTGTTTGCTCTTTGTGAGCTTACAGCCACCTGCTTCAGTAACATTAGCAAATGTTTAAACTCTCAAACACTCACCAGCCCAATACAGTCATGTTGGAGTCCACACCACTCTCTCTCCTGTTGCTCACCTGCCTGCGGCCGTATATGGCTAAACCACCTCCACAGCAGGCTTCTTGGTACACTGTCCCACTGCAGTGCGCTTTCTGTAGCTCCCGCTGAACCCTCTCCTCGGCAACAACACGTCTGCACCTCATCATTCCCCCGCTGGGTTGATTTTTGAGCATCTTACCAGATTCTTGTTGCTGGGTTTATAAAACTCTGGCCACAGTCCCTGTCACAGCTCTGATACTGAAGTCACACTCTGGCCAATCAATGGACGGCCTCTGCCAATGTCACATTCACGGCCCGGCTTGGCCTGCTTGGAACCTCAGTCGAGGTACCTTGAAAGTACCTGGTATGAGTTACTAAAATATAATAGAAACATGCAGGTACCAGGGCCGAACCATGTGGAGTAGGGCCAAGGGGGGACTAAAAGAAAAGCGCCACTTGTGGTTCCACAATAGGTAACTGTGTGGAAACACTGTGAAACAAGTAG
This sequence comes from Salarias fasciatus, assembly GCF_902148845.1. Lineage (NCBI taxonomy): Eukaryota > Metazoa > Chordata > Actinopteri > Blenniiformes > Blenniidae > Salarias > Salarias fasciatus. Next base: position 28,853,921 of record NC_043766.1, on the reverse strand, counting down.
AGAAGTGATGTTTGTCATAAAAAGCTACAGTTACAGCTTTGGGCATTAAGACCTAAAATTTCCACCTTTCCTGCTTCTGTTTTCATTTCGTTAGACACTAGATGTCACCATAAATCTCTCCTCCCAGCTCCAATAGGCACAATTGAGGCATTACACCATTTCTATGGAAATGATGACATTTAAATCTATAGTTAAAATCGTCACCCTCAGTGAGAGAGTAACCAGGAGCCTTTATGTTCCTCAAATGTGTAAATAGAGCAGCAGAGATCCGCCTTCAAGCTGAAGCCAACTTAAATTTCTCCTTTTTTTCATTGTGTTCTCTCTGTGACTAATGAATAACAAAGCTGGAAATTTACTGAAGTCAAGTGTGGTGGAGATGTGATCATCCACCCTGAACGCATCCTGCTGCTCTCCAGTAGTGTAATAATGGATGGTAGATGGCTGCCATTACAACCTTCCCTCTGCACGGTGGAGCACCGTCAGCCACATGAAATCAAATTACCGCTCTAAAGGAGGTTCATTTTCCTCACCCCACATGCACCCTCCCCCTTCTCTCTCACTGCCTCTCTCTCCCTTTTCATCTTGTCTTTGCTTCCTTTGTTGCTCTGCATCCACCTTCTAGTTCAAAAATTTTAATGGGATGTGGCAGTGGGGTAAAACATTTGTAAAAGTAATAACTGCATGTGAACTGCAGGTTGAGGCCCTGCTTACTAACAGCAGTAGACTGTGCCTCATTGATACAGTTTATCCACTCAGTTCGTGCTCATTTGTGGTCATCTAATTTTTTTCTTAGTTACATTTGATGTCTGTTTGTGGTCCTAATACAACAAAAGTGATGATTTCTGACTTCATTTTTCTTTTTTGTTTTTGATGTTGTTGCGTTTGCTTTTCTTTCTTTTTAGAATTTTTTTTATTCGTCAATGGAATATTTTTTGAAGGTAATTTCTGATCTCTTTGTAGGCATTGTTGTCTCAATATTCATTGTTGTTCATGCATTTGTTGAAATTGTCATTTTGCATTCTTGCAGTGATTATTTTGCTGACTTCCTTTAGCAGTTCAGAAACTCATATATAATAAGCCAACTACCTATCACTATCTGGGGGGTGTAAGGGAGTTTAAAGCTGAAGATGTACACTCTACTCAATGGGATGCCAATTTTGCCCTTGTCTGACTTTCCTCTCAGCGCTTCTGTTCTTTTTACCACTCTGTAGAAGCAGAGAACAAGTAGGAGGAAAAGAGAGTGTGCAGCAATCCTTTGAGATCTCATAAATTCAATATATTCATATTGCCTCGACTACCTAAAAGTGCTTGGGAGTGCATTCAGTGAGTCCATAAGTCACAACATTGTCAGAGAGGCGATAGTGATGCATGAGGACGCCAGCGCTCAGTTCATTGCAGAGCAGGTACTCTCCGTCAGATAAGCCCAACCTTAATTTCTTCTGCTGGCCTAATGTGTTTTTAATGCAGCCTTGTGACTTATGCTGCTGTCAGTTGCTAGGTCTCATAGGGATGCCAGGATGCAAGTGGGCGGCAGACAGGGGCCGAAAAAAAGGTGGCAAAGATTAATCACTGAAGCGGAGACATCACGCATTTTATCAAATCCATATTGACTGAGACCAGTGAGAGGGCTGCGTCTCTGGGCATGAAGAAACGGGGGTGCTCAGCGAGTCTTGTCTGCAGGATAAATGAGGCTGGTCCCTTCAAACGTGCATTTGACAAAACAATACGGATTGACCTCATAGGGAATTCAAATTGAAACTGTGTGGCACCAGGTAAATTTCTCATTTTGATGCAGCTCACTGGAAACATAATTAATTGTCTGTGTGTTTTTTCGCCTTGTAGACTGATTGTGGTATCAGCCAAGGGCAATACATTATAGGACAGATGTCATAATGTGATCAACAGTCACTTCATTTGAAGCCAGCAAGAACAATGTATGATTCTGTCCTCTGAAATATCGCTCGGGAAATATTCAAGACAAGAATGTTACTTCCACAGTTTTACATTGAACAACTTGTTTTTTTAAATACTTGGATAGCAACACAGAACAGATCAGTGTATCTGACAAGCACAAACATTGCATGACTTTTCACTTTCTTACATTACTGCAGCAAAGGGGAACAAATGAGAACATTGCTTCATGCAGCTCAAGAGGACAGCAATGTTTAAGTTTTAAAGGGTGAAGTTGTCATTTTTTTCAAATTAATATTATTATCATTATTGATAATGATAATAAAGATTTATTTCAATGCTGTTTAATTTCTGGAAAAAATACAATAACATTCATGGGCAAATTCTTTCTTGTCCAACATCAGTGTAAGCAGAATAAAGTATTGTAGCTGCTGTGATATGCCATACAGATTTGCTCTTTCAAGTTCAATTCATGTGGCTCATTTTGATAATATGATTTCTTACTTTATTTAAGTAGTTTGAAAACTGATTCATATTAGTGCTAGACCTGCGAGGAGGACAGAAAGGCAGAAGGAGATTGAGGGAAATTGAGAAAAAAAGAAGTGGAGAGAAGGAAAAAAACCACAAAGATACAACAACGATACTTCAATCAGATCTGACTCTCCAGATGACTGCCAACTACACCTACACAGAGATACAGCAGAGATTATCCGACAGGATTTTGTTCAGAAACATAGCTGCTAGTTATCCAGGACGTGCAAGAATCCAGGTATCAACTTACATACCAGAGCATCAGGACAGACCTAACACGGGGGGGGGGGCCTGGAGTGTCGGGCCAGACCCCCCCACCCGTACACTGCGCCCTAGGCGGCCGTCTAGTTCGCCTATGTCTAGAGCCAGCCCTGCTTGTGACATTAACGTTTGAGCGGCGTGACGTCAGTGGTAAACAACAGACGTTTACTGATGAACAGACAAAGCGGAGCGGGAGAGAGCAGGGGCATTTTAATGCTTGTAATTAATGGCATCGCTGAGTTTGACTCAGTGAAAGGTGAAAAAACTATTAATGTCCGCTTTCAGCCTGTAATTTCTTTCTCTGTATGTTATTGTGTGGATGTTATAAAAATCTACATTGTTTATTTTATATTTGCATTTTATTTTGTTTGACTATGAACCAGCAGAAGATTCTGATACGCGTCCTGACCACACCACACAGAAAGGCACTGATTCGGATTCAACCCTGACACCCTGGCTGTTAGGTAACAGTGCAAATCTTTGTACAATTGTGCCATTCCCACAATAAATTAGAGTTAAAAAACTAAATGAAAACACACAGTGGATACATTCATGCCATGCTCTGACTCACTTCGTGCATTTGAATCATCACTTTTTTTGTTGTTGTTGAATTTCTGAATTCCGGGCCAAGGGTTTTGCCACAGGGGCCCAACATGCATGTCCCCAGCTACACATACTCATCCAAATGTTCAAAAGGAAGCCCTCTTTTAAAACACCACCATGCTTCCATATTTTCTTTTTTTGTAGTCATGTCCCCCGGCCCTGATAATCCCCCATATCCTTGGCTAATCAGCGGAAAAGGAACAGGACAGCAGCATGTGCTCAGGGTTAAGCTTTAAAAATGCATGTTCTTCCTCTGAACACACACAGCAGCCTACAGGGGAGCAGGCTTCCCCCCTCCTGCAGGGGAGGAAAGGGGCAGAGAGAGAGGCACAGCATAATGACATGCATGAATACCAGCTTCAGGAACACGTGGCAGATCAGCGCTGAAGGTGGAGGACATTTCCTGAGCGGGGCCGAGATAAACAGGGAAAGGCCGAGGCAACAGAGGTGTGTGTGTGTGTGTGTGTGTGTGTGTGTGTGTGTGTGTGTGTGTGTGTGTGTGTGTGTGTGTGTGTGTGTGTGTGTGTGTGTGTGTGTGTGTGCGTGTGTGCGTGTGAGCGTGCGTGCGTGTGTGTGTGAGAAAACAGGGGTTTGTTCCGGGTGGGAGGTCTTGTGCCAGTTAATTGTGTTTCCCCAGCCCAGCCTTGTGCCTGCCAATAAATTGGTCTTGTGGTGTTTGCCCATTTGGCCTGGCTGCCACAGAAAGGTCACAGGGACTGTGTTAGAACAGAGCTACAGTACTGCATACTGTATGAGGTGTTCGGAAGTCTCATTTTATTATATATTTTTACTATATCTGCATATTCAGCAGGCTTTTGTACTCTAGGTTGAAGTTGCTGTTTGGCTTTCTCTGCTGTTGTCCATGTAATGGCACTGAAACTTCCCACATCATTTCCAATTGAATTTGTTTTTTCCAGTGAACTTGTTATATATACGTATATAAAAAAAAATACTATATTTTCTAGACTACAGGTCATATCTGTCAAAAGGTATATGTCACTGAATCAGACACATTTATTTTCCCATGTCCAGATGTAACCAATCTGTTGATAATCGTGGTTCAGCAGGGTTTTTGTTCCAGGACTTTCTGTGAATTTCTCCCTCAGTTCTGTTGCGCTTATTGCCCACGATTAGCTTTCTGTTGTCATACAGTTACAAGTAGCGGTGCCAGATGGTTTGTAGCATCTATATTTTTTATATTAGTGACTTCTTTTTGCAATTCACCTGACCACACAATGGTGTGACTTATAGTCAGAATCTGGTACAAAGCAACTACCATAATTCTGCTTGTGTTTAACTCTAGAATAATGATAAATATGAGGGTCGTCAAACAAAAAAACAATGTACAGCCCAGTTTAATCTGGAGTGAACTCAATTTTTTTCTCTTTTTGGAGGCCAAAGAGATATAGATACAGTATTAAAAAAATAGTATATTTTCCATGTTAATTTTAATGATGTGTGCTGATGTAAAATAGAACTAAATGTCCAAATCTGTGTTTTCAATTTGTGGCTCATTTTGTTTCTTAATTCTGTTTTGAAAACTTGTGCACTGCAGTGTTTGTAGCATTTTAGATTGAGTATTCCCTGCAGCCCTCAGTGTGTTTTTCTCAATTTACCATCACAGTGTACTTTGAGGCTACTGTGTTAATAATAACATAGTGACTTTTCACTAATCTTTCAACTCACTGTAGAGTTATGTCTGCAATATAAAGTGTCTGCACTTATAAAGTGTGACCTCAACAGCTGCCAGCATCTTACACCCTGCTGTGATGTGCTGTACTGTTTCAGGGGCTTTCTTGCACAGTCTGAACCTGGGGTCTGGACACTCATCAGTCCTCGGCCTCCCTTACTTTGCTTTGCGTACAGCCTCAACACGCTGGACTTTGGGTGGAACCCTTGGTGCATTGTGAGGAGTTTCCTTGTCATGATATCAGTAGCTATATAGAACAGCAAGGGGGACAGAGCCTCTCCTTGGTATATGCCACATTTGATGCTCACCTCTGTCACTGGCTTCGAGTTAGCTTCCAGAGTTGTTTTCCATAGCCTCATTGAGTTTCGCAGGAAGGTTCTCAGTTCCCTGTTGATATTGAAGAGCTTCAGGCACTCCAGTATCCATGTGTGTGGCATTGGATCATAGGCGTTCTTGTAATCAATCCAGGCAGTGCACACAGTAGTGTTTCTGGTCTTACAGTCTTGAGCAATCACCCTGTCGACCAGTAAGTGGTGCTTGGGTCCTCTGTTGTTATTGCCAATTTCTTCATTGGCTCTGCTCAGGTATCATTACATGTGTCTGTTCATCTTAGCTGTTGTGATGCCAGATAGGAGCGTCTATGTAGTGCTGAGACAGGTGAGAGGCCAGTAGTTGAATGGTATTGTTCCCCTCTGGGGGTCCTTCATGATGAGGACTGTTCAACTTTGGGTTAACCATTGTCGGTGGTTCACTTCTCAGGTGTTCATGGAGTGCAGTTAGCTTCTTCAGTCAGAAGGTGTGAATCCTGTTGGGACCTGGAGCTGTTCAGTTCTTCATTTTTGCCACTCTTTTCTGGATGTCTGCTGTTGTGATGACTGATGGCTCTTGTTCTGGGAGGTTGCAGTGTTCTGCTTGCGGGTCTGCCAGCCACTGTGCATTAGTGTTGTGTGGCACCTCTTCCTCCCAGATACTCTTAAAGTATTGCTCAGTCTCCACCCTGGGTGGATCTGCGGTGGTATTACTGCCGTACCATTGAGAGTAGACCTTTGCTAGGTTGTTGGAAAATGTTGCGTTATTCTCCTGGCTTCCACTTCTCTTGTATATCTCTTTAGGCTAGGGCTGTGAGTCTTTGCTTATCAATCTTCAGTGCCTCGGCTGTGGACAGCATGCTGTGTTTCTTAGGCAGTTCCTTCTTAAGCTTCACATCTCTGTTCAGTTCTGTCAGGAGGCTAACTTCTTTCTGTGTTGCCTTGATTTTTGCCTCAAGCCTTCTTTTCCATGGAGGCTCTGACTTCTGGCTGTTCATGCTGTTCATTCTGTAGTCAAGCATCTCTAGGAAGACCGATGCCATACTGTAGATCAGCTGCTTGATCTCGCTGATGATACTTAGCAGTGCTTTGTTTACATCTTGTATTATAGATCTTTCTGGTACTTTGTTCTTCAGCCTTGCCAAGCAGGAGGTAGTCATATTCTCCCAGGACTTCATGATCCTCTCCTTCAGGTCAGCAGCTATATTTATATATATAGTTTTAACACTTTGCGTGTTCATCCTGTGTACCAGAATAGAATTTGCCTTTGGTCTGCAAGCCATATGTTTAACATGGTGTAGATTTGATATTTATGAGTATTGCTGCTCTCCTCCTATACAGAGTGACTGCAAAGTGACTTGGTAACCAAACCCTACATAGATTCTTGGAGACGGATTTGAGAAAGTAGTCCAGTACCTGCTTATGAAGAGCTTGTTCTCTCTTTGCATGCATGAGCTTGTCCCAGTATTTCTGTTTCTTCCCATTATGCATAAAAAAGATGTATTTGAGGTTAATTGTTGTCTCTGTTTGTCCATCTTACTGTTTGACCTGTGATGGACTGCTGGTGTGTTAAGCATGTATTTCGCCTTCATCCATTGTACCCTGGGATTGGCTTCACCTGAGGCGTCCTCCAGGTCCTCAAATTGGATACATATCCCGGAAAAATGTACACTTAAAGGAGAGACTATTGGCATTGCAACCCACAGTTGTTCAGAGAATGATGGAATGTGAAAAGTAACAAGATAGAGTAAAACAGATAAACATTTAAAACAATCTAAAACAACATATAAAATTGTCAATAATGTTGTTGCATAATCAGTTAAACACTGAGAACTATGTGTAGTCAGTCAGCAATGCAGAAGAATAAGAGGCCTGATCCAAAACTCCTAGCCAGGTGCACAAAACAAGGTTGGTAGCAGAGGATACATTACCGGGTGAGGAAAATAAAATAAAAGATGGCTGCCACAAAGGACTTCAGCTGGTAAAAACACACAAGATATCACTACATGCGGAAGTTGTCTCTTTGAGACAGGAGCTATCAGCTTATATCCAGAGAAGGTTTAGAGACTTAGAGGTTGAAACTGGTGAGAGACATGGAACAAAAGGGTCATACAAACCACACAAACAGTATAAAAAGCTGGAACAAATAAGAAAACCAATGTGTAACATTTTATTTAAAAAAAAAAAAAAATCATGTTTTTTTGTGCCAGTGCAATGGATTCACATCATGAATTTTGAATATTATGAACATCAATTTTTCACTGTGAGATGCAAGTTGACAGTCTTAAAGAAATGTATGGTAGATGTCCAGGTAGAGCAGAGGCCTGACGAAGCTCAAGCCACTGACCCTTAGGATGGAACTGGAAACAGGACTAACAGTCCAGTTCTATTAAACACTGTAATGTAAACGACAACAGAAGAAATCAAAACTACTAAGTACAATGGGCTGCTATTAGTTAGCATAAACAGACATAATTGGTGATCCTTAGTTGTAGCCCTACATGTCTGAGGGTACTCATGAATATTACTGACTGACTGGCTTGTTCCAGCTAAATCTGTCTGGCATTTCAATGGAATGATAACCAAACCTACGGACACGCTGAGTCAGAAATGTAGAAGCGAGCAATAGCATCACCAATCACAACCTCAGATGAGGATGACCAATATGAATTGTTTACACGTTTACACAAGACGTGACATGAAAAGCATGTTTTGTGAGAAAAGCTGTATCTCTGATCTTGACCCTTAGTGAAGGTGTATCCAGGATGCAGACAGTTTTTAGAAAGGGCAGCTAACCTGTACTTAAAATGCTGGATGACACCAAACAAGGAACCCAAACGAAGTATATGAAAAACTGTAGTATTTTTTTTAGCCCTTCTAATAGGTTTGTTCAAATAAATTCAGCAAAAAAAAACAAACAAAAAAAAAAACTTGTAGCAATAATTAAGCTAGTTGCCTGCTGAGCTACCGCTCCTGCTAACAGAAGTCTGTGGCATCAGCAGAGGACAACGCTGAAACGTTTCTGCTGAGAAAACCTGGAGGAAATGAAAGATTCAATGATTCTTCTTCTGCTTTGGATGATGAGGCCATTTTGAGGCAGATACAGTTAATCCCAGAAATGAAAATGTCTTTTGTATTGACCATTTTTAGCCATATTTGGAGGATTCTAACATGGAAAAAAACATTACAATCAACTATCAACTTAATTGGGTAAAACCATAAAAACTCCACAGGTGTAAAACATAATATTAGTTCAGTAAAACTATGCTAAAATCCTCCACTACAAAACTCACAGTATCTAAACCAGAACAAACCCATCCTCAACAATACACCAAACAAATCACCAAAATGAATAAATTAAATCCTAAACTGTATCTAAAATCTAAAATCTGTGCAATCACCCCCGCCTGTTCGCACCCAGGCCAGAACGTTCTTCAGTGGTGTCCAGTTCCCAGGTAGTCTTTAGGTCAGACACCACCCCTGCACACAAGAGCAGAAGGTGCATAAAAACGTCACACACTTCACCACACTGACACACAAAACACCTTCTCACATTCACCGCATACACACCAACACCCAAAAGAAAAGCCAATTTAAACCATGCACATATATTGCACTTTTCTCAATTGTGACTTGTCACATTAGCCTCTGCAGGTCCGCTGCCATGACTGGACTTTAAAAGTACTATGTGCAGTTATAAGTGCTTGATGGATGAGACAGTGGCTCACAGTGGGTCATTAATAATTATCACAGATTTACATTTTTTCAAATCAGTTTATTTATTCATTTGTGCCTCTTCTCCAGTTTTCTGCAGTCGCTCTCTGGAACACACCGCGGCTGGTCTTGGAAGGGTCTGGGGCTGCACGAGGTCTGGAGGAGACCGGGGCTGGAGGAGGCCTGGACCTTGCTCCTCCCGGGACTGTGTGATCAGTGCTCCTCCCCGCGGGGAGAGACACGACTCCCTCGTCTCCAGAGAGGCCGTCGTCTGGGACGCTCTGTCCTCACCACGCCCTGGTGGCGTCAGGCTACTGGGTCAGGAAGAAGGTGGGGACGTCAGTGTCCAAAAAAACCTTCCTCTGTTCATGCTATGGTAGAGTCCATACACTCAGATGTGGAAAACAAGAGGAGGAGACAGAGGTTGGAGTGAAGTTTCACAGAATTATTAACTTCCTGAGTTCTGAATATGGAAACGACTCGTGAGAGCTTAGGAGTCCGGAACGCTGGTTGTGATCTCCAGACAATGTGTGCAGATAAACTCCTTCTGAGGTGGGAAAGCAGACCAGAGTCGGAGGTGAGAATATCAGGGGGGCGGCTGGGAAGGCAGGTCGGATCAGCTGCCTGAGTGGGTCTTCAGACTGGAAACAGTAAGCTTGGATTAGCGAGGTACAGATTACTGTGAACGTACGAGTACACCACGAAACTGACTGTGGATATACTACGATCCAGCGCCAGAGCGAACTGGACCCTGTTTTAACAGAGGAGTCCCAGAAGACACAGCTGAACCCCATTCAGTGATGAGCAGGGCCCACACTTCTGTAAACAGCCTTCCCTGCAACCCACTTGAGAAAACAAGTAGAAATTACAACACCCTTTAGGGGATTCAGACATGCAGGGTGTAACAGTTAACCACTGAACCTCAGTCCTTCCTTCAAAAGCCGAGGGAAACTCAAAACAGGCCACCTCAAAGTGATCTGAACACAAAACAGAGTGAAGTGGTTGTCCTCTTCTACCTAATCCTTTAGAGTTGTTTCACCCACCTGAACAACTCTGTCAGTGAGTGTGTCAGAGTAAAATCTGGCTGCAAATCAATTTTGAGACAAAAATGATCATAAAGTTACCGCTCATAATAAAAGTGAATGTAAACAAAAAAGTCCATAAACATCACTTCCGACACTGATGTCACTTTCGGTTCGGCTCTGCGGTCCAGTGACAGAAGGTCCATTTTCCCAGAAATCTATATTCTAATTGATTGTCTCCCACATGGGGCAAGATTCTTTGGAAAATACTTTGTATTTCATAACATTGGAAAATATAACCCAGAGTCTGTTTTTGGCGTCATCAGTACCTTAAGTACACTAATGCTAATCACAGATGTCTTAGACCCCGTTCACATGACAATGTTTCACGGTAAAATGCATTGTTTTTGCGTAGTTAACATGTTCGGCCACTAGTGGGTGCTGTTGGCTGTTTTTGTAATGAAACCACAAACACACTAGCAAAGAAAATTATGCTCCAAACAACCAAATAAAAATGATGAGTACACTGACATTCGTGTACACAGTTGACAAAATGGGATTGCATTTACAGGTGACTCTCAGTTATAAAATTATGAACTCCCAGGAGGACTAGGAGTAATGACACCCTGGAGGCCGGCATTGTAGTTATTGTCCATCGTCTCCCGCATGTGCAGAAAAACTCTTTACTACAGCAACTATGTTGCAGAAAAGATGCACTTTCCACCATCTATATGGGGACGGAATATTTTCAAAAAGTTATGTTTCCCCCATTTATGTAGACATAAAGCGTTTTCAGAAAATTCCATCTTGGGAACTGTTGTCAAAAATTTTCAGTTACTCCAAGCACTGTTGTCATGTAAATCGACTCCCAAAATGCTATGTAAGTTTTCAGTTTTCACTAGAAAACATTAAGAATGCCCTCATATGACCTATGAGACCAACGTTGCATAAAGAGGGTCTTTGACACAGGAACATGGACAGTTACTATAACCAACTGTAGCATCTTATATATAGGTAAGCAAATAAATGAGCTGGAAAGATCATTGAGGAGTGGGTCTAACAGCATCTATTCTTGTTATAGAAATGAACCAATAACGTAGCCACGGGCCAACATTTGATCTTTTTAAGGAATCTGCCATCGCTAATTTGGTTTAGTGTTGGTGTCATTTTCACTGGAGGCTCATTTACCGATGTTATTAGCAACTGTGGCGCCTTGCAGTGCTTTGAGGCAGCAGCCGTGAATTTTCTGACAATGTCAGACAACAGTATGAGGTAAAATGTTCATGATGTTGGCAGTTATCAAACCAGCCTGAGTGTGCCAGAGAACGCCAGAGATTTTAAACCACAATCCCAGAGATTATCATGAAATTCCATCTCTAACTGTTTGCAATGTGACAAAAGTAACAATTCAGAGGCCATCTGAAAGTTCACTGATTTGGTAGTAGCAATCACGGTAAGAGGGCTTTGGATGAATGTGGGTGTTATAAATGAGAGTCAGCTTTGGTTGAAAAAAAAATCCTTTGTCTCAGTTAATCTTAAAAGTCCATCTGTTAGATCAATCCACAGATGAAGCACGGGGTTACTATCAGTCTTCTAGATGCTCCATCACACCGTCACATCATTAGACTCTACAAAGTAGACAAATGAAGCTTGTCAGCCACAAAGATAGAGAGAAAAAATCTCATAAGAAAAGAGGGATTTTAATTATTAGTATACTGTACTTCAGTGAAGAACCCGACTCACCCCGGTCTTGTAAAATTGCAACAATAAAAGTGCATCCCACTCATCAATTTATCTGACAGCTGTCTGTATCTCAGCGTGCCTGCTGAAATTGTCTTGAAATACTGCTCCCGAGGCAACACTGGAGGGAAACAAGCGTAAACTGGAATTCTTGTGCAGGCCTTTGCATCACAGCAGATGGATGCCCTTCTGTCTTTGCCTCCCTTTGTTATTGATTTCATCACATGCCACAGTGAGATGAGTGACAGCTGCTGGGATCGACTGAAGTTCATCCGCTTGTGTTTAACCCTTCACAAGATCAACAAAGCAGTAAGGAAATGAAAAAAAAAGGCAACTAACTTAAACCACACAGTATTGCATTGTTTTTCCTTTATTCCAAAAGGCTGTTTTCGAGCTCCTTATATATTTCCAGTGTGACTTTTGGGTTATTGCTCCAGTGTGTAAGCATGTGTGAGTGTATTTCAGTACATTTACCTATTCAACATTTATCTGAAATTGCTCATGTGTGGTTTATTTGTCCCTCTCCCCTGCAATGTTTTTTTTTTTTTTGTTACACCAAAGAATTCTCATTTCTCTGAGGTGATGTTGTACTCCAGGCCTAAGCCTTGGACAAATAGCTGCATTATTTATCTCATTAGTGATAAATATAACCCATTGCACTGCTACATTTGCAGGTAACAACACTGATAATGGCGCCTGAACACTGTTAAGTCTTTTCTTTCCCGTCCTTGCACTTCTCCTGGCCTCATTGCCTTGACTGTAGCTGTAGCTGTGGACAACAGGCACACAGTTTTATCTTCCGGCCATTTGGATTTTCACTCTTCTTTTTTTCTCTCTCAAATCTCATTTCATCTGTGTTGAATGGGACTATCTTTAGCTGCAGGCTACTGGCTGTGACTGCCTTACAGAGTGGCTCCACGGTGACTACATGTCCGATGAATAACAATCAGGAGCTGCTTTGATTAAACGGTTCATTACAGCCTGACGTCACCTCGTCACTAACTGTCCATCAACATGACGCTTCAGGACGAGACTGTTACACTGGGATATATGCACCATCCCATCCATCAGCCACAGTGATATGAATTAGAAATACATTTCTTACTGATGTTTTTTATGGATTGGTTCTTTATTCCTGTGCACCCTAAACAAGCTGCTGTAACTGTGTTGGACTGAGGTGTTTGGGTTTAAAAGAAAAATCACAGTTTTGCCATTTTAAAACCAACCTCTAGCAGCTAGGATGTTCATTTTAAGCCTAATAATAATAAGAAGAAGAAAAATAGAAATTTTCAGTCCAACTCTTTAACATATCTGTATGACAGATGTTAAAGATGCTCCCGGAAATCTCAAAGCATGAGTGGGCACATAAATGTTTATTGAATTGAATTGAAATTTAATTGAACTGAAAGTTCTTTATTTGTCCCACAAGGGGAAATTACAGTATTCCAGCAGCACAGAGAAAAGAAACATAAGTAGAATAGAAATGTGAAATGTGAAAAAAATTCCAAAGCCCAGCCATACATAGAAAAATTACACATAATTAAATTGAAATGTAGGACAGATATAATTAAGTGAATAACAACAGATATAAAACTGATATAAATTAAATACAATTTAAATATTGATTGAAAACAGACACATAGTATGTACAATATGATAATAACAACAGATATAAATTTAAAAGATTAGTCAGATAACACAATGTAATTTTTGAATTTCAAATTCACTTTAAAAATCAAATACAAAAAATCTGGTCTCATTTGAATACATTATGCAGAGAGGAAAACACTGGTGTAACATGCTCAGATTGTTCCACTTTGGTCAGCAGATCGGCAACTATCATCTGCACATATGAAATGCTGAAGGAAGGAAGCATGAATTTGGACTTCAGAATTCTTTAAAAAAAAAAAAAATTATGTTGATGAAAGAAAGAAACTCTAGTTATCTCTTTTATAAGACCATGAAACAACATCAAAATTCTTCCATTATCTCAAAAGCTATCAGACATTGGATTCAGTTGAGCAGGTCTGATGATAGCATTTATTTATTTTATCTTGATTGGGTTCAGTTATGGGAAAAATCTCAGGATGGTATAAAATAAATTCCAACAGAAAGCAAGCTCAAACCCAAAGTCCTCCCCTAGAAAACGACCACAGTGGTCATTAATTCATGCCTCAAATTACGACTAGGGGTTACGTTTAAAATCAAGCGCCCCCTGGGGGCCATGTATATAACGTCACTGACGTCACTGACTGACGAAGGGTTTTTTTTTTTTTTTGAGCGGAGCAGAGCGCTTGCACTTAATAATTGCATTTAACCGCAAATACAATTCTCTGCATTGAATGACTTCAGTTTGATTTGCAAAACAGCACAACATCTTTGAAACGGTTTCTGAAACAGATCAGAAGCCACAATATAAACCACAAGAACAAAACTACAAACACAAATCTAAAGAATGGAGAAATCTCTGTATTTTAAATTACATAATGCTTCTCTAGAGTCACAAATAGTCTTTGATTTCAAAGTTTCCACTCGGTTTATGGACGTGATCTGCAGTTTTTTCATACACGCCTTCCGACAGTGTTCTCTGCAGAGCTGCTGCTCTGTCCTTGACAACCAGTCGCGGTTTTAAAGTAATCTGACCTCCGACCCGGAAGGGATTGATGTGTGTCACAGACTGCATTTTCCCAGAGTTTTGCTGTTTAACTAATATTAATTTCCCACAAATACTACTCTTTGCATTAAATAACAACCTCATTTTTAAAATGTTTCCTAATAATATGTATTTATTATTTGTTTTCGATTCAGAAGTATATTCATACTGCCAGAAGAATGTTATTCCTCTTGTGTTGTAAATCAATTAATAAACAATCAATGTGTATGTCTGTCTGTCTGCATTTATATATTTATCAATAAAATTATAAGATCATACCTTTTCAAATGTTTTAATGGTGAAGATTATGAAATGTTGATGTAACGACAAGTGTATGTACATGTGTGTATGTGTATGTAAGTGTGTGTAGAAGTATAGTGAAGAAGAATAGTGCCACACAGTCCTTGAGATGAGCTCCAAAAGATCAATTTACCATCTTTAAGATGGTAATTTTTTTTACCTCAGATGGCATCTGAGGCCTAGCTGAGACATAAAGTCTGCTCTGACCTCTGACCTCTGTTGCTCTTTTGCTCTCAATTGACTTCTACAGCAGATACAGACCTGAAACTTGAACTGTGAGGCCTCGGAAAACTATAAAATCAGAATCTGGTGGAATTATTCCATAAGCTCCTCCCAAACAGGAAATAGCTTCAGGAAGGAGGTGGGGCTTCCAAATTCTATGTGTGAGTTTGAGCCAGAGGTGTGAACACACCCCACAACATCTTATTTGGGGCAAATTTGGCCAAAAGTTGATCAAAACAGTCCGTGTCTATGTTCCCGTATACGCACTGCTGGCGTTACAGTAATGTAACATCCAGCGGTCCAGTTGAAAGGAAGACGAGTTGGATGTATTCATGGTTTATTAAGCGTCAGAACTTTCAGCAGCCACCAGCCACAACACACGGCATTGCATTCAGGTAACATAGGAAGTCACAGAACACAACTTACCAGTAACAAATGAATACAGCAAAGACACTACAATAATAACTACAATAATAATAATAATAATAATAATAATAATAATAATAATAATAATAATAACAATAACAATAACAATAACAATAATAATAATAATAATAATAATAACAATAATAATAATAATAATAATAAGGTGCATTAAGCAACACTGACAGGTGCCATTGTGGGGTCCTTCTACTTTTTCTACTTTTGCGGTATTTCGGCAGTTTGTATCCCAACGGTTGCACTGCAGCCATCTCTCCTGGTGTTGCCTTCTACAGGTACATGCCACACCACGAGGCTCCTGACTACAGTAGCTGCCACATTAAGCCACACCGGATTGTAATCCACTCCGTTGATTTCTGAGAAAATGAAAGGATTTTAAGTGTGCCTTACAACCGGTAAAATACGGATTCCTTTTTAGCACCTGACATGACTGATGGCATTATTCTGGGTAAATTTACCACAAAATACTGAAAGTGCACTCTATTTAGTGTACAGTTTTGCACTCTTAATGTAGGATCTTGTCAAATCAGGCCCTATTTGTCATTCACAGCATGAAGCAAAGCAATGTGGGTTGATTTGAGGTTAAGACTGGAGAAAAAAACATGAACACTGCTGCCTCCCTGTTGCCTGTGACTGTCATCCATTGCTCTCCTTTTATACTCTTCTTTCCAGCTCAAGCTTACGCGTTACACTCACTATTTTATCACTCAACCCCCTTCTGTTTCCCTCCATGTCTCAGTTACCAAAGGCCAATGCACTGAAGCAGATAATTATACACACCTCCACTGAACTGCACTTCCATACTGGTGTCTCAGACAACACCCCTGTCCTCGATACTGATGCAGAAGCAGGGAAGACAAAATCACATTTATAGCGTACAGTGATAAATAGGGACGCATATGCAGCAAACAAACTGTCGTAGTGACATTGCTGTGGGCATTTCAACCCGTTCCCAAAATAGATTATGGGTTGTTTGTGTCTGTAGCTGTTTTGTTGTTTGTTTGCTTTTGTTGTTTTATTTTTTATGTTTGTTTTGTTTTTTGTATCTGTTTCATTTGTAGCTTTTGATGCTCAAGATATAATGTAACCTGTGAGGGCTCTACAGACAGATGGAAACAAACGCACACACAGACACACACCACACACTGAGGAAGTAACAAAGATGGCATCATTTTGTCTCACAGCAACTGGGTTGATGATCATATTTTGGAGTGCAGCACCATGTTTGAGTATGCTCAAAGCAGGACGAAGGATGAACTAAATTTGTCATGTTCATGATTATAGTTAGCTTGCCTCTGAAGCTTTGGTATGATATTGAAGGGGACATCACTGTGAATTATACTGGACACCACATGACAGTAAATATAGAAAAGAAAAGATGAAATAAACTACTTACTAAAGTTTTCAAATTAACTGAATCAAAGCAGTGACACAGTTTGGTTGAATAGAATATCACAGTATATTGATAAATGATGGAATAAAGAGCAGCATTGTAATTAAAAACAAAACAGTTCATTTCAGGGACTCTTACTATTTCTAACAGACTCAACTGTCTGTTTTATGCACAAAAAAGAAAAAAAAAAGCAAAGTTTTAAATGTAAGTCCACATGCATCAGTTTTGTTTGATACAACAAAATAATCACATATTTGGTAAAAGACAGAATTAGACAGTGTTTCAGTTTGGGTGTCTGAATGGAATGAAAGGGGAAAATGCATCAAAGTGTTTTTTTATGTGTATTTACAGTCATTGTTTAAA
The DNA here is from genome assembly GCF_902148845.1 of Salarias fasciatus. NCBI lineage: Eukaryota > Metazoa > Chordata > Actinopteri > Blenniiformes > Blenniidae > Salarias > Salarias fasciatus. The sequence continues at coordinate 28,836,769 of NC_043766.1, read as the reverse complement.
TCATTTAATTATCCAGAGGGGTGATGGGGTGGCTTTTTTGGCATAATTTGTAGTAATATTAATTGTGCTTTACTTTACATTTGAATCAATGTGAGCTTTTCCATTTTAATTCAATTCACTTCAGCTTTATTTATATAGTGTCAAATACAACACAGTCATTTTTAGGCTGCTTTTACACAGAAGACCCAACAGATCCACATAAGCAAGCATAAGCAACTATTGAAAGAAAAAAACTTCCTTTTCAAAGGAAGAAACCTGCAGAACCAGGCTCAGAGGTGGCATCTTTCTGCTATACTGGTTGGGGTGAGGGGAGAGAAATAGAGAAAAGAATAGAACAAACAGATTGATTCTAAGGGCCAATCCCAATTCTACCCCTTACCCCTACCCCTTAGCCCTTAGCCCTACCCCTATCACTCTCCTACCCCTTTTAGAATAGGGCTGAGGGCTAGGGCTATCTTTGCAGCACTATGAATTGGGATACCCCTTGGCCCTTTAAGCCCCGCCGCACTCCTATAACAACAAAAAATTATGGATATTAGAAATAATAGAAATTACATTAGAAATTACTTTTATTTTTTAATAATGGTATTATTATTTACCTTATATTTCTTTTTGAGGTTCTCCCACTTTTTTGAAGCTTGCTGGGCTGTAACTTCCCCTTCCAAGCCATTTTCTTTTATGAATTTCCTAAAGTAATACAGATATATTTATATAAACACGTTTTATTACTGACATATTATAGCTTAGACGAATAATATAATTTACTCCCAATGTGTTTTGGTGCTGTATTTTGATTTCAAAAACTTTTCTTCCTTTTTAACCTCTAAACCCGGGGTCCTCAAATACAAATCTTGACGGTCCACATTTGCTTTTTATATACAAGCATGGGTCCGGACTTCAGCGCCCTGTGGGGGGGGGGGGGGGGGTTGGGGGCGGCAGCAATACCGAGGACTGCCGAGCAGTGCGGTGCGACGGAGCGCGCTGGATTACACCACGCGCAGAGCGGCGCGGTGCAGAACGGTGCTCACACGGAACATGGAGCGTTTAAAGAAAGATTTTTTTTTTTCCCCCCATACATTTGCCCTGGGGCCGCAGCGAGGTGTGCCGCGGTCCGGTCGTGGACCGCGGTCCGCTAATTGAGGAACCCGGCTCTAAACTGAATCAGCAGTCGGGTTTCATCGGGGGTCCCTGTGTCTAACATATTACGTTAAAAACATGATAAAGGATGACGTTAATTCAGTGATTAGTGCTCTAAAGAAGTTAGAAATTCACGATTGGAAACGGTGCTGCGCATCGCTAAAACGTTAATCCATGACTGGGACACTGTCACGCTAGTTTATCTATAAATTCAGTGAAGCAAATACACTTTTTATAGCTTTTTAAATAGTATACAGAAAGCAATCTTTTACATTTGTGCGACTCCGTGATGGGCGCCATGTTGTTTTTTTCTGGCCAATGTGAAACTCCGCCTACCCCTATAGAGAATAGGGAGCATCGATGCAGACTTCGCTGAAAGGGGTGAAATAGCCCTTCCCCTTACCCCTACCCCTATTCAAAAAGGAGAATTGGGATAGCCCTTAAGCCTCGTGAACGCGCATATCATAGGGGTAGGGGTAAGGGGTAGGGGTAAGGGGTAGAATTGGGATTGGCCCTAAGAATCAACTTAGCGTTGCTTCATCCACACATCATGAAAGCACCAGTTCTACGCTTGTCAAAACCTGTCTATGCTAAAGCCCAGATAGTAACCACGTTCCTTGTCTTTAGAGGAAGAGTCGTTAGGTGCTAGCCAGCGGCTCGGTGCTGGCCAGGTGGTGCTCTCTGTCTCCGCTTAGCAGGTCCCTGCTAACGTTTGTGGCTGTGCAGCGGGAGAAGGTGGAGGTGTTGAAGGGTTGAAGAACCGTTCCCGCCGTGGTTCTTTCGTGGTGTCCTTGTCATGGGCCGGAAGAGTGGATGCAGGGCCCGGGTAAGACGCTGGGGGCTGACTGCTGATTGGGTTGGTCGGTCAGTCTGCCATGTGCTTATGGCTGGAGGCCGGAGATCCTGCTTGCAGGCTGAAGGAACTGAATGCTTTGCCTGTGGAAGTCTCAAAGAACAGTTTTTGAGAGTAGAGACGGTGCTCCTCTGGCCTGTTCCTGTGGTCCTTGGTGGGGAAGCCTGGATACCAGATGCCGGGATCCCCGTTCTGGTTTGGCCCTGGATCTGAGGGCCTAATCATTCCTTTGTTAGCTGTTAGCAGTGGCTAGCCAGCTGTGGGACCAGGGAAGGTTCCTTCCTGCCTCCTCGGAGGTCGGGCGACTCCGCTGGAGAAGTCTGCTAGAGAACCTTCCTCTTCGAAGGTCTCGGTCCAACTCTGTCGAAGTGGGGGCTGGAGGAACCGCATGGCTTGGCTGTTTCTGTGAAATCTGACCAATCACAGTTCATCACCTCCTCTCAGAGGGGGGGAGGGGCTGGCTTCCCCCCTGCCGTATGCGTGCACACACAGCAGTCATTGCAAATGAACAGCTTCCTGGTGATACCTGCGATCCCCAGCACAGCGAAAAAGAGGATTTGGCAAAATCAGGTGGAGGTAGTGCTGCTGCTGAACAAGCTACAACTAACAACCTATGAGTTACTGTGCAGTTTAAGTTTTAAAGATTCCAAGATCATTTAGAAGTAGTAAGTAGAGGTGGAGCAGCTACCACCTGAAAAAAGGGATACAATTACTGTGAAGTCATAGGAGGCGATTATTTATTTATTTTGTTGTTTTTGTTTTGGTTTTGTTCATTTCATTATTGGGAAGTCATGATGTTATTGACTTTATTACATGACTGGTTCCTACAAACGTCCAGCCCCCTTGCTGGAAGACTGGATAAATACATTGCATTCTATATATAGAAAGAAGAAATTTACATTTTCCATCCGATTGCAATAACACAAATTCAACAGTATATGGTCATGGTGGATTGACTGTATTCGGCCCCTGGGACAACACACTGAGTGATAATTTATTATTCCTTGAACACCATCATTCCACCTTTTCCCTTTCTTTTTTTTAAGTTTTACATCATTGCATTTGGAAGGAAAAATGCAGAGATTTTGGCTGTACTTTCTCTTTTGTGTGACTTGTTTTTACTAATGCTTCCTTCTTTCATGCCAATTAATTTGTCATCAATTAGCAAAACAGGAGGTTATAAACACATAAGACTGCAACGAGGTGTAAAGTGAAACAGTTGAGATTGCTGGAGTTTTGCATTGGGCTCACATACTTAACTTCTGTGATTGCAAACCCAGGAAAGAGAAAAGGATAAAAAATGTTTTTTATTTTTATTTATTTATTTTTTTGTAACTGCATGAGACTTTGAAAACAGCCAGACTTTTCGGTGGTGGGTGTTTTCCTCGACCTGTTGGGGTTTAGGTGGATTAAAGAGAAAAAAGAACAGGACAACAAACAGCTAAATAATTACTCTGGTGTAAACTGATGGCACCAGATAGCACAGATCAGTGGCTCCAAGCTTCACAGCCTACAGAGAGAGCGCAGAGGACACAAGCACAAGGTTAATTCAGTGGTGACACAGATGTTTGGATCGAAATGGGAGCAGAATGTTACCTGCAATGAAAAAGTTCTCCTAGCATTCTAAACCTACAGCAGCAGAACAAACAATAACACACAATAATAGCATTTAAATTGGCATAAGTAGGCCTATAGGTCTCTTTATTTATTTCTGACATTTTTTTTTTTTTTTTTTTTTTTTGAGGGGGGGGTTATTTACATAACACGACAGTGTTAGGAGCCACTGAATGTGCTGCTTTCATACGTTAAAGGTGGTATGAATGATATTTCTTTCTGTAGCTTTTTGGGTGTATCATCTCAACTATTGGCTCACCACCATGTCAAAATGCATGTATACCTCAGCTGTAGTAAACAGCTTTTATGCACGTGTGTGTAGATGGACATTAACAACCCTGTTTGCCTCCAGAGTGTCGTGACTCTCGGTCCATATTCTCCTGAGACTTTTTAGAGTTGAGAGTCAATGTAATAGCAGTCCAACTTGGTCATCTCTCCATGACTGCCCAGTTCTATTGGTCATGCTTGACTGTGACCCAGTCCCAGATAAGTGGTGGAAGATGGATGGATGGATGGATGTTTATAGTGTAATGTTCTTGTAATGGGCTAACTAGCAGTTACGCCCCACAGCTGATGGAGAACCAACCATTGCATCTGTTGTGTCTGGTTTGAATAAATTCCCTACAGTACCGCCCCTTGACCCCTTAGTATTTACAGGCCTGAAGCAGGTAGGAGCTGCTTGTATGTGTGGCATCTGGTGTGTTCACTGTGGAGTTAACTTCGTTTCTCAACCCAGGAAGGTGCTCATGCTGAGGCCATGCAGCTCATGGTTAATGTGCTGATGGTGGTGAGTGCAAGCGTGGAGTGATGTCATGAGGTTGTGAACAGCAGAGGCACCAAAATGTTTGTAACCACCATGTGTTCTGGGAGCTTCTGTAATTAATAAATCAAAGGCGATACTTACAGTGGCTTACCACTTTTTTTTTGCGTAAATTAACATTTTTTTTCAAAACATTAAAAACAAATGTGTAAATGAAAAAAATACTGAAGTACATTCATATAAAAAAGCAGAAGATGCATTTGAGTAATCTTCGTTTAAAATATTACCACCATTGTGAGGCGATTCATTCATGCTAAAATCAAGCAGCCATTTGGTGGCCTCTCTTGCTTCCCATAGTGTGTGCTCCCTAAACAAGTGTGACACACAGCGCTACAGGTACTGTGATGCATTCCCATGCATGAAAGTGTCAGATTAATTTCTGAAGCCTCGCAGCCTGGATGCAGATGACTCACAGCTACGTGCAGAGCCACGGGAACCTTCTCTTCACAACGTGACAAACCAACAAAACCCAAATCAAGGAAATGTGAAGCATGTGTTCACTTTTGTACATTTGCTTTGCAGTTGATTCCCACTTTTTTTTGGTGTTTCCAAATGTGAAAACCATACCTTGCAGAAAAAACCTAATTTGAGCTCAGCTTCGTAAAATTGCATATCAGTTTCTGGAAAACTACACACATTTACTTTGAGTTTTTCCATGACCTATAATGAATCACCTGATCATTTTGGAGATAAATATCTGAAATTATCTCTTAAAAAAAAATGCTCTTAAAAATTAAAGTCCATACGCAGATCATCTGGATAGATCATTACCGACCAAAGCCTTCTGGGGGGCCCTGTGCAAATTTTGATTTGGGACCCCAAGTTAATCCACAAAATTGGGTTATTATGAATATTTTAGCTTAAGTTGACCATATATTTTAATTGTAAACTGTTTCAAAAATTTGGAATTTGAAACATTCAACGTTTAAAAGTTGAGATGCTGAAGGGAAGGACAGCCTGTCTATTATGACCCCAACAATTATTGCATTTACTGAAATTACTTAATGACTATCAGCTGGTCTGAGACGTTGGGGATTCGGGGTGGGTAGTGGCGATGCACCGGTTCATGCTACGCTGCTTCATAAATCGCAAAAATATCACTTTACTCTTTTGCAGAGAACCATCCAGTAAATTTATATGGAGGAATTGGTCATTTAATAGCGCACCATTCCTTTTTTTAACATCACAAGCTCATGTGCAGCAATTTAGCTGTAGCCACAGGAAATGTAAATTGAGGAGGAGGCGGCCGATCTGCCTTTCACAATAACGCATCAGTAAAAACATCATAACGTGCTATACTGGAAACATCAACATAAATTGTTAAGGTGTTATTTAGGTTTACCATTACTATTTTTACCTTTCTTGCTGGTTGGCACGACATATAATGGTAGAACAGTTTCATGAATCTTGAGGAAAGAAAGAGGAATATTGCTTGCTTTTGTGTCTTTATACAACTAATAATTTGAAAGAAAAAAAAAGCCGTTTTTTCAAATTATATACTTTGGCCTCCTTCACATTTTAGCCTTTTCTAGAGAGTGTTGGTGTCATGTTGATATTGGCACAACAAGCTCTGGCTTCAACTGCTATAGGAAAGCCAATCAGTGGTAGTCATTTTTAGTTGTTGATAAGTCCAGCAGCCTGGTTTGAACCCTTTTGTGGGCAGGTTTCAGGCTGCATGCTTGACACCTCTGATATCCATCTTTCATGTCCATCTTTTATCATTTTCCAGTCTCTACGTAGTTGCTTTTATTTTTTGTACAGTGAAAAATTTTTCAAAACCGCTGAGCATTGCATTTTTTTTTTTAATGTATATTTCCTTAAACTAAGAAGAATTTAAATATTGTATCTATAAACTACCAGCAAGCATTCTCAAAACCCGGGTAACCCCTGATGACTGTAGTCAGTGTTTGAAAGAAAGTGTCATTAAATGCAGAGTTTGAGTTTGTTTAAAGTTGTCAGGATCTGTATGATTAACACCGAGTGTGAAATAATTGTTCTGTCATTGCAAATCATTTATATAAGTGTAATTGCTGCTCTCTGAACTTTGGTGAACATCAAACAAGCCATGATGCAATTTGTTTGGAATACACCAAGAGAGGTTGAAACAGTGTGTATTTTCTGGCATTTGTGTTTGCAGTATTTGGATTCAGGTCAATATTTTGGCTCTTTTATTCATTTTTTTTAAGCAATTATGATCACCCAGCTAGTAGAAAAACCAACATAATAATCTCATGAGTACATTTTGCTCAGAACAGAGCAATATGTTGGATGTTCAGGGTGTTTTGTAACATAACATTCAACATAAAAACATCTAACATGTCATCTTTTTACAGAAAATTGGCCTCACGCCAGTATCGGTGCCACAAAAGCTTGTGTGAACACAAAGAAAACTAGACAAAACGCACTGCCAGTCTGTTCTTAGGTGATAAACAGGACAATAGTCTTTAATGGACTTTGACCAACATGGACAACATTCACCAAAAACCAAAAGCACAGCGAAAAGAATATGTTTATATTTACTCATTGTTATTTTTTAAGATCTTTGAATAGTGACCATGTAGGGATCACCTCTCCAATGCATTTATGGTTGACTTCATAAGAGTGAGACATGACGGGAACCAAAATTTGAGGGAAAATGTTCATATCCCACATGCATAATATGTTCTTTCTCCTCATAGTCTATGATTTTTATATATGTATGTGTATCTTTACATTCATGCCTCAGCTCACTTGAGCCCGGATGGCCAATGGTAAAGAGCGACACAGATCAGCAGCATTACTGTCTGTACAAGGTGACTTCCAAGAGGCAGGTGTGCATGCAGTCACAGATATCATCACCAGTTCTACTTCGTGTGATGCTTAGCCCACCTACGGGCTTCGCTATTGGTACCCTTCTTGGCGCCACACTGAGACAGATCAAAAAAAGCTACCGCGCCAATCCTGCTTGCGCCCTGGCACGCTGCCCCGCCCCTCACCAAGGGGATATAAGCAGCACGATCCCGCACAACTTCCGTCTTCTGATCAGCCTCGAGAGTGATCTGAAGCTCCTCTGAAGTTGTCAAGATTTCAAGAACAGAAGAATATGGACAAGCCGGGCCGAGAATTGTCGCCATCCGGCGTCGGGCCATCCACCTGGGTATCAGGGCACTTTGCTCCTTGCCTGGTTCGTCAGTGGACGACCCTCGGCTGCGGTAGCTGTGTCCGGTCAGGGCTCTACATTGCTACTTTGAGTGCACGGCTGGTTTTCACATTACGGACCAGCTGTTTGTGCGGTTTGGGGCCAGGGGGCGTGGAGCCCTGCTGTCCTCCCAGGGCCTTGCCCACTGGGTTGTTGGCGCTATTATGGCTGCCTATGAGGCACGGAACCGGCCACCGCCGGCGGTGGTTCGCGCTCATTCCACACATGGTATCGCCGCTTCAGTGGCCCTGTGCAGGGGTGTCATCTAAGTGACATCTACCAGGTGGCCTCTTGGGCTTCTGCGTCCCCTATCTCAGGGATATGTGCACAGATTCTGTGGCAATGTCAGTTTTCAGTGAGAACACGAGTTCTGTCACTTAACTTTGTTGGTTCTGGCCTGGCCGGTTGCTGATTCCTTGGGAGGGATTCAGGCCGTGTGTCGTCCTTGCTTGTCGGTGTGACTCTGGGAGTCCTGACCGGAGTATGTGTGCCGTTGTTAAGGTGTTCATCAGACACGGCTGCGGTCGGCGCCTCAGTGCGACGCTGCTGGCCACCGGTGTCTTGGGGGTCTGGTGTGGCGGTACTGGGCGTACAGCCTGCCTGCTTCCTTTATTCCCACGCCAATCTTGTCAGCCTGTCCAGCTGGGGGTACATTTATCTCTACGGCCTCCGCCTTGGTAAGGTACCAATAGCGAAGCCCGTAGGTGGGCTAAGCATCACATGAAGTAGAAATTATAGTTACTAAATGTAACTACAGTTCTGCGAGTGTGTGCATGCCCACCTACCTGCAATCCCAGCTGCCCTGCTTCCGTTTCTCCTGGGCTGATCAGAAGAAGGAAGTTGTGTGGGCTCGTGCTGCTTATATCCCCTTGGTGAGGGGCGGGGCAGTGTGCCAGCGCACGAGCAGGATTGGCGCGGTAGCTTTTTTCGATCTGTCTCAGTGTCTGGCTGGCGCCAAGAAGGGTACCAATAGCGAAGCCCGTAGGTGGGCTAAGCATCACACAAAGTAGAACTGGAGTTACTTTTAGTAACTATGATATACCATTGCAGACATTCCTGCTCTGCTACAGCTGCTGAAAGGAGCCTCACGCACACATGTCTAAAACTGGGAGAAAATAGATTACAGGGATGGTTGAGAGGTCTCTGGCTTGAAATGCTGTGATCCCTGCAATCCGGCTGGGAGAAGGAGAACTGATCACAGAGGATACACTCCAGATTAGGAAGTGTGAGGAAAAAAAAAAAAAAAAAAACACAGTGAACAATGTTTGTATCAATAATCAATGCCAGTAATTATCATAACTGATAATATTGACGAGTGCTCTGTTTTGTCCTCACTATGCAGGCAGCAGAGGGGAAAAAAACAAGTGTGTTGTTTCAAAGGAGGGAATCTGAGCTACTTTACAAATAAACATGCAGCTCTGCAGCTGAGTCATGTCACGAAAGAATGAGTCAACCTCACAGTGGAGATCTTCTAACAATTTGTTGCTCTGAAAATCTTTGTTACACAAGAACTCACTAGGAGGTATAACCATGTAGCCCGTTGGGACAATAATGGGTTAACCCAGAGAAGACAAAAGTAATGTAGAACAATTCAAAATGGAGTTAATTTGTAATGTTAGGTATTTTAATTTGATCTTGTCTGATTAATGGATGTTTCAGTAATTCATAAGTGTTTAATTTATGCATGTATAGGAGTAATAACTTCAGAGAGATCATGGAAGGTTAAAAATGCATCTATGTTGTTTGGATCTATGTTGTGTTCAATGTTTAGATGCTGCTGACGCTTGTTTGAGTTTGTCATTTTCATTGGTTCCTATGGTTGTCTGTCATAGTCAGCTGCTGTAATTGGCTAGATTGATGGGAAAAAAATGAGGGGCGGGGCCAAGACTGCATACCGAGGAGAATGGAAAAATGGTGACGAGAGAGATGTGAGAAACTCGAATTAATTAATGGTGAAAAGTAAGTTTAATACATAGGCTATGGCTATTACTGCCAGTCATACTCAGAGTGAGCAACAAAAGAGTGCAGCTCGTGGTTTTGCCAGTGGACTGCAGAGGAGCATGGACCCCTTGGAAACCAGCTTTAGCGCTAAGCAGGTTCATGCTAAGGGAGGACTGAGCCTGAAGGCCGCACTGGCCGGACTCTGACTTCTTTAATCGAGTCACTGTTTGCCATTGGTGGGATTTACCTGCATCTCCCCCAGACCTCAGCATCATCCTGTGGGTGAGATTCAACTGTTTTACGTGGATGAACAGGCCTGCAACGTTTTTTTATTTTTTGTGAGTGTGTGTGTGTGTGTGCGGGTCCACGTGTAAATTTACGTGAATGTCATTTCTTTGAGTTGTTAAAGTGAGATTTTTCATCCCTGAGTGGGTTTTGGATGATGGTATTGGTTAATTAGTTTTTTTTTCTTTTCATAGCTCTGCTAAATTCCTGATTTTTGTCCTCAAAACTCATTAATGTGTACTGTGTGTGTGTGTGTGTGTGTGTGTGTGTGTGTGTGTGTGTGTGTGTTTACCTGTAAATATAGTTCTTGGCTTTTTTTGAGAAAACAAAGTCACAATTGTCTGGGTCCAGTCTTTTAATTATTTAAGTGCATTGGTATATTTTTTTCATTTCACTTTTCTTGGTCGAAGGGTAAGTAAGTTCAACCCGAATTGGTAAACCTTCATGGTATCTACCTGTTCAAGTGAACCCTGCCACCCAAGACTTCAAATATCAGATCCTCTAATTTATATATGATAGTAAAGAGAGCTGGGGTGCTACAGAGGAGTGATCTGCTGGTTACTGTGCAGTCACAGACAAAACAAATAAATAATGCAATTGACAGCTCTGGGAATTGAAGTCTGAAAACAGAATTAATGGTTTGCACAGACATACACACACACACACACACACACACACTGACACTTGTAAAACTGTGTATTTGGGTGAAAGCAGTCATTTCGTGTGTCAGGGCTCAAGTGTAAGTCAAGTCACTAGTCATTGCTGTTCAAGTCCAAGTTGAGTTTGAAGTCTTTAAAAAAAAAAGTTAAAATAAAGTCGAAAGTCATCAAATTCATGACTCCAGTCTGACTCGTGTTCAAGTCATGTGACCCGAGTACACACCTCTAACTGTAACTCACTGAAACCACACAAAGAGAGAATACGACTTCTGCCCAAACAAAAGTAGGCAGGGAGAAGAGCAGACTATCTGATTCATAACAGAAGAGATAAAAATACTTTTTCATGATGTTAGCAGAAAGAATCCACCAGTGTTTTTTTTTGTTTTTTTTTTTTTTTTTCCATATGGATTAATTTATTTCTATTGATTTTCTCCATCTGCTGCCGAAGTTTGGGGGAAAGTGAAATGAAAGAAGTGTTCAATGCCACTGGGAGCCTGATCACTCACTACAGAAACTATCAACAAGTTTGTCTTTTATAAACAGGTTTAAATTTTTGTCGAGTGTGCAGAAATACGATTTTTATAACCATGCCAGAGGCAAAGATGAAGCATTATGAAAACTGTGGATGATGCCCAGGTGATGCGTATCTCACAGTGGTGTGTCAGAACCAGTGAGACCAAGCTGTGCTCACGGATTGAACTGAAGTTTCATGCATCATTTGGCTTGAACTTTACTTATTTGTGTACCAAAAGGCAAAAACTCTTGTAACTGTCAACAAGGACTGTCACAATATCACATTTTTATATAAAAAAATCACAACATTGCCACAAACCAAGTCATAAGTTGAGGATCTGCAGTCTCCTCAGATGTTCTGACTCCTCCTGAGTGTGTGTGATTGGCTGGTTGGTTAACTGACTGGTTGATGCAGGCAGGTGAGCAGTGCTGCTTGATTTGGCTGAAGGACGCTGATTGGTTGGCCACGACAAGAAGGTGGGATTTAAGGCAACCAGCTGGTGCGCTCACCTTAACCACCCCCAACAATGTCTGCATTTTCATTTTGCGTGCGTGTGTGCCTGTGTGTGTCTTGCAAGAGCAAGTGTTTGTAACCTTGTGTGGGGATATCTTTTTCTGTTAGAACTGTGTTAATGAAGATTTAGTATTGAATACCATTATTTAGTTTAGCACTGCGACAAGAGCTCTGCAAGAAGCTAAGCTGGAGTGAGAGTGTCTGTTTTTATTTGGCTCTTATTTTTTTATCTTTGGTAAGCACAGTGAACTTAGTGCATTTTTGTTTTATGGTTTGTCATCCTGCTGAAATAGAACTACACTCATTTGTTCTTTAAAAACTGTGTGTGCTGCCCTTGTTGGCAGTGAGATTAATGGGAGTGGTCCTGCCCATGTTGTGTCCTGCAGCTCCCAGACTGGGGACATAATACCAACAGAAAGTTAATGATCATAAAAACTTTATCAGATTACGTCAACCTCCCATTCTCAGTTCTCTATTTTGGTTTTATTTTGTTTTTAGATATTTCGTCTTACTTTCAGCCCAACCTTCAGAAGATCAGGCCTATTGTGTTCAATCAGCACTTGATTATTGTGCATCATAGTAATTGATAATTGAAATGACACTTTAATGAAATGAACAGACACAATTATTTATATATAGAGATTTTTTTTTCTTTTCCTGTTTTTTTTTTTTTGTCCTCAGAAAAACTTTCCAGAGTTTCGGAGCAACTGCCTGAAAAGTACCATCCCTGGTTGTTTTCAACCTGCTTTGCTCAAAGACAAGTAAACCCTGTTGAGATGACTTTTATGTCAATGGTTACAACAACGACTCACTCATGTCAAAACTTTGCAGATTCATCACCAGAAGAGAAACTTGAACTCTCGAACATTCCAACTGAATTAGATGAATTGTACAAAAGTAAAACCAGGGGAGGCTTTGTCAGATTGAGAATGAGATGAAACGAGTGAACACAATTCACTTTTTTTTTTTTACACTGAGAGACTCCATTCTAATGTGAGTAGTGTTCACCATCTCAGTGTATACTGAGTTATTGCAGTGCAGTTATTTGTAGTTACTGCAGTGAATTTCACAAAAAAAAAGAACAATATAGCTCTGAATTCTGTCAGATATCAGCAGACACCTTCATGATTTCATTAACAATTAAAACTATTATTAAAATTGAAATGAATCTATGTGACAAATCAATTGTACTTACAGAGGTGACAGATGCCATCCATCATTTAACTCACCGACTGCCAATGAAGTATTTTATCATCAATGTAATTCCTGTCTCCGACTGCCATTAATGTCTTTAGACGTCAGTTTTGTTTTTTTTTTTAATGGGAGCAGATCTGGGGGGCCCTGGCCGGGCTTGTCTGTGATTACCAAGCTGAGAACTTAATGTAGTTATGAATTATGCCTGTAGAGGCATCATCGCAACTCTGGATGGGAAGTCAGCGCCAACTGACCAGAGAGGAAGCTTTGAGACAATGATGAGAGAGAGCATGGCGATAGGCTTGTCAGACGTGAGATTCCAGCAGCTTACACTTGAAGAGAGTATACGACTCGTGTCGTGAGTTAATCCATCCATGATCGTGGAGAGGATGAAAGGAGGGAGACACTGCGACACAGGTCCGAATCTGAGGACCAACCCAGTGTGGGTGAGACTGGTGTTGGGATTTGTCATTACACAAAAGAAACTGTTCATTTGCCATGACTGCTGTATGTGTGCTCCAAGACACATACACAGCAGGGGAGGGGCAGCCCTTTCGCCCACCCTCACTGGGTGTATGTTACCGGCCTCCAGCCTAGGGGTGCCTGGGCCGGTAGCGTTGTTGCCTCACAATCATAGAAAACTGTGGAGCAGTAAGACAGGACACGATTATGTGTGTGTGACCGCTGAAAGCGAAATTTTAATTCTGCACTTCTATTATAAAAACACATTTCAAACAAATTCAAATTCAAATCCATCAAAGCACATCCAACACATTCAACATAACATAAACACTCTATTTACAATGAACAGGTTAACTTCAAAACTCAACTTCTAATCAGAATTCAAACATTTATGAAAATATCTCAAGAGTGCAACATCACGAGGCAGCTGCCTTCATACACTATACTAATACAAAAATAACACAACACTTCTTTACATTTTACATCCAACTCATAAGAAACAGAGAGAACAGGTGGTTTTACATTCCCCAAAGTTCTTGTACAGTTATTCTGTATATAATTCAGTTCATAGCAGTCATGAAACATTCACATATTCCCAGATGTTGCCACATCGTGGTCACTTGAAGCTAACAGCTAATATGGGAAAAACACGAGGCATAAACCATGCTCAAACTCTGCAATTCAACAATCATTCTGCACACCAGCGATATCAACAGTACCACAAGACTAGAGGTCGACCGATATGGGTTTTTTGGGGGCCTATGCCGATGCCGATATTTTCCAAATTTGGGCAGCCGATGCCGATATGCATAACCGATTTTTCCAACAAAAAAAAAAAAATAATTGTATATACATATATATACAGTATATATATCATTATCACATTTTTGTGAAACACAGCAATTTCTGAGCAACTAAAAGAAATCTATTACAACAAGTCGTGTCCAGTCCTCTGAACATTTATTCAGCTCTCAAAACAATGAAATATTTTGTCTGAGTAAACACACAATGTAACAAGCAGTAGTAAACATTCACACTCTTCTTAAAGTGTCAAAAAAATAAATTTAAACTTTAATATAATTTGAACAAAAGTAGTCAGAAACAAGGCTGTAAAAAAAAGCCAGGAGGAGGAGGAGGAGGAGGAGGAGGAGGAGGAGGAGGAGGAGGAGGAGGAGGAGGAGGAGAAGAAGAAGAAGAAGAAGAAGAAGAAGAAGAAGAAGAAGAAGAAGAAGAAGAAGAAGAAGAAGAAAATGGATTCCACTGGGCACACTCTGCTCTGACGTAAATGAATGCAGCAACATGCCACAGGGGTCCTTTCTTGAGGGGCAGCTTTAGCTGCCCGCGCATGTGCCTGATCAAAAATTGCGTCATTTTATACAACGGATCAAAAATCGGCTTTTTAAAAGAAAATATGGCCGATGGCCAATGGAGAAAAATATATCGGCCCGATATATCGGCCGGCCGATAAATCGGTCGACCTCTACACAAGACTATAAAAAACTTGTCAGCTTAAGGTTAAGTGATCTGATATCACATTTAACGTACCTGTGGAACAGTAAGACAGGACACGATTATGCGTGTGTGACCGCTGGAAGCGCCATTTTAATTCTGCCACTTCCTGGACGGTGGCTTCAAAAGCGTTTTCTTACGGATCCATGGTAGTTGAGTGACACCTACTGTCACAAAAGGGTAGTAACAGTGACATTTGGAACATGATATAATTCTTGAAACCATCAAACTAACAACTTATTATTGTGTTTTATTTTCGGGTTTCTTTTTTTAAATGTGGGGGGTGGGGGTGTCAGTCTTTCTATTTACTTTTTATTTAAGGCTTTTTCCCATCCTCTTCATGTACACATTTGAAACTGGAGCCAGATTTCAAAGCCCATCTCTGAGGGGAGGCAATGAACTGTGATTGGTCAGATTTCACAGAGACTGCCCAAACCACGGATTTGCTTCCTCTCCTCATACAGCCAGGTCTGTACCAGACCTCCAAAGGAGCAGTGCTCCTGAGTCACCCCACAAGGAAGGGGTGCTCTATAGCCCTCTCATTGATGTCAGGCATGTCCTGACTAGCTCGATCTCCATGGAGAGCATGGCCAGTGCATTCGGACGTTCCAGGCCCATTGCATTGCACAGGAACGTCTTGATTCGCTGTAGTGTTGAGAAACACCGCTGAGCCTCAGCCGTCATCATAGGAGTGGTAATGAGAATGTTCAGCAGCTCCACAGTTTCAGAAAATGTCTCTTGGAGGTTGTATCTCTGCAGAACCTGGTACAGTACCAGAGCACCACAGCAGCCCTTGAACTCTGGATTCTCATAGATGACAGACAGTTCTGTCCTGAGCCTTGCCTTGTTTGCCTTGCTAGGGCAGAAATGAAATTTCCCCTTGTGGGACTAATAAAGCCATAATTCATTCATTCATTCATTCATTCATATTGAGAAGGATTGAACAATATTATTGTATCTTACCTTATTACGCTTGATGAAGACTGCATCAATGTCCTTCTGTAGCTGCTGGTACAGCATGTCAACGTGAGGCATGTAATGAAATGTCTGCAGAAAAAACTTAAAGTCCTCATCCTGCAGCAACCTCAGGAAGCCAGATGCCTCCCCCACTGTGGTGCTGTCAAATGAACCCGATGTCCTGATGGATTCAAAACACTGCATGAGGTCATCAAGGTTCTCCTGCACAGTGTTGACGAGCCTGCTGTTGAAGTTCCATTCTGTTGATGAAGCTTTTGGCAGGGTTCTTTCAACAATCTGATCAAGTATTCTGTTGCATTTTGGTGACCGAGTAAAAAAAGTTGCAGTAACGCTCAGGTTCGAAAAGAAAACTGTCATGACTGGGATGTGAGAAGTGGCCTGCTGCATGATCAGATTCAGCTGATGTGCATAGCAATGCAGATAATGGATATTTTTTAAAAGCTCACGCACATTCTGCTGCACACCAGCCCACTCTCCCCTCATCACACTGGCTCCATCATATGATTGCGCAATGAGTTTCTCTCTGTCTCCTTTGGAAAATAGACTGTTCAGTCTGTCCAGAAGGATTGTAGCAATCGACTCAGATGTTGCATAACATAACATATAGCAGAAACTCAAAAAAACGCTCCTGTACTGCATGGTTTGAGTCGATGTATCTCAACACAAGCATCAGCTCTGTCTGTGTTGACATGTCGGTGGTCTCAATACGCTTGGATGGCAACAAATTTGGCGGACTTGACCTCCTCCGTGATATGTCTCCTGATGATGTTGAAGTAAATGTCGCTGATTGGTGGTAAACTGCACCCGATGGTCCTCTGTGCAGACTTCACCACGCTCTGCAGCAGCTTCTTCTCTGCCACCGTGCAGCCTCCATACCATACTGTGAGGCAAGAGCTCAAGACGCTATCCACACTGCAGTTGTAGAAGGATCTGAGGATATCGGAGTGCAGTCCTGCCCTCCTCAGCTTCCTCAGAAAATAGAGGCTCTGATGGGCTTTCCTTATGACAGCTGCAGTGTTGATGCTCCAGGTGAGGGTGTTGCACAGGTGGACGGACACCAAGGTATTTGATGGAGGGGGCAATCTCCACTGTTACTCCATTGGTGTTGAGGGGGGAGGGGCTGGAGGGGGCAGACCTGCGGAAGTCCACAACCATCTTCTTGGTCTTCTGAGTGTTGAAGAAGAGGTTGTTTTCTCTGCATCACCATGTCAGTTCCTCCAGTTCCTGCCTGTACGCTAACTCGTGTCCATGGGTGATGAGTCCAACCGCCACTGTGTCGTCTGCGAACTTGACAACCGCATTGTTCGTGTGCCGAGCTCTGTAGTCGAAGGTCATCAGCGTGTACAGCAGTGGGCTGAGCACACATCCCTGGGGGAAACCGGTGTTCAGGATGATGTTGGAGGATGAGGTGTTGTTGATCCTGACACTGTGTGGCCTCCCAGTCAGGAAGTCCAGGAAGCAGTTGCACAATGATGAGGGGGTCCCAGTTCAGCCAGTTTGGACACCAGTTTCTGTGGGATGAGGGTGTTAAATGCGTGTAAAAGAAGGGACTTCTTTTAATTAAAGAATTTAGTTGCTCCATGCACTTGTCACCATACTGACCTCGAACTGACTTGCTAGCTCAGTGTGGCGACTTAACGACACCAACTACGCTCATGTTATGTATGACGAAAGCACGTTGGGGCAAGCCCTCCTGGAACCCATCGGGACTGTATTATAACGACTGAAATTAAGGAAAAATGATTTTACATGAGAGTCTATGAGAGCAGTCTGGGCAATTTTCATCTTGTCCGAAGTCACCCAAAAGGGGCGGTACTACATGAAGCGCTGCCCTGCACTGATTGGACAATGACAGAGAGAGCAATTCAGGCTGTCTAGAACTGTCAAAGCCCTGTAACACTGGAAGAATATGATCGAAAAAAATCCCTCCTTTTTCCCCTTTGGTGGGGCGTCGCCCAATCGCCTTTATGAACAAATTGTCCATGCTGAACACAGGTAAGAGCAGACACCAATACATCTTCAGACGTCTTAATGCATCTTCACTCAGACCAATTTGCGAGGTGGTCTGGCACGCAATCGTTCACATATGCTTTGAGGTGTGAACTTTTTGAATGGGTCGCAGACAGTGGCGCAACTGGAAAATACGTCATTCCCTGTGGAGCTGGTGGAGCTGGTGGGAAGTTTCTTAGGCAGGGGCTTCATCATTCTTCAATTTCAGCCCATATTCTCATTGTTAGTTTGCAGTGTGTTTATAAACACTGAGCGGCAGCCATTAACCTGCTGTGGTTGGTTTAATTTTATGTCAGTCGTTGTTAATCATGATATTGTGGAATTACACCTAAAGCCCGCCTCCTCGGAGTGAGTTTTCCTTCCCTTCGAGCTGTTTATCTGCTCTTTTAATACAAATTATTTATAGAAAATGAAGCACACGTTTTGTTAGTTAAATATAATTTAGTATTGGAGTTTATTTTTTATTTTTTTCTGTTTTGAGTTGAGGGTTGGGGGAGGCGGAGCCTGCACAATCCCTCAATGCAACAGTGTGATGACAGCTGCAAATAGAAACTGACTTTCCTGCACACCCAAGCAGCTAGCTTCCAGCTTCTAGCTTCTTCTGGAGAGATTCGTCATTGGTGTGGACACCTGTCACTCAAACATGCCCGACCAATGGAGAAGCATCCGCCCACTGCAGGACGTTTGTGTCAAAATGATTCAATCAAAAAACATGCTTCAAAAAAGAGGCTTCAAAAAAGAGGTTTCAAAAAAGAGTCTTCAAAACTTTTTTCACTTTGATCAAAAAAAAAGGTGTTTGAATGTCAAAACAAAGTCGAAACACTCCGAACATTTTTTTTTTTTTTGCTTTGATTGAAAAATTTTTTTTTTAATTGAAGTTATATATTTGATCGAATAATAAAGAAACAAATGTCCTCCCCATAATATGGCTCAAATCCAAAAATAGGACTTTAATCAAAAAATGTATTTTCAACCAAAAAAAAAAAAAATTCTATCAAAGAAAAAACGTGTTTATATGCAATTTTTTGGGGTATCCAATTCTTTTTTTTGGGTTTGAACAAGTTTTTTCTTTGATTGAAAACATTTTTTTTTGATTGAGTGAAGTTTTTTCTGATTGAAAACTTGTTTTGTGATTGGAGAAAGTTTTTTTTTTTTTGATTGAAAAATAAAGACACAAATTTACCTCCATAACAGAGAACTACTGATCTGAACCTGCTGGCCCTGCAATGTTGAGATGAGTTTCGCACCTTAGCCCGCAGCTGTGCTCCTATTACCTGACTTACAAGAAAAAGGCCATGTAGGGGTCTTTGACATAAACATGGCTTTGACTGTATAATATTATGAAAACAAACTTTAGAGCTTGGAACTGGAGCCTGAATTCAACTTAGATTTGATGTTGTAGGACTCTTGTCCGGGTACCTCAGCAGGAAATCTTGCTGTAGTTTTTTTGAACAACTGTGCGGGTGGTTAAAAAAAGTGTATAATGAATCATAACAATCCAGTCGAGATGAAAGAAAATATAGTATGGTCTGCATTTTTAGCGCAAATCCTTATGTACAGGTAAGTGCTGTAGAATTAATAGTCAGCCAGTCAGCCAACAGTGGCTGGTTGAATTGCAGTGAATCCCTGTGTGTGTGTGTGTGTGTGTGTGTGTGTGTGTGTGTGTGTGTGTGTGTGTGTGTGTGTGTGTGTGTGTGTGTGTGTGTGTGTGTGTGTGTGTGTGTGTGTGTTTTCAAAGTGAGAAAGAGAGGTGCAGACAGATAATTTGTGTATTGAGTTACTCACTGAAAACCTCAAGGAGTGTAGTTCACAGAGCAGGTCGACAGCTTTTATTTGAAATGGATATAAAACTGCACACTACACACACTTCTTTTATTCCTTTTCCTTTTTTTAGAGTCTAACAGTTGATGGAAAATTATTCCCATGTTGTTCTTTAAGATTTTAATGCCACTTGAGTGTGCAGGAGCTTCATTCTGGCTATGTTATTGATATAGTTGCTTGGAACCCCCTCTCCCCACCCCACCTCTTTCTCTCAGTTATATAACCATATAGCTTATTTATTATTTAGTTCTAGTCAAAGTGAATGGTAATTAGCCATGACCCTGTTTGATGCTGCAACTGGGGCCTGTTAAATTGATGCTGTGGAATAACTCTGGGACCAAAATGAACTCAGTTCAAATCTGTTCACTTATTCATGTCAGGCTCATCAGCAGTGCACTTACATAAAACTCTGCCTCTTTCATTGTTGCCAGGGCTTCTCACTTCTGTGTTATTGTTGTTGTTGTTTGTTTTGTTTTGTTTCCCTGTGCCCATAATTACACTTGAGAGCAATTCAATTCAGTACAATTCAGCTTTATTTATGAACATAGTCATCTCTAGACACTTTAACAGAGAAAACCCAACAGATCCACATGAGCAAGCATAAGTGATTGTGGAAAGGAAAAACTCCCTGTTAACAGGAAGAAACCTTTGCAGAACCAGGCTCAGAGGTGGCGGCTTTCTGCTATTCCGGTTGGGGTGAGGGGACAGAAAGAGAAGGAGACAGGACAAACAGTTTCTTGTATCTACATACAATTCATATATAAACAGAGAGTACATAGGCTTCAAGAGGAACAATCACCAGTGACATGTAGTACTAGAAAGAAAATACATTGAAACAAGAGAAAGGAGCAGAACTGGGAGCGTGTTCCACATGGTAGGAGCCCGGAGTTAAGTAAACCAGTTGCACCCACTGGGTCCGGGTTATGTCAATCAACCACTGGATCAGCTGTTTTGATTTATGCCCAGTTAGAAACTGTTTGCACCCGTTGAGTCCAGATTGTCTCATTAGGGAGAGAGAGAGGGAGAGAGAGTGAGAGTGAGAGAGAGAGAGAGAGAGAGAGAGAGAGAGAGAGAGAGAGAGAGAGAGAGAGAGAGAGCACTAGCTAGTTAGCAAGCTGGCAGCCTCCAACAACAATAAGAAAAAACATCTGGGAAAGCCTGAACCAGCCCTAACTCTAAGCTTTGTTAAAAAGGTAGGTCTTAAGCCTAGCCTTTAAAGCAGAGACTGTGTCAGACTCCCTCACAGAGACTATCTAAAAGCTCTACCTCCTGTTCTACTTTTAGAGAACCTAGGAACCTCCAGCAGACCAGCACTCTTAGATAGATAGATAGATAGATAGATAGATAAATAATTACTTTATTAATCCCGAAGGAAATTGTGTAGTCTGTTGCTCACATTCCTAAACCCAGAAATAGAAATAAAGTTAAAAAAAAAATAAAATAAAAAAAAAAAAAAAAAAAATATATATATATATATATATATATATATATATATATATATATATATATATATATGTTCGTCCTTCGCTGGCGACGACGACCACAACTTCTTGAATCACTTTGAATCACTGGGTCTTGTGAGTGCGAAGATGGCTGATCAGTCCGATCCTTGCTTGAAAAAGTCTGGCACAATGTGGACACGCAAGTGCTGGGGGAGAGCCAGGCTTAGAGGTGGTGCTCGCTCTGCATTTGCATTGCTGGCGTTTCTGCTCCTGCTTCTCCACACGCCTCTGTTCATAGTCTGACACACCAGAGCTGACCACGGTGCGCCATGCACACAGCGGTCTTGTGCCGTTGCTTCCCAGGTGTCAGGGTTGATACTGCAGCACTTCAGGGAGGCTTTCAGGGTGTCCTTGTAGCGCTTCCTCTGACCTCCTTGGGAGCACTTGCCTTCTTTCAGTTCGCCATACAGCAGTCTCTTTGGCAGACGCTCGTCGGGCATACGAACAACACGCCCTGCCCATCTGAGCTGGGAGCGCCTGAGCATCGCATGAACGCTCTCCATCTGGGCTCTCTGGAGTACCTCTGTGTCTGGCACTTTGTCCTGCCATTTGATGTGCAGCAGGTTACGGAGGCATCGCATATGGAAGGAGTTCAGCTGTCTGGCATGCTGGCTGTACACTGTCCATGTTTCACAGGCGTACAGTAGAGAGAGCAGAACAACTGCACTTTAACTTGGTCTGAAGGTTGATTCCTCGTCTCTCCCAAACTCTGTCCGAGTCAAAAGTACAGTTAAAAAGACAAATAGCAAGAGCCATAAAAAATAAATAAATAAATAAATAAATAAATCCAACAATAAAAAGTCAAATGGTACTCCATAAGGTGCTATGAAGTAAAAGTTAAGCACTAAAAAGCAAAGTACAGGACCAGCATCAGACTCTCCTGCTCCTCTCTGAAGTGGCTGCGTTATACAGCCTGATGGCATGAGGGACGAACAAGTTTTTAAGTCTTTCGGTGGAGCAGCACAATGAAAGGTACCTGGAGCTAACAGAGCTCCTTTGACCAGAGACCACAGGATTTAGGGGGTGGCTCTGATTGGACAGGATCGCCCTGATCTTAGAGAGCGTCCTCTGCTCCACCGCCTTTTCCACCGAGTCCAGGCCGAGTCCTACCACAGAGCCAGCTTTCCTTATGAGCCTGTTCAGCCTTAAAGTGTTCCTTTTCTTGGCGTTGCCCCCTCAGCACACAACAGCATAAAAAAAGAACACTGGATACAATAGACTGATAGAACATGTACAGTAGCTTAGAACAGACTCTAAAGGACGCCAGCCTTCTTAAGAAATACATCCTGCTCTGCGCCTTCTTGTACACAGCATCCATGTTTGCTGCCCAGCTCAGACTGTTTTCCAGCTGCAGCCCCAGATACTTGTAGGTGGAGACCACCTCCACCTCAGATCCACTGATGTTAATGGGCTGTAGAGCAGGGGGCGCCCAGCGGAAATCCAGCACCAGCTCCTAAGTTTTGGAGGTGTTCAGCTGGAGCTTGTTGCACTGGGACCACTCCACAAAGTCCTTCACCAGGCCCCTGTACTCTCCCTCCTCACCCTCCCTAATACACGCCACAATAACAGTGTCATCAGGGAACTTCTTAGAATGAAGCGTTCTATTGGGAAAATATGGGACTACTGGCTGTTTAAGATATGATGGGGCCTGGTTTTTCAGGGCTTTATAGGTTTTTTTTTTTTGTTGTTGTTTGTTTTTTAATTATTTTGCACATATAGTCAAAACAATGTGACTATGTGCAAGGAAGTGAAAAAAGCCAAAAGGCTTGTACAAATGCCGCTCCCGCACAAAGTCAAATTAGAAAAAAATGTACATGGAAACATGTTATGAAGTCCACCACAAAAATAAAGAGAAAAAAAAAACGCAAGAGAAAAGAAAAGGAAAAAAACCAAAACAAACAAAGATACTACAAAATAAACAACGAACACGCAGGTTAATAGAATGATTATAAATTCTATTCTAAATTTAACAGGAAGCCAGTGAAGAGAAAGCTAATATTGGGCTGATGCGGTCTCTCCTGCTGGTTCTTGTGAGAACTCTTGCTGCAGCATTTTGAAAGAGTTGAAGACTTTTTCGGCCCCCTGATAACAGGGAATTACAATAGTCTACTCTGGAGGTAACAAATGCGTGGATTAATTTCTCAGCATCGCTTTGAGTCAACAGGCATGTTTGAAAGTGAAGCTAAGATGTGATGGTACTGAAAGGAGGATAAAATGACTGCAAGATGCTATCAAAACCTTCCTTGCTGCAAGATTACAAGCTGTGTGAGCTGTGTGTGCTTTTTATTAAATAATTCAAATAAGATTATTAGTAAAGCCTTAAGGCCTATCAGATACTGTTAAACAACCCAGAACTGAAAATGAGGCTGACATAATTGTAAGTGAAGCTATTTACAGAATGACATGAGCCTATTAATAGCTTATACACCCCCCTTTTTTTAATCCACCATAACACATTAGTTGCCATTTTCATTTGCACCTAAAAATGTGTAACAGGGTCTTGAATGTTGGTTTAAAAAAGCTAATCTAATTTAATGTCTCTGATGTATAAGTTTCAAGATTCTCAAGAGCCAAATTTTATTGGGGAGGAATCTCCTTTTTTCACTGCTTTAGGCAAATATTCATCATAGTTTAATCATTTGCCGTAAAACATGCACATGGTAGTCGCAAAGGGTGGTGGTGGTGTGTGTGTGTTTGTGTGTGTGTGTGGGGAGGGGGGAGCAAATGAATATACTCAAGCTACCGTGCTCCAGGGGATATCACATATTCATTTAAAATTATTCATGTTTGTGAGACACAAAGATTCCCATGACTTCCACAGTGGAGGAGGACACACATGCATTGTAATGCTCCATTCTGATTACAATATCTTCAAATTTAAGTATATCATGAATTGCCTGCCAGTGTTAAAATATTGGCAAAACTATTCAGACCACCAGAAATTTCCTCACAGACAGACCACTTGGAAAGACTGGTAATAATGACAAACTATTAAAGAAAGCTCCCTGTGCTCAATGTGATGTAATGACCTGTGTGTTGTGTTCAGTTACATTTATACTTTATGCTACAAGGTGTCGTTGTTGTATGACGCTGACTATGATGCTGCTAAAATGCAGAAGTTTGCTCAAAGATGGCGATTACCTGTTACAACCTTTCTGTACGCCTTGGAGTTTTACACTGCTAAAGAGTGAAGAAAAAAGCTGTTCGACACCTTGCTGCCATCTTTGTGTTTCAACGTACATAACATTTGGGTGTCTGCTGCACTTTAAGCCAAAACTGAATGTTGTTATGGAGAGACACACGTTCAGAAAACGAGCACAAATGCATTATGAATCAATTCCTCAGTATGCTGCTGCATTAAGAGACCTTGCTTCAAAATGTGGATTTGAAGATAAAACTGAAGAAATGTTATGTGATCAATCCGAACATCAGATAAAGGCTGTTGCTTGTGCAAGATCTCACGCTGGAAAAACAGTTACAATTACGATTCAAATGGAGTCTGCTGTTCAGCAAGCCAAAGCAATGTCTTCAAATGACAACATACCAGTTCATGCTGTACAGCCTGCCCCTACAAAGAAACATAAACAGTTCAATCGTCCAAAGAAGTCACAGAGTGCCAGTACTACAGCCTATCGCAGCTGCTTCAGGTGTGGATCAGACAAACACTTGGCAAATCATGCTCAATGCCCTGCAGCTAAGCCTACATGTAACACTTGTCACAAAGTGAGACATTTTTCTGTTGTTTGTCGTACATTAAAGACTGTTAGTGTAGGTGAAGTAAAGCTTCCACATGTGACAGTTCTGTACTTAGAAGACCCAACCTTTGCTCCAAAGACACTCCTGTATGCTGATCAAAGCATCTGCATCATGTGCTATTGAACAGGAGTTAGTTGTAGACTCTGGGTCTGCTGTGTCTATTTTGTCAGAATGCATCCACAAAAACCACTTCAGTGGCATACCACTACTCCAGCCTACACGCCAGCTGGTGACCTACACGAGTAAGAGAGTTCCTGTGCTTGGCTGTCTACAAGTTCCGGTAAATCAATCTGCCATATCTATATTCTACATTGTGGAAAAAAAGTCACTCCTCTCATATGAAGAGATGTCATGGCTGCTTTATAAATCAGCATTAAAGGAAATACTGTTCTTCTTCCAACTGCTGAGTTGCTTGTTCCTGTGTTGACTACTGCCTCACCTGTCCCAATACAGACTACTCCTGTGCTTGTTTCCACCACATCAACTTCTAACATTGGTTGTGCACGTAACTTTGTACATAAGGTGACCCAACTTTGAAACCAGTATGCCAAAAATTCAGACGCTTGCCTTTTGCTGTAGGGGCTTCCGTCTCAGATGAACTGGAGCGCTTACTGAAAGCATGAGTTATCGAGATAATCGATGCATCAACATGGGTTTCACCAAAGTAGTCACAGGACGTAAAACTGGTGGAATAAGAAGGTGCACAGACCTGCGTGAGCCAAGGAGGTAAGGTGTTCTCTAAAATGGATCTTGGTAATGCATACTACCAATTGCCTCTTCATGAAGAAAGCAGAGACCTTAGCATTCAGCATTCATTACACATGAGGGACTTTTCAGAATTTGTTGAGTCCCATATGGTCTTGCTTCTGCCCCCTCTACGTTTCAGAAAATGATGGCTGGCAAGATCTTCCAGGCATCCAGAATGATTTGGATGATCTCTTCATCTATGATACAACCACAGAGGAACATGACCAGAGACTCAGCACAGTCCTACTGAAACTGAAAGAGGCAGGACTACTGCTTAATGACAACAAATGCCACATCAGAAAGCCTTCCCTGAGCTACTTTGGTCACATCATAACTGCCTTATGTCTTGGTACTCAAAGTTTTTGCCCAACTTTGCAACTGTTTTAGCACCATTGCCTGCGTGTGCTCATGAAAAGAACACATTTATATATACTCCTGCAGCACAGCTAAGTTTTGAAGTAGTAAAGCAATGTCTTATTGATAGCCCCGCACTTGCACTTTTCAGTCATTCTCTTCACCCTGTAATTTCACAGATGCATGTGACTATGGGCTTGGAGCTGTTTTTGCACATATACAGTACATCCTGACGGAACAGAGAAACCAGTTGCTTTTGCCTCCCGCACACGAAAAGAAAGAAAATACTCTACAGTTGAAAAAGAAGCATTAGCTTGTGCGTGGGCTACAGAGAAATGGAGAACATACTTGCAGGGACGTCACTTTACTCTCCATACCGACCATCAAGGATTAACAACTTTGCTCAGCACAAAAGGACTGGGTAAAGCTGGAATGAAAGTTTCTCAATGATCTGCACGCCTGCCCTGCTTGATTATGAAGTAATCTACAGATCAGGTTCTCAGAACTACACAGCTGATTGTCTGTCACGCCTGCCATTATCTGCACACTCTGACTTTCCCCAGGATGCTGAACCTGAGTTGGTGGCACAGATTTCTACTGCGCTGAGCACCCTCCCAGGAACTGACTTCGACGATGCCTGCTTAACCTGCCCTGAGCTTTCTGCCCTGTCCTCCTTTACGAATAACAAATGGCTGGCTTTCTTCAATAAAACCAGTAAATGACATGCTGATTCTACAGTACAAAATACGAGATGAACTTTCACTTAAGGATAACTACATCCTCAGAGGTACAAGGATAATTGTACCAAAACTAAGACATACACTGATCACACTTGCACATGAAAGTCATCAAGGAATTGCTCGCACCAAGCAACGCCTGCGTGACCTCTACTGGTGGCCAAAGATCGATTCACAAGTTCAGTCCTGCATTGCTTCATGTGTATCTTGTCAGTTAAATGATAAAACAGCCTGCACTCACCCTGCTCCCCTGTAACCCATTCCACTGCCGGATGGACCTACCGGGTCTTGATATTGTGGGACCCTTGACCCAGGCGCTCCTTCCTGCAGGTTTCCAATCACGCTGACAGATTATTTCAAGTGGCCTGAACTTGCTTTTTCACATACTGCTACCACTACTGACAGTATTCACTTTTTGACCACTGTCTTCAGTCATCATGGTAATCCAGCAACCATCGTCACAGATAATGGTCCACAATTCACATCAGCAGCTTTTTACCACATTCCTGGAAGTCAGTGGTGCTTTGCACACCAGAACGTCAATCTTATACCCTGCTGCTAATGGAGCTATAGAGAGATTCCACTGTTCACTCCGGAGCTGCACTCAGTCTGCAATTCAAAAATCAGAACCATGGCAAGAAACTGTAATGAACTCAAACAACTTCTACTTCACCATATGAACTGCTGTATGGCAGGAAGATGCGTACTAAGCTGGACAATCTTCCCCTGCAACCTGCCACGTCCTCAGTGGATGCACCTGCTCGTTTTTCAGTTCAGAAGCAACAGAACAAGATGAAGCGTTACACAGATGTAAAAGCACAGCCACCTTCTTTTTGACCAGGAGAAAGTGTGAGAGTAAAGAAACGTCACCGTGTCCCAAAAGCACATCCCAGATTTGCTGCACCTGTGACCGTAAAGAAAATAATGGGTCCAAACTCTTTCCAGCTGAGTGATAGAAAAACATGGAATGCTACTCACCTTGTACATTTCCCCTCCATGGCTCCTCAGAGAGGGAACAAAGCCATCAAAGCCATGTGTGTGTATATATATATATATATATATATATATATATATATATATATATATATATATATATATATATATATATATATATATATATATATATATATATATATATATATATAAATTTTTTTTTTTTTTTGTGTGTGGGGGGGGGGGCTTTTGTGGGTGTCATATATTGTACACAGAAATAATACTATAGAGATAAAGATTAATTGATGTGGTTTTAAACACCCCTTGGTTTTTGGTTCAGTCTGACCTGTTCTGATTGCTTGATTCGGGCTGAACTGGGCTTATATAAGAAGAGTCTCATGCAGTGGCCGGAGGCTCACAATCTGACAGGGAGACTGACGGGAAAGACTGAGACAGAGAGAGTCTGATTCCGCCAGCCTGCTCTGAAACTGAAGAACATACTGTGTTTTGTTACAGAATCCTTGAACATTGAATGTTCCAAAAAAAATGATTATTTTTGGAGGGAAACTTTTTCTTAAACATCCATCTCACTGTTTGGGCTGACCCCATCCAGGTTCAGGGTGACCACTCCACTTCCTGCACAGCTGAACATGTGTGTGTTCCCCCAGTGACAGTACAGTCTGTTGCGAGAAGTAATGTTTCTTTTTCATTTTTTAAAAATAAATATACAAAATAGCTTGATTCACACTCCGCTTTGAGCTTGTATTTTTCTTTCTACAATATTTCTTCCTGTTATGATACTACTTACTACAATGAAATTAAGCTGAAAAGCATTCATCACAACTCGAAGGCCCAAGACAAAAGCTCAAAGCCATCACAATCTCCACTTCTGTCAATTTTGCTAAACATCTTCCATTTCTAAAACTAGTTATGTAGACATTATTCACTCCAGTTTCTCTATCAAAAATCTCCATTCAAAAGTGAGCACAGATACATTTCATTAGTTTGGACTAATATTCTCCATTTATCATCCATTTCAAAAAAGAAAGAAAAAATGCATAATGCCATTAATCATGTTTGTTACCCACTGAAATCAAAGGCATTGTTATGTTACAGTAAAATTTATATAGGGGCTTCCTCACCACAGCAGCTGGCAGCAATGGCTGCTACTGACACATTCACAGCTTCCCATTTCACAACATCCTTTTATTTCTATTGGGGGATGATGTGGAGATTATGTGAAAGCTGTCAGATGGAATCAGGTTAGTCACCAGCAAGCTTGCCGTTTGGAGCTGTGACTGTGTCGCACTGACACATACTGTACCATGGACCCTCTATCTCAAGCTGATCACACTTGGCACTTCTCCCCTGATCACAACGTAAAGCAAATCAACAGAGGCAAACACGCCTGATACAAGAATAGGGGTGGGTGTGGATGTAGGCACAGCACCTGATAAATTTTACACTTCAAGTTTGTAATCATCAGCAAAAGCTGGAATTTCAATTACAGTGGTGGGCGATGGCTACATTATCAACTGCTATTACACAGAGGCCTCGGCACAGGATCTGTATAATACCACTCTGTGTGCAGGCCAACCATGTGTACAACTCATATTTGCATTGCTTTCGGTAATTTGATTCACCCCATGCATGAATGCACAAACTGCAAAACTCAAAATGAATAACCACATTTTAAATTGCTTTACTTACTGAACCTGTCCAGCCAGCAAACAGAGACTGGAGGGACAGGCTCTAAATTTCTGATCAGAAAAGACAGCAATACTGTTAAGCATCCCCTATGCAAGTTTAAATATCACTTGTGTTAAATTTGACCATAATTGTAAACAGTGTCATTCATTTGAATGAATGTGAATGTGTGAAGTTATTTGTGTCAATACTTTCAAAGGTTTTATGAAAAGAAAGGTCTTTATTCTACTTGCAGAAATTAAGTCAATATGAAACTGATTTACTACAGGATGTAAAAAAGAAAAGAAAAAGAATGAACATGATTTTTCAAAGTCACCTGAGTCTCTTATGCTGTGGCTTGAATTTCCCTGTCCTCAGAAACAGTATTGAGGGTACGGATGTGAAAGTTCCATCTATTGTTGGTGGACGTTGATAGTTGATGGGCCACCACTACGTTTTGAGAACCCCTGTTTGTTTGGGTGACCAGGAAAAAGCCTCCAAAAAAAAAAAAAACACTAAGGTCAGAAGAAAATATTCTCACCATGGGGATGTGAGAAGATCATGTTGAGTTGTTGTGCATATTCGTTGATATAGTGGGCATCTGGGTCCTCATCCTGTATCTTCCTCTGAACACCTGCAGTATCACCGCTCATCACAATGGATCCATCATATGTCAGGCAGATGAGTTTAATTTCTGCTCCATGGGAATGATGTCAGTAAGATGCTCTGTTAGTGCTTTAAGAATAGATTCAGCTGTCTGAAGACAGAGGCATGGACTCACACATCAATCCTGCATGTTGTTAGCTGCTATAACACAGCACAAGCTCAAACTGATATTGAGTGATCGTATCCATGGTCTCATCTGTCTGGACTGATTAAAAAAAAAAAAAAAAACAGTGCTCTGGGCTTCAGTTATATTTCTCCTTGAAATGGATAACCTACAGCTTATTCTGTACAGTTTTTGAAGTTTCCTAGAATACTGTATATTGGCATTGCTAATGTGCTCTTTCAAAGCTCTGTCAAGAGAAGAGACCAAATCCATCAACCCAAGAATTATTCTGGCCTTATCAGAGCTCCGGCTTTCATCATGGGCAAGTAAAGCCAACTCAGAGTTTCCACAAAACTTGACACATTCTATTATTCTGGACAGTATATGACAATTTTTGGTCACGTCTTCATTGCATCTTCTAACATCAACTCTGTAACCTTTATCTACCTAAAAGGTGTCCAGACTACGGCCCATGATTTCTTCAAGGAAATCTCCGGAAAATGTGTTTGTTGTATTTGGAGGGAAATTGTCGCTGTGATGAAAGGATATAATGTCTCTCTGCATTGTGAGACGAAACATCAGAGCTAGACATCATACAGTGGTGCTGAAGGCACACAGAAAGTCAAGCAGATGGCATCTAGTCTGCAAATTCAACAACTTTTTTTTTTTAATGCCAACAAGCTACATACAAATGCCATAGCAGCAAGTCATGAAGTTGCTAAGCTCATTACCCAGCATGGTAAACCTTTCAAAGACAGTCAGTTCATAAATCAGTGCCTCATCAAAGCTGTAGATTTAATGTGCCCAGAAAAAGCGCAGGGTTTTAACAATGTGAGCCTGTCCAGAAATACAGTGGTGTGACGAATCAAGGATTTGTTAGCTAACTTGAAAGACCAGCTGATAGACAAAGCTTGTGCTTTTGATTTTTACTCTATTACATGCGATGAGAGCACTGTTGCCACAGACACTGCACAGCTGTTACATTTTTTACAAGGAGTTGATGACAATTTCTGCTGTATGGAGGAGCTGCTCAATATGATGAGCCAAAAAGGCACACCAAAGGGGAAAGATATTTTTTAACTGGTGTTGGACACAGTTGGAAAGACGAGGCTAAAATGGGACAAGCTGTGTGGAGTAACAATGAATGGATCTCCGGCTATGACAGGCAAGCGCAAAGGAATTTCATCGACGGTGTGCTCCAAAATAAAAGAGAGCAGAGGTGAGACTGTTCGAATGCACTGCATAATCCGCCAAGAAGCACTGTGCGCCAAGACTGTCCAGCTGGGTGATGTGATGAACACTGTTGTAAAAACGGGCAACATATTTCCAGCTAGAGCACTGTACCACTGAGAATTTCAAGCTTTCCTCTCTGATATGGATGCTGAATACGGGGATGTACTCTACCACTATGACGTGCCCTGGCTCAGCCACGGCTCTGTGCTGCAGTGATTCTATTCGCCGAGATCAGAAATCGACCAGTTTTTGAGAGAGAAGGGCCGACCTCTGCATGAGGCATGCATCCTCTATTGCTTTTAGACCTGGCATTTTTAGTTGATCTTACTCATCATTTGAATACACTAAACATGAGCCTGCAAGGCAAAGACCAGGTGGTGTCACACCCATATGCGTATCTGAAACTCTTCTGTGTGAAACTCCACCTGTTGGCGACACAACTAAGACACATGAATGTTGTGCACTTCTCCACGCTGCCCGAAATTACTGTAAGTCTGCTTTTCCAAAGGCCAACATTTGTGTTAAAAAGGAAAAATATTTCCTTCCTGTGTTTGCATCTCTCATGACAGAGTTCAGCCAACGTTTTCAAGATTTCTCTGCCACAGAGAAAGATTTCAAGCTGTTCTCAACCTCCACCCTGGTGGATGCAGAAGAAGTGGAAGAGAGTCTGCAGTTAGAACTCATTGAGATGCAGTGTGATGATTCTCTGAAGAGTCAACATTAGTCTCTCCCTCCCTGACTTCTATCAGAGTTTGGTTAAGGCCAAGTGTCGTCTGATGAGACGCCACATGAAAAGAATGATGAGCCTGTTTGACTCATTGTTCATATGTGAACAAACATTTTCTATGTTAAATCAGAACAAAGGCAGACTGACAACCAGAATGACTGATGGCAATCTCTGTGAAGTCCTTAGTATCCCAACCAGCAAACTTGCTCTTGAAATGTCAGCAATCCTCCAGTCCAATGCATAGCATCACTGTTCCTACTGAGTTCAATGTTCATCACATTATAGGTGAGTGAGAAATACACCCAATATTATGTGTGATTGATTGATTGGATATGTCACCTCTAGTGTGTGGCCCGACTCTGCTTATTTTTCTTTATCTGGCCATCACTGAAAACACTTTGGACACCACTCATCTAGCTGTTCAGCAATGCTGAATCTGCCAAACAATTTTAGCTTCATGCTATTTTCAAGATGACTGCAATAGTCTGCATTTTTCAGAAATATGTTTTAGATCTTTCACTCCTGCTGCTGTCCACAACAGTTCAGTGACGACACTTTGCAGCACCAAGCAGGGAAAGCAATGAAAGGCACTGCTAACATCACATCCAGCTAGACAACTTTTATCTTCTTCTTCTGCTTTTTTTTTTGTTTTTTTTTGTTTTTGTAGCATGAACAAGAGAAGCCTTGGTGTAATTTCTTCAATGGTCACTTGTCTGTTGCGGGATTTTTAAATCTGCTTGATCTGGCCCAAGCTCCTCTATCCTCTGTTCTTCTTCAAGAGAAGACTGTATGAAAGGTTCTTTTAAAGAAATAACTGAATTTCCTCTGAATTTCTCAGAAGCTGCCGTCTTCTCTTCACATCACTTGCATCGATTCAGTTTGCCACTCTCTTCCTCCCCCAAGCGATGTGACATTTGTGCTTGCTTGGCAACAATTTTGAGAAAGTTTCATTTTCATCATCTCTGAGCACTGTTGCTCCCTGAAAAAGCTAAGTGTTCCACTTTCACTTGAAAATTCTTGTGAATAGGCCGTAAATCTCAAAATATATTTTCTGTGTTGTACCTCAAATGTCCATTTCATGACATAATTTTCCACATTCAATTTTAGTTATTTTTTTGTTTGACAGTATAGTGATTTGTTTTACCAAATTCAGATTTGTTTGCTGTAATGATCCAGTAGGAGTAATAATATCCACCACCAATACGTCCAGCTTCACATTTTTATGTTTGGACAAGATATCCCTCATAGTGTAATTTTGTGTAAATCTCCCTCAAAACACACAAATTGAAAGAGTATTCAGTTGGCGTGATGGTGGGATGTTTACTTTAAAGGGCAACTCCGGTTTTTTGACACCTGGACCTTATTTATAGGTGTGTGCATGCTCATATACTCACTCAGACAAACATCGTGCAGCTCCGAGTCCTTCAGAAGTTATTTAGATCCAACCGATTTAGCGGCGGCCACGGCAAGAGAGCTTCAGCGCTCATTTCAGCTATATTTTTTCATCCATCGCCAGTGTTATCATAAAGTCAGCTCATCTACCATCTTCAGGTGGGTCAGCTGACCCACCTGAAGATGGTCAGATGGCCAGGGGCGGCCGGCGCATAGCCCGACCGGGCCTGGAGGCTGGGCCACTGGGTCGGGGGAACCGTCCGCCACGGTGGCGGCGCTGGGCGCTGTGCCGGGCGGGAGCTCCCCGTGGTGGCACCGGGTGCTCAAAGCTCTGCTGTGCTGTGCTCTGCTCCGCTCTGATGGGATCTACTGCGCTTCGCTCTTCTCTGACACCTCCGTGCGGAAGAAAAGCCTCCTGCGGAGCCCCGCAGCCCGGCCCGGAGCGCGCATCCACCAGGCACCAGAGATCTGGGTCCTGCCGCTGCGGAGAGAGCATGTCCTGTGGCCAGCGCGCAGTGCGCATCCTCTGGGCACCGGAGCTCTGCAGCGTCCCAGCGTGGAGAGACATCCAGGAGCAGCCCAGCGGCCGTGCGCAAGCCGTGCGTCTCCGCCGGCTTTGGGCAGAGGACCAGCTCCGTGGAGCAGCTCCGGGCTGTTTTCCAACTCGGCCCCAACTCGGCCCCTGGAAGTCAGACGCCCGGGCGCCGTGACAGCCGAGGCTGACTCAAAGTGCCTCTCTGCTGGGGAGAGGAGCTCCGCAAAGTTCCCATCCGAGCCAATTGTGGCAAAGTTAGTGAAAACTGTCAGCTGAACCACCTGAAGACGGTAGATGAGCTGAATGAATGAAAATGAATGTCCCGCGCTAAAGCTCCATTGTCGTGGCCCCAGCTAAATCGGTTGGATCTAAATAACTTTTGAAGGACTCCGAGCTGCACGATGTTTGTCTGAGTGAGTATATGAGCCCACACACCTATAAATAAGGTCCAGGTGTCAAAAAACCAGAGCTGCCCTTTAAGTAGGATCTTTCGTTAATTAGATTCTGTGTGCTCTCATGCTTGGACAAAAAAATGAAAAAAAAATAAAAATAAAAAGAAGACATGCTTTTGATTTTGGATTTTCAGCTAATGGTTAAAAAATAAACTACCAGAAATCAAGACAGCAAAAATCTTCTCCACCTCCTTCTCCTCCTCCACCTACAATACTAAACTTCTATCTCAGTAATGTTTAGTTGGTGATTTGGATCACTTTATTGACCCACAGGGCAAGGTTATTTTAAGTCAGGAGTTTGATGTGCAAAAACAACCAGTTAAATGCATATTTGTCCCCTCAACATGTCTAAAAGTGGCTAAAGAGTCTAAATCGACTCCATCACTGCCAAAATGTGCACCACCTATAAATGTAAATTAAAAAAAAAGACAAAAATGGTCACGTTGGAATGTCATAGAGATGAAACCAATGCTCATGCCATTAGCCATTATCCATCTAAAACCAACAGGAAACTGACAATTTGTCTTGCAAAGTAAGGCTTTTGCTCAAATTCATTCCTCACGAAAAAATGATCTCCTCTGAAGGCATTTGTCGTAGAGATGTCAGAGTACTACTATGTGAAAGAGGAGAAGTTTCTCTGCAAAAATATAGAACAACTTTATAATAAGTCATTTGGTGTGGATTTTATAAGCCGTCAAAATTTTAACTGAAATCCTGTTTGGCTATTGGTTATTTTGGAGGCAGATGGGAGAAAAGGTTGACTCTTTCACTAACTCAGGCCTTTGGTGTTTAAACTAAAAGTCTGGAACCTCTGCAGACTGACAAACAACCAATTTTCCTGTCAGAAATGATCATTTTTGTCAAATTTGTTTAAAACTGGGAGCATTGAAAGAGGTCTTCTGCCGAGGAGACCCTTTTCTGTCTCTGGACTCACAGCTTGTTTGGAGCCAGCCCCTGGTTACTGTGATATTGCAAGATTTTGGTGAGAGAGCACGGCCGCTCGCCCAGGCAGAGGTGAGTTAGCTCTGCAGCAGCCGCCGCGCTTACCTCGGATGTATCCACTGTCTGCTGAACATCCACCGTAAACAGCTAAACATGTAGCATGCTGTAGGACTCGGAGGCTCTCATTTTCACCCGACGGATAATAGCATGCACAATTAAGGGGGCGTGGCTTGGTCGTTCATGAAAGCAGAGGGAAGGCGGAACCTGAGACGTTGGATTAAATAAAAACCTCTCTCTTTCAAAACTCCGGACACGAGCTTTAAGGTAACAGTTGCCAATGCACAATCAATGTTTTAGTCATATTACAGAAACAAGCTGTGCAGATTACTTATAATGTCAGATTTCTGGAACACACTCACAATCTCTATTCAGTTCAAACACATGAACACATGGTCTGATTCCAGGATAATGGCAGAGTATATTCATATTGTAATATTGACTTGTGACTGTTGTTCCCAGTCACATACCATGAACAACGTAAACCTGGATAGTTGACTCTACTTAAAAAAAACTTAAGGTTGCCTTAAAACAGTTAAGTAATGGTGGATTAGATGAACAAGTGAAGTGACCTGTCTTCAATGTACTTCAGCCGCCAAGATACACATACGCCAGAGTGCTGCAGCAAACAAAACACGTTGGACGCTACTTTGAAAAGTCATTGTGCAATGCTGTCAGGCTGTATATATTGGGGGATGTGAATACTCGGATCACCGAATGTCGTCATAGCGACCGAATATTCAGATACTCAGGACCAGCTGTACAGAGGTGTAGATGGATGGCATTGTTGTGTACACATCTGCCTGCTCTGAGCTGAAGATCCTCCAAGAGTTGTGCAGATGCTTAAAAGCTCTGTCGTTGACCCTTAGCTTAGCTAACTGTGAATTTGGAAATCCTGTGGTTACCTACTCAGGGAATCAGGTGGGCCAGCGGCAGGTACGCCTTGTGTTCAACTTATAGTTCGTTATATATAAAGTTATGGTTGTTAAAGTGCCTTAACACAGTGTTATG
Source organism: Salarias fasciatus (assembly GCF_902148845.1). Classification (NCBI taxonomy): domain Eukaryota; kingdom Metazoa; phylum Chordata; class Actinopteri; order Blenniiformes; family Blenniidae; genus Salarias; species Salarias fasciatus. The sequence continues at coordinate 28,800,448 of NC_043766.1, read as the reverse complement.
AATGAGCCAGCTATCTGTCGTAAGATGGCTGCCAAGAGCGGATCCACTGGCCAGAGGCACGAGTGACGTGTTCAGCCTTTATATACATATCTATGGTCACTGTAGTGGGGAGCAGAGCTGTCAACCGATCACCACTTGGTGGTGAGTTGGATTCGTTGGTGGAGGAGGAAACCGGACAGACTTGGAAGACCTAAACATGTTGTGAGGGTCTGCTGGGAATGTCTGATGGAGACCTCTGTCAGCAGGGTTTTCAACTCCCACCTCCGGGAGAGCTTCTCTCATGTCCCAAGGGAGGCTGTGGACATTGAGTCCGAGTGGACCATGTTCTCCACCTCCATTGTCAAAGCATCTGCCCGGAGCTGTGGTCATAAGGTCTCTGGTGCCTGTCGTGGCGGCAACACCCAAACCTGGGGGTGGACACCGGAAGTAAGAGCTGCCGTCAATCTGAAGAAGGAGTCCTGTCGAGCCTTGTTGGCTCATGGGACTCCAGAAGCAGCTGATAGGTACCGGCAGGCCAAGCAAACTGCAGCCCGAGTGCTTGTGGAGGCAAAAAGGTCTCAGAGGAGTTTGGGGAGGCTATGGAGGAGGACTACCTGTCAGCCTCGAAGAAATTCTGGCAAACCGTCCGGTGCCTCATGAGGGAAAAACAGGTCTCCACTAACACTGTTTACAGTGGAGGTGGGGAGCTGCTGACCTCAACTGGGGATATTGTTGGACGGTGGAAAGAATACTTCGAGGACCTCCTCAATCCCGTCGCCACATCTTCCATGGAGAAAGCAGAGGCTGAGGTCTCAGAGGTGGACTCGTCCATCACCCAAGCTGAAGTCACCGAGGTGGTTGGTAAGCTCTTCAGTGGCAAGGCACCAGATGAGATTCGCGCCAAGTACCTTCAGTGTCTGGATGGAGGAACTGTCTTGGTTGACATGTCTCTGCAACATCGCGTGGCGGTCGGGGATGGTGCCTCTGGATTGGCAGATTGGTGGTTCTCCTTTTCATAAAGGGGGACCAGAGGACGTGCTCCAACTATAGGGGATCACACTCCTCAGCCTCCCTGGGAAAGTCTATTCCAGGGTACTGGAGAGGAGGATTCGACCGATAGTCGAACCTCAGATTCAGGAGGAACAATACAGTTTTCGTCCTGGTCGCGGAACTCTGGACCAGCTCTATACTCTCCACAAGGTGCTCGAGGGTTCGTGGGAGTTCGCCCGACCAGTTCACGTGTGTTTTGTGGACTTGGAGAAGGCGTTCGACCGCGTCCCTCGTGTTGTAATGTGGGGGGTGCTTCGGGAAAATGGAGTCTGGGGCCCCTTGTTAAGGGCCGTCCGGTCTCTGTGTGACCAGAGTAGAAGTCCGCATTGCCGGCATTAAGTCGGACCTGTTCCCGGTGCATGTTGGACTCCAGCAGTGCTGCCCTTTGTCAGGGGTGGAAAGTAATGAATTAAATTTACTCACGTTACTGTAATTGAGTACTTTTAATGAGTAATTTGTAATTTTCTAAGTAGTTTTTGAAATATGTAATTCTTACTTTTACTCAATTACATTTTGACCAAAGTATTTTACTTCACTACATTTGAGCCCCCTCACATTACTGAGTACAATTATGATAATGAAAAAACTACGCGCCCTTCCTCTTGTATCATTTATAATCTGGATCGACATGTGGAAAGGTGGATGTTCTGAAGACTGGAGACGTTATTTGCACCGCCAGCCACTAAGGGGCAGTGTTGGCGGTGCTCACGGCTGCTGAGCACCGCTCCGTGTCAGAGAGTAAAAGGCACACGGAGAAGTCCGACATCAAAGTCTCAGCTGTCAGCGTATGGGTTGTCTCAGTATTAGTGTGCGTCCAGAGAAAGTACGTTGCCCTGTTGCAGTAGATGTTGTTTGTTGTATCTGCCAATGCGGAAGTGAATTAATTAGTGATCTGGACCAGGAAGAAACTGGTTCCCGAAAAGCCCCAACTTTTGGGAGGCGTGGTTGGTGCGAACAGAAGAACCGGTTCAATTTTGGGTGCCGGCCACGATTTGGCCCAGGAACCAGTTTGGTGGAAAAGAGGCTTTAGTGTCTTTCTTTGGACTGAGGCCTCATTCACACATACGCGGTCACTGCGCGGGCAAGGGGCGGACACGGAGACGGAGCGGGCGTTGGAGCGGCGTGTTCAGGTGTCCCTTTCACACCAGCGCGGTCTGCGTGAGCGGGTTGTCAATGGGCTACTAGTGTAATATGTTTGAAGTAATTCCAGATGCGTTTCAGGAGCAAAAGGATGTTTATTCCCAAGAGCAGGCATCCAAAAACGTGCATCAGCATCGGCAGCATAGATTGTAAATAAAGGATCGGTAGTCAAAAACACACAACACAATGTGGCTTCCGTAGCTCCGGCTTAAACTGCATAGACCTATAGATATAGAGCTCTAGATATATGTATCTAGACACACACATTCCTCTCAACTATGCCAAGTAGTAAATTCAAACGGAACATATATCTGCATATATGACAACTTGGCCCTGTCTTCATTTTTTTCAATGGGACCCTGCTCCAAGCCGTGCGGAAAAATAGACACAGCAGAACACTGGCAAAAGCCTCTTGTGTAGACCAGTTTGTGGGCAGACATGAGCTCAATGCATGCAAAGAATGCCTAGTTGACACGAGATGTGTGTTTATGCCATTGGTTTCAATGGGACACCACACACAGCCCGCTCAAGCCCGCGCAGAAAAATAGACTTGATTTCTATTTAGAAATCGCCGCGCAGATTCAAGTTGGAAACAGCTGGAAACAGCTGTGACTCTGTCAGGTCCTTAACAGCACAGACAGTGCCTGAGCATCAGCGACGGCGTCAGCCCACATAGTGTGAAGACCACAGAGGGTAAAGAACTGTGAGTCTACCTGCGCGAGTCCACCGAGCAAGGGCACCGGCTTCCACTAAAGTCTGTCTGTCACAGTCTCACTCACAATGTGCTTCTTACGTATCCCAGTCATTGTCGGCAACCGGAAAAGAGGTGTAGTCCTCCGCAAACCGCAGTCCACACGACCTGTCCGGTCTCTCTGGAAGTGGTCCCAGCCCACACTCAGTTACCTTTGGTCTTTGGAACTGTCAGTCTGCAGTTAATAAGACTGAATTCATCAGTTCTCTGATGAAATTCTCAGACATTCAGGTCCTAGCCCTGACTGAGACATGGATCCGCCCAGAAAACTCAGCTACACCAGCCTCACTCTCTGCGTCCGCTAAGCCACACCCCTCACTCTACTGGCCAAGGAGGCAGTGCTGGCATTCTCATTCCGGAAACTGGTCCTTCTCCGCACTACAGCCCGTCGAACAACAACACAACGTTTGAATATCATGCTTCAACGGTCACTACTCCCATCAAATCATATATTCTGGTTGTGTACCGCCCACCAGGGGGTAATCTGGATGGCTTTGTCTCTGAAATGGACATGTTACTCTCTGACATCCCTGATGATGGCACACCACTGATTGTCATGGGAGACATGAAGATTCACGTTGACAAACGTCAGGCACAGGACTTTTTGGCACTGATCGCTTCCTTTGCACTTGTACTGGCTCCGTCTCCTCCCACCCACAAAGCTGGCAAAATCCTTGACTTGGTGCTGAGCGTAGATCATTAATATAATGGATAGAGCTTTTGTGACGCCACCCATAGCGTTCCCAAATGCCGTTCTACAGACTTCAGTGTGTCCAGCAGAACGTCTCCATATTGAACATTTCAAACCGGATGTAAATGTGATTGGTCCAGCCCATCACGTGACCAAATCACAGGGACAGAGGAGGCGCTGTGATAGGGCGATTTATGCAAAATTTAACTAATATAAAATCAACAGATGATTTATCTGAAAATCAGAGTCTGGTGAACCCAGCATGGTTGTAGAAACTAGTGATAGAGACCAAAACATGTTCTGAAAGCGGGTGCTTTATATGTTTATTTTCACTCTGAAAATCTGCATTTTTGAATGGGTTCCCATGAGACTAGGGCTCTTTTTGAAACCAGCATCATCACCCCCTCCTGGAATTTCCCCAGAATTACAGCTTTTTTGCACTTCCACATTATCTTCACGTTTTATGAGCAGAGGTTGGCGCTTGGTGCTGACTCATAACTGCTCCATACCAGAGGTGACAGTTACTCCACTACACCTATCTGACCATTTCTTGGTTAAATTTGCGGCTGCCTTTCTGCCATTGAAGACACCGACACAGATGGTCTCCTTCCGCAGAAACCTGAAGTCCCTCACAGCAGCTCAGCTGTCTGAGGAGGTGAGCTCTGTCCTGCCGGACCACTCTCTCTTCTCATCACTTCCTGTTAATAAGGCTACAGAAACACTCTGTTCCTCTCTGGTGTCCTCTTTGGACAAACTCTGCCCCCGGGTGTCGAAACCAGCCAAAAAAACAAAACAAAACAAAGAACATGGCTCTCAGAAGTTCTGAGAGAACAAAGAGCTGGACTCAGGGCAGCAGAAAGAAGGTGGCATAAATCCCAAGAACCTGCTGATTTGTCCTCATACAAACAGAAACTTGCTTCCTTTACCTCCCGCTTGCAGTCCGCAAAGAAAGCTTTTTATCAGAACAAGATCTGTGCAGCTTCTGATTCCAGAAAACTGTCTATGGCATACTCCCCCCTGCTTTCTCCTCCAGCTGCTCAGCCATCCACTGAGCTGACTCCTGACATGTTTGCCTCATTTTTCACTGAAAAGGTGGCTGCAATCACCAACCAGTTCTCTGAGCCTGACCAGCTGAGTCATCTCAAACCTACTACTGTGCCTTTACCTGCTCTTTTGTTCCTCTGAGCGAGGATGAGGTCTCCAGACTGCTTCTGAGCTCAAAATCTACAGTATGTCCTCTCGATCCAATACCCACCAGCATTCTGCAGACCATCTTGCCCATAATCAAACCTGCAGTCACGCACATTGTCAATTCCTCCCTGGAAACCGACATTTTTTCCGTTACTTTTAAACAAGCCCTTTCTTATGTTCGATTCTTGCTTGTGTTGTACGTCGCTTTGGACAGAAGCGTCTGCTAAATGAAAATGTAGAATTGTAGAATGGAGAGTTTGGTAGTTTGTTCCACCATTTGGGAACAACAGAGGAGAAGAGTCTGGCAAGAGATTTAGAGCCGTGCTGGGCTGGAAGCACCAGGTGTCTCTCATATGCAGAGCGAAGTGGGCGCGAAGGAAAGTAGACCTGGATCAGGGAATCCAGGTAGGCCAGAGTCGTTCTTGTAAATGTTTTGTAAGCCAGGAGGAGAGTTTGGAATTTGACTCTGGCTGCAACTGGAAGCCAATGAAGGGAGATGAACAGGGGCGTGACATGAGCTCTTTTAGGCTGGTTGAAGACCAGACTTGATGCTGCATTCTGGATCATCTGTAGAAGTTTGACTGTGCATGCAGGGAGACCCACCAGAAGAGAGTTGCAGTAGTCAATGCGTGACATCACGAGAGCCTGAACCAGAAGTTGTGTGGCCTGTTGGGTCAGGAAGGGTCTGATCTTCCTGATGTTGTAGAGGGCATAACGACAAGATCGAGAAACTGAGGCCACGTGCACCTTAAAGGTCAGCTTGTCATCAGTCATGACACCCGGGTTTCTGGTTGAGTTTGTGGGCACAAGTTGGCTCGAGTGAAGTTGGACACTGATCTGAGGCTGGACAGATGGACAAGCTGGAAAGACCATGAGTTCAATCTTAGACAGATTTAGCTGAAGTTCCTTTTGCCTCGTAAACCAGCCCCGTCCACTCCTCATTCGCGTTTGGATTTGGAGTTGAGCTCAGTCTGGGTTGGAGCCCATAGAAGGGGATTTCACTCGGTCGTGAAACGGCCAAGTCAATCAGCATTGCTGCTTTTTGTTTTCAAATTTTTTTGGTGAATTCCGGTGGCTAAACCGGAAGTGACGCCATCATTGAGTGTAGCGGTGATTACGGACTTTAACTTTAACCATAGTCTGAAAGCTGCAATGAGTAAAGTTATAGGCAAAATAACAAGTATTACAACAATCACGCAAGAGCAAGAATCTGCGCTTGGTGAGTTTCTTACAGGAAAAGACGCTTTCGCGTGTCTTTGCGTTTAGAGAAGCTAGAGCTAATGAGCTAATACTAACCCTTACAGAAGCGAACGCATTATGAAGACGTATTTGTTTTGAAGCTCTGATTGGCTGAAATGCGCTGTCAGTCAGATGAGTAACTGACACCCCCTGTAAGAAGTTTCTATGGGCTCCTATCCAGACTAAGCCCAAATCCAAATGTGGATAAGGAGTGAGCGGGTCTGGTTTATGAGGCTAGCGTTCCTTCATCCAGGTGGAGATATCAGTCAGACATGCTGATATCAGAGCTGAGACTGTCATGTCGTCCGGTGGAAAAGAGAGGAAGAGCTGAGTGTCGTCAGCATAACAGTGGTAGGAGAAGCCATGGGAGCGAATCACTGCACCAAGTGAAGTGGTGTACAGAGAGAAGAGTAAGGGGCCAAGCACAGACTCCTGAGGGACCCCGTTGATAGACCATGTGATCTTGACACCTCCCCTTGCCATGACACTCTGAAGGATCTGCCTGTGAGGTAGGACCTGTACCACAACAGGACAGAACCTGAGAGGCCGAGGTCAGAGAGTGTGGAGAGGAGGATTTGATGGTTCACGGTGTCAAAGGCAGCAGACAAGTCCAGCAGCAGGAGGACAGAGGACTGACCAGCAGCTCTTGCCAGCCGTAGAGATTCTGTGACTGAAAGGAGTGCAGTCTCTGTGGAGTGGTCGCATCTGAAACCTGACTGAAAAGGGTCAAGTAGGTTGTTGTTCTGCAGGTGTTCAGAGACTTGGTTAAATACTGAGTGCTCATGTATTTTCAACAGGAATGGTAGAAGTGAGACTGGCCTGTAGTTTTCAACCTGGGCTGGGTTGAGATGAGGTAACAGGAAAAATGCTGGTTTCCAGGGAGGAATTGACAATGTAGGTGACTGCAGGTTTGACTGGGCAAGATGATCTGCAGGATGCTGGTGGATGTAAGGGTGGGTGCAAGGAGGAGTAATAATGGCTGTTAGAAAAAGCATTGTAAGAAAAAAGCACACATATTGGTTTGTCGAGTGATTTGGGTGTATGTGTAAGGATAAACCGTGACTTCTTGAATTATGATAAAGATGTATTGGTTTTGGCAGTATATATTCCTCCTTTCAACATAAGATATTCTGGTGTTACATTATTCAATGAACTGGCTCAGGTCATTTTGCACAACTCTGAAAATAGCTATGTGCTTGTGTGTGGTGACTTGAACGCACACACACAAGAAAATGAAGGTTTTTTTCAGTCTGATGACACTGAGGAAATGACAAGCGACGTGGGGACTACAGACTAGTTAGAAAAATTTGACATTCCATTACAAAGAAAATCACTTGGTTAAAATCATTATGCCAACTATGGCAAAACATTATTAGAGCTATGTAAAAACCTCTCACTGTGTATTCTCAACAGGAGATTTGGCAGTGACATACACGAAGGAAAAGCAACAACTACTGAAATTAGTCTGATTGACTATATGATCGGGTCACCATTCATTCTAGGTACATTTTTATGTACATGACTTCGACCCCCTTTTTCTGATAGGCACTGTCTGGTGTAAGCCACAAGTGAATGTTTGTAATTATACTGAAATGAAACAAGCAGATGCTGCAGTTACTTCACACTTGCAAATGTGCTGGGTGAATGAAAGAGCAACCATGTTTGTTGAAAATATAGACATTGAGCAGGTTGACGAATTACTGAATAGCATAGATAATTTGTCTGAAAGTAATCACAAAAAATATTTGTGAAATAATAATTTCAAGTGTAGAAATACATTTCAAAGAAAAGGAAGAAAGAGAAAACCTCAAATAAAGGCTAAGTGGTTTAAATGGAATGTAGATTAAAAAGAAAACAGTATAATAGAGTTAAGAGAGCCAAATGCAAGCAGAAAACAGTGAGTAGTGGTGAGCAGGTTAAGCATGAATGTAATGAATATTAGAGAACAATGTGAAAAGCTAAAAGAGACCACTTAAGGAAATTAAACAGAGACCTATCAAAACTAAAATAAAAAAACCCAAAACTTTATTAGAGGGAACTGAATTAACCTAAAAAAAACAGAACACTATACAATTTCTATTGAAGTGATCACAGACTATTCCAAAGATTCAGATGAGGATTTACAGACCGAGCATGACTTTAACACAGACCTTGTAGAAGATACATCCGAGAATAGTATCCTAAACAGTCGCTTTACTGAGGCCGAGATATATAAAGCAATAGCAAATTTAAAAATGGGAAAGGCTGCAGGAATAGATAAATTGATCAATTTTTATTTGTTCTGTAGTACTGGATGTTATTATCTCTCAGTAGACACCTATGGCACCTATGAGACACTGTGGCAGGCAAATGAATGACAGCATCCTTTGGGTTGTCAAGTGGGGGCCTTCCTTATAAGGTGTTTCTCTGACAAGCCCACAACACCTCCAGAGGGTTCAGCAGTGAATGTCAGCTTCCCAGGTTCACTCCCATGAGCCATCAGACATTTGGAGGCCCAGGTCAAGTCCTTCCTCTTGCTCCACAGCCACTGAATCCCCTTCTCAGTAGCCCTGGAGAGGTCCCTGACAGCCTGCCTATGAGCCTTACCCCACACTCCCATCTCCCTAAGTACCCTATGTTGTGGACGGATTGGTGGAAATATTCCATCAAGGAATATTAAATCCAACATGACCCGGAGTCATGTTCTGTGTGAGAACATGCTCCTCATAGAGGAGACAAAAAGACGCCCCGCCGTGGCCATGCGGTAGTAGGCCTGACCACCGAGAACAAAGGAGACCCCTTCCCCTGTCATGTGAACAAAGCATCCCGATCAAAAACAAAAGGTTTTGATCAGGTTGCAATTGAGCAATTAACATAACCTCATAGGTTTGAAAGTCACAGGTACGGCTCACCTGTGCATTTTAACACGTGTTGCACAAGCAAGCTCATCTGATATTGAGTGTAAGCCTATTATCATGGATAATCAGAGCATTCAGAGATCAGGAGCAGAGGCGTGAGCAGGTCAAGTTGTACTCGACCTACGACTCAGCAATGTGGCCAGCGTTAAAACCCACGGGTAAATGGCGGCCCACCCCGGAGGTGGACCCCGCTGACCAGTACAGCCAACTTCTGGCTCACTTTTCGAACAGTAATATGGCCTCAGAGACGACGGCACTTCAAGGCTATGACATCGAGGTCGAGTACGCTCAGAACCAGAAAATGGCAACGGGCCTAAGCCTGGTTGTGTGTCAACATCGTGACTGTGCAGAACAGTCAGACATCAAACCTCTCTTTGCCATGTGTAGTGGTAGGCGTGCACCGGCCTCCAGCACGCCCACCGAGTAACCAATCCTGCTGCGGCGGAGTTGTGATTAGGGTAACTCGCCTCACCTGTGCGTCTCCTCTCCTCTGGCGTCCACACTCCATGCAGCCGATTCCAGAGACACAGACACTTCTCCTTAATGCTAAAAGAGCTGGTCACAGATTCCTAGCTCAGGCTTGGTGACCTTGCGGCCGTTCATGAGCTTTGTGGTGAGTTGTACTCACTCGTTGTTCATTCATAAAATTATATGCATCTAATCCGCGTCATCATAGGTCTCCGGTCTCGTATGTGTGGGCTGCCTTGTAGTTCCTCGCTCTCTATTCTTGCGTGAAGCGCTTTATTGGTGAGTGTAAGCAAAACGTTCGTTCATAAAGCCATGTGCAAACTATCATGGGATGTTTTGCGCGCTGTTTCAGACTTACAGCTGAGTGCGAGGTTTGTTTTCCTCCTGCTGCTCCTGGTTCAGAGCGCCGCCTTGGTGAGTAGTGGGGCTCTTCAGTCACAAAGTTAATCCATAAAAACATAGGCTAATACAGTTTGCTTATTTAGGTTTCCAACCGGGCCTCCTCTTCTCCCCTGATTTGGTACTCCTCTCTGGATTTTTGCTTTCCTCTCCCACTTCCTACTGGCTCCTTGTCTGCCGCTGCGGAGCACTGTGAGCAGGGTGACGTATAGACTGTTGGACCGAGCGACCACTTGAGGGCGCCGGTGCCTTCCACAAAGACTAAGTGTGCGCTCTAAAACAAAATGAAACCAAAACAAACTGTTGTGTGAAAGTGTTTGGGTGGAAAATATTTTAAACCAACCGGAAATGTCTTATTTGATTAATACACTGTAAAATAAAGGTTATATTTTTTTCTAAATTGCCTCTGTCCTCTTCAGTCCACCTACTTGTGCTGCCTTATTTAACTGCGGGGCTATTTTAGTTTAGTTGCTGGTTATACCAGCTGGCGTTGTCATTGTTTACAGTTTCTAAGTTAATGTTTATATCATCCCACTTCTGACGCCACTCGGCTACACACGCTTCAAACCCTCTCTTTCACTCATCATGATCATGATGAGAACGTCTGTCAGGGTCTTCTCCGAGACTTTGTTGATGTCTGCTCATTCCACCATGACAGCCAGCTTAGGGCCGGTGTCGGTATTGTTTGGGCTGGTCAAAACAGTGACCTGCCAAGTCATTTCCAGCTGACCAGTCAGTACGCTGAAGCCGCAGCGGGGTTCACAGCACTGCAGCAGGCAGCGAAACTGTCCATCACACAACTGGTACTTTGCCCGCCATAGTTCCATCCTGCACCTCCCCACCTGGACGGCAAACAGCATGAACAATGCCCAAAACAAAAACGTTAAACAGTCAGAAGTGTTTTTGATATGCGACCAGCTTGTGACCGACAAAGGAATGACAGTGGACCTGGAGAGGGTCAAAGGTCATTCCCACGTCACTGGTCCAGACAAAGCTAGAGATGATGAGGCAGACCACCTGGCCAAGCTGGAAGTAGAACAGGGAACGGTCTGGGAATTTCAGCATGAGTGGCTCCCTGCTCTGCAGTCATGTGTAGTCAACGCCTTCACCCACCTTCAGGCCAGGGAGACGCAAGGGGGCGCCCATGTGCAGACCCTCCACCTGAGATGGAGACCGGGTGACGGCGACCTGATCACGATGCAGGAGCGGGACCCCGTGCTCGGAGTCGACCATGGCTTGTGGAGAACACATCTATGGATGGAGTCCCACAAGTCCCGCCACACGGGCCAAGTGAACTACAGACCTGTCCCTGTGATCTGTTATACCTGACACAGGAGAGTGGCCTGTTAGTTCACACCAAAGGCCAGGGACTTGCCCGGTGGGCGGTCCTGACTGACCAGCGAGGGGCCATGTTAGTCCCCGCGCATGACTCCCCCATCGGTTGCTGCCATGGTTCCCACGCAACCCTCCAAACTCACCAGCAGGTGGCATACTGTCCCACAATGGCCCAAAACACCAAGCTTTATGCCCAAAGCTGCCTCATTCATTGTCAATTTCAACCCTCGCGACCATGGAACTGCCATTTGATGGTGATGTGGAACACACATCACCATCACATTTGCATGATCACGCTGATTTTTAATCACTCTTCACATACTCGGTTACCTTGTCTTCTTGTGGTGGTCTACTACACATCACCATTAGTCTAACCACCACAAGAAGACAAGTAACCGAGTATGTGAAGAGTGATTAAAAATCAGCGTGATCATGAAATGTGATGGTGATAGTGATGGTGATAGTGATCATGCATATATGACCTCTGACCACTGAGAAGGCCAGAAGCAGGCCAGAGAGGCCCTCAGTGCCCAGACAGGAAGCGGTCATCACAGAGCCCGGATCCAAGCCGCTCCCACGGGCAGACGCCCACGCTCCAGTCCAGAAATGGGGCAGAGGAAAGCCCCGGCCGGGGACCCCGGCTGCCCCAGGGCCCCGCGGAGCCACGATCGGCAGGAGCTGGTCCACCCCGGGCAGGGCGAGCAGAGCCGAGAGCCCAAGGCCCAAGAGCCCAAGAGCCAACCCCCCACACAGGCGGAGGGCCATGACCCACCCGGGAGAACCGGCCCACACGGACGGCTACCCACCGCAGGCCAGTACACCCCCCAGTGCTCCGGCCACGCACCCCGAGATCCAGGGCATCACAAACCCCGCCCCCACCCCCGGAGCCCACAACCCCTGGCCCACCCCTCCCACCCCCTGTCCTCTCCCGCCTCACTCCCCCCGCCCCAACCCAACACTCACACCTACTCACTCACACTGACACACACACACACAAAACCACTCATCCCTAAACCTTACACACTCATATTCTGACACACTCACACACTCTGACGCACATGCTAACAAGCACGTGCTCGCATACTCACACACACACACACACACACACACACACACACACACACACACACACACACAGTCCACCCTAACCCAAACACACACACGTCATCAAACCATCATGTCCTGTGGGAGACCCCCCCGGAAGGCAAGGGAACACCAAACCCCACATCCAGGCCCCCCCGCCACCCACAACTGCCGCCCCCACCCCCAAATCCCACCGCCACATACAGGTATGCATCCCCCAGAGCCAGCAGCCCCCAAACCATAGCCGGTTCAAACTCCAAGCCTGTGGGGAAAACAACAGCTCCTCCCCCTCACCCCCCACCAGAAGGAACCCAGAAACGGGGTGCAGAAGTGAGAAGTGAGTGTTGATGGAGTATATGTTGTTTGTGATTCAAATTGAGGGACAGTAACCACACCGTCCCGCGAGTGAGGCCAAACGAGCAGTCCCATCTACCTGAACAGCCCCACCCCTCACACAGAGCGCCAAGGCCCCCAGATGTGTGTGTTTGTATGTATTTGGTCGTGTTAGATGACTAAGTGCAATTAAGACTGAGAGGCGAGCCACCGAAGGGTGCAGTGATTGGGGCCACTTATATGGCCCCCTCCACCACACTCAACTTGATAAGCCCGTCTCCCAAAGCCCTACGTGTGTGTGTATGAGAGCACACACACAATTCATATCAAGTTGAATACGTCTTGGTGTAGCATACGATGTGCGATTATGCTAGGATAACTCCGATGCACCATAGACATGCTGCACTGTTTTCGTTTCAACTTGTAGTGATCCCACACTTTGCATCCCAAAACGCTTACTATTATTATTATTATGGTAGAAAACATTCACCCGCTTGCCCCGTGTGGCAGATAACCCTGCTATTTACTCGCCAAACAGAAAATTAATCTGCCGTTGGCAGCTGTTAATTTGGGATGTTGGTGGTAATTCTTTTTTGTGCTATTCCCCTATCAGCTGATGATTTCATTGAGCACCCAACCTTAGCATCTAAAATAACTTTTATACCTAATACGAAATAAACACAGGACACTGAAAAGTCCTAACTTACCGCTTGCAAAACAGTGCCGTGCAAAATGCCGTTGGCAGACGAAGACTGGAGTATTTGTCTTCTTCTGACCCAGAAAAAGAAATCATTTCCACTGCTGCCTGGCCAATTTCATCTTCAGGAAAGCCAAATAAAACTGCCTTTCCAGGACATCCAAATAAACATTTTCTGGGAGCCATGTTCTCTGGATCTAACACCAACACATGCACACCATGCACAGAGAAGCCTGGGCTGAGTCTGAGTATGACCATATAAGGAAGCCGGATCACATCTACGTCACAACGGTCCCGGCTTGAAAAAACCTCAGTGAAACAGAGCCTTCACAGCCAGTCAGAATATTTTTCAGGGCTTGCGGGCAAAGACATGAACCGCATTACTTGAAACTTTGGCGTCATTTCACATTGGTATCAGACAATTTAATAGTGTTTACAGGTTTAAAAAAGAGGTCCACTGATCAGCGTCCTCTTTAAAGAACATAATGGCAGCAACAAGTGTTCACTGTAACAACTGGCAATATGTAAATCTGTCAAACAGTCAATGATTTACTGCGATACTACAGTTAGCTGACCCTAAATTTAGCGGATGGCTCCACAAGACTGAGTATGGTAAGCACGCCATATCAGCAATCTAATTAATTTTTCAATAATTTTTCTTCAATTTTTCATTCAAAAAGTAGACGAGGTCACACAGTCCAGCATATTCCTCTTCAGCCTCTGAGTTCCCCGTTTTCACACCTTGATCATGTTTGCATTTTTTTATTTTTTGTTAATTTATTTTACCTTTACATGTGAACAGCAATTGCTTGTTTTAAGATTCACTAGGATTTAACTTAAGTGAAAACAATTGATATTATTTATTTTAGTTGTATTTTTTGTGTTTGTTAAAACTTTGCTGCCACCTCGTGTCCCTCTTTATGCTTGAATGCACTAGTCTTCCTTCCATGTGCCCACTAGGGGGCACAGGATAATGACTGATAATAACTGCCCACTGAAATTTGGCAATATATTGGGCAATATATCTGTTTTGTTGTTTGAGTAGCTGTTGAGGTGAACTGGGCTCGAATTCAATAAGTTCTCTTCTTCCCACTCCTTTTTGAGTACTGATCAATTGATCTAATTTTTTCAACTTCTTCTATTGATGAAAAGTTGAATTGGAAATTGCATACAAACTATCTCAAAAGCAAAATAGCGAAAACCATTGGTATAATGTGTAAAATTAAACATTCTGTAAACCAAAAATCCTTGCACTTACTGTACAATACCCTCATCCTACCGTATTATAACTATTGTTCAGAAATATGGGGGAACACCTACAAGTCTACACTTCAACCAGTTTTCATCCTGCAGAAAAAAGTAATTAGAATCATCAATGGAGCTGATTACTACACTCCAACAAACCCATTATTTTTTAAATTATATATGTTAAAATTGCATGATCTAGTTGACCTAAACACAGTTGCACTAATGTACAAAGCTCATAATAATATGCTTGCTAAATGTCTCCAGGAGAGATTCAAACCAAGAGAGACACACTATAGTTTAAGAGGAACTGATATCTACCAAAAAAATAGGGCCAGGACAAACACTAAAAGGAGTTGTATCTCGATTAGAGGAGTCAATTTATGGAACAGTCTTGATAATGTGATAAAACAGGCAACTTCCATTAAAACATTTAAGAAGATGTTTAAATTAAAAGTTCTTGATAGTTATCGAGCAATATAGTGTATTTGGTTCTTACAATTGATTTTAAAAAAAAAAAAAGAAAAGATTATTCATTACTGTGATGTAATTTTCTCATTTTTTTCTCTTTACTTTTGCTGCTGTCAATAATGGCATTTTTGCTAGTTTACTACATTATTGGGTAATTAATAACATACATTTATATATAATATAGTTATTTTTATTACTGCATTGATTAACGTACTCATATCAATATATACAACACCTTGATGTTGTGGTCATTGTCGGATCATCACTATATCATTCTATATCTAGTAATCTAAAAAAAAAAAAAAAAAAAATCGGCAGTCAGGAGTAATGGTGCTGAATGTAAACATTAAGTGACACAACATAATCACCAGTGTAGGGCAGGCAAGGGGGGCCTGTACTGAGCTGAACGTAAGTTTGCTTATTAAATCTACAAAAACACGGATGTTTAGGCAATCGGCTGGTTTTTCATAAACATTCTTCTGTTTATAGCTGGCCGCTGCTGTTCTTTAAGCTCTAAATATGATTTCCTTAAGCTCTCTAATTCCAGTACTGTCTTAAAGTAACTATTGTTTTAAAAGAAGGATATCTCTAATAAATAAATTAATTCCCTCTTCCCCCTTAACACTGTTAGCCTGGCCCAATTTTGTAGTGTTTAGTGTTTTCTTTGAGTTAATGAAGGGATTGCTTTTGGGTTTTGTGGTTTAGTGTTTAGTATTTTAACATCTACCTCAAACTAAAAGCACTTTACCCTTTGCCCATTTGCACAGTGTGCACAGACTCAAAGCACTTTAACATCTCAAGCACTTTAAGCACTACAGCACTTTAAAAATAGAAGAAGATATGGGTTTTGGAATTCTTTTTGGTTTGCCATTAATTGTTTGATTTGGAGTTTCTTTACTAATTTTGTGTATTAAATTTGTTTAACTTCGGAATTCTATATTTACTTTTCGATTATTGGGCTACTGTGTTTGCCAAAAGATCTTAATTCAACTGTTCAACTTCAGCAAAAGTCGAAAATAAAAGCACTGTATTTTGCCATCACTGCCTTGGTTTTCTTTAATGCCGGATCATGTACTTGTGCAGGTGAAATTCAAAACGGGGTTTACTGCTCGGTCATTGTACCACAGAGTGGCGTTGTCGGCAGGATCTGGCAACCAGGCAGTGTGGCCTTAGTTTAGATATGTTGCTGTAGTGTTTTTTTTGTGAGAGCTTTATTTGAAGAAAAAAAAAAAAAAAAAAAAAAAAACTAGAACTTTATAAATCAATTAGAGCTTAATTGAACAGCAGCTGGCACACCGTGGGACGAGACCAATATCCCTGGTGTCTGGTGTCCATTCCATCCACGTCGAACCATGGGGGAGGAAGTGCAGCGGCTTCAAAGGAGGGTCCGTGAGCTCGAGGATGAACGAGATCGTTTGGTGCAAGAGAGGGACAGCGCCAACGCTGGGCCAAGTCGAGCAGGACAAGCGGACAGTGCTGGGACTACAGATCGGATCATCTATCTGCCTTGAGAAAGAAAGTGTCCAATCTTCAGAGGAACTCATGGGATTGGCATCAATGAATGGATCGAGGAGGTCCGGGCAAGCATGCGGGTGAAACATGTGGGCCGTGCAGACAAGGCTGGGTTTATTTTTGACCATTTAGAAGGTGAAGCGCGTGATGAAATTAAATATAGAACTGTTGCTGAACGAGAAGATCCAGAGACTGTTTTTAAAATCTTGAAAGAACTCTATGGGTGTCAGAAACCTTACATTTTGCTCCAGGAAGATTTCTTTTCAAGAAGACAGCTTGATGGTGAAACTTTACAAGAAGTCTCACATGCACTGTTTTGTTTAATGGAACGAGTTGTTGCTAATGCTCCCTACCGAATGACTAATTCTGGATTCTGGTACACTGTTGCGAGATCAATTTGTAGAAAATGTAAATAATCCTAATTTAAGAAGAGAGCTAAAGCGTTTAGTGAGGGAAAATCCTAATTACACCTTGCTTGATGTCCGTTCTGAAGCCATAAAATGGGAGCGTGAGGGCGGGGTTGTTGAGGGTAGGGCAAATTTCCATTGTGTGCCTACATTATGTGCCACCCAAAATGTTAATGTGCCCCCACAGGTCCCTCCATCCCCTGATACGGCTACCCAGCTTGCTTCCCTTACTGCCTTAGTTCAGAAGCAACAAGAGCAGTTAGCACATATCACACAAACCCTTGCCACTATGCAGTCTCCTACTCCTAGGTCCCCAGGTCCAAATAGTGTTACCTGCCATCGCTGCCAACAGCCAGGCCATATCGCTCGTTACTGTAATGCACGTGTTCGTTTCAGGTCCTCTTCAGCTTGTTCCCCTCAAGCGATGGCCCCCACTAGCACTCAGCAGACAGAAAACTAGCTCCCCCTATTGTCAGGAGCCAGACATTAGGAGGGGATGGGTTAGGCTCATCAGTGGTGGAGGGTGAAATGGAGAGTTTAATTTCCCCTTGTCCTCAGGTCACAGTGAAATTGGCTGGGGTTCCTGTTCAGTGTATCCTTGATACTGGGTCAATGGTTTCAACCATTTCAGAGTCGTTCTTCAGGCAAAATCTTCAAGGTGAATTAAAGTCATGTCACTGGCTAGAGTTGAAGGCCGCTAAGGGTTTATCTATCCCTTACCTGGGTTATCTTGAGCCTGATGTTGAAGTGGGTGGGAGAGTAATTCCACGTAGAGGTATTTTGGTTGTAAAAGACCCTCCAGAACAGGCTAGCTCCACTCCCACACAAGGTATTATTGGGATGAATGTCATAAAAGCATTCTATGAGCAGCTTTCTCATCAGTATGGCCCTGATTTGTTTGACCTCCCCTCTGTTATAGACGTCCCTGCACCCTGGTTACCTGCTTTTCAGCTCTGCCAAAAAGCTGAGGGGCACTATAGCCCAGCTCGAGCGAGTATAGCCAAAGTCCGAGGTCGAAAGCCAATTGTAGTTCAGGCGGGAACTACCATTTGTTGCAGCTACCTGTTCTGTTTTAGCAGGTTCTACTGGAGCGACACTTGCTGAGCCCTTGGGTCACGGATTTAGTTTGCCGCCTGGGTTGTTGATATCCCCATCCTTGATCAGTGTTATCAGAGGAACAGCATACATTCCGGTTGCTAATGTTAGTGCCTCCACTGTGACTTTAAAGCCTCGCTGTCCTTTCGCTTTTGTGTCCCCTGTTGAAGTAGTCAGTTTACCTTCAGGAGTATCAGAAATTCCCTGCGAGCTTGATTCTTTAGTTGCTACTGTTCGGTCACACACTGCAGGGTTGGTTCAGTGCGGGAGAAAATTTTAGGGCTTGACCTCTCAATGTTAACTTCAGGCGAACAGCAAAAAGCTAGGGCATTATTGTTCAAGTACGAGTCAGTATTTTCAGCTTTCGATGGTGACTTAGATTGCACAGGGCTTATATCACACGATATCCCTCTGTTAGACACCGTCCCTGTGCGTCAGCGTTATAGACGCATACCGCCATCAGAATGCGAGTCAGTAAAAGCCCACATCAATCAGCTGTTGGAGGCCCAAATAATCCGAGAGAGCAGCAGCCCCTACGCCTCCCCCATCGTGGTCGTCCGCAAGAAGGATGGCAGTCTGCGCCTGTGCGTGGATTACAGGCAACTAAACAAGAAAACTCGAAAAGACTCTTTTCCACTACCACGAATTGAGGAGTCGCTTGACTCGTTGTCCGGAGCTCAGTGGTTCACAACTATGGATTTAGCTTGCGGCTATAATCAAGTGCCGGTGACAGAATGTGACAAAGAAAAGACTGCCTTTTGCACCCCGTTCGGCTTATATGAGTTTAACCGAATGAGTTTTGGACTATGCAATGCGCCCGGGACCTTCCAGAGGCTCATGGAGCGAATGTTTGGTGCACAACATGGTCAGTCTCTGTTACTGTATCTTGATGATATAGTTGTCTTTTCTTCAGATGTTGATGAACACTTACAGCGACTCGAAGTGGTGTTAAATCGTTTGCAGCGGGAAGGATTAAAAGTTAAACTGGAGAAATGTGAATTTTTCAAAAAGGAGGTGCAATTTCTGGGGCATCGAATTTCCAAAGAGGGAGTTTCCACCGATCCCGCCAAGATAGCAGCGGTGTCCAACTGGCCTCGGCCGCAGACCGTCTCGGAGCTTCGGTCCTTCATCGGCTTCGCCAGCTATTATCGGAGGTTTGTGGACGGCTTCTCCAAGCTGGCTAGCCCACTCAATCGGCTCATTGCAGATCTGACCAGCCCCGACAAGCGGAAAGGGCGGAAGACATGCCTGGGCAACGCTTGGTCTGAGGAGTGGGAGGAGAGCTTCAATGCCCTGAAGTCCCGCCTTGTAAGTGCTCCCACATTAGCGTTTGCTGATTTCACTCTGCCATTTATCCTCGAGGTAGATGCGAGCCACTGTGGATTTGGAGCTGTCCTGTCCCAGGAGCAAGGAGGGAAAGTGAGACCAGTGGCCTATGGCAGTCACAGCCTGCATCCAGCTGAGAAAAACTACAGCTCCATGAAGCTGGAAATGGCAGCCATGAAGTGGGCAATGGCAGAGAAGTTCAAAGATTACCTGTGGGGCCACCGCTGTGTTGTATGGACTGATAACAATCCACTGAGCCACCTGGATACGGCCAAGCTGGGAGCTACTGAGCAACGCTGGGTCGCTGAGTTGTCCGCCTTCGACTATGTTGTGAGGTATCGGCCTAGGCGGATTAATCGAAATGCTGACGCTCTCTCTAGGCAGAATCCTCCCAGTAACGACCGAGATCAGCTGGAGCGTCACCTACCTGGCACACAAGTTCCTGAGGCGATCGCAGAAAACATCGACCAGTGTCATCAGGAGGCCCATCAGTCCACAATCACTGCCCTTCCTTCCCGCAGTCCAGGGGATCTGAAGACGCTCCAGCATGTTGACACTGCTATCGGAGCTTTCCTGTTGTTCTGGAGCCAACAGAGATTTCCGAGTCGGGCTGAGCAGGAGGAGATGATCCCTCGAGCGCGGGGTCTGATCAAGCAGTGGGATCGCATCGTGCAGAAGGAGGGACTGTTTTACCGCCGCCTGCAGAGATCAGATGGAGGTGAGGAGATACTCCAACTTCTGTTGCCTGAGTGTTTGCAGGAGGAGGTGCTGAAGGGTCTCCACCAAAACCATGGCCACCAAGGGATCCAGCGGACCACTGAGGTTGTGTGGCAGCGATGCTACTGGCCAGGAATGGATCGGGATATAAAGGACTGGTGCCAGAGCTGTGAACGCTGCGTGATCGCCAAAAGTACCCAGCCCAAGATTCGTGCACCCATGGGCCACCTTCTTGCATCTAGACCCAATCAAGTTCTCGCAATCGATTTCACACTTCTAGAGCTGGCTCGTGATGGGAGGGAGTTGATGCTCATCATGACGGACGTATTCTCAAAGTTCACGCAGGCAGTTCCCACACATGACCAGAAGGCCCAGACGGTGGCAAAGACATTGGTTCGAGAATGGTTTTATCGGTATGGTGTCCCAGCCCGAATACACTCGGACCAGGGAAGAAACTTTGAAAGCCTGCTTGTCCAACAGCTGTGTGCCCTCTATGGGATCCAGAAGAGCCACACCACACCTTACAGACCACAGGGCAATGGTCAGTGTGAGAGAGAAAAGCAAAACTGGCCAAGTCATCTGCCCCAGCTGGTGTTCCAGTATAATGCAACTTCCCACCAGTCCACCGGTGAGTCGCCCCATCTGTTAATGTTTGGCCAAGAGCCTCACTTGCCTGTCGATTTCCTCCTTGGCAATCTTCCAGAGCCTGAAGTTGGAGGGGTGTGTGACTGGGTGGTGGAGCATCGTCGGCGATTGCAGGTGGCCATGGACGTTGCCCAGAATAGAATGGAGTTGGCTGCACGACAAAGGAAAGAGCGACATGACAGCCAACCGCTGTGTGAGCCACTGCATGAAGGCCAGAGAGTGTACCTGCGGGATGTTGGTCCAGGCCGTAGAAAAATTCAAGATGCCTGGGGCTCCACACTTTACCAAATTGTGAAATCTCCCCAACCAGGAGGTGTGGTCTATTCAATAGCCCCTGTTGACTGTCTCAACCAAGTAAGGCAGGTGCATCGTACCGCTCTAAAAGCCGCTCTACCTCCTCCGGAGACCAGCCAAGAGGTATGGCCGCAAGATGTATCTGCAGAAGAGGGAGCGAGTGATGAGGAACCTGAAGCTGGAGCCTGGGTGGTGGTCAGAGAGTCTGTCAGTGCGCCATCATCACCGGTAGCACTGCCCTCATCACCTGCAGTGCTGCCCTCACGACCTGTAGCCCTGCCCTCACCTGAGCATCCTGCTGTCCAAAGTCCGCCCACTCCTCGGCCGGTTGTTCCAACTGCACGTCATAGTGCTGAGCCGTCAATCAGGAGATCCAACCGCAAAACAGCCGGCCAGCATTCCAATCCACATCGCCTCCCTGTGTCTATTAGGGATGAGGAACAAGGGGCTGCTGCCTCTCAGATTCAGGGTGCCAGTAGTTCAGCGACGGCTATATTCCGTCCCTGGTCCTAGGTCCTGTTTGAAATCGGTGGGTCCCGATTCATTTTTGGGGGGAAGAATGTAACCGAGTGGGTGATTGAAGTGTTCTGTGAGCGGAGGGGCCTTGAACGCACCACCCGGTCCCCTCCCTCTCTTCACGCTACTTAATCAGCTGATCGACCACCGGTGGGTTAGGTTCGGTGTTTGAGAGCTCGGGTGCAGGGTGCGGTCATGTCGAGCTGAATGTAAGTTTGCTTATTAAATCTACAAAAACACAGATGTTTAGGCAATCGGCTGGTTTTTCATAAACATTCTTCTGTTTATAGCTGGTCGCTGCTGTTCTTTAAGCTCTAAATATGATTTCCTTAAGCTCTCTAATTCCAGTACTGTCTTAAAGTAACTATTGTTTTAAAAGAAGGATATCTCTAATAAATAAATTAATTCCCTCTTCCCCCTTAACACTGTTAGCCTGGCCCAATTTTGTAGTGTTTAGTGTTTTCTTTGAGTTAATGAAGGGATTGCTTTTGGGTTTTGTGGTTTAGTGTTTAGTATTTTAACATCTACCTCAAACTAAAAGCACTTTACCCTTTGCCCATTTGCACATTGTGCACAGACTCAAAGCACTTTAACATCTCAAGCACTTTAAGCACTACAGCACTTTAAAAATAGAAGAAGATATGGGTTTTGGAATTCTTTTTGGTTTGCCATTAATTGTTTGATTTGGAGTTTCTTTACTAATTTTGAAAAATCCAAACACACAGTTCTTAATTTCTGCATATTAATTTGTTCTTTACCTTTTTAACCTTATATTTTGAGACAAATTTCTGTCAATGACATGGTGCTTGTAGCGAAAATCTGTGTGCCCTTAGCAATGACAAAAATGTGGACATTTTACAATTATGTGCAGTAAACCCTGGTCTGTTAAGTTACTGAAAATACCATCCTGCATATTCGGACAGCTGCTGCTCTCACTCTGGTGTCCTCTGCTGAGCAGAGGAAGCTCAGTTTGCTGTTATAGTGACTTGAAATGGCATAAAATGGAACACAATAGAGCTCAGTAGAACCACCCCTTTTCTGAAACTTTAAAGCATCCTTGATATTATATTTATATTCCATCTTCTTTCATGCAGAAACAGCATTCATGTGTTGATGTTCATTCATATTGGAACTATAAGAAGTTAAGTAGGAAGGGTACTGGAAAGTACCTTGCTGATAACTGGAGAAAACCGGAAGTATGTCCCAGGCTTGTGCACATAGTCAATACCATATTATTGCCCAA
This sequence comes from Salarias fasciatus, assembly GCF_902148845.1. Taxonomy (NCBI): domain Eukaryota; kingdom Metazoa; phylum Chordata; class Actinopteri; order Blenniiformes; family Blenniidae; genus Salarias; species Salarias fasciatus. Next base: position 28,777,724 of record NC_043766.1, on the reverse strand, counting down.
CCCCTAGATACTGTCTTCAGTACTGTCAGTAATCACAGTGATGTATGAATAAAAAGGGTGTGTGCCAAGCTGAGATGTGACCCTGATGAAGCTGCAGCGTGAAGTCCACAATAAAAAAGAAGCAGTTCTATCCTCAATGGAAGCAGAGTCAAGCCCAGGTGCTTCAAATCTGCTGATTGTCAATCAGCAGCACAGGACACACAGAAGTTAATGGCAGCTCACACTATAGACAGACAAGCTATTACGGATAATTCTCTAATTTGAAACTACCAAGTCAGGAATGGAACCCAAAATGCTGTGTTTTCACTTGAAAATGTTGTCATTTAAATGTGGACTGGAAAATATGGCAATGTTGGAAATCTGCCTCAGAATGAATTCACGTACTTGAGATAAATAATGCTTTTCGTTTAAACCTAAAGTTACCCCTGCTGAGTAAATCCACAGGCTGATTTACTGTAGCAGAAAAAAAAAAAAAAAGCTGAAACATTGTTCATTGTGGAACAAAATTCCATGCACAAAAATGTCTGACGTGCGCATAACAAAAATTCAAAGGAATGTGTCTATTCTTTAAATCTGTTGTATTTTTGGACAATTTTAGTCAAAATTTAATTTTTCATGAGGGAACTTGGCTGAGGGGATGATTCCATACTACATCAAATTTGGCCAGTTGATAGAAAAGGGACTGGTGTCCGAAAATTTAAATCTTCCACAAAAGTCAGAGGGTGTAGCTGTGGCCACAAATTGACATGTTTGCCTTGTAAATAGCATGAACGCAATCCACTTGCTTTCAAACATCACACGCATCATAGTCCAGAGCTGACCAAGGCCTTATAATGACAATGACCATCAGCTATAGCACCACCTGCTGAAAGAAAAAAAAAAAAAAAAAAAAACTGAACTGCATGTTCTTTTCAAGAGCAGGCTCATCCTTGTGGGTAATTCAAAATCAGTTCAACTTCAGCCAATTGATCAGATATGGACTGAAGAAAAGTCATTAAAATTTTCACAAAACTTTGATATTTGCCATGAAAGAGGAAGTGCAATGAAAAAAACCTGAATGTGATCCAATCTGAATCACGTTGACAAGTTTTATCAGTTTCTGGATTCGACTATGGCCGTTATGGCACGTGCTGGAACAGGAAGTGCAGTGTGACTAGCCTGAGCACGCTCTAATTGAGCTCAAACTTTGTTTGAATAGAGTCTGCCTTGATGACAAATATAAGATGGCTGTGTGTTAGTTGGCCTCCCACAAGTAGTGAGGAGCCATTCAAGGCTGAATGAGAATCAGAATGCTTGCACCTTTCAATGAAAATGTATAGCTTTGTGTGCCTGTTAAATGGTTGAGAGACACACTCAATAGACTGGATGTAATCATGCTGGTGATACAGTTGTGATATTTGCTGCATGGTTAGACTGCTGCCACATGATGCAGACAGTGATTTGCAATTAAACTCTCTTACCGTGGTGCTGAGTCAACATTCGTGACCATAGCCATCCATTCCAGTAATGAGCCTTGGGTGCATAACAAATGAGTCCACATTAAGCAGAGAATGTTGTGTTTGACACATGGAGGAGTGTCTCACTGTTTCTCAGGACTAATTGTCTCTCATTAGTATGAAAAGCATGACATGATGTGGTTTACACAGCTAGCCAGTCAGATGTGCTCTAGCGTTTACCAATGTGGGTTGCTCTCAGTTTGGTTGTTCTCATTTCTTTTCTGCAGTTGAGACAGTCAATCGTGTCCCAAATTGGAAAAAAAAAAAAATGGAGGGGATGCACAGTTTGCCTGCACCTCCTAGTATAAGTAATATCATTAATTGGTTGATATTGTTAGAATTATATAGAGGCGTCATAAGTAACAGTGGAAAAATTCCTGAACATGTGACCTTCACTTTAGGTAACTTTTCAGAAATTCATTGAAACAGAGCAGCAATATCGACATCAGCCAACAGGATATAGAAATGAAGAAAGCATCAGAGACAGGCAGAGATGCTCCACTGTCTGCCTTACTGAAGTGCCTCTGAGCAAGTTGCTTCATGGACTTTTCACTCACCCTGAAGTCTTGCTCTGCAGCTAAGTGTGACAGTTGACCTCCCTGTGGAGGTTCTTGTGCCTGTTCTTTCTCTTGTTGTGAGGATCAACAAAATGTCACATCTGAAGTGCCTTTGCACAACAGTGTGGAGCGTTGCCAAGGTTGACACGCTCTTAAGATATATGCTATCAAACAAAATGGGACAGTTCAAGGAGAGGATAAATTACAACAAGGAAGATAGAGACGCCGCTCATTCAGAGTCTAGGAATTATGGTTGACTTTTAAAAAATAAAATGGTAATTTGTATTCACTGCAGATGTTTTGGATCATTACAGTGTCCCTGTTTTTAAAACCCAGCAGTAAACAAGGACATGGATGTTATGATGTGACATATCCCACCTTAACACAGCATCCCACAACCTTCAGGGTACAATTTAAGGCTGAATTTATGAACATGATGAGCAAACGATTCCAGTGATTTAGAGTTGAATATCTGATCAGATATCCGATTGAATATTGCACATGATTGGCCTGTATTGAGCTTTGATCATATTCCCCACAGAAGCACTGTTTACGCTGTTAATTACCTATGATGTAAATGACTGCAGGAATGTCTGAGTCTGTTTATATTTAGTGTGATTCGTGGGGAGTGTCTGCAGTAGAAGCATTCATCCATCAGAGACTGCACAGTGGTGCCGTGAGTAGCATTGTTACCTCATAACAAAAATGTTGTGGGTTTGAGACTGGCTGTGGTTTGCATCGTTGGCCCTTTGCCTGACAGCAGGCTGCTGAGCTTGGCATTCTCCTTGAAGGCCACATTGAGCGTCTTCTGGAGATCTGTTGGAAGAATTCTTATGTCACTGAGTGCATATGCCTTATCGTTGCTAAGATGTCTTACTCTGCACAATATATACCGTAAATCCTCTTATAGTAGCCGGGGCTTTTGTCTCAAGTGTAGCTGGCACCAGGCTTTTAATGGAAGGAGGCATGTATAAGAGGGAGGCTTATATTTTAAAATCTTCAAAAAGAGCAGAAAGATCTTTTGACAGTAATGCAGTTTAGAGATGGGGATATATCGAATTAATTCGATTTTATTTTTTCTATTGATGTGAAAAAAATTACATCTCAGCATCGAGTTAAATATTTTATGTCCCTCCGCCATTTTTACCGGACGCGTGTAATACATACAGTCGCAATACCAGGAGGACTGGAACTGTAGCACACACTACTGTCAGTACAGCACCGTAGCACTTCACAGAAAAAAAGAAAAGACAACAACAAAAAAAAACAGGCTTATATTGGGAGGCGGCTTTTGAGTTTTCTTCAGATGCACCCGGTCATTAAAGGAGACGGGCTTTTAATGGAATGCAGGTCATTATTAGAGGATTTACGGTAATCATGATGGAACCCGTACAAAGAGTACGAACATGTGTAACATCCCAAATCCCGAAGCTTTAGCGATGGTGAGCAACTCATGGAGTCCAAACCTATTTGAAAGATTTCAAGCCTTCCATAAAGTGTGTTTATCCTCCACATCCTTCCAACAATGTCAGAATGTGGAGTTTATGCAAAGCAATGCAGCGCACATGGAGTTTAATAAATTGGTGCTGCGGGGAAAAAGAAACAATGTGGCAGGATGTTTGAATTTTTTTTTTTTTTTTTTTTGCCTTTGGGAAAGTGTAAACGCCAGCAGCCATTTTGTTGGATGAAGCAGCAGTGAACAATCTTCTACGACCTGAATTTAGCTTCTTTTGCAGGTCTCCATCTGCTTTGTGCTCTGAAAGTAGAAATTCATCAAATCCATCTTCTAAAATTGAGCCTCATGGTGCTTCTTGAAGGTGGAGGCGAAAAGATTTTGTTCAGTCAATTGTTTTTGTCCTCCAAAAATCTGAAATTTTATGGATGTCACATACAAAGAGTAACATGCCCAGGTATTTTCTGTACTCCTCGCCAGCAGCCTTTTATTGGATGAAGCAACAGTGAACAAGCTTCTACAAGCTGAATTTGCCTTCTTTTGCAGGCCTCCATCTGCTTGTTTCTGTTTTGAAAGTAGGAGTCAATGAACTCAATATTGCGGAAGTGGGCTTCATGGAGATTTCTAAAGTTTGGGCTGGCGAGTTTCAGTAAAGTCTTGCTCTTTTGCAGTCGTGGGATTTTACCCAATGTTGCTGCTCTTTATGGTTTTAACTGTCTCGTGTTGCACTGTGCTTCAACTTTGTCAGACTGCTGTGGCTTTTTTCCCACTGCTTTGGGGTTCATGAGGTTTAGCCTTTTCCAAACGTAAGAGGACAGCTTCCTCCTCTGTAAGCTCCACGTCCTCCAGCTTCTTGTAGTGTTCAACTGTTCCCTCCAGTTTTGACACTTTGTCTGATGAGTGCCTGAGGACATCCATCTCATCTTTAAGAGACTGGGCTTCACCAGCCAGAGGTGAAACAAATGAACCTTTATGAAAAGCAACTGCCGATAGCTCCCAGGGACCCATCTCCAGATGTAGAGCCAGGCTAATGGTCAAAATCACCTGACTGGAGGATTGACCTTTCGTGCATGTTATCGATTGATGGGGGAAAACGGAGATTCCGGAGGAAACCTCTGCAGCATCTGGAGACACTTGTGGATTCCACAGTGCCATCAAATATATTTCGCTTGTTCTGAATCTCTGAAGTTGATTAGAAGTTATGACTATAAATGGAAAAGCATAATCAACCACTCAGTGGTGAAAGCAGCCAACAGCTACTTTCACACAGCTTTGATTCGAAAGTTTGCTTTGACTTTTCACAGTCTTGTGTTACGTGCATTTTCGAAAAACACACCCACTGGGGTTTAACTATTATCTCAAACAGTATTTATTTCATCAAAACATACAGCGATTTAGCGACAGCCTCGTCTCTCAATCGTGAACGTTTCATCACCTCGAGGTGAACCGAACGTAAAGGAAAAAAGTCACATTTCACAACCAGAAAACCTCTGCTAATTCTTCATACTGTCTAACACATACCTGTTGTTGTTGTTGTTGTTGTTGTTGGCGGCACTGACAAGCGTTATAAAGTCTTCACCCTGAAATGGAGAAGTTCTGATCCAGAGGACTCTGAACGTTCGCTGAAACACACAGCCGGTTGGATTTTAAACCTGTGAAGACCGGCCAATTAGTGCTGTGACGTCCAAGAACGAGTCGTTCATTTGAACGTCTCTTTTAAGTGAACGATGAGAGCCGGTTCACAGCTGTCCGAGAGCTGTTCATTTGAGCAAATTGTCCATGCTTCCTTCACGTGTCCCGGTACTGGTTCTTCAGCTGCTCCTTCTGTTTAAAGTTAACAAACTTGGCCACGATGGGTCTGGGTCTGGTCTACCCAGGTCTTTTTCCTCGCAGGTGATGCAATCTGTGGAAGGACATGTTTTTTACCGCTTCCCCTGCTGGCTTCAGGTGCATTTTAAGAAAACTTTAATGTCGTCTCGGGGTCCTCCGTCTGTTCTGGGATTCCAGAGAACACTAAGTTGTCCCTCCTGCTTCTACGTCCAAGTAGTCCGCAGATGGAGAAGTAGCTCTAGACAATTCCTCATTCCACTGCCTCTTAGCTTTGGATGAGGAAGCAAAGGGGCTGGATGTTTGGTTCGGCTTCCCCATGACGATCCGGTCGAAGCAGCGATCTATGCATCCCGTCAGGCAGGCCGAATCTTCCTCGCTGTGCTCCAGGGTGTCCCTAAAACACACTAAGTCCTCTACTTCTAGAACTTTTTAGTCAAATGAACAAAAACAGTACATTTAAGTGAATGAATTCATCTTTCAGCGCACTTAGCTTGAATCTGACCCTTCACAGGAAGTGGGTCACCTACCACATACCCAGCTGTTTTTTTTTTTTTTTGTTTGTTTTGTTTTTTTAAGTGGAATTTATTTTCAAAGAATAAAAATACAGAAATCATTTAAATCTACATCTTTGTTTAAATCAGAATGGATAATGGCAGACATTTTTAAAAGAACTTTAAAAAAGCTGGGATTACTTTGAATAGAAACATAAACATGTTACAACACATGTTCTCAGCCTGGTTGGTAGTGTCCAACGGAAGGGACAGGCCCATACGGTTGGTACCAACCTGACTACAGGAATTGCCGGTAGGTGCCGCAATGCGAGGACCAACCGCCTTCAGGGCTCCACTCTGGGTTTTTCTCGTAGGGGGGGGGGGGGGGGGGGGGGGGGGGGGTCTCCTTAGCCTTTGTGTAACCTCCGTTACAAATAAACAGAGCACTTAATGATTGAGAAAATGGGTCAATAAATAGGAATAAATAACTTTAAAATAACAGTTAAAAATGTTATTACATAAATATCATTTACATAAGTAATTCATTGGTTTTAATTGTTTAAAAAGAAAAAGTATTGTACACTTTTGTTTCGATAGTTTTTCAAACGCGCCCCCTCCCTCACCCATGTGAGTTGCGTAAGACAGAGAGAGCAGCCTTGCTGCAGCACAGCAATCCAGCCGTTAACAGTAAACTACGAGAAATAACTAAGAGAAATCAAAACTTGTCTAACCAAACCGGAGGAGGAGTGTGAGCCAAAACGAGTTTTAGCCACTACCAGACAACATAAAAAGGAACCAAACTAAAACTTTTGTTTGAACCTTAACTGAAAGATTAAGGTGAAGTCAATTTAAAAGGTTCTTTAAAGGTGCGTTAACTGAGTTAAGTGCCAGTAATCCACAGAACATACTACAGCACAAATATATACAAACAATGAAACACATACCGGTGAATCTTTATATCATCACAAGGCCCCTTCGTGCCCCAGGCAAAACGTCTTTCTTCTGCTTCCGTCCTTCCATTGTCTTTGTTCTGTCATCCCTGGTCTGGACTGTGTGCTGTTTGTAACTGTCCTGACATGAATTCAAGGTCAGAGATTTGTTGACTGCAGGATTTTCCTTAACCTCTGCAAACGACTTCAGTTTACTTGTGTGAGGCTTGAAGGTGAGAGGGCGTGACAGATTGGCCTTCAGGTCGAAGCTCTGCTTCTTCTGGGTGCTTCTTCTGGGTGGTGGACATGCTCGTGTTGCCTGTGAACAGGAATGGCTTTGGAGTTTTTGTTGCGGTCTGCACAGCTTTGGGTTTTGCCGCCTCAGCAGCAGGCCTCTGTGGCGTGCTGGAGGCCATGCAGGGAGACATGCGAGCTGGGGTCTTGATCACAGATCTCTTGTGCTCATCAGCCACAGCAGCTTCTGCGAACCCAACATTGATCCTGCAAGTGGAGAGGACAAATGATCTGAAAGGAACATCTTCCTGGCAGGTTACTTCAGAGGAGCTTTACTGGCTGAAAACAGAGTGTGTCTGCGAGGGTCTTCTGCTGCCTTCTTGGACGGAGCAGGACTGAACAGGCCGGGTAAACAGGGATTGATCTAAACTAATAAGCAAAAGCCAGATGCACCGATTAATAAATATGAGGTCTGATGCCAGGGGAAACAGCGGATGCCAACAGGCAGAGCAGGCAAACAGTTCATATGTACGCAGATCTGGATGGCCAGGCTGGACAGGCTGGTGGAGTCCAGCGGATCTGGGCAGTAAAGTTGGAAAACCTGGTGAGAGCACAACCAGCCAGAGCTGGAAAAACCCAGTGGAGACAAAGCAGCAGCGGTCAGACGTCTGGCCACAATGTCAGCAGCAACGCGTGCATTTAAATCACCTGCACCTGAGACAACACCCCCAGCATGAGCATGCTAGCAGCTAGATCTAACAGGGCTGCTATACACAAACATACATACCTGTCCCAGGCTGCAGACACACGCACCCACGCACACGAGGAGAGAGACAAAGAGCACAAAGGCGAAGCTGCACAGTACCTAGGCTGTGACCACATGCGAGTTGGCCAGGAGACGGCATGCGCTACGATGCTATGGGCATCGGAGAGAGCCCTTACCACAGTCAGTGTGGAGAACAGACTCGCACCAAGCAGAGATACCAGTTAATCAGCACACCGATCACACAGCAAACCCAGTTGCGCCTGATTACTTCTGCCGTAAAAGAGACACTCCGGAATACACGGATGTGACGCAGAGACGGACAGGGGAGAGACTGCAGCTTAAATAGCACTCCCAGCTGATTACTCAATCAGCTACACCTGCATGCACCACGGGCAGGGGAGGGAGGGAGGGAGAGGGGGAGACGGGGAGAGGGAGAGAGAGCTGTAAAATCCCTTTATTGCTCAGTATAGTGCACTACAGTACTATATTCAGCCGAAAAGCCAAAACCAGTAACTCACAAATTCATGAAAACCAAACACAGGCAACAAATCCCTTAAAGAATGTCCAGTTGTCAATCTCCTCCCACCTGACACAAAACCTCCCTCACAGCCCACAGACCATTGAAGGCCTGCACATCGTCCATCACGTGAAAGAACGCAAATTCCACTTTCAGCCTTGACTGAATCAGGCCTTTCAAAATGTTAACCAGGTCTGTGCTTCCAGACCCTAGGGCCTGGTTCTTACGGGTCAACCATACGGCCAGCTTGGCCGAGGCAGAGAGGAAGTTTAACAGGCAGTGCACAGCCTTTTTTCTCGCTGAATATCTGGGGCCAAAAATGAACACTGGGAAGGTGAAAGTTTCCCCAAGGGCAAGAAACCAGGATCTTAAGACGGTAAAAAGAGGAGGCAACCGCGAACACTCTATGAATAAGTGTTGCAGTGTTTCAGGTTGGTTGCAGAACCCGCACTCCTCTCGCGCCCTGGACTCGATGTGTGCTCTGTGTCTGTTCGTAGCGATCGCCCCATGCACCACCCTCCACTGGAGGTATGCTGTCTGCTTTTCAACGGGCAGCTTGTACAGGGTCCGCCAGCTGCCTTTCGGAGAAGAGTCTGGACCAAAGAACCTGGCCCACCTAGACTCCCTGACCGCAGACAGAGTCCGGAGGTTCAGGACCTTCACACAGGCTCGGTACAGGTCTTTCTTGGTTGCCTCCTTAAACCTGTCCAGGTTTGTCCCTCTGAAGGAGAGTAGCAGGCCCTCCTCCTCTCTCTATCCGCCCACCACAGTCCTGACAGACAACGGAGGAAAATCATACTCGCCCTCCTCACTCTAGTGCTGGATGACAGTCCGGTCCTTGAGAAAACCCCTCGGAGGCTGTGGCAGGGCCTCACAGAACTCCTTCACCACCCTCTGAATCAGCCTGAGGGAGGTGATGCCGCTCCTTTCTCGTCGCTCCTCCGCAGACCCACATGTCATCCTCACCAGGTGGCCCAGTTTGGTGCATCCTGCTTCTCTCAGGCTGGAACTCAGTCCCGCAGACTCCAGTGTTCGGGTCCGGATTAGTCCACTTGCAAACAGTGGCTCTTGCAGCACCCACATGCCTGGAGCCTCACCAGCCACCTAGGTATGGTCCAGGGTCTACCAGGCCTGCAGCATGGAGCTGTAGAAAGGCATGAGCCCAGTCAGGTCCAGGCTCCCTGGGTCCAGCAGGAAGAGCTGCTTGTCATAGTTCAGCCATCCGGCTCTCCTGAGCAGCAGACGGGCCATAGCCAACCAGCTAGGATCACAGTCCAATCCAATCCATCTTTATTTATAAAGCACAGTTTAAACAAACGCAAGGTTACCAAAGTGCTGTACATTAAAATAAACAATAAAAATAGACATTAAAACAGACAAAATAATAATGAAGGGTAAAAGACCTGTGCACATAAAATAAACAATTTAGGTGGTGTTAAAAGCCAAGGAAAAGAGGTGCGTTTTAAGAAGAGATTTAAAAGTGGCCACAGAAGAGGACTGCCTGATGTGCAGCGGCAGTTCATTCCAAAGCTTAGGGGCGGCAGCAGCAAACGCTCGGTCCCCTCTGAGCTTCCTCCTTGTTTTGGGAACCCTCAGGAGCAGCTGGTCAGCTGATCTGAGGGAACGAGTAGGTGTGTACGGGTGCAGAAGCTCAGAGAAGTACACCTGGGCAAGGCCATTTTGGGCTTTAAAAGCAAATAAAGAATTTTAAAATGAATTCTAAAATGGACGGGTAGCCAGTGAAGTGAAGCTAAAATCGGTGTAATGCGCTTGGACTTTTGACTGCCAGTTAAGAGACGAGCAGCTGCATTCTGCACTAGTTGCAGACGTGCAATGGAGGACCCATTTACCCCCATGTAAAGTGCATTGCACTAATCAAGTCGAGTGGTTACAAAGGCATGTATTACTGTTTCAAAGTGCTGTCTGTGCAGAAAGGGTTTAATTTTAGCCAATTGTCTTAGCTGGAAAAAACCACAGCTTTAATCTGGCTGTCAAACTTTAGTTCTGCGTCCACTTTTACTCCCAGATTATTAACAGTGGGTTTGGTGAACTGTGCCAGAGAACCCAGGTCGACTGGGGAGATCATGGGGGTGCTACCAAAAACGATCACTTCAGTCTTGTTCTCATTAAAATTTAAGAAGTTTCGAGCCATCCAGGCTTTAACGTCATCCAGACAATCTAGAAGTGGCTCAGAGGAGCCTCTGAGCACTCTAGAGTCGAAAGCCACTGATTTTCGACTGGATGTGGATCAGACCCTGGCCTCCCTCAGCCAGCGGTAGATAGAGGGCCACTGCTCTGATCCAGTGGTGTCCTGACCAGAAGAAGTCCAGGATGGTCCTCTGGATGTCCTCCACCCTCTGGGTGGAGTCACAGAAAACAGCCTGTGCCAAAGAGTCAAGGCAACCAAGTTGTTGGCTACCAGAACTCTCCCCAATACGACAACTGGGGCAGCAGCCATTTCCATTTAGACAACCTCGCACACACCTTGTCCTTCACTCCCTTCCAGTTCTTCATAAGGAACCCTACTGTGCCCAGAAAAACACCCAACACCTTCATTCCTTCCTTCCCCCACTGCAACCCTCTAGGAAGACTGGGCACTGCCTGCTCCCTCCACTCCCTGAGTAGCAGCGCCCCGCTCTTAGCCCAGTTCACCTCGGCAGAGGTGGCCTTTTCATACAGTGTGAGTGTTTCCTGCAGACACCTGACATCCTCCTGGCTACTGACAAAGATGTTAATGTCATCCGCATAGGCAGAAATAGCCGGAGGACGCTCAACGCTGCAGGACCCAGAGGAAAACAGTCCCCTGAGCCGCTCTGTCTGCACAGCATCGACTCGATGGCCAGGCTGTACAGCTGGCCAGAGGTGGGACAGCCCTGCCTTATCCCCCGTTGGACAGGAACTGGACGACTCGGCCCCGCCCCCACCTTCAAACACTGTGCACCATGATACAAGAGACCGATCCATGATACAAAACCCTCGCCAAAACCAAAAGCCTGAAGTGCAGAGAACAAATAAGAGTGATCAACCCGGTCAAAAGCTTTCTCCTTATCCACCGACACAATGCCACAGTCCAGATTAAACAATGTAGACACATCTCACATCTCTGATTAAGAAAATACTGTCCATGGTAGTCCTCTCTGGAATGCAGTAACTCTGATCAGGGTCCACAATACTGCCCAGGACCTCCCGGAGCCTGTTGGATAGAGCTCTGGACAGGATCTTGTAGTTGGTGCAGAGCAGAGCCACAGGCCTCCAGTTTTTCAAAAGAGTTAAATCTCCTTTCTTTGGAAGCAGGGACAGTACATCTCTCCTGCAGGACACTGGGAGGGATCCAGACCGCAGACCCTCCAGCAGTATGCTGTGAAGGTCCTGTCCCAGGACCCTCCAGAACCTTTTAAAGAAGTCAGTGGAGAGCCCGTCGATCCCCAGGGCTCGTCCTGAGGACATCTGACCCACAGCTTCAGTCGGCTCTTCAAGAGTCGGCTCACAGTCCAAAGAAGCTCTCTCGTCCTGACTGAACTGGGAGACCCTCCAGAAGCTCTACCCGACACTCCAGGTCACAGTCCTCTGCCTTGAGTAAAAATCCATAGCGAGGCTCCTCATCTCTGCTGGATCTGATGTAATCCTCCCACCTGGAAACTGAAGGCAGGACATCCTCTTCTTCTGGGCTGCCAACCTCTCCAGGTTGAAGAAGGAGGAGCTTGGGGCATCCATGTTCTTCAGCTGGAGATACCGGGACCTCACCAGTGCTCCTTTCACCCTCTCCTGCAGGAAGGAGCTCAGCTCCATCCTCTTCTCCTGCAGCAGGGGAGCGGTGGTGGGATCAGCCTGTCGGTGTAGTCGGCCCTCAAGGTCCTGGATCTCAGCCTCCAGGTCCCTGATGGCAGCCTTCAGATGAGAAGAAGAGTGGGAAGAGTACTGCTGGCAAAAAAACCCGAATCTGGGCTTTACCAGCCTCCCACCACAGCTTCAGTGAACCCAGCTGATCCTTTTTCTCCTGCCATTGTCTCCAGAAGGTCTGCAAGCTCTGGCAGAAGACCCGGTCCTGGAGCAGTTTGTTATTAAAGTGCCAGTGCCAGATGTGTCCAAGTTTGAGCATCAGTAGATGTATTGTTAACCGAAACCTCTGGGAGTACCAGTGACACCCAGGAATAGACTGGATGATGACTACGAAAAGGGTGGTGACATCTGGAGAGACAGAGGACGGCCGGAGAGATGGCAAACTGGAGTGGGGAGGGTTGGCAGCCCAAGCCACATCTTCTGAGAGGAAGATCCCAAAGCAAGCTACAGACACGACAACAGGAAAATACCCCCAGGGGTGCCCGAGAGTGGGGGAGGATGAGTACCCCAACAGGACAGATTTAAGAATGACGACTAAGGATAATGGCATAACGATGACGACAGTACAATGCATCTGCGGCAAAACCTGTAAGAATCAGAAGGGTTTAAAGATACATCAGGGCAGGATGAAATGTTTGTCAGTGGCAACGATGACTCAACGCACAGAAGTTACTTCTGGTCAGAAGGAGGAGGAGGAGCAGGAGGAGCTAGGCCCGGAGGCAACCCACAGTGCCCAGAGCCTCCCAGTGTCACCTACAACCACTGTCGACAGTTCGAATGCCATGCTAAGCCCCCAAGAAACAGCATCATCTTCAGGCAACCTACAGAATCTCCAAAACCAGCGAACTTCAACCAGGACAACTGGCCTGCCGCCTTCAGCTAGCCAGAGGATCCAGTGGCCCCAATCCTCAAAGAGATCTGAGTGGCAGCAGTTTGATGAGGATGTAGATCGTGTCTTGGGAGTGACAGCCAAAGGGGACGTGGACCATCGACTGGAAACTATGGCCACCCTCATTGTAAACATCGCGACTGAGTGTTTCGGAACTGAGGCTCCCAAGCCCACGCCATCGACTAATGCTCCTAACCACAGAGTAAGAAAGATCCAGGATTTCAGGAAAGACCTTAAGCTGCTAAAGAGGTGGTTCAGGTCAGCAGGGGAAGTTGAGAGAGCTGGCCTAGCAGACCTGAGAGCAATCCTACGGAAGCAACTCTTGACCTTGCAGAGGGCAGAGTTTCACAGGAGGAGGCGGAGGGAGCAGGCCAGGAAGAGAAGTGCTTTCCTGGCCAATCCCTTCAAGTTGACCAAGCAGTTTCTTGGCCAGAAGAGGTCTGGCCGCCTTACCTGCTCCAAGGATGCCATCGACGAGCACCTCAAGGCCATGTACAGTGACCCTATCGGAGAACATCCGCTGGGTCCATGTGATGCACTGGCAGTGACCAGAGCCCACATCAGAGTTCAACCTCAAGGAAGCCCTGCCTTAGTGAAGTCGAGGAAGTGGTGCGGAGGGCACGGGCAAACTCAGCCCCAGGCCCAAGCGGAGTTCCGTATAAGGTCTATAAAAAATGCCCAAAGCTTAGACATCGGCTTTGGAAGGCTCTGAAAGTAATTTGGAGGAGAGGGAAGATAGCTCATTCATGGAGGTATGCAGAGTACCGAAGGACGAGAAGTCTGAGAACATCAACCAGTTATGCGTTATCTCCTTGCTGCTTGTTGAGCAAAATCTTCTTCAGCATTGTAGCCAAAAGACTCTCCAACTTCCTGTTGAGCAACAATTACATCGACACGTCAGTGCAGAAGGGAGGAATACCGGGAGTTTCAGGTTGTCTGGAACATACAGGTGTGGTAACACAACTCATCAGGGAAGCGAGAGAGGGGAAAGGGGACCTGGCGGTGCTGTGGCTGGACCTCGCCAATGCCTATGGCTCGATACCCCACAAGCTGGTGGAAGTAGCACTAGAAAGACATCATGTCCCCCAGAAGGTTAAGGAGCTCATCCTGGACTACTAAAGCAAGTTCAGTTTGAGAGTCTCCTCTGGTGAGTTGACATCAGACTGGCACCAGCTTCAAGTTGGAATAATCACTGGGTGCACAATCTCAGTGACCCTCTTTGCACTGGCAATGAACATGCTGGTCAAGGCAGCTGAACCAGAATGTAGAGGTCCTCTGAGCAAGTCAGGAGTAAGGCAACCTCCCATCAGAGCCTTCATGGACGACCTCACGGTCACAACAACAGCTGTACTCGGAGCCAGGTGGATCCTTCATGGGTTGGAGCGTGTCATGAGGTGGGCACGGATGAGCTTCAAACCGGCAAAGTCCAGGTCTCTGGTAATGAAGAAGGGCAGAGTCACAGACAAATTCCGCTTCAGCCTGGGAGAAGACCAGATTCCATCAGTCACTGAGAGGCCAGTGAAAAGCCTTGGTAAGGTCTTCAACTGCAGTCTGAAGGATGCAGATTCTATCAAGGCAACCAGTGTAGACCTAGAGAGCTGGCTAAGGGCAGTGGATAAGTCTGGGCTCCCAGGAAGATTTAAGGCCTGGATCTACCAGCATAGGATCCTCCCAAGAATACTCTGGCCTCTCCTTATCTACGAGGTCCCCATGACGGTGGTGGAAGCCTTCGAGCGGAGGGTGAGCAGTTATCTGTGAAGATGGCTAGGATTGCCACGCAGTCTGAGCAGCATTGGACTGTATGGCAACACCAACAAACTCAGGCTCCCTTTCCGCTCAGTCAGGGAGGAATTTATTGTAACACGGACACGGGAACACCTGCAGTACTCTGGATCCAGAGATGCCAAAGTGTCCGGGGCAGGGATTGTTGTGAGGACAGGGAGAAAGTGGAGGGCATCCGATGCGGTCCAGCAGGCAGAGTCACGGCTAAAGCACAAGGCTATCTTGGGGACAGTGGCACATGGCAGGGCTGGACTTGGGAGCCAACCAGCGATTCATTTCGACTGTGTCAGTGGAAGAGAGAAGCAGAGGTTGGTGCAGGAGGAGGTGCGAGCCTCAGTCGAGGAAGAGCGAACCAGCAGAGCAGTGGCCATGCGAAAGCAGGGCTCCTGGATGAAGTGGGAGCAGGCGATGGAACGAAGACTCACCTGGATGAACATCTGGCAGTGGAATCCTCAGAGGATCAAGTTCTTGATCCAGGGGGTATATGATGTTCTCCCAAGCCCATCCAACCTCCGCACATGGGGCAAAATAGAGACATCTGCATGCCCCCTGTGTTCCAAAACAGGCACGCTGGAACACATCCTGAGCAGCTGCTCCAGGGCGCTGAGCGAGGGTCGGTATCGATGGAGGCATGACAAGGTCCTCAAATCCATCGCAGAGGCAATTAGCAAAGGGATCAAAGACAGCAGATCCACTCACGCTACAGCCAAGGCCATCTGCTTTGTCAGGGAAGGACAGAGACTGGAGAGAGCACCTAAGAACTGCTCGGCGGGTTTGCTCTCCACGGCACGAGACTGGGGGATGACAGTTGACCTAGAGAGGCAGCTGAAGATTCCATCACACATCACCCAGTCCAGATTGAGACCAGATATCATCTTGATCTCAGAAGCTACAAAACAACTCTTCCTCCTGGAACTGACGGTTCCATGGGAGGAGAGAATGGAGGAGGCCCAGGAAAGAAAGAGGGAGAAGTACCAAGAGTTGGTGGAGGACTGTCAAAGGAACGGGTGGAAGACCAGGTGTATGCCAGTGGAGGTAGGCTGTCGGGGGTTTGCGAGCTACTCCCTGAGCAAAGCCTACGGAACACTAGGCATTATGGGTGAGAACCGCAAAAGGGCCATAGGCAACAACGTGGAGGCAGCTGAAAGAGCCTCCAGGTGGCTCTGGTTGAAACGGGGAGAGCAGTGGTTGTAGTGGGGGTAGCATGCCACTTGGACACAGGCTGAGAATTGATCACCTCGGTTGGGTCGCCTAGAAGAGGGTGTCTGTTGCAAGACCCGAAACACCCAATGAATCTAGGATACAACACTGATGATGTGTCCAAGTTTGAGCATCAGTAGATGTATTGTTTACCAGTACGATGAGATCCTCTCCGTGGGGGAGAGGATCAGCTGTGAGGTGACAAGGTGGTGGTCTGTGAAACCAACCGGACTGATGGTGCAGTGAACCAGTTGTGAGGTGAGGGTTTTGGAGATGTAGATCCTGTCCAGTCTGGCTGCACTGACCCTGTTGTTGCTGACCCGGACCCAGGTGTACTGTCTGGATCTGCTGTGCTTCACCCTGTAATTGTCCACTAGGTCCAGCTGGGAGATGACGGAGGTCAGGGTGCGGGCGGATTATGGGTGGGGCTCTTCACCGATCCTGTCAATACAGAAATCTGCGGTGCAGTTAAAGTCCTCTCCGATCACCAGCTGGTCCTGGTAGTGAGTCATTAGCTGGTCTTTTAAAATATTAAAAAAAATTCTATTTGCTCCAATGGTTGGAGCATAGACGTTAAAGGGTAGACGATGTTGTCCAAAAGCACTTTTAGTCATACTGAGTGAAATGCCCCTTGCCCCCTGGGAGAAATCAATACATTATGTGGATGGAAAAAGGTGCCTGACAACTGTAGCGGCCAAAGGACAGTAAAAACTCCAACCAATTGCAAGGCGCGGACCGCTCTTAAGAAACCAATCAAATCCCTTCGCCATTCTACCAGCCCCCTGCGCGTGCATTTCAATGGCGTGCACTGGCCCTGGTTCAGTGCGCGCGCGAGCATTGCCAAGGTGCTCTTGGCGCTTGCGGGCGTGCTGCACTCGTATGCGCGTTGTGTGCAGGGAAGTCAGAAAGGTTAATAACATTGGAGGCGATCACAAACTCCGTGCGCGTGGCGCTGCCATGCGCTCGTGTGTGGCGCTTCCGCGTCCAGTGCGTTCGCTCCCAACGGGAGCTCCTCCAATGGGGTGGGAGCTGGGTGGAGCCTTGGGGAGATGCTACATTCGTGCTACATGCTAGTTTTCCAAGATTGCAGACCCTGGCTTTAACAAAACAAAAATAGTGTTCGTGATTTCTGCTCTGACCACCAGTAGCCTGCCGTGCACCACCTCCTCACAGGACAGAATGTTCACATTGGCAGAATCTTTAAACAGCACAGCGACTCCAGCACTGGAGGTTGTCCCATGGCTGAAGGTGCAGGAGCCCCCCCACCACAAAGTCCAGTCACTCTCAACAGAGGGGGAGGTGTGGGTTTCCTGGAGACGTCCACCGTCTTCTGGTTGGATATTTCAGAGATCAGAGCTCTTTTCTGTCTCTGCCACCGTTAATGTTTAAGGAGCCTATGGTAAGACTGCTCATAAGGAGGAGAGAGAGAGACAGGATAGACAGACAACAAAGGGACAGGAGACGGTATGAGGAGAGACACACCTTGTGATGCATGATCATTTATTTCTTGGTCCTTTTAACTGTTGTCCTGCCAGCTTTCCTGGGTGCAGTTGTGTGTTTTTTGAGACGGAAGCGCTTGTTCTCTTCAAGGAGGTCGAACCCAACCTGCTTCTTCAAGCTGTTCACCGTTCTAATGAATTTCTCTACACCAGGGGTGGGGAATCCTGGTCCTGGAGGGCCGCAGCCCTGCATGTTTTCCATGTCTCCCTGCTTCAACACAGCTGATTGCAATGAGGCTCGTTATCTGGCTTTCTGCTGGACTTGGCCATGAATCTTCATTCCTTTCATTCATTTTTATTATTCATTTCAGGCAATCATATTCACCATTTGGGACACACATAATGAATACCCGTTCATCAACTGAAACCAAAAGAAACAAAATTTACAATATACTAAATGAAAACAAAAAATGCCTGAAAGGGAGTGTGAGGAAGAAAACTTATTAATCCCACCCCGATAATGTTCATATATAACATACAATATTTTTCCTGCAACTCATTTCAAAACGATTTCAAGACACATACTCATCTTTTATATACGGCAGCTTTGAACAGCAAATTAAACATGTCATAAGCAGTTGAGTGAAGTTAAGAACAATATACCAGCAATGGTAATGGACATTACCAACAATGATAAGAGAAGTAAACACTCATTGACAGCACCAATATACATTTAAGACCCTCTTCGAGCATATTGTGACCAGATCAACTGTTTATAGAGCAATTTGAATCTGTGAATATTAATACATTGTTTATATTGTAAACTCAGTCTGTTCCAGAGTTTCACTCCACGTACAGACACACAAAAACTTTTGCGAGTTGTTCGAACTCTGGGTAATGTGAACTCACCATAGCCTCTCAAATTATACGCTCCCTCCCGAATATCAAAAATCTTTTGTAAATTTGCGGGTAACATATTGTTAAAAGCTTTATATAGGATTATAGATGTATTATAATTGACAAGATCCTGAAATTTGAGCAACTTTGACTTAAGAAACAGTTCATGAGTATGATCCAGAAACCCAACCTTATGAATGATGCGCAATGCCCGTTTCTGCAATTTGAATAAGGGAATTGTTGTATTTTGGTAAGTGTTCCCCCATACTTCCACACAATATGTAAAATATGGCAGAACTAATGTACAGTACAGAGCACGGAGTGCATCCTCATCAAGGTATGGTTTAACTTTATTTAAAACTAAGAGGCTCTTTGAAATTTTGTTTTTGAATGTGTCTGACGTGGGATTTCCATGAAATTTTATTATCAATTGATTCGATTCAGGTGTGTTGAAGCAGGGAGACATGGAAAACATACAGGTCTGTGGCCCTCCAGGACCAGGATTCCCCACCCCTGCTCTATACTGTCAAAGTAGTCTGTCACCTTCACCTGTTTCTTATGATAAGTGTTGTCCATGGAACTGTTAATCTCTTCCAAAGTGTAGATGTCATTCTTATCTGAACCCTCAGCAACGGAGGAGATGTTAGAATCTTCTCCTTCCTCCTCCTCCATCTCCTCCTTTCTTGCACAGTACGCCTGAGTCGCCTCAACCACTCCCTCTCCATTTTCCTCACTGGAGACCCCCCCACCTGACTGGTCCCCACCTGACTGTCCTTCACCCGAGTCCCTCACTGTGGACCTCTGGTCCGCCGCAGAGGCTGACTGGGAGACTTTCTCCTGTACCTCCTCAACCAGGGAGCCCTCGACAGGTGCGATCCCCGCATCAATGCCGCGGGCTTCCGCGGGTCCCGCCTCAGCACAACAGTACCGTGCGCCCCGATAGGCCCCGCATCTGCGGGTCCCCCGTCAGCCCGCGTGCCCCAGCGGGCCCCACACGCCTCGGTGGCAGCATCCACGGAGTGCTGTGCTCCACCTGCAGCAGCAGCAACGTAGCTGCTGCTGTCACCAGCCCTCTGCTGTGCAGCGTGTGGACAGGAGACACGTTTATGGCCCACATCTCCACATTCAAAGCACTTCATGTGTCCAGAGCTCGCATAGACCATGTAGGACCCATCTCCATATCGGACCCGGAAGGAGACCTCCAGGGTCTGGGACGGAGAGTCCAGAAACATAAACACCTGTGAGTTTACATGCCCGATTTTAGAATCCTTACAACCCAAGTTTACTTTTTTGAAGCTGCTTGCAAGTTTACCGAACCTCCGGAGCTCGTGCTCCAGCTGCTCATCCGTGATGAACGGCGGCACCCCCCGGACACGGTGATCTGGGTAGAGGGGATCGACAACGGGAAGACCTGAACAAACATTTCCCGGATGAAAACTCTGCTCTCGATTGAAACACCTGAGCCTCACTTTTCATAAACACCACCACTCCTTTTTTTTATCCTGGAAGCATACATAAGGTTCTCATAGCCTATCTGTGCCCCCCAAGCCAGCAGAACCTCCTCCACCGACACCTGGTCCAGCGGGACCAGGCGGATTCCCTGGCAGAGGGACGGAGCCGGCGGCTCAGCGGCCACCGCCATTCCTCCCCGAACCCCTGACAACACCTTTACCAGTGAGTCGGTTCTCAGCCAGGCATGGTAGGAAACAGCGCCCACATACTGCAAAACGGCTCCGCTGCGCTGCACCGCGCAGTTCACAGCGCTCCGCAGCAATTACGCACCCATTGAAGTTAATGAAGTCGCAGGTAGAGCGCGCACACTGCCTGCATGAGTGCTGCGTCGAGCGTCCGCCCGCCGTCGTACTGCAGATGGCTCTCCGCACAACTTCGGTCCAGGTCTATTTTTGCCGGAGGCGCAGCGGAGCCGGAATCAATTTCCCATAATGTGAAAGCACCAATAGGAAACCAAAAGAGTGCAACATCCGTTTTATCAGAAAAAATGACTACAAAAGTTGACTTTTTTTATATTCCTAGGCATATTATTTATATAAATATCTATATACATTACTATTGAAGCTCTCACACATGTTTTTACATGTAAATAAAAGTGTAAATATACACTTTCATGGATGAGTGTTTTATTTTGAAACCTGAATACGCTCTGGCGTCGCAAAACAGAGGAGTAGTGGAAGTTTTTAAACTCGAGCAAGCATAGTTGACGAAAAGAAACTGATCCTGGAGGTACAAGAGCACAAAACACTCTCTGACACCAGTAATCCTTTTTATAAAGACACCAGCAGAAAGGAGAACACTTGGGCAACAACAGCTGAAGTTATTGGCGTGAGTGGTGAGTAAATTGTAACGATATAAAGTGCCTGTTCAAACATGTTTACATGGAGATCGTCAAGGAAACATAATCCCACACATGCGCTGAGCGCGTGCCTGGTCAAAAGGCGGAGTGCTGTGGCGCAGCCGTACCACATCAGGTAGGCGCACTAGTACGGCTGCGTGAGTGCTGCGACCTGCACGGCGCGGCATGGCGCAGCGGAGCCATTCAGCAGTATGTGGGCTAGGGGTGTCCTCAGATAGTCGACGATTCGACAATTCGTTCGAAGGGGCCTGATTCGACTGCCAATCACGCTGTCGAAGCATCGAAAAAATGTGGTTATTAAACGAGGACGATTCCATTACAGCTGTATGGGGGTGCTGAATGACTGATTTTACATAGAATTGCTTGGTTTTTTTCCCCAAATAAACATGATATAAAGCCTATTTGATATACATGTTAGCCTATCAAATATACTGTGGAAAAATTTACTTAACTTGTAGTTTTATTCAATATTCTATCTATTTAGTGTCTGTGAATCAACCACCATGGTGAGTGGCACAATCCCATTTTGCGCAGAGCTCCGTCACAGAGCAGCATCTTGGTGGTGATTTGGCTTAACTTTAAAAGTCTTACAATGTCGGAAAAAAACAGAACTTCAGACCAAGTCAAAGATGATCCAAAAAAAGTCAAATGCAAATTGTGTCCTTTCATATCACTTCACAACAACATGGCTTTCCACATTAAACGGGTAAGTAGCCAGATAATTGGGCTATTAAAAGACAGTTCTGTTACTCAATTCTCATTTTTAATGCTGACTTTTATTTCGTTTAATTGTAATATTTTAGGTTATTATTATATTACAATTTTTTATTTATCTAAAAGGCTAATTCTATTTAATTTAGTGTTTGTTTTTGCATGGATGTTGCGCTGCGAAACGGACCGACACAGTGCAAGTAAGCCTTTCATTTAATTTGAGCAGATAATGTGAGAAACTGTTTAGCCAAAAAATGTGAGCTTATCTGCAGAGATTATAGATACAAATAAATAACATGCTTGCCCGTTTGTTAGAAGAGGGTTTGGTTCTGGTCATTTGAACTATACTTCATTTGTTTGATGTTTAGAGTTACCAACACTTTGTTCCAGTCTGTGTTTCAGTGTGTCGGAAAAAAATAAGTGTTGTTTTACCTGCCTGCGCTGTTTTTTTTTTTCTAATTATTTGTATTTTTTATTATTATTAGTGCAATCAGGGCCGGCTGTGGGTATAGGCGCCCCGACGCTCTGTGTGCTGTGTGAGCACCACTCTGCATTGTGCTGCGCTGCTCCGACTCCCGGCTCTGCAGCCCCCCCCCCCCCCCCCCCCCCCCCCCCCCCCCCCCGCTCCGCTCCGCCAAACAAGATGATAGATTCGACTATCAGTCGACTATTGGCAGAATCGGACGAATCAGATTCGACTATGGAAATTCTTAGTCGGGGACACCTCTAATGTGGGCGCTCGGCGTTAAAGACGCTTATCTGATCAGCAGAGGAACAACAGGAGAAAAACACCCGAAAAACAGGTTGAAAATCCCGCCACGCTCTTTCAACCTCCACCTCTACAGACGCTCACGCTCACACTGCCACACTTTATGATGCTGTTTTAATGCTTTAATGAGTTTTTCGGCCTTCATGTTGGCCTAATGGCCGGAAGCCTTGGTGGAGGCTTGGAGCTCCAAGCAGGATGTCTGGGAAGAACTTCTGAAGATTTCATAACCAGTGGTTTTTTTTTTTTTTTTTTATTGCATTAAACTTCATCAAGGTCAGTCAGGTCTGAGAGGGCTTTCTCAATTGTTTGAATGAGCTCAATGATTTTCCTTGGTTGGTGTGTTCTGGTGCTCTTCCACAATCTCAATAGCGATGACTGCTTTATTTCCAAAATGATTTTCCAGCACACGTCGTCTTTTGTTCGGCAGTTTCCACTTCAGGAAGGTCTTCTTTGCCGTCCCCACCAAACTTTCCAGGTGTTCAATCATGAAATCAAAGGCTTCTTTGTTTCCACTAAGTTTAAAATGTGTGGCCTGGTCTGCCTCTGTTTCTGCTGTTTGCACTGCCAGTGTCAGCTCATATTCTCCATCGTTTTCCCATAATGTATTTTGGATGAGGTCTTTGAGCTCTTCCAGTTTCTTCACACAACATTGCAGATTTTACTAAGTCGGCTTTTTGAATTTAATTTAGCGCTTCTTTGTTCCGCTCAGATTTATTTTCTGCCAGGTATTGAGCTTCACCGTCATTATTTGCTTCAATGACATTGTTTATTTCAATTGTGAGTTTTGTGAAGCTTTCCTTGAGCTCCTCCTCAGACATTACAGTGTGTGTTCTGATTACTATATTTGCCAGTCTGGAAAATTGAGGTTATGCTGATGTTCTACTGGTTTTTAATTGCTTCAAGATTACAGTCGGCCATTTTGTGTTCCACTCACTGCTGGACTTTGTTCTTTTCCAGGTTTCAGAGATTTTCACTGCTGGTTTCTTACTGTCGACTGTTAGTGTTGTTACTCCCCTCGAGTTCAAATCAAGCGACAGAAGTTATTTGGTTTCAAACGGGCATTTATTTCTCCACCAGTCTTGTACAACTTGAACAAGCTGCTTTCCTTTTACAGTCTTAGTAATGCCATCAGGACTGATAAGAAAACAGACAACTGACATTAATAATTAAAAAACATCCACATTAAATAAATCAAACAGCAACATATGAACCAAACAATGAATTACATCTTAATTGGTGTCTACAGTCACATACATTCATAACACAAACTTTTAACACAGGAAAACAAAGAAAAAACTCATACTTCTTTGGCCTCATCAACTCAAGGGGGAGTAAAGTTGATCTTTAATGTCTCCTTCCTCAAACAAAAGACGCTTGTTGTCTTTAAACAACTTATGGGCTCTATGTACAACTCAACCACTTCCTGAACTTCAGGAGGCTCCTTGTTTCCTGTCTTTCGTGATAGGATGAGCTGATTAATGCAGGTGTATCTGAAGATGTTGCAGAGGTCAAACACACCTGCATTAATCAGCTCGTCCTATTCATGAAAGACAGGAAACAAGGAGCCTCCTGAAGTTCAGGAAGTGGTGAAGTTGTGCATAGAGAGCCGTCTCTTGCAGACTTCTCCTGCACAGCACTGCCTGTGGCTTTAAATGTGTCCGCCCCTTAAAGTGGTCCCACACGTAACAGTTTGAATACACTGAACAAAATAAGTTCCTCTCTAAATTTAAAGGATCTTTCTAACAAAATAAATTAACTTTATCTAAATTAACTTACTGATAATTATTGTGTATTCGCACTCTCTTTTACTTAAATGTTAAATGATAAACAAAAAAAAAAATAAGCCAGCTGTCTGTGATGGCAGCTACAGGTGTTTTTCACTGACACGATAGTTTTTCACTGACAAGTTAGTTTTTTTACTGACAAGGTGGTTATTCAATGTCGACTCCTCTGAATTTTTGTGCTACTCCAGACTTGAACGGAGTGTTCTCTTCAGATGGATGTTGCACAGGATTACACTCAAAGAACCAGTCCAAGTTCTCTTTCAATTCTTTTATTGTCATCACATCACCGTTACCTTTCCAGTTCTTTACGCTCCTTTAGTTGTCTGGGATTTTGTTGTTTCTTTACTTTATTAATTCTTTGGATCCTTAAGGTCCTTTAGTTTTCTTTTGAATTCTTCGACCCTTCAGCAGGTTCTTCGTTTGTCTAGACTCTTCATTAGTTCTTAGTCTTTAGCTCTTAGGTGAAAAA
Organism: Salarias fasciatus; assembly: GCF_902148845.1. Taxonomy (NCBI): domain Eukaryota; kingdom Metazoa; phylum Chordata; class Actinopteri; order Blenniiformes; family Blenniidae; genus Salarias; species Salarias fasciatus. Next base: position 28,753,300 of record NC_043766.1, on the reverse strand, counting down.
CCAGCTGTCCATCCACGGATGAAGAGGTTTTGCACAGACAGAGAGGAACACTTCTGTTTAAATGAACAGTTTGTGTGAGCTGTGTCCTGCTTTGTGAGCTGTGTCCTGCTTCATGCAGGAAGGCTGAAAAGCAGACGTCTGTCACGGGTGCGAGGTGGAAGGACCCAGGCGCAGGCAGCCAGGCGGGGTACAAAGTCTTTTATTTCCAAAATAACTCAGGAACACATGAACAAAAGGCAAACAGAGCTGAGGTGCGGGCAGGGACACGGACGCACACAGACAGACCCACAAGGAGCCGACAAGACACACCAGGAGCACGGGACTTAAATACAGGGCAGGGCAGGAGAGGCACATTAGGGAGTTAACGAGACAGAAGACCAGACAGGAGAACAAGAGGAGCAAGCAGGTGACCAGGAAGGAGAACATGAGGGCAGACAAACAAAACAGGACCCGAGTGCCCCCACATGGGTGCAGGGGCACAGGGCGTGACAGTACCCCCCTCCTAATGTGCGCCTCCTGGCGCACAACAAGGCAACCCTCCCGGGCAGAGGGGGGCAGACGGGACGGGACAGAAACCAGACTCAGACGGGGAACACACAGAACCGGGACTGGTGTGCTGCGCTCCCTCAGGCAGCCAGCACAGGACTGGTGTGCTGCGCTCCCTCGGGCAGCCAGCACGGGACAGGAACAGAACAGAGACCTGGACGGGTCGGAACCGCACCTAGCAGACAGGACGGGAACTGGGAAGGGTCGGAACTGCACCTAAGCAGACAGGACAAACAGGAACAGGACGGGTCGGAACTGCACGCCGGCAGTGAACGGGAACGCTGGCAGCAGACAGGAACAGGACGGGTCAGAACTCCTCCCTCCCCAAACGCCATCCAGGAAGGGAGAAGCGGGGGAAACAGTCCTCAGCTGATCCGGGGACGAGCAGCCTCGCCGGCACATGCCCAGTGGGCGCGGGCTTCTTTCGCCGGGGCAAGCAGCCTCGTCGGCACACACCCCAGAGGGGGCGCAGGCTTCTTTCGTCGGCGGGGGGCCATAGGCACACTGTCCGGGGGCGAGCAGCTTCGCCAACACACAATCTGGGGGCGAGCTTCTTTCGCCGGCGGGGGGCCATAAGCACAAAGTCCGGGGACGAGCAGCTTCGGCGGTGGCCAGAGGCAGATGATCCGGGGCGGGTGGAGCACCGCCACCGAAGGGCTGGAGACTTACTGCCTGCTGGGTCCAGAGATGGTCGGCTCCTTCTGTCACGGGTGCGGTCACAACAAGGCAACCATCCCTGTCTGCTGACGTGCAGCCCCGACCCGTTCCTGTTTGCTGCTGGCGACCCGTTCTTGTTTGCTGCCGGCGACCCATTCCTGTTTGCTGCCGGCGTCCAGTCCCAACCCGTCCCGTTCCGTGCTGACTGCCCGAGGGAGCGCAGCACACCTCGTTCTGGTTCTGCCTGTCCCCGTCCCCGTCCAAGTCTGAGTCCTGTCCCCATCCGAGTCTGAGTCCTGTCCCCATCCGAGTCTGTACCCCTCTGCCTGGGATGGTTGCCCCCCTATTTAAGTCCTGCTCTCCTGGTGTGTCTTGTCGGCTCCTTGTGCGTCTGTCTGCGTGCGTCCGTGTCCCTGCCTGCACCTCAGCTTTTGTTACAGCCTTTTTGAGTTTCCTGAGTTCCTGACCACCTGAGTTTCCGGAAATAAAGACCCTTTTCAACTCTGCCTGCTGCCTGCGCCTGGGTCCTTCCACCTCGCACCCGTGACAATGTCGGTGTTGTTACTGGAGCAAGGAGCGTTAGCTGGAGCATTAGTCGACCTAGTCAGGCGGGCTAACACGCTGTGGTTGGCGGACTGGCCAGTGTTTCTGGGAGGACGGCAAGTAGAAGACTAGATGGAGCTGCCAAAGAGAAAGCCCCGCAGGGAGCCATGGTGGACGTACCTCGGGCGAGGCTGGAGGCAGATGTCCAAATGAAGGTTTAAAGCTGCCGGTGGAGGTCCGGACCATTGAAAGCGGAGCCTGAGAAGCTCCGCCACCGAGGACTGCAGGATTCCTTCTAGAGGTAGATGGAGGAGTGAGAAGACAGTCCAGACTAATATGAACCACACAAAAACCCTGCAGGCCCACATTGTGGAGCGCTGTCTCCTGAGAAACCCCAGGTCCTCCAGCTTCTTCTTGTAATGTTCAACTGTTCCCTCCAGTTTTGACACTTTGTCTGACAAGTGCCTGAGGACATACACTGAATGTACAATGAAATTCATCCTCTTCATTTAACCCATCCTTCAATGCCGCTGAAGTATTCCTTAAGGAGCAGTGGGCAGCTGCCGAGAATGCCCGGGGACCCATCTCCAGATGTAGAGCCAGACTAATGGTCAGAATCACCTGACTGGAGGATTAACCTATCCTGCATGTTGGATGGGGGAAACCCATCCAGACACGGGGAGGAACATGCAAACTCCACACAGAAAGACCCACATGGCCCGGGCATCGAACCCGTGAACTTCTTGCTGGTGAGGCAAGAGCGCGAACCACTCATCCACTGCGCTGCAAACCTCTCGAACCATGCGCTGCACAACTTTTTCTGCATGCTTGACAGCTGAAGCTGAGCTGGCTGCTTTAGCTGCAAGACAAAGATCACTGGATGAAATCATGCGCTCAAGGAATAAAAGCTCCGCAAAAGGAAGGAAGAGTACAACTGGAAGAAGAAGCGGAGAAACTGTGCAAAAGGAAAGAGAAATTACAACTGGAAAGTGAGATCACAGGGAAAATGGCAAAATTAAACATTCTCAGAACACAAAGCATGTCAAGTGGAAAAAGGTCATCAAAGGAGTTAGATGTAATGAATTCTTATTTGAAAAAAGGAAAAGCACAACAGCAGCTCAGTGTGATGGCAGAAGAATTCCCTTCCTCGGCAGCTGTAAAACCAAAACTTATGAAGGATGGAAATCAGTCAAATAAGCACACAGTGGTGAAAAATATAACATCCTCACACAATGAAGTGCCACAATGCTCAGTGTTTGAAAATGTGGCAGTCAACACAGGGCCGGCGATTAGGCTGGGCATCCGGGGCACTTGCCCAGGGCGCCGAGCCATAGGGGGCGCCTGACGCCGTGAGGGGTGCCGGCCAGGGTGTGCCGCTGCGACAGCCCGTTTGAGCAGCGCACTGCTTGGCTGCCCCCCCCCCCCCCCCCAACAACAAGGGGACCCTCCGCGACACTACCACGGGGCGCTCGTGTCGGCCTTGCCCGGGGCGTCTGAGAAGCCGGCGCCGGCCCTGAGCCAACACACAGTACAGTCATCATCAGCTCAACTCAAACTCAAACAGAAATGCACCTGATGTGGAAAACAATGATGCTCTTGGCATTACAAGGAAGCAAAATGAAATAACAACCTTGCTTGTACAACAATGCCTCGAAGCCCTACCAAAGCCAGAGATCCCAATATGTGATGGCGATCCATTAAAATACCACACATTCATAAGAGCATTTGAAAACGAGTTGAGAGAAACACCACAAAAAACTCAGACCGGCTGTACTTCCTGGAACAGCACACTAAAGGACAAGCCAGAGAAGTGGTGAGGAGCTGTCAACTAGGGATGAGCCGAATACTCGTTTTAAACGAGTACTCGTTACGGATAATGCATTTTTTTCGAATCCGAGTACAGCCCGAGCATTGTCTGTCATTATTCGTACTCGTGCTGATGGGAAATCCTCATTGGTCCTTCATTCTGCTCCGTGCTCCACCGAGACGGCAGGATCCTTGTGAGAGAAGCCAATCGGAGCTGATAAATTAAAAATGCGGCATTGTATTTCTTTGTAGCGTGCATTGTGCCTGAGGAAAACCTTATAAGGTCGAAACGTCGGGCGATTGTGCTTGCTCGGGTTTTTTTTTTTCTGGGGTTTTTAAGTTTCGTTTTCCCTCTCGTTTTTTTTTTCTTTCCTTTTTTCTCTTCTTTTTTATAATAATTTGGGCTTGTGCTCCACTGGGAGGGTGTGATCTGTGGGAGAGAGATGATAACTGGACCGAGGTCCATGTCCTGGTCATGTCCGTGGCACTGCAGCCGCGGACATGACCAGGAAGCTCAGCAGGGGCGTATGAGAGGTTTCCCTGGACGCTGGGGAGATTCCGGTGGGGATAGTGGGGGGAGGCATTCATACAATTAAAATATTCATGTTCTGACTCAATAAAAAATACTTTGTCTGTAAATAGTTCCTTTACTATTGTGACCAAAAATATTCAAATTTTATTTCTGAGGGTTTTGTGTGAATAAATAATCATTTATATAACTTTAAAAATATTCATGTTCTGACTAAAAAAAAAAAAAAAAAAAATCTGTACATTGTATCATTGAGACTGTTATGTAAATAGTTTTCAAATGAAGAATCAATATAGCAACTTCTGAGCAATCCATATCAATTTCAGACTTAAAATAGTGCACCAATTTCTGCCCCAGCCCGTTTCTAGTTGAGCCACGCCCACTTCCGGTTTAGACCACGCCCCCTCCGAGTACAGATACGGATACAGATAATTTGGATGGGTAAACAGATACAGATAGTGGTGTACTCGCTCATCCCTACTGTCAACACATGAACCCAGATCGTGGATATTTGAGAGCCAAGACTTTATTAAAGGAGCAGTGTGGTAATGAGCACAAGGTTGCTTGCTGTTACATGGAGAAAGCCCTTTCATGGCCTGCAATAAAACCAGAGGACGGGAAGGCACTACTGGACTACAGTCTATTCCTCAGAGGCTGCTGTAACACCATGGATGATGTGCTGTATCTCCATGTCCTGGACATGCCTTCAAACATGCTGAACATTGTGAGGAAGTTGTCATACAAGCTCAGAAATGGATGAAGAACTCAAGCTTGTGAGCTGCAGGAACATCAGCAACGAAGAGCAAAGTTCGCTGATATTGTAGACTTCATTGAAAAACAAGTCAAAATTCTAGCTGATCCTGTTTTTGACAATATACAAAATCCAGCTATGTAAACGTACGAACCAAGGTTACAGCCTCAAGCCAAAGGATCCAGCTTTGCTACCACATTTGGACAGGTGAAGAACAACCCTCAGCCTGCAAAGAAAGACAAAGAAATCAAAACACCAGAAATGGACACGTGCATATTCTGTGGAGCAGGACACACTTTGGATATATGTGCACAGTTGGGAAGAATGGCACACCAGGAGTAGATTAAGTTTTTACAGGAAAACGGTGTTTGCTTTGGCTGTTTGTGTATAGGAAACATCTATAAGCACTGCCTCAAAAGGATTTCCTGTTTGAAGTGTCACCTGAACCACCTCACTGTCTTCCAAAAATTGTAGTGTTTATCTGCAGGAAGGAATAGTTGTACTCCTCACAGTATACGGCGAACTGTATCGGCATATTTTGCACACGGTTATTGTTTTATCCACAATCTTCTCACTGTCCTCTCGTCGTTCACATGGGAAGCCAAATTAGGTCCACACAACCAATTTATTTGATGAAGGACCGATAGCCTAGCAGGTCTTCCTCCATATTGAAATAAGTGTTTTGCTACGGTAGACGAGGAGGGTCAAAAATCATCATTCTCAGTGGTGTGCGGCGCCCTCTCGCGTTTTTTATTTCATTAAATTATTTCGTGCATCTTTGAATTTTATTTCAGCATTTTTTTTTATTTACACCTTCAGTACACACAGGAGTCCATGACAGTGTCTATAAGGAATATCTCAAAGAAGAAGGATGTTGAAAAATGGCTTCACCTGAAACACATTCAACTACCTGAAATCAATACAGGAATTGAGCTCCTCATTGGAACGAATGTACCAGAAGCCCTGGAGCCATTGGAGGTAGTGCATAGTGTGAATGAGGACCTTTTGCTACAAGGACCAGGCTGGGATGGACCGTAAATGGACCACTAGGAGGCAGCAGTGAGGTGACTGCAGTAATCGGCCACTAACAACAGTCAACAAGGTCTCTATTGACCACGGGAGCTTGGGTCATGTGACGGCATGCGGTGATTGTCAGGAAGCTATAGAAGGGTGTGTTTACCTGCAGGCTGCAGGAGAGAGGACAGCGGGTGCCATAACTTTTTGTTGACCGCATGTTCGCACGTCCGTGTGTTATCACATGCCCGTGTACATCCTGCTTACCTGATGCAGCCACAGTGTGTGTGTGTGTAAGCAGCAATTAAACCACCTAGATTGCATCCCGTGTCGTCAGTGTGTTTCCTGGCTTTCTGGATAACTCAGCAGCACGTCAGACATTTCTGGACCCTGACTTTCCTCTCGCGCAACAAAGTTGGTTTAGAGTCACCACATACTTTATTCTTCTATCTTCATGGAAACAAGAAAAAAAAAAAACTTTTTCTGAAATGATGCTACTGCACACAACACCTGTGGTAAATAGTTCTGCACATGTGTGAGTAGATGGCAGTGTCCAGAGTGGCATGACTCCCACTCCATAATATTCTGGGACTTAGTAGTTTGAGGGTTGGCAGTCACCTGTCATAGCAATACAACTTTGTGGTTTGTCTATATGGATGTCTGTGTACTTACCATTGTTAAAAATGCATTGTTCTCTGTGCATGTGTTTTGTTACAAAAGCAATCAAAATTGCAAACTTGTGACCTGGTATGATAGCTACATATTTTTCAGCATTTCTGCCATTTTGGTGTCAGTGACCATCATTGTCAAAAGGTTGCCCTGTAAATACAGCACTTTTCTGAAACGAAAATGCAAAAACAATGTGCTCTCTCATGAAAAGTTTCCATCTTTCTTTGAATCAGTGTTTTGGGGCTGGGATGTGTGGAAAAAAGGGTTAAGACCTTACAAAAACTATAGGGTGGTTGTGGCTTTTACTGTTAAGTCTATGTCAAAATATGTGTCAAACAATGGCTCATTGTCAACTTTCTGTAGAGCTTGATGAAAACTTTGTCATTTGAATCATTTGTTGGAGCATGAAGAAATGTATCTCATTCACCAATTTGAAAAAAAAAAAAAAAAAGTAATTATTGAGTCATTTCACCTTCCCGTAATCATAGTGTTATGTTGTCAGTTTTGGTTGAATAGAAATGAGTGATTTCACATTGTGCTCTGTCCTTTCTTATATGCAATCTACAGAGTAATTAATTAATATATATATATATATATATATATATATATATATATATATATATATATATATATATATATATATATATATATATCAGTGGTGGGCCGTCAGGGCCTGCAAAGCCTTCTCTGCTGGCCTAAAAATTATCTGAATTACAGACTGATGTAAATTATATTTTGTCCATAAATAATTAATAAATGATTCCAAACGGTATGCTCCAGTTCCTTTCATAGTTTTCCCGTGGTTGCGCTGCTTCCAGACATGTTTTTTTTCATATTAAATAATTTAACCAATCAGATTTCAGGCATCATCTGTTGCTAGGGTCAAAGAAATCTGCCCGAGGCCTTCGCTATCCGTTCCCGATGGCGCAGTGAAGTAAAGTGAAGTGTCAAACAGACAGCTGCTTCAACCAATCAGACAGTTGCTTCAACCAATCAACAGTTGCTTCAACTAATCAGATTTCGAATTGGTGACTCAGCGCCTTCTAGCTTCTAACAACCGCATATCCAGGCCCTCTGATTTACATTCACCAAGAGATACAGTAGGGGGCGGTATGCACCTAAGTTGTTGGTCGCCTACCGCAATTATTCCAAAGAAGAAGAAGAAGAAGCCCTGAAGAGAAATAAAACTTACGCCAGAAATACCACAGGGCAAGCTGGACTTTCAGCCCTGGCTTTATGGAACTGAAACGCACGGATAATCTATATGACAGAGCAATTGAACTCTTTTTGAAGAAGGAAAGGAGGATGTATTTTGTTTTCAAATAATCGGGATTTTGGTGAGTAAAATGTTCCTCTTTTCCTAAATAATATTGCTGTTTTATTAAGTTGTTGATGCTCATTGTATGTGCACAGATGTAGTAGGAGAATTGTGCACTTCAGCAAAGGCATTTATTCTGGCTGCACAAGTATCTATCTGCTGTGCAACAACTCTTTATGTGCATATCTGCATAATAAGATTTTTTTTGTAGACAAAATAGTTATTGAGAGGTGGATTGGTTCAGGCGGATCTGTTCTGAAGGCCTTAGTGTGAAATGCACGGTCCACCACTGATATATATATATATATATAGGGGAGAGTGGGGTAAGTAGTGCCAATTTTTACTTAAAGTGCCTTTTACACAAGGGGATTATAGGAATACCTGCAACTAAAATATGTTCATACAGTTTAGGATGTTGTGCATCCCTGGGAGCAGTCACTTTGGATCTTAAATAAACTGTGTGAGAAATATAGCTTTGGAAAAAAAAGTGGTTTTGTGGCACAACTTGCCCCAAGTGCGGGGTAAATTGTGCCATTAGTCAGAATACACTGGGGTAAATTGTGCCACTGATAACTGAAGTAAAAAAGATAATTTTAATATCAAAAATTTAGTGTTTTGTAATGTTTTTTGTATTTTTCATATGGACCAACTGTGTCTGAAATAAAGTTTATATAAAAATGATAATGCTAGATGAAAACAAGACAAATTAAATACAAAAGTACTTGTTTAATGCTTATTTAAAGTTTTAACATAATCAAAGGCCAATTTGCTTCAACAAGGCCTAGTGCCACATCAACACATGCTAAGAACAGAATAAAAAATCAAAAATGAGCACCTGACTGCATCTGCATCTGAATATCTTCACAGATTCGACCTACTGGACATTCCACTTGTCAATGCTGCAGTGGAATATGAACTTGCGCTCCCTTCTGGCTCTATCACCACTCTTTTATGGTGTGGGAAATTTTTTAAGCACATCACCTCGAGGGATGACTCCTTCATCATTCTCTCTAAATGTGAAGATGGACTTTCCATCAACAGGTCTCATAACTTTGCTTCAGAAACTTTGAAAAGTTGGAGCCCTGTCTGTCTTCCTTTTGTATCTGCGTGACATGATGGATTCTGATCTGAAATTAAGAATGACACATAGTTTTAGTGATCAAATGGAAGACTAAGATGTACAATAACAGTAAATTCAAAAAAAGTAATATATAGCAAATAATCATAAGTTAGGTTAAGTTGTGCCAGTGGCACAACTTACCCCAGGTCCTTTGGCACAAATTACCCCAGGCCCACCTTTTTGAAAAAAATGCATCCCCCAGCTGTTCTGAGCTAGCATCATGTGAACTGTATAGACTCATGATGTAGTTTACTAAAGCAATTAAACATGTGTGAAATGTTTTCAAAGTTTTCTATAATTGTTCAAACACAGCAATCAAAAAAACCTTAACCATAGAAATTTTACTTTGGAGGGCAAAAAAATGTTTTTTGAACTTAAATGTGCTTACCTCTCAAGCCATGTGTCTCCCTTTTTTGCAAGATGAGCGGAATGGATGCCTCTTCAAAAATATGTGGTCACATGACCAAAAACTACTATGGTTTTCTAAATAATAGGGGTGGCACTACTTGCCCCTTGGCACAAATTACCCCGCTCTCCCCTATATATATATATATATATATATATATATATATATATATATATATATATATATATATATATATATTAAGGCTGTGACTTTAACGCGTTAGTTACAATTAATTAATTACAGAAATTTTAACGCGATAAAAAAATTATCGCAAATTGTCGCGGAACGTTTGTCACCGGACGAGTTTCACCCGGACATATTTCGCTGTTACACAACAACGAAACAGCTCCCGACTTGGTGACTTTCTCGTTAAATCTGGCGACTTTCCAAAGCCTCCTGGCGACTTTTTTTGTCAAAAGCGACTAGCAACAAATTTAGCGACTTTTTCTGGAGCTCTGGAGACGTGACAGGACGTCTCGTTCTGCAGCTGCTGTCCTCAATGAGCTGCGGTGCTGCGTGAGCCCCTCCCCCGTCCCAAAGCACTCACAGGCGGCCAGTCTCGGCAGCGCCCCCTGCTGCAGTCAGAGCAGAGAGGAGACCCACACCACTCCTCCACACTTAAAATGAATCGCGTGTGCGCAAATACGCCACTGCTCACTTGCTGACAAACCAAGAATCAACAGAAGAAAGTTCATTTGTAGTTCTAAACATATTTAGGGTGTTTTTTAACTCACATTTTGCTTCTCCCATGACGTTATTCCTCTCTCCTACAGCGTCCATTACAATTACATGCAAATTGCAAATTAGGTAACGACCTCATCTAGCGACTTCTGGCGACTTTTAGGACAGCCAATAGTGACTTTCCTTACTGGGGAGTTGGCAACACTGCTCCCGAAGACAGCGCACTACTTGGTCTCGTGCACAGAAAATTTAGATTTAAAAAGCCAGCAGATGGCAGCGTGGATAAAACCAAAGCTGTATGCACATTGTGCAGCAAAGAATTTGCATACCATCGCAGCACATCGAGCCTGCAATATCATCTGAATGCTAAGCATGTCGCAGTAGCGGCCAACACGCAAGCCTCGCATACAGCTAGAGTTGAAGAGGTTGTCACTCTGACTACTTCAAGGACCCTCGCCCAGCCCAACAAAAGTTGCACTAATCAATGTGTATTGGTTTATTTGTCTTGGTTAAATTCCTCCTTCCTTGCTGAAAAAATGAACAGTGTTTTGTTGCTTAAGCTTATGTATCACTATATTGATTCACTATGCCAAAATCCATTAGAAAAAGAAAGGTTCTCACTGATCTTGGGTCAAATATCGATATGCGATTAATTGAGATTAATTAATTACAAAGGCACTAATTAATTAGATTAATTTTTTTAATCGAGTCCCACCCCTAATATATATATATATGTATATTAATGCAAAATGGTATGAATTGGGGCAACAACAAAAAAAAGATATTTTCCTGCAACAGGTACCACACCAAAACACCTGACAAACACGTCATTACCCTAAGGTGAATACAGATTATTTCCTGTGATGTAATTGTATGCCAGAAAATAAATGGAACAAATCAAATAGAAGCTGGATGAGAGCTTTTGTATTGTTTTTCATTATCCCTCATTTCTATCAAGACACTGCATCATCTCAGTCTGCAGACCCATGATGTCGCACAACAGGAAACTCCAACTGCTTGAAACAATTAAGTCATTTTCTCTTGCCACTGAGCCGAAATTGTGTTGTTGTTGTTCTTTTCGGAAGTCTGAATCGCAAATGCTGAAAACAGCAGCTTCAATCTCCCTATTTCCAGGGAGTTTGAGGCTGTTGTTTTCGGCATTTCCGATTTTTTGGGGGGGTGATTAAATTTCTTTCTCGAAGCCCTTTTATGAACCACTCTAGTATTTGCAGTTTATCTGTCACTCTAATGAGGCTGCTTTTTCCCGTTTGCCCCTCCCTCCCTCGGGGTGTATGAAAGAATTTAAATCTATCAAATTATGCAATCCTACTGCACTTGGGAAACTAATGAAAAGAAGGCAGTGGGAAATTAATTTGAAGTGATTTTAAAGAAAAGGCTGCAGCAAGAAAACTCTAGTATTGCTGAGTGTGAAAAAGCATGACAGACCCTTAGAAAATCTGTTTTCCTCAACATTGCAATAAAAGTTGCCTTTTAATATTGTATGTAGGGAAGACCGGGGACATTTGTAACACTTTTTGTTTCCGCAAGTGTAACTCGGTTGTTGTTTGTGCTGGAGATCTCAGATTGAACATGCAGTAGTACCTATATTTGTCTGCTATGAAATATATTCACTTGTACTTTTAATGCACCATGATAAATTATTTTATGATATTTAGGGCGACAGTAGCTCAGTTGGTAGAGCAGGTTGTCTTATAACTGGAAGGTTGGCGGTTCGATCCCCGCTCCCGCAGGCGTAAACTGTCGTTGTGTCCTTGGGCAAGACACTTCACCCACCTTGCCTAGTATGAAAGTTGTGAGAGTGAATGGTTGGTGGTGGTCGGAGGGGCCGATGGTGCAGATTGGCAGCCTCGCTTCCGTCAGTCTACCCCAGGGCAGCTGTGGCTACAGTAGTAGCTTACCACCACCCAGTATGGAGTGAATGAATAATGCAATGTAAAGCGTCTTTGAGTGTCCTGAAAAGTGCTATATAAAACCAATGCATTATTATTATTAACACCAGATCAACTCCCTTTCATCAGAAGGCAGTGGAGATTCTGCTATGGGCAGATTGGCACTTGTCCTCTCTGAGAGTGCAACACATGCCAGGTGCACTCAATGTCGGCGTGGACAGGATGTCTCGGGGAGGCCCACTGCCCGACGAGTGGAGCCTGTCATGTTGTCAATGCCATGTTGTCCACTATCCAGAGTGCCAGGGCCTACAGGTCTCGGGGGCACCTCTTCGCGTCGTGGTGCTCAGAGAAGGGTTTGGACCCCGGCTCCTGCACACTCGACAGGGTTCTGGAGTTTCTGCAGGATTTGCTGGATAGCGGTCACTCTGCTTCCACCTTTGCGATGTTTGCATCGGCCATCACGATGGGCCACGAAGGCCTTGGGCGCTTCTTGGCACACAGCCACCCACTGGTGAAGCAGTTTCTGCATGGTGTGTGAAGGCTGAGGCCTCCCCCAAGACATGTAGTTCCCCCGTGGGACCTCTACACCGTGTTGGATTGCCTGGGGGTGCCCCCCTTCGAGCCTGCCGACACTGTTAAAAAAACATCTTTAAGATACAAATGAAATAATTTAGGCTCAACACTGACCCCTGGGGGACCCCACAAGCAATGTCAAGACATCTGGAGGAGAACTCTCCCATTTGAACATATTGTACTCTGTTGCTTAAGTAACTCTCGACCCCTCTGCTGGCCCCGGCTACTGCACGTGCATACAGGTGCAGTTTGATCAACAGACCGGTGATGACCAGATCGTTCATTCTGGAGTACTGCTCCAAATCATCCACCCTCCGCTCCAGTTCAGCAATCTGTTTGTCTTTAGCTTCACACCCATACTCACCCCCCCCCCCCCCCCCCCACACACACACACACACAACGACACACACATACACCCATACCCATACCCCCCCACACCCGCACATCTATCCACACACCAACACACTCATACACACACACACACACACACACACACACATACACACAATCACACATACACACACGCATGCACATCCACACACACACACACACACACATACTCACACCCATACACTCATACACTTGCATACTCATCATCATACTCACACACCTTCACTCTCACATCCCCACTCCAATCTGTCAGTGGCAGGAGGGTCACCGCACCACCCGGGCCCTGGCCAGGTCACCACCAGGCCACCAAAGCACTTCAACCTCCATCAGTCCAACCGCACCTAGGAAGAGGCCCCCCCACCCCCGACTCAACCTGGGGTGCCAAGCCGGAACGAGCGAGACGAATCCTCTTCGCAACCCTCTGCCCCGCCTTGGGTGTTGGATGTGCGTATGAATTGCGCATTTCTGGATTGTTAGTTGTTGTGTGTGAATCTAAAGTGCAAGTTAAAATTGAGGGGGAGCTCCAACCCAGGCGTTCTACCGCTGTCAGGCAGGGACCAATGTGTTTTTACTTTGGATGGAAGGGCGCAACACAGTTCGACCGGCCCCACTTTTAAGCGTCCAGAGGAAAGAGTTCAAGGTTTGGGAGGGGAGTGTGTTGATTGGATAACGGGGCCAAAGCTGAATTGTGAGGGACAAAACACAAAGAGGAGCCACTACAATAACATGTTCTACCAGCCTGAACAGTGCGGTGCAAGTTCCACGCTTGGGTCAATCTTCCAGACACAATCCTCAGGCTTTTATGCCCAGATTAGGCCTCCTGGCTTGCCATCACCTGGCCAATTCCGCACTTTAATAATCACACAGCTTATTTTTGTGCGTGTGCATGTGTGTGTGTGTGTGTGTGTGCGCTTACCTACAAAGATTCTACAATTCTACGATTTCATTTCGCAGATGCTTTTGTTCAAAGTGACGTACAACACAAGCAAAAATTCAGACATAAGAAAGAAACCATTAGTAAGAGCTTCAATTGCTTCAAGTGCGATTGGTCAAGGGAGTTGCCATCAAGTTGCAGAAGAGGTGCCCCCCCCCCCCCTTTTTTTTTTTTTTTTTGTCAACTTAGTCAGTGGTACATAAGTGCTAAGTTTTGGACCACCTGACTTATTCTACCCCAAAGGTGGAGTCACATTAAGTCCCTGGGTGTTCTCTGAACAACTGAGTCTTCAATTGTCTCTTGAAAGTAGAAAGGGACTCTGCAGAACCCAGACAGAGTTAGGTAGTTCGTTCCACCATTTGGGAACAACAGAGGAGAAGAGTCTGGCAAGAGATTTAGAGCCGTGCTGGGCTGGAAGCACCAGGTGTCTCTCGCATGCAGAGCGAAGTGGGCATGAAGGAGAACAGACCTGGATCAGGGAATCCAGGTAGGCCGGAGCCGTTCTTGTAAGTGTTTTGTAAGCCAGGAGGAGAGATTTGAATTTGATTCTGGCTGCAACTGGAAGCCAATGAAGGGAGATCAACAGAGGAGTGACATGAGCTCTTTTTGGCTGGTTGAAGACCAGACGTGCTGCTGCATTCTGGATCATCTGTAGAGGTTTGACTGTACATGCAGGGAGACCTGCCAGAAGAGAGTTGCAGTAGTCAATGCATGATATCACGAGAGCCTGAATTAGAAGTTGTGTGGCCTGTTGGGTCAGGAAGGGTCTGATCTTCCTGATGTTGTAGAGGGCATAACGACAAGACGGAAGAAACTGAGGCCACATGAACCTTGAAGCTTAGCTGGTCATCAATCGTGACACTCAGGTTTCTGGCTGAGTTTGTGGGCACAATGCTCAAGTGAAGTTGAACACTGATCTGAGGCTGGACAGATGGGCAAGCTGGAAAGACCATGAGTTCAGTCTTAGACAGATTTAGCTGAAAGTGGTGTTCCTTCATCCATGTGGAGATATCAGCCAGACATGCTAAGACTGTTGTGCCGTGGAAAAGAGAGGAAGAGCCGAGTGTCGTCAGCATAACAGTGGTCGGAGAAGCCATGGGAGCAAGTCTCTGCACCAAGTGAGGTGGTGTACAGAGAGAAGAGTAAGGGACCAAGCACAGACCCCTGAGGGACCCCTGTTGATAGGCCATGTGCTCTTGACACCTCCCCTCGCCATGACACTCTGAAAGATCTGCCTGTGAGGTAGGACTTGAACCACAACAGGACAGAACCTGAGAGGCCGAGGTCAGAGTGTGTGGAGAGGAGGATTTGATGGTTCACGGTGTCAAAGGCAGCAGGCAAGTCCAGCAGCAGTAGGACAGAGGACTGACCAGCAGCTCTTGCCAGCCACAGAGATTCTGTGACTGAAAGGAGTGCAGTCTTGGTGGAGTGGTCGCATCTGAAACCTGACTGAAAAGGGTCAAGTAGGTTGTTGTTCCACAGGTGTACAGAGACTTGGCTAAATACTGAGCGCTCCAGTATTTGACAGGAATGATAGAAGTGAAACTGGCCTTTAGTTTTCAACCTGGGCTGGATTGAGATGAGGTTTTTTTGAGCAGTGGGGTGATGCGGGCTTGTTTAAAAGTAACAGGAAAAATGCTGGTTTCCAGGGAGGAATTGACAATGTACGTGACTGCAGGTTTGATTATGGGCAAGATGGTCTGCAGAATGCTGGTGGGTATTGGATCGAGGGGACATGTTGTAGGTTTTGAGCTCAGAAGAAGTCTGGAGACCTCATCCTCACTAGGGCTGGGTACCATTTAACGGTACCTCAGTGGTACCGACCGAAAAACTTCGGTATATACTGGTGCCGAACAAGAGACATGCGTACGGGTATCAGTTTCGGTTCTTAAAGTGGCTGCGAGGTCAATAAACATGCGCGGAAACAATCGTTCAGTTCTTCTTTTACTGAAAAAACAGTGCATCGGGTCATTGAACATATTGCCACGTGTGGCAAAGCGGGGGTTCTAAATATTATATATGTTGCCGGACAACGCCACCTGGGGAATTTCACCCCAGGAAATAAACTAAACTGTTAAAAGGCTACACAGGTTCGGATCACCACGAGGCAGGAGACAGTGTTCAAGTTTAAAGGAACGAATTTATTAAACAATTGTTAAAACGAGGTTCCAAAGATTGTGGGGGGCACCACACATATACAGCACTGAATAGTGAAAAAGAGCCGCCACCAGGGGGAGGGTCGCCGTCCGGGGCCCACAGCACCTGTCCACAAAGAGATATAATAAAATGGCTGTATTATGCCAGTTGGCAATAACACACACGGGCGCACACGCACACACGCACACATGCGCAAAACAAAAGCAGCACACAGAAATCAAATGAAACAAAACAAAAGTACAAATAACTAATAATCAACAAATCAATAATCCAAACAGCACCAATCGAGGAGTGGAACCCGCAGGTTAAGACAGAAAAAATAAAGTCAACGATAACCAAAAAAAACAGCTGCGTCATCAGAACAGCTGTGACGCCAATTACGCTTGGCAGGGATCCCACTGCAGCGTCACAGCAGGTCAGGCCGTGGAAAGGCTTGGTCCAATCTATGGCACACATTATCTATTAGTCAGGAAGTGAGTGCAAGGAGATGGGGGAGAACGGACCATGGCACTCACCACGAGGACATGCACAACCCACCCACGGCAGTCTCCAGCGGGGCAGCCCAGCCCCGAGGACGCATCACCCGCACACGGGAATCAACAGCGGGGCGATCCAGCCCTGCAGCAACAGCGGCCAGCAGCCTGAAGCAGGGAACGGGCTGTCAGGATTGCGCAATATGGCACGCCAAGTGGTGGGGATACAGCCAGCGCCTACCTTTCAGTTGCAGGGAGAACGTGCGCCACAACAACTGACACGTTCACAGCACGCGCAATCAATGCCTCCGTCTCAGCTGATCACGCCGCAAAACGTCCACCGCGGATGAGTGATCCCAGAGGAGAGGAGAGAGAGACCGCGGCTGCAGCCCGACCCGCATATAAAGGTGTGTAGCACCGCCCCGCAATCAGTGAAATGACAAACCCCTGTGCGGGAGTAGGAGGGGCAATGGGCAGTGCACCCGTTACACACGTCTTACCGGCTCACTCTCTTTCTAACAACATGCAAAGAGAGCCTGCAGCGGCTGCAGTGCCCTTCTTCCTCTGTGGTGTGTGTGTGTAAAATAAGGTTGAACATGCAAATAGCACACCTAGTGGCATGAAGTGCAAATGCAGTCATGGCGTCGTCTGTGCGCCATGAAGGCAAGTACCAAAAAAAGTACCGTTCAGGAACTGGTACCATACGTGAGGTATCGAAAAAGTACTTCTACCTGAAAAATATCTAACAGTACCCAGCCCTAATCCTCGCTCAGAGGAGCAAAAGAGCAGAGTGAAGGAGCAGTAGTGGGTTTGAGCTGACTGGGCTGGTCAGGCTCAGAGAACTGGTTGCTGATTGCAGCCACCTTTTCAGTGAAAAAGGAGGTAAACATGTCAGGAGTCAGCTCAGTGGACGGCTGAGCAGCTGGAGGAGAAAGCAGCGAGTTGAACGCCATGAACAGTTTTCTGGAATCAGAAGCTGCACAGATAAAATGCTGTGCAGCTTCTGATGAAATGCTCTGATAAAAAGTTTTCTTTGCGGACTGCAAGCGGGAGGTAAAGGAAGCAAGTTTCTGTTTGTATGAGGACAAATCAGCGGGTTCTTGTGATTTCGCCACTTTCTTTCTGCTGCCCTGAGTCCAGCTCTTTGTTCTCTCAGAACTTCTGAGAGCCATGGACTTGGTTGTTTTTTTCTTGGCTGGTTTCGATCATCTATCATGATTAATCTCACAATTTGACTTTAGTGTTGCACCAGCTGGACATTCATGCAGAAGAAAAAAAAACAACAAAAAAACATTTAATTTTCCTGACAATGGTTAAATGAGGTGTCCCTACTGCCAAATCATTTAGTCCATTTTTTAACTTATCATTTGTACAGTATATTGACAGGTAATTTTAATTAATAACCAGATAGAATTTCACTACAGCTGAGACTATGCACAGGGGCACCTAAGGCTTTTTTTTTTTTTTTTACTTTATACAAACCATGATTTTACAGGGAGCTCTGCTATTCACAGGCCATGTGTAATTTAACATTATCTTAATTAAATCAATAATGTTACCTTCATTATAGCTAGTTTAATTGCATGCTAATATATCCACCGGGAGCTTCTTTTTTCCCCCCTCTGTTTGTGTTTCTTTCTCACATTTAGTCGACCTTGAATCTGAAATCCCTGAGTGTCCTTCATTAGTAATTAACAGCTGTGTGCTCTCCTCCGGAGATGCATAGATGTCTATTGCCTTTGTTTTCATCTTTGCTCTCTCCTGCCTCTTCCGCAAGTGCCTGTGCTGGCAGACCACGAGTCTCTTCGAAGCAACAAGGGGAAAATAATCAGGACCACTTCAACTTCAGTGTCCTAGTCTTAGCTAAACGAGCTGAAATTATGGCCTCCAGAATATGGTTGAGTCCTCCCTGGAAAGCAGGCAGATGCCACTCAAAATAAGCTCCTCTAGAGAGAATCCCTCCAGATGGGCTTGCCGTCAAATATTCATAATTTTCTCATAATACAGGTGTAATATTCTCAAGCCAGCTCACATTGTCAGGAATCTTAGCCTGTAGCTGTGTTTAGTGCTGAAATATGGTTGTTCATTATATTTCAATCTGCCATTTGATGAAAGTAAACCTCCTTGTACTATGATGCATTTTTAATTGTGTATGTGTGTGACTGCATGAGATTGTATTTAATCTTTTATTGTAGTTCAAAATACTTGGAGTAAACTACCCACAGATCTTGACACGTTTTTAAGGTTGAAAATACAAATTCACAGCAAAAGTTACTTTTGGGATTATAGGATAGATTTATAGAAGGAAGACGAAGAGACAACAACAACCCATTTGAATGACTTTTCAAGTGTAAATAGATCCTTTTTTTTTCAGTTTCAAAAAAATGTTTGATGACATGGCAATGTTTTGAATATGGTGCCCATTTACATGGAAATGTTGGAAACGCAGTTAGCATGTTGACCCATTAGTGGATGCTCTTGTTTGTTTTTGTTATGAAACAACACACATGCACTATATGACAAATGTCCAGTTGTGCAACAATATTGTTGTTAATGTCCATCTGCTATTGTATGCGCAAAAAACATATTTGCTGGGGCCATGGTGCCAAAGATTTTAGACTGTTTAAATATTCACATTGACATCCAGCTGATAACAGCTGCATAATGAATAATACCGACATCACTAGGGAAGAATTTAGCGATTCCAATTCCATTATCGATACTGCTTATCGATATGATTCCTTATTGATTCTCTTATTGATTCTCATTGAGTGAGAAGTGAAATAATACAAATTGGTGTTTGCATCAACTCTTTAATATCTTCATCCTGAACAGAAGAAAAAAATATCCATGCAACTTCTTGTGCAGTGTCATCAAAAAGAGGAATTAGTTGAATTACTTCTCAAATATCAAGAGGCCCAGTGGCCCAATGCAGAGTTTGTGTATCTTCCAAGATACAAAGCTGCTCAGGAAAATCACTAAAGAAGCAGGAAAATATAATACAACATCTGGATGTATTTCCAGTGTTTTGCATTCAACTTGATCCTAAACTGGTTTAGACACAAACAAAGAATGCTTCTGCAAAAATGATCATATATAACAAATATACAACTGCACTGAACACTGGCAGATTAACAGTTTTACTGCAGAAAAATTCTGGAGAGCTTTGCCATGTTGGAAAGCTCAAAACCAAATGGATACGGTGCGGCTTTGGTCCGGCTCCGGTACAGAACTACACTAGCACTGTCACTCACACTGCCTCCGTTGCATCTGCGGTCTGCTGGAGGAGGTTGCCAGATCTGTTGCTCTGTCAGCCCAAACGCAATATGAAACCCGTTCAACTCAAAATAAAGCAGCCCAAATCTCCATCTCTGTAGAAAATGCATGTAAAAACCATAAAAATCGTATTTGCATTATAAAAACAAGCACTTAGCCATTTCATCAACCCGCCCGACATGTTCAAAAGAAGCCTGATTGTGCAGAAACCTGCTTAATCTGGCAACACAGAGTTGCTCCAGATCGCCAGCGTTTTTTTTGAGCCATTTTGGTGTTGTTTCACCTTCCTGCAGTGACGAAGTACAAAACCATTCATTCTTCTAATGCGTATAATGACTAGATCACATTGTTTATGTATTCTACCAGAAGGAAAAAAAAAAAAAATGTTTAGGCAAAAACACAACACAGATTTTATTTTGAAATCACTTATTTAGGAACACATATTTACTTTCCTTCTGGCACTCGACTTGCTTCTGCTTAGCTTCACGTGGTAGGGCTTCGGAGGGTGGAAAAATTGGATTCTTGTGGAAAATTTCTGGACTGCCGGACACGCTCCATAGTAATGCCGGAGCCGGACCGCAGCCGCATCGTGGCTGGTGTGAGCCCAGCGTTACGCTCCGCTCATGTTACGTCATCACGCACACAGCACAACCGATAAGCGGACTCATCAAGGAGACAAGCAATTCCTCGGAATTGAGTCACTGGGAACCGGCTTTCAAAAGAATTGGTTCTCGATTCGATTCTCATCCGTACACATCACTGACATTAGCAAATATCTTTTATTATTCTCTTTTTGGAGCAACTGTTTAAGAGAAATGCAGCTTACATTCTGATTGTAAATATTTTTGCTGGCTGGACCTCAGAAGATTTCAAATTTATTTGATAACCCATTAGGACTCATCATCATGGGGAAAAATAGAGACCACAGTTGAGAAAATCAATGTTTGTAGGTGAATGCATGTTTAAGGCTCAGACTACTGTTAGGTAAAGGTTGATAATGGTTTGATGAATTGCGTTTGTGCGTTATACTACTGAAGAATTCATTCGAAGCAGTTGCGACAATCAAATAGCAAATGTATTTACTGGTACTTTTACTTCTGACCAGGCTCCTGCAAAATTACTGCTTGTGTGCACATCCTCATTCTTCCTCCAAGTTTTGGCATTAAATAGTTGAAGTTTTCAAAGTTATTTGTTTATATACTTTTTATGAGAAAATATGAAAGAAAATCACAATTCTGTTTTTGGATACTACAGAGCCCTTAAAGGATGCTTTAAACTTGTTGTAAACTCTTTAAACTAGTCCTGAACAATTTTAACTACGTGTGAACCTTTTGAACTCGTCCAGAACTATGTAAAGCAGCCCTGAACTCTTCTTTTAAAAAAAAAAAAGAAAAAAAAAAGAATGTCACTCTTTGTGCCTGCTTCTGGCAAGGCGCAAAGAGTGAAGTTTGCAATAGTCCTGCCCTGACCAGCCAGTTTCCCACCTGTTGATCTCTTGTTAAGTCACGGCCCGTCCTCTACACAGGCATCCAGCAAAGCATCAGGAACAGAGGAGCGAGAGGAGCGCCTCCGGAGGGGCAGTGGAAGCAGAACATGCGGCGACCCTCCAATCAAAGACTTGACCTAGGAACAGTTCACTTTTTACTCCTTTTATTTTATTTACTTTTTACATTTTAAGCCTGGAAATGTTACGCCTCTTCTTTTTCATAGTTTGAATATAAATTATTTTATACATTTTAAACCTGTGTTTCGTGTTTCATGAATATAGTGCTCTCCTGAGACCAGAATTGGTTTATTTGGGCTTTCCGCCCTGTTACAAGTGGCATTATCAGGCAGGATACCTGTAAACCAGCAGTCATGCACACCTGTGACTACTTAACCCTAATGGTGGGGGTGGGCTGCAGTCACACACATGCACTGTGTTGCTCACACACACCCACACATCACACAGAGACACACCCCGACATGACACTCCCGCCCCCCTCCCCCCCAAAGGAGTTCTAGTCCCCAGAACACCACACTCACAAAGTCCTTGTCCCGATAACTCTGGGTTAAGATTAACAGGGCTGTGTTAGTGTGGATGGGGACACAATTCAAGGTATACCGCTGTCAACGTGAAGCAGGAACTTTCCCCTGCACCTTTGCTCTTCATTGCGAAAGTCCAAGAAGCGATTACTCAAGTCAGACAGATGAAACAAAGTTCAGCAAGCAACAAGAGTGATAGAAAAAAATGCCTGCCTCCTCCAAGAATCAAGCAAGAAGGTAATGACAGCCAGACTGATGTCCTGATGAAATCGAACAATGCCTATTCACTTACACCATTGAATTTCGCTTGAAAGTGACATTAAATCCTGAATGGCCCTATTTTTTGCTTTTTTTTTTGTTTTTGTTTTTAATTTTAAAGCTAATAATAAGAAAGAAGTGATGTGCCTCTCCTCCACTGACATGGGTCCTGTGGCACTGCATGTAAGGCCCACCAGTCAACTACCTGGATTTTTAAAATGGACAGCGATTTTAAGCAGAACACCAAATTGTGAGGTCCATCATTTTTCATTTGAGGCAGCCAGCAAAAGTGATGCTTATTCTTTCAATAGAGCCCTTAGAGACAGCAATCTATGCCTTTATCATATCGTGGCTGGATTGCTGTAATTCACTTTATTTTGGAATCAGCCAGTGTTTCACCAGCTGGTTCAAAACGCAGCTGCATGCCTTTTAGATGGAGCAAGTGCCTATTCTGGCCGCACTTCACTGGCTGCCTGTGTATTTTATAGAGTTCATTTTAAACTTTTTTCATGTGTTTTCAAATTCCGAAATGACCTTTCTCCATCCCCTAACGGACAATGCTGCTTCAGCCCAAACTCATGCTCAGCGCCTTATGTCAGCTGATCAGCTGCTCCTGATGCTCCCAAAGTCAAAGCAAAAGAATTCAGAGTATTTTCATATACTGCCCCTGAAATGTGGATCTATTGTTATACATATCAGAAAGGGCTCTTTTTCATCGACTTTTGAAACACATCTTAAAAAACACTTTTACTCACTGGCTTTCAATCCAGCAGGAGGCCTTGATCTGATTTTATTTTGGTTGCATTTATTTATTGTTTACATGTTGATGTTTTTGTTGTTGTTGTAGCTTTTTATTCCCGTTTTAGTTGTATTTTACTGTTTTATGTCTTAAACTCCTTATGTTCAGCACTGTTTAAATCATGGTTGTGTGAAGGCATTTTATAAATAAATATTGTGTAGCATGGTATGACATATCAGAAGTATTATTGACATTTCTCTACTTATTTATTTTGTTCATTAACTTATTATCTGGCAGAGAGTAACATCATCTAGTGGTAATTTAATTGATTTTTTGGAAGGTCTGTGTTTCTCTACACTATAATGGATTAGACAAGTGTAAGATGTTCAAGTTGGTTCATGTTATCTTGTTGGAAATCTGTGTTTATTATGTTTATACTTTTATTTCCATGTTTGCATGTCTGTATGTGGGGATGTATGTGGCAGAGGTGTGGCGCCCCCTTGAGTTTTGGATGCGTTTAGCAGTTCATATGCTTCTGGCTGCTCATTGGCCAGTGGGAACATGTGATGAATGTTGGGAGATGGGTTGAGGAAGTAAGATGTATGAAGTGGAGTGAAAGTGCGATCGAAGTAAAGACTGTTTTGTGACCATCTTTGTGTCTATCCTTTTGTGTACTCCTTATAAAAGTAAGCCGGCCAGCCATTGAACCCTCACGTTACACATGCAAAGTCTACTTGATCTGAAATTCAGCCTGTATTTGATAAGCCAGATTTTTTTTTTATTTTTTTTTTGCAGTCTTGTGCTTTAGCAACGTCACAAACAAATTATGAACAGAAAGTTGAATGAAAATTGAATAGGCATAAAGTGGATACATTATGGTGGTGATCCTGTCTGTAGATGAAGATCCAAACATGTGAGCACAATATTACGTTTAGGCAGACAAAGCTGCACATGTTCATGTCAAGTTCATGTTTCAGTTAAAGCAGAATTACCGAGAATATTGATTGTCTTTAGTTTGAGTGAAAAAAACTGCATAAGGCCAAAGAGGCCAATGCATTGGACCCACAATGCACTGCTGCAGGTTCTCCACCTTGGAGAAGTAACTGAGACACACACACACACACACACACACACACACACACACACACACACGAGCACAGAAGCATGTAAACATGCAGGCCTGGACACAGCTGATGAGACGCAGAGCAGAGAAGGCAAATCCAAGGTGAGATTTCAGCACAGCCAGCGTGAAAGCTGCTCTCACTGTGTGCCACCCCACCACCACCACCACAACCACCCCCCCACTCCACGCACACATGCACAGACTGATCGTGTCCAAAGGGGTCTCGGGTCAGCTGTGCTGTCTGTCCATCATCCAGTCCCTGGCTGCTCATCCCCGGCTTCCTGCATGCTCTACCGATCTGTTTCAAGGACCTTCCAAGCACTCCTTGTTCTCCTTCATTCAGAGTACAGTGCCATTCTTAAAACATCCTGGCAATGTTTATGTGACAATATTTCAGGTGAAAATTTTAACATTTTTCTCGAAAAGTTTCACGTCCATGACAATGTTTTGAAAACAATGTGCTGAGTCTTCTCAGAGAGTAAACTGTTGTTATGTCTTTGGTGGACACAAAACATGCCTTCAATTACAGGAGCTTGTATGTAGTTCATACTTTTGTGAAAGATTCATTTTGCAGGTATGAAAACAGCAAAGTCTCAACATTTACTTTGATGAATAGTCAGATCAAAAATATTTTTATTTAAATAATATAGAGGAGACATCAGAAAGTTTTTTTTTTTTTTTTTTTTCATAAAATGGGATATGGGGTAGGCTCCAATTTAAACTACTGTCCTCTGAAAGTGTCCCAGACTTAGAGTGTTGAGCTTTCGTAAGCTGTCCTTCATCTTCTGAGCTGTGAAATGCTGAAAGCGTTTTCCCAAGGATCTGTAGGTAGCCAAATAAATAAAACTTTTACACAAAAGTTTAAAAGCCTTAAAAGGTCTTTGGAGCTTCCATTTCACCTTTTTTTTTTTTTTTTTTTAATCTATCACTTTAATAAGCAGTTGTTTGTAAGATAAGTTTCATTGCATTCTTTTGAAATAGTATAGGAGAGAAAGATGTGAAAAAAAAAGCACTGTGCTCTGCTGTGTCATGTATAAGAACATTTCCAATAAAATCAGGACTCTGAGTAAAACCTAAGTACAAACAGAAAGCTATGAATTCAAAATCACATATTGTATTCCCCAAAGAAAGCATGTTGTGACAGAGGCATGTCACGTATTATTTACTTAGTTTCAAGCTAAACCTTTGAGCTTGATGACAGCCACAACATCCCACAAAACTTCAGTCTAGGCTACCCTGTAGTGTAACCACGTCTTTTACCAACATCTGGAAAGTGAGGAGACCAGTTGTGGAAATTTTGCAGTTTCATTCTTGTGTCATTAAGGGTTTTACCTGCTCAACAGTCCCATGGTGCTTTCAATATTAGCTACATACCATAGTGACACATATAAACCTACTTCCTGTAGTTTTCCATGTATTCCTGTGACATCATTTGATCAGAAAACCTCAAAATGTACTAAAACTGCACAATGGTATGGCTTTACTACAACCAGCAACAATGAAATCTGAGCAGAAAGCTCTTTGGATGCAGCACTGAAAGTTATCCCTTTGCTAGCAAAGTAACTTCAACATCAAAACCATACTTTGTGGAGTAATTTGTATGAGTGTCCATGCTGAAGACTGCAAAACAGCCATTGGTTGACCTGAGTCACTTCAAGTTGTCCAGGCTCTCACAAATGTATTATATCTCTTTGTCCAAAACAATGGAGCTCTAAGAGCCAACAATTTGCTAGTCCACAACCGCGGCCGCCTAGGGCGCAGTGCTACAGGGCGCCATGACCGTACACGTGGGCGCCCCGATGCTCTGTGTGCCGTGTGAGCACCGCACGGTGCCCCCCACTCTGCTCCGACGCAACACCCCACGCGGTCCGGCAGGGCGCTCGTCTCGGGCTCCTCTAGGACGCCTAACAAGCCCGGGCCGGCTCTGTCCACAACAGTCATTGGACTGTGTGGCCCTTGAACTAAAATATGTTTGACACCTCAAATGGAGATGGTGGGCTCTTCAAAGGGTTTGAAATTGTATGACTGCCAAGCATTCTAACCTTGCTCAATTTGGAGTAAAACAGCACAGGTAATCTTTTAAATGCAACCTTTATTTCACAAACAATCCCACAAATAGCAGGTTAAAAAGCTGAAGTCATTTAAAAAATAATGTGACGATTCTTACACCTTATGGACAGATGACACAGTTAGATTGCTATTACGGTGACTGCCAACTGTACTACTCCCAAGACCCCAGAGAATATGGCGTGGGTGTTTAGTAATCATCCATCAATTTGTGCATGTGCAAAAGAACTATTCACTGCTGCCACAGTGTGCATGTGCAGTGTTTCAGAAAATGTATGTTTTTCTCTCTGTAAATGGACACGGGGTCGGATCATTTTGGAATACTCCACCTGGGAACCCTTCCCAAAAAGTTTCATTTTCAGGTTGCTACATAGTCCAGTGGTCCTGTTTGTAGGGCTTTATTTCTATTGTTGGGAATTCAGTTTGTTTTGTCAGGTTAGAGGGGAGAACCCTGTTCCGGTGGTTCCATGTGGGCTGGACAGTAGTAACTCCCTTTCTTTTGTTTCTTTCAGCTGGCCCACCATTCATTTGGGAGAAGGGGATTATAGAGTTAGTTTTTAGTTTACTTGGTCTTGTGAGATGGTCACCATTGTTTCTCTTCCTGTCCCTTAATAAAACCTGCACTTTTGAATACAACTCTTGGCTTGTCTAATTATGTTGGACCTCATTTTTACTAGTTGTTCCATGGGATCTTAACAAGTGACTGCCATCTTTGCAAGAACCAGAGAAAAAAAATATTAAAAAAAAATCTTATAAAAAAAAAAATAGAAAACTCCAAGACGAAATGGAAATTTTACATGTTCATTTGAAAACACTGCCATGTAAAATGAGGCCTTTGTGATGTGGAAGTGTGTTGTATGGAAAAGCCAATGACTTGTAGTGAATCAAAAGAGCCGACTCTGTACTGTCTTTTCACTTCAATGCCTAGCTCACTTTTATTTCAACTTTTTCAAAACCTCCCGAAGATTCTGAGACAGGACATAAGTCAAGACATCAATGTTTTTCTCTGATTCCTTGACCTTTGTAGTGGGAGAAGGATAAAACTTTTGTCAAAACCTTAAATACCACGTGCACTGTACCCAGGAGTAAAATGTAGTCCCAAACAAAAATCAGTTTTATTACCTCCACCAAGGAGGTTATGAAATCACATCGATTTGTTGGTTGGTTGGTTTGTTAGCAACATTACAGAAAAAGTAATGGACGGATTGCAATGAAACTTTGTGGAAAGGTGGGTCTTGGGCTAACTTAGAATCCATTAAATTTTGGTGATGATCCGGATCACTGTCTAGATCCAGGATTTTTTTAAAGGATTCTTTATCATTGAGAGATAGGGAGTCTTTCACATGGTTGGGCAGGCCCGCCGACAGGGGGGGCAAACGCCTGGTTCACACAGGACGCGCCGCCTCCGACGCGGAAGTGGAAGCGCTGCTCACCGACTGTCAGATCGGCGCCCCTGTTAACCTATCTGACAGTTCATACAGGAGCGCGGGGAAGCGCCGCGTGCGTAGCGGCTCGCGCCATGGACCGCGGGCGCTCCGCTCCTCTCTATTTTCTCCGTGAGCCTTGTGCGCCGTGCACCGCCAGTTGTAAAGCTGGACAGAGCAAATCGCACCACACAGGAAGTTGGGAACAGAAAATACGAGAGAATCCGGTAAATTTTCAAATTAAAATCAAGTAAAATAACATAAATTATGTGGCTTTTCGGTTTTCCTTTTCAGATAAACACACACACACACACACACACACACACACACACACACACACAGGGAGAGAGGGCGAGAGAGAGAGGCACCGCACGCTGCAGTGCTCCGCTCCGATCACACCCCCAATCACAATGTTTGATTATATATGGTGTTCTTATGGTTGTTGGTGACTGATTTGAGCTGTGGTGGTCTGCGCTCTCTGAGTGCCAATTTCTAGTTAGTATTGTTTTGCCTGCTATTTTAACAGTAGAAATATACAAAATAAGGCAATTACAAATTGTATGAAAAAAATGAATGGAAATATCATCAAAACAAATGTGTTTGGCTGAATTATGAGGTTAGAAATGAACCTCAATAAAGAACCAAATGAGTGAAATCCCATCTATATATTGAAAAACCTTTCAGATCATACACGCTTGACACATGGTGCAGACAACAGAGAATACACAGATTAAGGTTTACACTGGCTGGTCATGAAGTTAGTTGAGTTTCCATTAACTTAAATGCGCCTATATACGAGGTGCCACCAGCAACTTTTGTGAGATGGGTCAAACTGAAACTAGAAAAAAAAAATCCTATTGATGAAGTGCATTCATCTATTCGGTAGGACCATAGTGAAGAAGGAAGACGATGATTCTATCAATCTATCTGTCAATCTTTCTGCCGATCTGTCTGTCCGTATGTCTATCTATTTGGTGTCTGGTCTGGTTGTACATCCTGGTTTCCTCTCTTCACCCAATTTGTTCAGCTTTTATTTTTTCTCTTGAGGGGTTTTTCTTTGATCTTCTACTATCTTGTCCCATCCTCTTTTTCTTTCTTCTCCAAAACACTCTTGATCTTACAGCAAATCCCTTTTTCAAATGGGATGTTTCCGTCCTGTCTGAGTGAAATACGCCCTCCCAACCCCTCAAAATGAAACCTTGATCTAACCTGTAGTGGACATACTTGTTGCTTTTTGGATCTAAAAAAAAAAGAAACATTTTTTGAACAACAGATTCAGACTTGCCTGATGAAGCCAATGCGCTGAACAGTCAAGAGGCACTACAGTCAAGAGTGTTCCCTTCTGAGTCAAAGGAAGGTAATTAAATGATTTGACAGATGCTTCTTTTCATTAAACCAAGAGGTTTACAAAGCTCTGCAAGTGGCCCAGAGCTGCAGACTAAACAAAAACTAAACCTGAGCCGCCATCACAGTCATTAAAAGAAGTGCATAAACCCTTCAGTGGGCATGTGACCACTGAAGTAACTTGGCATTTCTTCTTATTTAAATATTGTACATACACCACAATATTAAATTGTTAGATGCCACTATGACCAATATCTCTGAGAAATGTTTTCCAGCACATTGTTGAATTCATACCACCAAGAATTGAAGCACTTCTGAATGCAAAAGGTCCAAAATGCTCAAGCAAGGTATACCCAACAAATATCCTGGTGAGTGTGTATAAGAAGGCTTATTCTTAGGTTTTTCTTTTTTCTTTTTTTTTTTTTTTAATTCGAAATAAAAGTTTTTTTAGAATGAAACTTGGAAGCAAGAGCATGAAGAAGTGCATTACATGTGCCATGTAATTGTGAAAGACTACAACGCCACCTTACCACGTCTTGGTGTCTGTCAGAGGAAAATAATGGTGCCACTGACACACAAATCCACTTGTTTGGTGTTGCAAATTCAGCCTGGAGAACATCAGAATGTGTTGGATGTGTGAAATCCTGCCAAGTCTCTCTCTCTCTCTCTCTCTCTCTCTCTCTCTCTCTCTCTCTCTCTCTTCTCTGTTAGACGATTGTCTGTATCTTGCTTATTTCGAGGGTGTTTTCAAAATTGTACTTCAGTGAACTGTATTTTTTTGCAGGGAAACCTCTGCGTAACCCCATCACTTCTGCTCTGTCTGCCAGACTTCGCCTCATCTTCTGAGTCATAAGAGGAAACACAAAAGAATATCCTTTTTCTTGCCACATTTGCCTAGAATCCCACGCTTCTTTCTCTTTGTCTATTACTGAGGGTATTTTGAATGTGCGATTCAGCAGGCGTAATTCAGCTAAATATCTCACTTTGAGCGGTTCGGAAAATGATGGAAAATATTATGCAGTGAACGCAGAGACAAATAAATTATTGGCCAGGTTTCTTAAATGGAGGGAACAAATTAACTAAGATGAAAGGAGAATATCAGCAAAATGTCATGAAATGAAAGAAATCAGCAGATCTGACACGTTTTAGCAGGGAATGTAAAATATTAAATAGAAGGCAGGAGTCAAACAGTGCTTTATAGCTCATTTTGAAGCTTTTCTGAAATTGAAATTTTACACAGAACATATAAACAAGAAAAAGTGGCCCACCACATGTAGAGAGGGGTTTTTATATGGTAGATGAGGGATTTGACCAACGCTGGGAATAAGACATGGAGTTATTCGTCAATGTTACACCACTGCTACTGGCAAATATGTATCCCTGGTGTTTATAGTTAATGTTTTCTACATTTATTCTCTCACATTTCCCTGTGTGCTGGACTTTCATGCCTTATGTTTGTGCAAGACCAGTGCATCATATGGAGACTCTTTGACTGTTCCTGAGATTATGAATGAGAATTTATGAATCGAATCAAAAGGAATGAACGCAATTCATGCAAGACAACTGTTTTGATTTTATCTGAAGAATGGCAACTTTGGTTTTTCTGTTCATATAGGCCATGACTGTGAGTGCCTTTCGCCATAGAAAGATCACAGTTTAAAGCAACATTAAAACACTGTCATTAATAGTCTCAAATGAACTCATTGTAACATACTCCTTTTTTTAATAGGAAGAAATGATGTAGGCTTGGCCCACCACTGTAATTTTAGTTTTTTCATGTAGTCCCCGTCAAAAGAATTAATTGCCCACTAGTTATATTATCGCATTAACATGTTAATACATAATTAATTGAATAACTCCAACAATTACTTTATAATTAACTGTGTGTGTGTGTGTGTGTGTGTGTGTGTGTGTGTGTGTGTGTGTGTGTGTGTGTGTGTGTACATTCAAATGCCCACTGTTTATTGGCTCTGAATACTGAATGGACTTGAATCATGGAACACATAAGCTGATTAACATAAACTGATACTTACATGCTGTTATGGTCCAAATATATGATTTTAAACCACGAACTAGAAACTGGAGATTTAACACATCATTACTGAAAGATCCTGAATTTATCAACCACCTTAAAAGAGAGTGGTCTATATATTTAGAAAACAACAACTTGCCAGACACTTCAGCATGTGTTCTTTGTGAGGCAGGCAAAGCGGTGATGAGGGGAAAAAAAATGTCCTTCTCCTCACACAAGCAAAAGAAAGAAGCTACAAGAACTCTAGAGTTGTAACTCAGAATTACATCACTGGAGGAGGCTTATCATGTCTCCTCTCAAGAGCTCATGCTGAAGGATATAAGCAGAGCTAAATTTGAACTGAATGAAATTCCAGATAAAAAACACAAACTATTTAAAAAAAAAAAAAAACAAAAAAAACTGTTCCCTCTGTCATCCTACGGACTGATCTGCTGAACAGAAGCAACTGTCATGTCATTGCTGTATTTGTGTGCGGGTTTGTGTTTTCCTTTTGGGTCTCTCACTTCTAATCTTGTCTCCCTTCAGGACCGTGATCTGAATTGATGTACCTTTTTTTGACACAACTGAATCTAATGATTCTGTCCTCACCAAGCACCTAGCAAAGTCCAGAAGTGAGTCTGACAATGGAAGCAGAGCGAGAAATAAAGGATGCTCGATCGAGGTTCTCCAGGAACAGTGCTGGTGACCACTGGCTCCAGTGCATCCACACCTAATGGTGCAGCTTTGACAAACTTCTCGGATGTTACCTGGTTAAATACATTCGTGTAAATGATGTGTAGCATTTGTTGCTGGTTTTTTACCCCCCTGGGATGATCAGCATTCATCGTGCGCACTGAAAGTTTGGCTTAATCTGATCTCTGCAAATGTATGGTCCTGATGCTTCAGAGAGCCCTGTACTGCTATGATGCAGAATGACAGACAGATTTAATTACATAGCATTTTCCCACTGATCAATAGTTTGGGGTCCACTGACTTGCTCAAAGACAATCTGACATATTCATGAATAGGGGTAAAGCCTGTAACCTTCCACTTGAGAGACACACTGTTCTGGCAACTGAGCCATAGCCACCAGAAAACCATGATAACACTGGGAGCCAAATTTTTAACCCTGAATATGAGTTTCAGTTTTTTCAGACCTGTTTCCAAGAACTAAAACTCTGTTTGGATCATTATGATATGATATGATATGAACATAGCACAACAACAAGATACTCCACAACAACAGATAAATATTCTGTGCAAGTCTCCCCTCAGTTTCAAGACATGTTCCACAGTTACATATGTTATTACTTTTAAAAATGAATAATTTTATGGAATTTATTAATCCCCTTGGGGTAATTCCTTTATCTGCATTGACACTTTTTTTTTTTTTTTTGAGTACATGGTGCACAGCGTTTGGATGCTCTGAAGGTGGAATTAAAAAAAAAACATTCTGAGTACATCACCATGTAAAGTGGAAAAAACAACTTTTCTGAAACGCTGCTTCTCTGCTTGTGAACTCCTACTTCTACGATGGTAAATAGTTGTTCTGCACTAGATAGACAATAAAAGCACTGTTTTCCTGTTCTATATTCTCCTGTTTCTGCTGTTTCCCTGAAAACCAACATCATTTAAAAAATGTTTTCATGTAAATATGAAAGTTTTTTTAAAAGACCATGCAAAAACGATGTATTGTCAGTTGACATGTGTGTAAACATGGGCTTAAGTTAATGGCAGCCTATAGGGACGGGACGGGATCTCGTGTCACGAGATCTCGCGAGATCGAAATGCCGCAAGATTTCTTGTCCAAGCGTTGAAAGATACTTAGTAGTTTACATGCAGGCAATAACCCCTTCTTAACTGGAATATTGATGGAATAAAACATTACATGGCGCACAGCCATATAAACACGTGCAAAAACCCGAATATGCTCATATTCATATTTAAAAACCCGGTCAAAAGGGACATGAAATACTGTTCTGCACATGTTCTATCCGCAAGGAATCTTGGTCTTTTGAGTACAGAAACCACTTGTGATACAGTTTAATTGATACGACGTAAATAAAATGTGCGGAAACGATTGTTCAGTTCTTCTCTTTTATTGAAAAAACAATGCATTGCATCATTGAACATGTCACCACGTCTTGCCGGCTCACACTCTTTTTCTAACAACATGCAGAGAGAGCCTCAGAGAGAGCCTGCAGCCTACAGCGCCCTTCTTCTTCTGTGGTGTCTGTGTAAAATAAGGTTGAACATGCAAACAGCACACCTAGTGGCATGAAGTGCAAATGCAGCCATGGCGTCGTCTGTGTGCCGTGGTTTGAATGGGGATATCGCTGATCGTGTAAACATTGAAATCTCGTCTCGTCTCGATCTCGTGGACTCAGTCTTGTGAGACATCTCGTCTCTTGGAATTTGTGTCTCGTCCCACCCCCAGCAGCCACCTTGTTAAATTCTGAACTTAGCTGAACTTCAGTCATTAAGTTCACGGTAACGCCTACTCTGAAAGTGAAGTTTCAGTTATTGAAGGGTTAAAAGCAGGCAAGATTTGCACATGTAAACCAAACACAAACTTGCATACTGATATATATATATATATATATATATATATATATATATATATATATATATATATATATATATATATATATATATATATATCAGTATGCAGTTGTGTCTATTGACAGGTTGGTGATATCCACCTTTAAAATTCAACAATTCATCTTTCAGGGTAAGCACTAGTTGAAAATTGAAATAATCGGTTATTTCATAGACATAATGAAGTAAATGCTTTGCGCTGTCTCAGTCTGGCTTATGAAACTTTGTTCCTGCTGTGCTGTTTCTCCACACTTATCTGTCTGCTCTCACATGCCTTATTTAGGGATCTCTGGCTCTGGTAGGCACGATGATCACAAGCCCTTAAAGCTTCTTGAAATCTGACTGCAGCAGCAGTAGTCAGCCACACTCTTGCTGTCAGTGCTCCCATCATACTTTCCTGTGAAAAAGATGGAGGCAGCAGACGCTCTGTGTCCTGAAAGTCTGCAGCCGTGGACTGATCTAATTTACAGTTGGTGCCTCCATCTAAATGTTAACATTAGCATGGGAATGTACCCATAATGATTATTAGCATTAACACTAATATGGTCATGTTTAAAGTGCAATGTTAGCAGCTAATTAACATAGGACACAATGTACAGCTGAGGCTGGTAGGAAACTCAAATTAGCGGTGATGTAGTCATTAACCACAGTACTATCCAATTAGAGTCATTTATGACCGTAATTGGTGAACCCATGTTTTTGGACTATGAGAGGAAACCCATGCAAACACACAGGAACAAAGTCCATGCAGAAGGATCCAGCCATTATTTGAACATATTATTTTCTATGAAGCAAGAGCGCTATGTTATCACCTATTGTCTTAAATAAAATGGTCAAAGGACTGAAACAATCCCTACAGGATAAAATAAAATGTAATTGTTTGAAAGTGACAGATGTGACGAACCACTAGTTAAGTGGTAAAACTGTGACTCTGTCTGTGACTTACAGTCTGAACACTGGGGTGTCAACAATTTAAGGATATTAAAATCGTCTGTATTTCTAGGTAAGAGTGGATTTTTCTATTTTGGTTTGTTTTAACATTCTCAAGTGTAAACTGCAATGGTTTGGCTGTTTGATGATATGACAATAATATTTTGAGTCCTTCAAAAAAGCTCTAAAGAGTTCAACTCTGTTTATGTCTGAGCAAGGAAAACATGTCGCACAGGCAGAAAACAAGACAAAAAATACGATGTGTTTTCACTTGAAACTCCAGTCTTCTTTGCTGTTTTTTTTTTTTTTTTGCTGTTCTGTTCATACAGTGATATCAAAACATTGCCATCTGCAAGTCTTACTTTTCCAAAATGGAGAAACAAAACGGTTTCCAGCTTGTCATTCTTTGCTCAGGCCTAACTCTTCCCACTGATTTTCAGCATATTGTTTCAATGCCCTCCTGTCATTGTCCTTGCTGAGTTTAGTATATTTCTTTCCTTTATTGTTTACAATTGTGTCTCATTATCTTCTTCTTGCTTCTATGCATAGGTGGCATTTCCAGTGCTGTTGTTAGTATTTTCTTATATCAAGGTTAGTCAGCAGTTGTCATTAGTTCTTTCCAAGGTTTTGAATGTAGTTGTATATTCAGCTTGTACAGCATGTTTAAATTCACAGTATTATTTAAGTATCTTGAAGCCAGGGCAGGTCTCTGTCATGCCCTTAAGTCAAAGGCATCGATAATTTAGTAAGATGAATAAGTTAGTTAATTTTTTTTTTTTTTTTAAAGTTCATAGTGTAGGAAGGAATATTAATTTCATGCTTAAAGTTGTTTAAAAGTTATGGGTAAAAAGTTAATTAGAGTGAGATATCTTCTTGCAGAATCTTTACACATGATTGTTTTTGTTTACGACAGAGTGGATGAATACCTGTGTAGATGATCTGTGGCATTTCCTCTCAATAAAGAAACAGCATACAGTATATTTACATGGGACTTTTATTCTTGTTTGAATCTGAAAACAAAGGCCTAATTCTGCTCTAAAATAGCCATGTAAACACCTGAAAACTTTATTCAGAATGAAGTTTAAATCTAAATAAACCAGCTGGTTTATTTTCCTTTGGGAGTGGAATTATATGTAAGTTAGGTTTGTGTTGCACTTGTGTCACTAATACTCAAGCAACTGTGGCCACTGGACCAGTGCTAGGTTCAAAGGAGTGGGAAAAGTAATAACATACCAGAAACCGCTTATAATAAAGGGCCATCAAACTGTACTTAAACTTTGGCACAGAACAAATGAACTAACATAGTAATAAAATAAGCACCCTTTTTTCCTTTAACAATGAACAAAGTTTGAATTCAGTGTTATTTGAAACGATTCCCAAGTGCTAATTTGGTTTCTAATAAAAAATTATTTAAATTCCTATTTTTCTGTTTTTTTATTTGAACCGGTCAAAATAAATTATTCTAGTTTTGTCTCAAATAATGAATGTATTTTAAGTTAAAACCAATGAATTAAAGGTGCATTAAGGAGTTTGCACGTTTTATGCGAAACAGCGGCCCCTGCAGGCCTTGGGCGCAATGCAGCTTAGTGAAAAACTCGTGCCTTTGACTTGTGTGCACGGAAGAGGGGAACTCATTCCTCGCTCTGTAAGTATTGCTCAAGTAAAATTTAAGTTTCTTTTACCTGGAGGAGTCTGTGCTGGAGTTGTGGCAGTGCTAGAAGCCGGTCTTTTCTTACTGTCTGGAAGCTCCTGCTCAGTTGTTGCTCGTTAAGCATCTTTCGGAGTAATGGTGGACAAAATGAAACCTAACTAAATCAGGCCAGCTTGAGCATACATTACGTCATTCCTCTCAAATTCCTCCGAAAAATTCTGGTGCCGGACCGGCACTGCAACTTTCAAGTGACAATTTAGCGCTGTTAGCGGTACTTACAATGAATATGTCAGGGCACATTGTACACATCATTGAAAATGTGTAACATATTTATGGTGGAAAATAAGTATTTTTAAAATTGAAAAACTCCTTAATGCACCTTTAAATAACATTTTTATTCTGATTAATAATTGTTTTCCTTCTTTCAATTTTAAAGGAGCTATATCATGCAAAATCCACTTTTTTAAGGTTTTAAGCATGCCACAAAGTGGATTTCCCTTTAAAACCACCCCCAAAATGTTATTTGCCTTCATCCACGCATGTCTGAGTAATCTCTTTCAGTCTGCTGCTCTCTACAGCAGCCCCTCCCTTCAGGTAGAAAACAGCTCATTTGAAACTCTTCAAACCTAAGTACGTCACAAAAGTTGAACTCCTCCGCACCACCCTTCTCCCACCCCACCCCCGCACAGACAACACCCCACTCTCCTCTGACCAACACGTAGCTGATTCGCATTTTCCACTGAGAAGACCCCCCCGCAGGCCCTCGGCAATCAGCGTTGCTGCTTTTTGTAACTCCGATTACGGAGATAAACTTTAGTCATCGTATGAAAGCAACAATCAAGCAAGAGCAAGAGTCTGAAGGGTCTGCGCTTGGTGAGTTTCTTACAGGAAAAGACGTTTTCGTGTGTCTTTGCGTGTAGAGAAGCTAGAGCTAAAGAACTAAAGCTAGCCAGCGTATTTGTTTTGAAGCGCTGATTGGCTGAAGTACGCTGTCAGTCAAAGTCCACAGGGGCAGAGGCGGGATCTTCAGTGAAACAGAGCGTTTTCTCTTCCGGGTTTCAGAATTAGCCCCAGAAAATCTTTTATTTCACACAAAATGACTTTTCCTTAGCGAAAAAAATAAACTATTACCATGTTAATGACAATAATCGGGTTTGGACTAGCTAAAAAAAGCATGATACAGGTCCTTTAATAACTTTATTTAAACCGGGGGTTACATGTGATTTTTTTCCAGATCATTCTGTGCCTGCTTGTCAGTCACGATGATGCAATATGCAAGATCCAAGATGGCACCCCACGGATTGATTTGTACGTGGACAATACAGTTAACAGGAGCCTCAGAAGAAATAGATGTAATGAAAAGAGTGGAAGGACGGGCATATAAAAATGTGAATATTTTTAAAGCTGTAGCGTGAACCTAGGGAAACCTTTGTCTTGTGTAAAAAGCACTTATAGGCCACAAATGTTTTTAAAGATTACTTTAAGTAAGGTTTGCACACTCAATGGTGTTTCAGCAGTTATTCAGTTTTAGCAGTTTGGCAGTTATTGATGTATTACACTGTGTAAGCTCCAGGTACATTCTCCACCTCTAACCTGTCAGTCATCATAATCACACAGTTTGTCCTCCAGTCTCCCGCCTGCTACGTGAGGAGAAGTGGCGCAGCCGGCACGAAAAAAACTGTGCAAATCGTCGTGCTGCAGCCGGCATCGTTGCACTATGATTCCCAGAATGCCTTGGGGACCGGTCACATGACCAGACAGTCGCTAAGCACTCGTAGCTAAGCTACTCGGTTCAAACAGATCGTCAAAAAACTGTGCAAATTGTCGCGCTGCAGCCGGCATTGTGATTTAAAAAAAAAGAGGCTTGTGACCGAGTTGGTAAGCAGCTTACAGTCAAGTCAGCACTGAACAACTCGGCCACTTGAGAGCCCTTCCCCCCCCCCCCCCCCCCCCCCCCCCCCCCCCCCCCCCCACCGTGAGGCCGACTTGGCTTGATGCCAACTTGACTGTATCCCGGGGGCGGTGCCGAGTTGGCCAGGGCCGACTTGGATTGGTGCCGACCTGACTGTAATCCAAATTAGACAACTTAGATTGGTTTGTCCGGCTGCGGCAAGTCTTCTTTACTCAAATTGATGTATTTTTGCATTAAAATGGACTGGTGTAACAAGGAATTTTGTAGGTTTAGCTGCAGAGCAGATTTACATTATGTGTTCTCTGCTGCCTTAGCCGGAAGTCCTTGTACACTGATCATTAAAACATTTAATATTTCTATAGTTTTCAAAATTAGAACTGTTTTGTGTAATAGCCTTTAGTGTTATTATCTGGTTTTTAACCTGCCATTTGTCTTATTGTTTTTGTTGTTGTTGCTGTTTGTGGGCTGTTGAATACTTGAATTGTTCGTCTGTCTGCATGGTGGGCTGACATGACATTACTCTCCCCAGAATGCTGTAAAGATAAGAAAAGCTCAAGAAAACCTTTATGCATGCTATTTAGGACTGCAATAAGGTTTATCCTTTTGGGAAAAAGTTTTACTCCAGATAGGTGCATGGATTAGGATGACGGTGCCAAGGTCAACAAAATTATGTCTGTTGGGGGATAAATCAGTAATGCCAGGTATAACTAAATGTAAATATGTGGTTTTAAAAGTTGGGATAATTACAGCAGCTCGGGTCATCTTGAGTGCATGGAAGAATCCTTCTGCTCCAGAGTTTAGTAGGTGGAAAGAGAATATGCAAAAAACTGTAACATTTGAAAAATTATTGGCTAGAGTGAATAATGACATGGATAACTTTATTGAATCCTGAGCTCAGATTTTTTAAACATCCTAACCCTTTTAGATGTGGTGAATTAAAGTGGAGTACTCATTTTGTATGTTAGTTTGGCCACATTTTAAATTGTTCACTGCTGTGTAGGGATGTCCCGATCCGATCACGTGATTGGAATTTTGGCTCGATCACGTGTTTGCGGACTCGACTGGAATTGGACGTTACCTCCCTATCCGGACTCGGATATATGGAGAGTTATTTTCATTACTTTTTTAATCAGATCTGGAGTTCCGCGGTGGCTCAGAGCGGGTCCTCTCTCCTCCACAGAGAAGGGGAAATACATGCGTCATGACATCACTTCCTTACTGTGACGCTATTGGTTACAGCGACAGTCAACATGGAAGCAGAGTGAAGCTAGTTGCGCGAGCATGTCTGATCGGATTGGAACTCAGTATCGGTATTGGTTTAAAATGAAATGACTCGGACTCAGACTTGGGGCAAAAAAACGTGATCGGGACATCCCTACTGCTGTCTGTTTTTTTTGTTGTTTGTTTTTTTTTGCTTGTTTTAAGTTGTGAAAAAGAAATAAAAACTTGAATTACAAAAAAAAGAAAAGCTCAAGAAAATAAAGCATCTGATGCTCACTGACCAGTATTGCATCAATGCTATGGCACAACTAGAACAATTATTGTCAATGTAATTCCCAAACAAGGCCACATTTCTGAAACTGACCACATCTTTGAACAAACTCTTTTTTATGTGCTGATGTAATGGACCAAAGGCAGCCTTTTCTCACCCATTTGTGTCTTCAGTATCAAGACCCTGGCGCTTTAATATACATCAAAAGGATTCTTTGTTGACCGAGTTCTGCTAACATTAAAAATAGATGTCCCTTACCTTTAATGAACAAGTACATGCCTCGGGGCTCTCTGTTGAAAGTCTCACTTCAAAGTTTGCCGGCCTCGTTATGAAAGAAAACCTCAAACTCCTCCTGTCCTTCAGGACTTCCCTTCAACTCACATTTCATGACCCAATCACATTTGCCAAAGAGGAATACATCACCGGGAATGAGATTGAGAGTGTTTATTTATTGTTAACTCATTGCCCTGGAGTGCCAATTAAGCAGCTTCTGGGACCCTCTGCATGCCACTAATTATCAGTGTGATGAGATGAGCTTTGGATAAAGTTAAGAAACTTGTAAACATAAGCTGCAAAAGCGTGAAACCACTTTGTAGCAGGATGAATCAGAGCCCACCCTCAGGTAAACAATAAAATACGAACATAAGAGCACCACTAAGAAAGTGGGATGTTTGGATCACTTTATTATCCTATAAAAACCAATGGACCATAATGTACTGGCTGGGTTATAGAGGAAGTGGAGACTTTTAAATATTTCTGCAATGCGCTTTAATGAGGGGCAGTTCAGATCTCATAAACCTTACATTAAGTATCAAATTTCACCACAGTAATTGTGTGCAATAATGAATCCACCTTTTGGATGGAGTTCTGCACTCATTTACCAATTTATTAGAATTATCCTGCTTCAGCCTCAGCAGCTGAAGATAGAACTATAAAGATATAACTGTGCTGTAATATATTTTACTTCTGCAAAGGTAATAATGTTCAGATTTTATTGCAACAGTTTACAGAGAAGTTTATGTGGTTGTATAGTTTTGTACAAGACGACTGCTTTTGGGCTAGACTGCATTCAGTACACCTCCAAAACAATGGTACTGTTACAGTCTCACCCTGGACTGTGAGCACTCTGAGACAGGAATCTCTGAGTTTTCAGTTTTAGAAAAGCTGATTTGAACTAGTTAGATCAAATCTGAATAGTTCCGCCCAGAGTTAAGCGCATGCACCACAACTTCCAAAAAGACAGCATAAATCGAGCCCCATTTCAACAAGTCACCATGGCAACAGGGAAGGGGAGGGAGGGGTTTTCATTTTAATCTTAGGGTGCATTTGAATTTGTTTTCATAACGTAGTGTAACATGCTGCAACTGCAAACAAGAGGGAGAACATTTCTGCTCAGGTCAATGCATCAGTTCAAACGTAGCCCTTTATAATCACAATAATGTTACAGGGGGAAACTGCTTGATTTGTAGGCTAATAATTTGATTAATTTATGCAAAATCCGACAGGGAGAAGCATACTTGGCAACAACTTAAAATGAAATATAAAAAACATGGTTCAAACAGGTGACCATAGACAGATAGATAGATAGATAGATAGATAGATAGATAGATAGATAGATAGATTTGTATGTTGCATCTCTGACACTGAAATCTCCTGAGATCAGTCCCACCACTGTTGTGTCATCAGCAAACTTCATGATAGTGTTGCTGCTGTGGGCTGGTCTTCAGTCAGAGGTGTAGAGATTGTAGAATAGGGGGCTCAGCACACTCCCCTTGTGGGGAGCCCATGTTCATTGTACAGGTGAAGGAGAGGAGAGGAGAGGGTTTGGGTTTTAAAAATCCCTTTATTGGGCCATTCTAATTAATTAACAACATTGTGCAGCACACACTTACAAAAAACAAAGAAGCGAAAGCTAAAATCAAAGCTCAAAAGCTAAAAGTCAGCCCTTCATCTTCCCCCACCGAGCACAGAACACCCCCAACAGCCCAGATCTTGCAAAAACCCAACAGATTCCCAGTCAATTTGTAAAAAGCATAATCAATCCTCAATCTGACCTTTAGCAGACCCTTCAGGACCAACACCACGTCCACACTGCCCACACCCTGAGCCCGATTCTTGCGGGTCAGCCAAATGGCCAACTTGGCAGATCCAGACAGGTGGTTCAGTAGTGTGTGCACGTTCTTCTTCCGTGCACAATACTTGGGACCATAAATGAACAACGCAAGGGAGAAAGCCTCACCCAAACCATGAAACCACCTCTTCAGAAGTTCAAAAAGTGCCGACAGCTGGGGACACTGAGAGAACAGATGAAACAGGGTCTCTGACTGCGAGCAGAAAGTACATTCCTCCCCCACCTCTGGATCCAGGTGTGCACGGTAGCGATTGGTTGCAATAGCACCATGTACCACCCTCCACTGGAGATCCGCTGTCCGTTTCTCAATGGGGAGTTTGTACAGGGACCTCCAGCTGCCTTTTGGGGAAGCGACTGAGCCAACAAGCTCCGCCCACCTCAACTCCTTCAGACCCTCCAGAAGACGCCAATTGAGCACCTTCACACAGAGGAGGTACAGGGCTTTTTTCCCTACAT
Source organism: Salarias fasciatus (assembly GCF_902148845.1). Classification (NCBI taxonomy): domain Eukaryota; kingdom Metazoa; phylum Chordata; class Actinopteri; order Blenniiformes; family Blenniidae; genus Salarias; species Salarias fasciatus. The sequence goes on along the minus strand of NC_043766.1, from coordinate 28,711,386 downwards.
CCTGAAAGTCGTCCAGCTGGGGGGTTGCGAATGACAGCAGCTGTCCTCCCCCCTCCTGCCAAGCCCCCACTGCTGGAGTGATGCGAAGGGAGGGGAAGCTGTACCCCTCCCCTTCAGACCATTGGTCACACTGTCTTTCAGCAAAGCTCCTCAGGCCTGGTGGCAGGGCGGCGCAGACCTCCCCAACCAGTCTGTTGAACAGCCTGATGGACGTGATGTTGCACCTCTGTCGTATGGTGTCCTCAGATTGAGTCGCCATCTTCAGCAGGTGACCAACTTTAGTGCAGCCGGCCTCCCTGAGGCTGGTTCTCACACTGGCAGACTGCAGGGTTTGTGTCCTCAAAAAGCTGTTGGAAAATAAAGGTGAGGAGAGGAGAGGAGAGGTGAGGACCAATTGTGACTGTTTGAGCCCGTTTGGTGAGGAAGTCCTTTATTTAGCTGCGTGTGGGAGAAGGGATATCGAGGTCAGACAGTTTGTTGACCAGACTGTCAGGGAAGATGGTGTTGAAAGCTGAGCTGAAATCAATGAAGAGCATTCTGACATAGCTCTCCCGGTGTTCAAGGTGGCTCAATGCAGCATGAAGAGCAATAGCGCTTGGATATGCTCAAGGACCAGCCGCTTCAGCGAGTAGGTAGGGGTTTTGGGTGTGTGGTTGAGGGTTCTTGGGTCAGGATCTCAAAGTGGTCAAAGAAAATGTTCAGCTTGGACGCGTGAGTATGCAGCAATGTTGTTGTGGTCCCTGAAGTTAGCGATCCCCTGGATGCCCTGCAACATCAGCTGTAGGTTCTGGTTGGAGAGGTGATCCTCTATTTTGATTTTATAATCCATTTTGGCTTTTTAATTTCCTCTTTTCAGGTCAGATCTGGCAGCACTCTACAGTTCTTTGTTGCCTGACCTGAAGGCAGTGTTGCGGTCCCTGACAAGTATCTTGACCTGGCTGGTCATCCAGGGCTTCTGGCTGGGGAAAATCCAGAAACGTTTGTCCACGGTGACATTGAAAGTTGTAGACTATGAAAGAACTCTGAAATTGGATGCGGTTGTAGAATGTGTCTCAGTTTCATGAGACTTCTAGAACATGTCAGACTTCTACAATGTGTCGGGGTTCTGCACTGTGTCACAGTTCTGGGATGCGTCAGACTTCTGGGATGTATCAAAGTTCTATGTGTTATTCTGGACTTGTGCTACCAAGAAACAGTTAACACCAGTTAAAAGATGATGTGCAGGGTTATAGTAGAATGAAGAAACAGGCAAAACCCACTGTGTTCGCACATTTATTTTACTCTCAAGATTAGAGTTCACTGCATTTTTTACTGTGCAACTGACCACAACTGATCACAATTTCTTAACTTAACTTGTAGATACTTGGACAAACATCATGGTCGTTGTAAGCAGTGTAGCGCAAGCAGTGGAAAACAATGAGTAACAAGGAGGAGATGAGCCCACGTTGAGTGGTCCACTTCTTTTCATTTTCTTGTGCAAAAAAATATAAAGTGCAAAAAGTGCCAAAAAAGTGCAAAGGAGGATTTCTCAGGAGCATGGCTTCCCCAGCAGTAGCGTAGAACCCAGCAATGACCAGCTACAACAAATTACCACTGTCTACAATAAACTACAATGAACTACCACTGCAATCACAAAAACTCCAAAGTTGTTAAAGCATATTAGTTCACTAAAACTATGTTAAAATCCTCCACTACAAAACTATTATAATAATCTAAAGCAGCAGTTTTCAATGTTTTTATATGTCTTGTATTTGTTTTCTGACTCTTTGGTTCGATGTTTTATAAATTTACTGTACAGCGCAAGCGGCTGTCTGGTCATGTGACCAGATCATGTGACCAGGCGGCGTTTGAATTAACCAGTCGCCTGCATTATAATTATAAAACTGTGCAAATCGTTGCGCCGCACCCGGCATCAGCTCCAGGATTTGCACAGTTATAATTATAATGAAAGGCGACTGGATTGATCAAACGCCGCCTGGTCACATGATCTGGTCACATGACCAGACAGCCGCTCGCGCTGCACGCTCGTAGCTAAGCTACTCGGTTCAAACAAGACGTCAAACATGAAGCTCCAGGTACATTATCCACCTCTAACCTGTCAGTCACCATAATCACACAGTTTGTCCTCCAGTCCCCCGCCTGCTACGTGAGGAGAAGTGGCGCAGCCGGCACGAAAAAAACTGCAAATCGTCGCACTGCAGTCGGCAACGTTGCACTACGATTCCCAGAATGCCTTGGGGACCGGTCACATGACCAGACAGCCACTAAGCGCTCGTAGCTAAGCTTCTCGGTTCAAACAGATCGTCAGAAAACTGTGCAAATGCTCGCGCCGCATCGTGATTAAAAAAAAAGAGGCTTTTGGCCGAGTTGGTAAGCAGCTTACAGTCAAGTCGGCACCGACCAACTCGGCCACTTGAGAGCCCCCCCGCGAGGCCGACTTGGCTTGATGCCGACTTGACTGTATCCCGGGGGCGGTGCCGAGTTGGCCAGGGCCGACTTGGATTGGTGCCGAACTGACTATAATCCGGCACAGTGACTGGCCAGCAAAACCCCGACACCCCACCTTGACTGGTTCGCAGCGGGCTTTCCAGCCATTGCTCCAGCACTCAGACACCAGCTCTGCATATTTGGCCCTCTTGCGCTCATTGGCCTCCTCCATTCTTTCTTCCCATGGGACAGTAAGCTCAACCAGGACCACATGCTTTGCTGACACTGATGTTAACACCAAGTCTGGGCGGAGTGAAGTGGTCACGATGTTCTCTGGGAACTTGAGCTGTCTCCCCAGGTCAACTTGGAGTTTAAAGTGTCGTGCAGTGGTGAGAAGCTCCCCAGAGGAACTTGGATGATGTTATGCCTTCCCAGCTCTGACGAAGGTGATGGACTACTTGGGGGTGTGCTGGTACCTGCAGTTGGTAATTGCTGTGCTGAGTGTGTCTGCCAGAGCCCTGAGAACCTGGTCATGACGCCAGCAATACCGTCCTTCCCCCAAGGCCCTCAGGCAGCAACTGAGGATGTGCTCCAGGGTGGCTCTCTTCTGGCACAGCTGGCAAGCTTTTTTTTTCTACTTTTTCTACTTTTCTATTCTACTACTTTTTCTATTTTTCTACTTTTCTACTTTTTCTATTTTTCTACTTTTCTTTCTATGTTTTTTGCTGCTGCAACCCTGCAATTTCCCCATACGGGACAAATAAAGGACTTTCAATTCAAAGCTGCAGTGTTTACTAAGCCACAGCGCTGCAAATACTGATTGGATGACGAACTTAAAGCTCGTGTCCGGAGTTTCCGTTCATTTCCAATGTATGTATCATTTTTTTTAACAAAGCTTAAATATGTTACTCTGGTTCGATACAATAATATTAGCATAAAGCAATATAAAAATTTATTTATGAGCCCCGCCTTCATCTCATAGACCTCCATGTTATCCGAAAAAGTGCCGGTCAGCTTCAGCCAATAGATTTCGAGCTTCCGCCTTGTCATGCTGTCAGTCAACGTGTGTGTGCAGCCAGAGAGCACGACACTGACCCAGGCAGAGGTGAGTTAGCTACGCAGCAGCCGCCGCGCTTACCTCGGATATATCCATGGTCTGCTGAACATCCACCTTAACAGATTAGCATGTAGGATGCTGTAGGACTCGGAGGCTCTCATTTTCACCCGACAGATAATGCACATGCACTATTAAAGGGGCGTGGCTTGGTCGCTCATGAAAGCAGAGGGAGGGCGGAACCTGAGACGGTGGATTAAAAACCTCTCTCTTTCAAAACTCCGGACACAAGCTTTAATGTGCTGGGGTTCAGGTCTCCAGAGCTCTGGCCAGGTGATTTTTCACTGTTTGGCGTGCTCCCACCTCGTCCAGGCGCCTTGTTGGTACATAGCCACCATCTTGACCCGCCGATCCTCTTCCACCTCTGCTCTGATCTCATTTTGAACCATATGACGTTTTTTCCTTCCTCTGGCTGTGTCATAGTGGGGCTTGGAAAAATTATAGTTAGTTATAAACAGTGAAACTGGCAGGTGATCACTGATACCGGCAACTATTAAGCCACTTACTTTGATATTATCTATAACATTTGTAAATATATTATCAATTAAAGTTGCGCACTGGGTAATAATTAAACTAGGTGATTTTTGGAATTAAATTTGAAACTGCATAGAGTATTTATGAAATCTTCTATCTTCTGTTTTTTTTTTATTTAACAGGTCTATGTTGAAATCACCACATATGAACAAGGCTTTTTAGTTTCCTTCTGAAAAAATATCCTTTCATCCATTCATTAAATTAGTCTGTGTTGGAGTTTGGTGCTCTGAATATGCAGGGTTTTTTTTAATCAGTCTTCCTATTGTGATAAGACATTATTAAGACTAACAGGGAGAACGCACTGGACGCAGTAGCGCCGCGCACAGAGTTTCTGATCGCCTCCCATGTTAACCTATCTGACTGCCCACACACAATGCGCAGGGGGCGCTGCGCGCGCCGCGGCTTTCTCTGCAGCGCGTCCGCCGCTTCGTTCTATTTTTCACGCGAGCCGCGAGCGCAGCGCCATTCGTCAAGCTGGATCAAGCAGATCAGACCAGACAGGAAGTCGGAGACAGAAAAGGCAAGAGAATCCGGTCAGTTTTCAAAATAAAATAAATTAAATGACGATTAGTTACGGACGGTGTTGCTCGTCCGTCTATAATTTGTCACTTTGGTCTAATCACAAGAGAGATGGACACACACACAGACATACGCACGTACGCACCCAATCAAACAAACAAAAACACATAAATACACACACACACACACACACACACACACACACACACACACACACACACACACACACACACAGCGACAAAGATTCACGTGATGCAGAAAAAAAGAGGACAGGAGGAGAAAAAGTCTCTCCACAGGTCACCAAAACACACACATCCATACTGGCAGAGTGAGAAAGAGGTAACAAATGTGAAAACCGAGAACAGACAAATCCAGCCGAGTACAGTCGATGTGTGACCAGCGCGGAGAGCGCAGGCAGCAGACACGCCTCCAGTGCGAACAGCCAAGCGCCGGCACGGAGACGTTCGGCGCGCGCTTGGCGCCTCCGCTACGCTTCCGCGTCCAGTGCGTTCCTTGCGTAAGACTTTATTAATCACTGTTGATATTGTTTCCACCACTTTAAAATGAAAATTCTTATCTACAAACAAAGCCACTCCACTTCCACGCTTATTCTGTCTGTTTGTATGGAACATCTCATAACCTTCCAGAACAAAACCAATCCTCCTGCTACAGTTTAACCAAGTTTATGATACTGCAATGATGTTAAAAGGATATTTGAAATGAAAATCAAAAAAATCTTTGATGCATTGAAAGTTTGCATACAGGCTTCTACTGTTAAGATGAATCAATGATCTGCTATTTTCTGGGCTGATGCTGCTGTTGAATTGTTCCTGAGTGATGTAGTTAAAGTCATCATTGATGAGAGAAAAAAAGTTGTTATTAGGGTCAGCATCATTATCTATTATGTGAATTATGTTCAGTGTTATGAAAATTATCCAAATGTAGATCATTGTGTCCAGTGTTCATTTAAAGTGGGTCGAGAGTGTCTGTCATGACCGAGAGAAAATGCAGGATTGCATGATGTGGGACTGTACTGGCACAGAATTAGTCTTTTCCCCGTTGGTCTGGGGTGCTGCTTCTTGGATGAATAATCAGTTTGCTTATGTGCTTAGTTTGAATGTTATCCCTGAACATGTGCTGTTTTTATGTACAAATGTCGTATATAATGTTGTATGCTTACCTGTGTTTTGCCCTGTAATGGACCAGTTATGTATATCTAGTGTGAACCATGCTTTTCTTACACGGTCTGCTAACATCCAGCCAGTTGCATAAAGTAAACGTTAAACACATGGGACCAAGAAAACAAGCATCACCACTTTAAAAACACCACAGCAGATCAATGTGCTGTACAAATATAATAAATAAAGATGTAAAAGTGCACAGTTTACGTATCACAGCAGCTCATATTGTCTTGAAAGTCAAAAACATGCAAACATTTTCATATACATGATGAAACGCCACGTTTGTAACAATTTTTCAGCATGTCGTACTGATTGAATTTACATTTCACACCAGTGTAGTCAACTTTTAACTTTAGCTCACACACAGACACACATGCACACGCTCACACACACACAATATATTAATTGCCAGTCTGAGCATCACACTACATCTCCTCTTCACTCTTTCTGTCTCTGTTGCCTCTGGTGAGAGGAACTTTTCAGCTTTGAAGCTGATAAAAACCTATTTGAGGTCAAACATGAGCCAGGAGAGGCTCACGGCACTGACACTGATTCCACCAGTGTGATGTTTGAATATCTTTAGACATAGAAGACATAATAAAGGCATTAGCAAAGTTTCAACACTGGGTCATCCCCAAGGTGCTTTATCGCAGGGACCCCAGGGTGTTGAGAAATGCCTCTGGCATGATCGAAAGCATGCAGTGCATTGACTCCTTTGGATGGGAAAAGAAATCAAATCTTTGTTTCTACAGCATTTTTCTTGATTCAAACAGCAGGAGTTTGCATGTTTTATGCGAAACAACGCCCCCTGCATGCCTTGGGCGTAACTGCAGCTTAGTGAAACACTCCTGCCTGTGGCTTTCGTCCATGTAAGTGCACAGAAGAGGGGAACTCTTTCCTCGCTCTTTCAGTAGCGCTCGAGTAAAATTCAAGTTTCTTTTGCCTGGTGGGGTCTGTGCTGGAGTTGTGGCAGTGTTAGAAGCCGGTCTTTTCTTACTTTCTGGAAGATCCTGCTCAGTTGTTGCTCGCTAAGCATCTGGCGGAGTAATGGCGGACAAAACAAAACTTAAGGAAATCAGGCCAGCAGGAGCGTGCATTATGTCACATCGTCTCACATTCTCCCCAAAAAAATTCTGGTGCCAGACCGGCACTGCAACTTTCAAGGGACAATTTAGCGCTGTTAGAGCTACTTGCAATGAATATGTCAGGGCACATTGTACACATCATTCAATGTTTGTAACATATTTATGGTGTAAAATAAGTATTTTTAAAGTTGAAAAACTCCTTAATGCACCTTTAATATTAAAAACGAAAATCAGTTTATAATAAAAATAAAGTCACACCTTCACCAATGTCGTTCTCACGCACGCATGCACACACTCCCAGTGTGAAGGGCATCCCCTCAGGTCCACTGCACTCAGGTCCAGTAGAACCAACTCTATGAGCTTTTTATTATCTAAATTTCGCCTGATGTCATTTAAAATCTTTACGGTAAGTTGGATACAGGTCTGTAATTATTAAAAAAGTTGGGGTCTAAATTGCTCTTCTTCTGAAGGGGCTTCTCCACTCCTGTTTTAAAGGCAGTGGGGAAGACACCCGTCTGAAGAGAGCAATTCATGATATTTAAAAACGGTTCCTCAAACATGTATTCCTCAGACACATGGTTTCCTCAGACAAGGACAACTGTTCAGCTGTGTTCACTGATAAGACTTGCTGGGGTAAATGGCTGGACCTAATGTCCATGCTTTTAGTTCTGCAGTGGTCTGCAAAGTTCTCACCGAGAGTGTCTGTCGGCACCTTAAAAGCTCTATTAAAATTAGTGCCACTTAAAATGTTGAAGGTGGAGAAGAGGAACCGGGGTTGGTTTTTATTTTCTGAGATAAGTTGACAGTATTGAGAAGTTTGTACCTGTTTTACTCTATTATTGTAAATTCTGAGTTGTTGACGTAACATTTCAGAGTAAACTTATATTTCCTCCACCTCCTTTCAGCGCTCCTGCAGTTTCTTGTCAATTTGTTGACTTTATCGTTTTTTTCTCCACAGGGGTTATCATAATGTGCTTTGGACTTTGACATTATTTACAGTCATATGTGACCGATGCCTTCCAGATAGCTGAAGAGTTCTTACTGGTTTGAATCAGTCCCACTTATGAACTGGCACAGTTCACTCATCATCTTTGAATCATTAGTAAGTCATACAATCCCATTCAAGAGCTTTTTCCTATTAGTTCTTTTTGTTAGTAAATTGCTGGAATGCCGAGGCATTTTAATTTTGTGTGCATGTTGCTGTGCGCCTGTTTGCATTGTTGAATGGAGGTGCAGGATGCAGCTCCACCTGATCAAAATTCGTGTCACACGGTTAAGGGAGGCATTCATCCGTGGACCTGTCAGGTCAGGGTCCGACTCAAGAGTCCTTTTATGGTCGTAACCTCCGCGGGGGAGACACTGCATGATGAGTATTGGTTGGAGACACATTACAGAGGTGGCCGTAGCATCGAGATGGAGATCTCTGACTGTTCTGCTTCAACAGCCACAGTGGAATCAAACAGGGGCTGTGTATCAAGAGATGTTTACATTCTCCGGCTGAGCAAATACAGAATCAATTCGTCAAATGCTAATGTCATTATCATCTGTCTGATGATCCTGTAGCGACTTGAAATTTTACTTTCCCAGTTTTTTGACTGCCTATGTTCAAACAGTGCTGTTCTGTTAGTATTTTGTTGTCATTAAAGTGTCCAAAACTAACGCTCTCTCCACATCAACTAATCTGCTTCTGAATGAAAAGACTATGGCCCTCATTTATCAATCTTCTTTGAAACAGGTGCATATCTGAGTGGTGATCTCACCGTACGATGGGGCCCATGCGACATTTACGAAACCTCCGTACCTGACCCATTTTAGCGTTTGAATGATCAGGTATTGATGATGCAGCGGCTGAAACCGATCATCATTATCATGCCACACCATGAAATAATTATGGTTCAGAAGCCTTGCCCACTAAGGTCAAACATCAAAATGAAAAATCTTGGCACAAAAATAGACTTTTCCAAGCTGGTAATTGATCTCCTCACATCTGAGGTGGAGGTCAATAAGGACGAGCTCTTTGGAACAATAAAAACTGGAATTAAAGGAGCCAGAAAAATGCTGTCTGGAGGAAGATCACAGCAGTGAACAACATCACCATTGGCGAACGGACACCAGCTGAGGACTAAATAAATGATAGGGCTGTTAATTTAACCCTGATATTACAAATAATGAGGCTGACACACGTTATACGGGTTGTATTTTTATTTTTTAGTTTAACGATGTCTTAGAGCCAGACACCAGTGACAGAGCAGCGAGGTTTCCTCTCCAGAGCAGGTCCACACCTGGTGCCAAGACCGGACCCATGTCCAAGCTGCTCCCCGTGCTGGACCAAAACCGGCCATAATCACTCAGAGGTCCTGGAGATTGTCCCTTTATTGGCCACAGTAGTGACCACGCTTTAGAGAATCAACCACACACTGAACAACAACAATGACATTGTCCATTGTCTGTATGTAATGTCTGCGTTAATCTCCCTTTAACCAGTATGTTATCTCCAGGCTACTTATATTACATGATTAAAAAGAGCATCTGCTGAACTTTAGAGCATTCTTGACATTTCAGAAGTGGTTTATCAGGTCTCTTCTCCTCCACCCAGCCCCCCAGCCCCTCTGCTGATTTCCTGGGCATCTGGTCCTCTTGTGGCCCTGCCACATCAAAAGACACTCCATCGGCCAATGCAATAATATGTAAAACTGCACAGATCAAAATAATGCCACACAGCTTTTCAGAGGTAAACAGCAACATTCTGGGTCAAGATGGAGACACCTGTGACCTCTGAGCAGTCCTGTCTGAAGCAGTAGACTGCATTGACACACATCCTGTTCTGTGGCAGGGTGTACCGGTGGGGTTCTTCAAAGTTGAAAATCCTTTATTAATCCACAAGAGAGAATTTTTTTTTAATATTCAGTAAGTGCATTATTATTGTTATTATTATTATTATTATTATTATTATTATTATTATTATTATTATTATTATTATTATTATTATTATTGTTATCTTTTTTTAATTAATATTCTTTTACTTTTTAATCTGTACTGAATATATGCTGCTTTTGCTTCATGACATGTTTGAAGTTGGCTTTATAATTATTTTCACGCTCTGCCAGGTTTTCCTGTGCTGCACTGCAAATCCACACGGACTCAAACTTATGTTCACAATGTCAGACCTGTCGTGAGATCTGATCATTCCTTACACTCAAGACCGTATTGATGAATGGCAATCCCATCATTCATACAGCCATACACCTGTATGCTGCCTGAAGTTTGTTTCATAAACGAGGGTCTATGTGATTCAGTGTAACTTTGGTTACTCTAACATTTGAAATTATTGAGTTATGCATTAGTTTTAATGGATGTGCATCTTCCTTTGGGCAATACTTGTTTGTATAGTTATGAGTCTTCTGTAAAATGACTTTATAAAAATTAACATTGAAAAGTCAATCTCATGATACTTAAGTTATCCTTTAAAAATGTCCCAACACCCTTAATTGCATATTCTGACAGTTCTATCAGTACCCACATGATCTTCTGCAGAAGTCATCATCATCATCATCATCATCATCATCATCATCATCATCATCATCATCGTCATCATCGTCGTCAGTCTGTATTCCAAACTCTTGGGTTCATAAGAAGAACAGAAAGAAAAGAAGATAACAGAGGAAGAGAGAGGAAAAAAGCAGCTGAACAGTGAAAAACAAACCTAGGCACAATAAATTATAATATCACTGACCATTTAAGCACTGCCTCCAGTGGCTCCAAAGTCCAGGTGAGTATTGGCAGGACCCTATGGGTCCCGCCTCCTGGCTGGGTCTCCCGTCCTCTTCTGTCCCTGTGCGCTTCGTCAGTCCTGTCTGTGCCTGCCCCACCTTATGTCACCCCAATCGCTCAATTATCCTATCTACCTATCCTGTCTGGTCCCTGTTCCTCACCCACCCATATTTAGTGGTGTCTCTGTTGTGCTGTGCTGGTTCGTATTGCTTGTTTTCTAATGTTCTTCAGGTCCTTCATGCTCCCTGCTGTAACTGTTTTGGGCTTCCGTGCCCCAGGACTTGAACTTTTGTGTAATAAATCCATCTGAACTCTACCCTTGTGTCGTCTGCATTTGGGTCCATTCCCCAGTCGGGACAGGTATCTGATACTGCTCTCTTTAGGACTGATTAAAGTCTTTATAATTTCATTTTTTGACAACCCCAGCCTCTTCACAGATTTATACACTATATTTCTGATGAGAGAATTAAGAGTCAACACGTTATTCAGCAGAAAGAACTGACTTTCATTGGTCCACCATGGAGCCTTCAATAAATGTAGTGCGTCATTATATGCAACCTGCAGCTTCTTAAATTTGCCTCTGCTGTAATTATAACACCAGGGACCAGTGTACAGTGGCACACAGTGAACTCTAACTAAAGCTATGTTCACCTTGGCAGTTCACGTGCTGAATTTGTGTGCCAACATGTTAGCTTGAGCATAAAATTTACAATATTGACTTTGAAAGTCATCATCATCAGAAAAATTATTCATGATCACATGACCAAGGTATTTAACTTTGTCAGCAGTGTGGAGCTCAGTTCCAGTTAGATAGAAAGTGGGAAGCACAGTTTTACAGTCCTCTTTTGTTCTCACATTCATAACTATCCACTTTTTTTGTGTTGAACTTGATGTCATATTGACCTCCATATTCTCAGCAGACTCCCAGTAGTTGTTGTAATCCAGCAGACTACGGTGATACAATGACCAGATCATCTCCATACATGGGATGTTAGTGGAGCTACAGTAGCTCTCTGGTTATATTTGTGCATCGCTGACCTACAACTCTGCCACCAGCTTGCTTTCGTTTCCTTCAGTGGTCCACTGTTGACTGGCCACTGCAGACCAGAATCTCCCCACAACTTTGCAGATTCTCTGACCAGTTCAAATGATCAAGAGTATTCATTTTTCTTGCTTCTAACGTATCAACTTACAGTGTCACTGTCTGATATAGGTGAACAGGTGATATAGTAAAGCAATAATCAGTGTTATTTGCTACACCTCTTGGTAATCATAATGTTGGAATGAAAGCTGTATATACCACTACAATTTATGAGATATATGTCCAGTCCAGTGGTTACCTGAAGCACTGTTTCTCTCTCTCTCTCTCTCTCTCTCTCTCTCTCTCTCTCTCTCTCTCTCTCTCTCTCTCTCTCTCTCTCTCTCTCTCTCTCTTTTTTTTTAACATCTTTTTATCTGCATGCAGCTGTAGGCTTCAGGAACATAACTTTCCTCAATGTCGGGGGTCAACCCTGACTTTGTAATTAAAGAAGGTTTTTAACCCTATGCACATTTTTTTTTAAATCAAATGATCTTCTATTGTTTAAAAAGTTAAAGTCTTCGCACAACATTGAGATTACATGACAGACTGAAGCTTGATTGGCTACAGCTTCACTCTCCAAGATGTGCACTGATGCGAATCTCAAGCTATTTTTAGGTCTGAAGCAAATCCTTCAGCCAAGAGGTGGTTATATTACGGCGTATACGCATCAATACACCTCTGACTTAAAAGTTTAAAGGTGTTTGGACAACCAAAAGCTTGCAACTCCAGCAAATCTGTCCAAACATTCAGTCAATTCAGGGAAGCAAGCAAGCTGGATTCCCAAGTAAGTATCTCTAGAAGATCTGTCAAATCATCACCTCGCACACAGTACAAAACCTTTTTTTTAAGTGTTTTCTGTTTCTCGTGTGAGGATGAACATTCACAAATCCACAACACTGATGTTTTTGAAAAAAGGATGATCCTTTTAATTTCAGTAGTTAATAGTCATTCAAAGTAATCCACTTTGCCACATAGCTATACACAAGAACAGGAATCAGCTAAACCAGCATGGATTCTCCTAATGCGGATTTTTAACAGCATAAACAACGTCGAATGCTCCACTTACACCTGTCATATCTCATTTCTGAATATCATGCAGCGATTAATGCACTTCAAGTTCACATTTCCTCATTTCAATGTCTGTTGTTTTTTTGGGTTTTTTTTTTTGTTTTTTTTTTTGTTTTTTTTGGCTTGACACTAAATATGGCTTAATCCGTTTCGGTTTTCTCTAGTAATATGTACATGAATGTCATCTGCAGCTCGGTGTGATAACAATAGCCTAAATGTTATTATCTGTAGGATTTTAGCAGTTTAAACATTAATTAACTACTGTATGACATTGTTAGCAATCTCTCTAATTCAAGTCAGTCTTGGAGGCCTTTCTTTGTGGAGTTTAAATGCTCTCTCATGGATTTTCTCCAGGTGCTCCCATTTCTCAAACGTGTTTGAGATTATTTTTGCCTTTTTTTCCTGTAGCCTTGAATTTAATTGTGTCTGAGACTGTTTCTCTTGAACTGAATGAATCATTACAAAAAAACATACTTCACCTCAGTCAGCCCATCCTATTCACCATTAACCTTCACATGTCCACTTTCCAAACCTCGAAGCCACCAGCATCCCCACCTGTCCAGGTGTAGCCTGCCTTCACTACATTCATCTGGCATCGGCTCTAGATGGTATGCACACTGTTTCCTCTCTCATAGATGTGAGAGATGTGAGTGTTTCACATGATTCATCTTTTCCCTCCTTTGGGACTCTGGAGATGGAGGCTTCCTCTGTGTGGTGACAATGGAGGACATCTGTTCAGGTCTGCATCCCATCCTTGCCAGGTGGATTATCAGGCTATGGTCAGTTGTCCAGGTAGACCAACCACAAGGGAAAACCTCAAGGCTCCTGTTTGCCATGATGGTGTCAACAGCGTGTGTTCTCACTGAGAGAGCCACAAACGGAGAAGAGTTCACAAACAAACGGAGCGTCCTCTCTCACACAGCGCACTTCGGCTTTGAACGGACCAATCTGTGACAGACTGGCAAACTGTCCAGGGTGTACCCTGCCCTCGCCCATATGAAGCTGGGATTGGCTCCAGCCCCCCACGACCCTGAAAAGGACAAGCGGCCGAGAAAATAGATCAACAAAAGTGCAACCAAAGAGTTCATTTGATTACATATTTTGAGTTTGTTTAAATGAGTAACTGAGTAAAGTAATTCTTGGAATATATTTCTAAATACATGAAGCATGTCACAAAAGGTCTGCTCAGATCATATTTTAATTTTCTTTTCTATTTGTTCTTTGTGGAACCAGCTTCCAGTTTCAGCTATGGAGGTAGGTACAGGTTCTACTTTTAAGGTTATTACTCTGACTTTTCTAATGAATAAAGCTTACAGTCAGTGTTGATGCAGCACACTCTGGATCATTTTCTATTGAAGCTGAAGACGGTCCACGTAAACCAGGGTTTGAATTCCTACCCACAATCACTCTGTCTGTCCTGTCCTTTTCTCTTGTTCTACTGCTTCACCCCATCTGGAATTAACACAGAACTGCAACCTCTGTGCCTGGTTCTGCAGGTCTCTTCCTGTTAAAAGAAAGGGTTTTTTTTTTCTTTCCGCCATCGCTTGTGCTTGCTTATGTAGAATTATTTTTGTTGTGTTTTCCCTTTTTCTGTAAAAGTACTTTGAACTGACTGTGTTGAATTTGAATATAACTGAACTGCCTTGAAATTAATTGAATTATGGAACCTCAGATTCCAGACTGACGAAGAACTGATGGCTAACCAGCCAGACATTGACGTGGCTGATAAACAGAGGAGAGCAGCAGTGGTAGATTTGTGGTAGATTTGATAGTACCCGCTGCTGACAACATCAGGAAGACAGAACATGAAAAAGTTGAGAAGTACCAAGGGTTAAAAAACCAGCAGCAACACATGAGGAGGGTTAACATTAATGTGGTCACCAAAGTAATAAACGTGTGGAGGCCAGTGACCACCAAAATAGGGCCCTCGAACTCCCAGGCCTCTGGTAGAGGACCCAAGCTTAAGGATGATGCAGTTACAACTCTGTACAAATCCAGGGAGCTTCCGGATGCGTCATAAACAGTAAGTAAGATGACTGATGATCAGTGGAGGCAGTGAGGTACAAGTACAAACAGAGAGAGAAAGAAAATAAAGAACACAAATGTCAGATCTGTTTCAGTAAAGATTGTGTGAATATTGTGTGTGGATACAAGCATTTCAACAACATTACTGAGCCTGGATATCCCGGGTTCAAATCCTGGACGAGCCCCCACGTTTGTTACGGCCGGCTCAAAACCACAACAAAGCGAGGGAGACGGAGACTGGGTAGCGTGCGTAAAAGGAAAGTTTAATAAAGTAAAGCAAACAAAAGATCTGCTAACATAACCGAAAGGTGAACGGTGGACGCCATCAGGCCAACAGGAGCCTGCGGCCGACAAGCGGGAACGGAGCGCCGCAGGAGGAGGTCATCAGGAAGTCCAGAGCCCGCAGCCGGCGAGCGGGAGCAGGACCCCGCGGGAGGATGTCGTCATGTGGCAAGGTGGAGGAGCGAGGCAGCGACGACGACCCACGCAGACAACGACCACCCCGAGCGCATGCACGCTCTGGCTTTTATACTGCTCCACAGAGCAATCACCGTAATCTGGAACACCTGTGCAGAGGGGAGAGGCGGGAGCAGCGACAGAGCACAACAGACCACTCCCCGTGACCTCCCAACGACCCTGGGTCGTAACAGGATAAAAGAAGTTATTTTAAAAAAGAATAAATAAAAAGGTGGATCCGTTGGTCTGTATTGCACTACCATAAACCGCATTGTCCTCTATAGGGGGTTTTGCTTCAGAACCACGCCATTATAGGGATGCAGTTTATGTGCACAAAGAGAAAATGAAACGGCCTCTGCAACCACATCCAGAATCAATTACAATGCAATCTGTATTCTCTTTGTCCTGTGTTTCTAACACCAGGAATCAAAAGGAATTAATGATCTGCCAATCTTGCATGAGAGGACTAAACAAAGAGAGAGAGAGAGAAAATTCTCAGTTTAGAAAATTAAAAACACTCTCCTGTCACAAAATGTGAATTGTGATTTGTTGTGGTATTACTGCCTTTTCTAACAGGAGAAATCATTTAGAAAGCAGTAATGTTTTCTGTCAGTGTTAATCATTTGCTGCCAAATGGTATAAAATGCAGCTTTATCAGTTTGTTTGTTTGTCTGTTTCGAACATAGCAATTTCATACTCGAGCAAATCCAATTTTTACAAACAATTTTTACTCGCTGGGTAATTTTGAGCAGTTGTCTGATTAATTACAGCAAAGGTTTTTAAGATTTTGACCCCCAGAATTAAATCAGCGTGAATTATTTCTCATCACCTGTCACACAGACATCCCAGATACTGAGCACTCTATTTTCTACTGATTTGAATAATCACAGGTACAAATGAGTGATTGTTTGTTGCTGGCTAGCGATGAGGGAACCACAGCAAAAATAGGTGGACAGTGTGACAATTGTAACGACTGCAGTTTAAGCGTGTTGCTTTGGAGTGAATGTGTGTGGGAGTGTGTGTCTGTTGCACTCCTTTGTAAGTGTGCGTGTGTGTGAATGGTTTGAGACAGACTGGAAGAGCCTCTCTTCCCCCGTCTCGTCCCACAGTGTATGGCAGTAATCACTGATTAGAGGCTCAGCTCATCTCACCAGGTTGGAAGGTTTTTTTCTCCTGCTACAGAAAACACGCCTTAGCCAAGCTGTCAGGAAGTCTTCAACCGACGCACAACCACTTTCTTGAGAGTGCATAACAGGACACAGTGTGCCTGCTGAGTGTGTGAACATGGTTCAATGTCTGTCACAAGCTCATAAAAAAAAGGAGTAAATGTCTTGCAGATGGGTTTGCGGTGAATTTAGCCCTGTTCATACTTGACGTTAACCTGCATCTCCAGTAATAGGAGCACAGCTGGGGGCCAAGGTGTGATACCCATCTTCACATTGCATTAATATGCATGCAGGGCCAGCAGGTTCAGATCGGTAACTTCCGTCACTTCCCACTGCACAGCTGAGTGGTGGGTGAAGTGCCGCTTGCCCCCCCCCCCCCTCCAACCTGAGTGACTCAGAAACAGAAAAAATATATAAAATAAACTCTTAACAGTACATGATATTAAACTAACAATGTGTGTGCTTCATTTTCTGTTAATAATTTACAATAAAAGAGCAGAAAAACATATTGAAGAGCTGGAAAACTCACTCCAGGGAGGTGGGCTTTAGGAGCTATTCAACCAATCACTGATTGACATTATGAAGGACATAAAATTAAACCAACCAGTGCCGGTTAATGCCTGCCACTCGGAGATAAGTTTATACTGAAAGTTAACACTGAGAATATGGGTTGAAATTGAATGATGAAAGCCCCACCAAAGAAACTTCCCTCCAGCTCCACTGGCGAGGACGTATTTTCTGGCTGTGCCGCTGTCCGTAACCCTTTCAAGACATGTATAGTTCACACCACAAAGCATGTGCGAGCAGAGTGCCAGACCACCTCGTGAAGTTGTCTGAGTGAAGACGCACGAAGATGTGTGAAGACGAACTGGTGCCTGGTCTCACCAGTCGTCAGTATTCCACACTTGACCCAGTGCACAAGTTAATGCCAAGCATGAACAGGGCCTTTGTGTCTCTTTAGTGGTGATCTGCCTTTAGATGTACCCAGTGAAGAAACTCAATAATAATATATTTCACCTTTGGTTGTTAATGCACGAACCCAGCTGCGGAGGATGTTATGCATAATCAGGTCCTGTGGCAGGGCCGGCTCTAGGCATAGGCGAACTAGGCGGCCGCCTAGGGCGCCACGTCTCAAGGGGGGCGCCGCGGTCGTACAAGGGGCGCCACGACGCTCTGTGTTCTGTGTGCCCCGCTGTGCAGCGGTCCGACGCACCGCGCTCCTCGTCCTCGGCGCTGCCCGGCCCTGATCGGTATTGTTCAGCATCGCTCCTCAGCGCACCCCCCCCGCTCAACAAATGTCGGGACTGCTCGAAAAACACGCTCCCAAGGGGCGCTCGTCTCGGGCTCGCCTAGGGCGCCTCTGAAGCCTGGGCCAGCCCTGCCTGTGGTGCAGTGGTTCACTCTAATAGGGAGTTTATCATAGGTGTGAGGCCCATGCCTCCTTCCATTGTAGAATTTGCATGTTCTCCCTGAGTGTTTGTGGGTTTTCTCCAGGTAATCATGTTTTCTCCAACTGTCCAAAGAACATGTTTGTGGTTACCTGGTTAATATGAAAGTCGGATCGACTAAATATTTGCATATGTAAAAACACATATGATATAGTGAGCACACACGCACACATACACACACACTGGGAGCTGAACTATGAACAGGAAACACCAGGAATTGAGTCGAGTCAGGCAGATGTGCAATGGAACAGGCAACAACCAACTACACGGTAACTTTATGCCTATTAATGTACAGTAAGATTTACTATGTCTTTTAATCATTGTGTTGTTTATCAGTTGCTTAATTTTCTCATTAAACTTGAATAGGTGATGTTAATTTTTTTCAGTCAATCAGATTTTTATTTGCCAGCTTTTTCGAAAGATACTGTGGCGTTCGAGCGGCGACTTGCGGGCAAGAAGACGAGGCGAGGTCTGCTCTATTGCTCAACCAAAGCTTTATTGTGAAAACAACCAAGCAAGAGAATATGACACACAAACACCGAGACAAAATAGTGGCGGCCCATAGGCCCCAGGTCACCCCCCAAGTAACCCCCTAGACCCACGGTCCGACACATGTCTAAAATAAAAGGACACAAACAGCACACAACAATAATGCAAAACACAACCATAATGAAAGGAACCACAATAAACCACAGAACCCCCACATATGGCCCCAAAAGTCCCGAACGGGGAGCTCCCATCATGCCCCGGGGCCTCCCCAGAACAGTCAGTTCTGGGGCAGTGGCTCTCTAGCGCCCCTAGCGACCCCCGCGGTCGCTACAATACTATCACTGCTTTACTTAAAACTTTGACCGTCATCATCTCCAATGTTTTTATATATTTAGTAACTGATCATGTTCACGTAAACAGGGTCGACAACACACAAAAAAACCCAATTCCATTGGTACGGCTTACAAGTGATACAGAACTGGCTTTTCCCATGAATTTGTCCCGTCGTTGTGCAGCATCTTTCTTGAGTCTGCCTCCTCAGTGCAACAACTAATAGCAGAAGACACTAGCTGCGACTGACAAGGGGTTTTGGCAGATGTCAACAGTCTCCTCAGAAAGTATTGTCAACTGTACTGCTTCCAATAAACAGTATAGGGGTAAACAGGTCTAAACATTGTCAACAGTATCAGTAGCTGCAGGAAAAGCGTTTTCTTTTCTCCAGAAGTCCATCACATTTTCCTGAATCTTGAAGGTGTTCAGCTACGGATGTTTAGTTCGGCAACATATCATAAAGCTGTTTGTCTTGAGCTGCTTTACAAGTACATTTGAGAAATAGTTTTGCTATACAGCCTTACTTCTATTATACAGACTTCAGTTATCCCGGACAGAGATTACATAACACTAGTGGAATGGTTATGAACTGCATCACGTGATAGCCAGTTATGGTCAAGTGTACCCAGACGTGGTCCCAGTTTTTAGCCTTGAGATATTTTAGAGGAGTGATCCCAAACCTTTTCAGCACCATGGACCAGGTTAAAGCAACTTTTCTTAACTTTTCTTTGAAGTCTTTTTTTTAATTTTTCATGGACTGGCATGACAGTGTAGGAAACAACCACAATGAGGACTGAGTGATAAAAACAAACTATGTCGTGTGTGATGTAGTAATGTGCAGGAGAGAGGCGCTGAGAGACATTCTTCAAAACGGAACGCAATGCAGATTGAAATAACACACTGCTGGTAGTACTGAAAAAAAATGCCATCATTGATATTATCCAGACACACTAAAGAAAAGGGGAATAAAGTATCTTATCTGATCTATATGAAATTCGATAAGAACAGTCGAGAATAACAGATATCTACCATTTGTAGCCATTTTCAGCATTTTTTTAATCTTTCATTTGCCTCTGGTTGTACATGTTTGGACTGTTTTAATTTCTTAGCCTTTTTTATAGATTTCTGTTCCGATTTTCTAAACCTATCAAAGCGATTTTTCTCTTTTCAAGCAGGTTCAACAATATGCTTTTTTTTTTTTCCACATATCAAATGTCCATCCATCCATCCATCCATCCTTTATCCTTTATCACGGTGGCAGCAGCCTAAGCAGGGATGCCCAGACTTCCCTGTCCCCGGACACTTGGTCCAGCTCTTCCAGGAGGATCCTGAGATGTTCCCAGGTGTTCATATCAAATGTAAACAAACATAATTGGGATTCAAGGCAAACGCATCTGTCCACATTGAATGACACAATTTTAATCTTAAAACTGTTTCATTTTAAAATAATTTTGAAAGACAATCTGGGGTGAAAGTGCCCATCACAGTCTCATTCAATTTGACATGCTGAGGTCTCCCAGCGAGGTGGTTAGTGGTCACCTGGTCACCAGGCTCCATCGATATATCAGTCAGCTTTTCAGTAGGAGGACCTGGATGCTGCTGAATTTGCTGTAGAAAAATGAATGGACTTTAAAAGGGGTTTATACTAAACAATAAGTCAACAGTGAGTGTTTTGATTCAGGAAGAAATTTAGTGATGCTTTCTTTTTACTTTTTTTTTAAGGGGGGGGGGTATTCCTGGCTCAGCACAAACGACAGCCACAGCCTGCATTGTGTTCAGATCTATTGAGGCTTATTGTATAATAGTAGAATTCCTCCTCCATAATAGATTTCCCATCACAGCAGACAAACAATGCTGACAAAGAAAATTTTTCTCAGGCATTCAATAACTCCACAGTGTGACTTCCCAATGATCAATATGTCCTTCAAAAAACCCACAAGCTGTGCTGAATATTGTTTGAATGTGGAGGGATGGAACTCTACTAAATTGATTAATACATAGTTGTCAAATTGGTATCTTTTGAACAGTGCTAACATGTTTTCAGGGGATTTTTGCTGCAAGAAAAATGACAAAAGAACTGGTGTTAATCAGGCTAAATGAATGGAATCTCCTTCAGAGTGAACATTGACTATTTCCCAATACGCCCCTGAGGAAAATGGACAATTGATTTATGATTGCTGTAAGGAATCCTCTATCATTTATTATTACATCTCCAAACATCTGTTATCAATCTGAGATTACTTTTAATATTAAATCCTTTGAGAACATGACTAGATTTGCTGGATGTACCACAGGAGGGAAGCTAAGACCATGATTGCAGAGATAAACCATGGATCAAGCTCAGATTGCTTTTAGCCCCTGACCCCGTGGCGGGCAATCCCAAGAAACCCTTGTCACTGTGATGCACAGGAAAAGTCTTTTATTAAAGCAAGAGGAGCTGCCATTTTTGAACTCAGGGGGCCTTTCTGTCAGGGCAACTGAGAGTCTTCAGTCCCTGCTGCTTTAATAAAGGACTTTTATCTCACATCAGAGTAGTTAGAGTCTCCTGGGGTTCCTGTTGTGACCTTAACACAAGCTGAGAATCCATAGCTTTATGTCCTTGCTGCATCCTGAAAAGTGCCCGATCGCATAGAGATTATGCACATTTTGTGAGTGAAGGAGATTAAAGGGCAACTCCGGTTTTTTGACACCTGGACCTTATTTATAGGTGTGTGCATGCTCATATACTCACTCAGACAAACATCGTGCAGCTCGGAGTCCTTCAGAAGTTATTTAGATCCAAACGATGTAGCCGCACTAGCGGGGGTGCCACAGCAATGGAGCGTTAGCGCTGGACATAAACTCTGCAAAGTCGCTCATTTTGGCTGTATTTTTCCTCCATCGGCGCTGGGTTGCCTTTCGGTCGGAAGGGGGGCCTCCGACGGTGTCCCGCGGCCTGGGTCGGAGCGGGCATCCGCCGGGCGGCGGAGATCTGGATTCTCCTGGCGAGGAGAGCGCTCCGGCCGTCGCGCGTCCCGCGGCCGGCGTGGAGCGCGCATCCGCCGGGGAGCAGAGATACGCTTCCTCCCGGCGAGGAGAGAGCACCGGCCTCGGCGCGGCGGGCCGTCGTGCGTCCCACGGCCGGCCCGGAGCGCGCATCTGCCGGGGAGCGGAGATACGCTTCCTCCCGGCGAGGAGGGACATCCAGCGGCCCAGCGGCCGCGTGTGAGCCGTGCGTCTTCCCGGGTGTCCGGAGCCTCCGTGGAGCAGCTGAGGGCCGTTTTCCAACTCGGCCCCTGGAAGTCAGACGCCGGGGCACCGTGACAGCCGAGGCCGACTCAAAGTGCCTCTCTGCTGGGGAGAGGAGCGCCGCAACGTTCCCATCCGAGCTAATTGTGGCTAAGTTAGCGAAAACTGTCAGCTCTTCAGCTGACCCACCTGAAGACGGTAGACGAGCTGACTTTATGATAACACTGGCGATGGATGAAGAAATACAGCCGAAATGAGCGACTTTGCAGAGATTATGTCCAACGCTAACGCTCCATTGCTGTGGCACCCCCGCTAGTGCGGCTACATCGTTTGGATCTAAATAACTTCTGAAGGACTCCGAGCTGCACGATGTTTGTCTGAGTGAGTATATGAGCATGCACACACCTATAAATAAGGTCCAGGTGTCAAAAAACCGGAGTTGCCCTTTAAGTTCAATTTTCTAAGAGTCTGAAGTGGCCTTTCTTTTTTGTTCTTTTTATTTATGTATTTATTTATATATTTATTTATTGTCTTTATTCTAGAAGTGGCACAGGTTTAAGGATGTCCCTTATCCTATTCTAGTCTTGATGAAAGCATCTCACCATGCATTATATGGCAGATATCTTAATATTCTTGAATACATGTTTTATACTTCAATCCTTCAACTTGTATTTTAATGGTTGAGCTATGTTGCTTATGAAATTGCTGTAATAAACCCTATTGGTTTTTGACCTTGCTCACCCTGTCTGACCAGGTTGTAATTGTATTTGAAATCATTTAATTATGTCTGATATTGTAAAAGAAAACCTTTGTCTGAAGGTCTTACAGCCATATCCCAACATATTGGTTTCGGGGAGCAAATAGCAACAAATCCTCTGGTATTTTATTTCAAGGAAATCCTTATAATGATATTGTAATTGAATTGCAGGTACATTACAGTAAAATAAAGTGTCAAGAGGCACCCGTAATAACAATCCAACTTGGTGGTCTGTCCATAGGAATGTCTGTGTGCTCTCCATTGAAAATGTTTATAGCATATTGTTTGTTGCATGATTGTGTTTCTTCATTACAAAAACAAATGGCACCAATAGTGGCCCAAAAAGCTAACAACATAATTTTGAGCATTTCTGCCTATTTTGTGCAAATACACTGTTTCATGGAAACAAGAGGGCCTGCTAATACAAATGCCAATTCTAAAACATACTATGTAAAAAGACAGTAGAAAATCAATAGAAATAATTGGTAACACGCCCAAATGTACCACTGATTGTGAATGATATGCTGCAGGCATAATTCATCACAGCCAGTGGTAGTGGTGTTGCAGTACTGCATTAGTCACATTTTTACAACATTGAAGAGTACTGTTTATTGTGATTTTATCTTGTTAAATTGCCCCCATGGTGCATTTTATTCTGTTTAGAAAAATCAATTAAAAACAAACAAATGATGAATGGAATTGTGTATTTCTGTAACCTTGTTCAGGAGAAAATGTTGTTGTTTTTTTATTATTTCTTTGAGGTACTCATTCATTGTATTCCAGTCTGTTTTAATTTCACAAATATTTCCAAACAACACCTGCTCAATGCTTTTCACCCCTTAGCTCTTGATTTGTGCAGTCTGAACAGCTCATTGACTATATGAAGATTACATTTTTGATATAACCTCTTTTTGCTTTCCACAGATGTCAGTAATTTCAGGAGCTGTTTTTGGCATTAGTCAAGGCCGTTTTGGCTTCCTCCATCCTCCAGAGTCTCTGATGGATGAGTGCAAATGAGAGCTCACCCGCTTTGATGTTGATCTGTGTTTGAAGGTTAGACGACAGCGATATGTATTGTTAAATCATATATACTTGCTCAAATATTAATGAATAAAACCTCAATACAGTTTGTTTCCCACTCTAACGTGATTAGCTCTATGTTTGCCTCCTTCACTGTATATTCCCAGCATGCTAAAAATGGTGTAAGTTACTTTCTAATGACCTCTCCTCTCATGCATATTTGATGTAATGTTCTCATTCACATTTGAAAAGAGGCTAATTCAAGGCATAAATATTTGATATGGACCTTTTTTTCCCACCTCCCACATTTCAATTAACTGCAAAATGTATCTTTGGGCTCTCGATTCGCACCATAGAACCTATTCCCCCTCATTATATTTCTGTTTGTGATGCGTCCATAAAAGCAGGCAACACAAAGCATTAGTAAGATTGCATTTCCTGGTGATTAACCTTTGAAAGCCTCACCAAGCCATCCCTACTGGCCACAGTAAGCACACTTCATCGACCATGAGCAGATTTAGCATTTCTGATGATGCTGAGACAAGTAGCGGCTGTTTGAAGTGGTATAAGTTTCCAGCGCGTCATACAGCAGCACCTTAATCGGTTTCACTGCTAGACCAAAGGCGTAGGAGGCCACAGCACCTCATCAATCAAACGACTAGTAATCAGACACAGATTGCTGCAAATCGCCCAGGAGGATGGGAATCAATGTAAAGCAAAATTAACCCAGGGACAAAAAAAAAAAAAAAAAAAAAAAAAAATGACAAAGATGAAACAACTGGTACAGCATTGGATATGAATTCCAATTATGATAAATACAGGGGCTCAAGGCCCGAGGGGTTGTTTGTTGGCAGTGGATACTTTGAAGGACGCCAAGTGGAACCGTTCTGCATGGGTTGATATGGAATATAGAGTGGTCTCATGGCCAATAAGAAATAAAAAGTATCCTTGTAAACTGGATACCAGCTCAGTTTACCACCTCGAAGTTCCCCAAAGGTCGTATGATACTACCGGTCAGTTTTCCTTTTGTAACACAAGGAAAGTACACACATGGAGAATCAAACTCTTTAATCTTGCTTTGGCTTTTGATCAGCAATATAAAGCCAAACTGTATTTTATCGAGATGGTAAAACAAAGGTAGAGGGAATGCATAAACAATCTAATGCTTCACTATTGTTACGCTCAAAGGGTGTCAATCAATCTAGCTCATGGTATACCCTTATAAAGCAGACTGCCAGTATCTCAGCAAGCATGAGTGCATAGAGAAGTATTATTTGAAGGACTTAATACTTAAAAATTGAGCTAGAAATACTGAAAAGAAAAAAAAAATCTACAGAGGCCAATTGGATAAATAAATAATGTGGAAAAACCAGCAAGGAAAAATTTGTCAAAAAAAAAAAATACTCATTCGTAGTATAAGTTTGGCCTTAATTAATCTGTAAAACAAAGAAATAAATATTAACTAATTTCAGTTGCAATGAGAGGAAAGAGATGGTGAATGGCTGCAAGAACCAATTCAGCTTTTCCAAAAGATCTTTAAATACACCTGTTTTTTTTAAAGAATCCCTGTCACAAAAAAATGACTTTTATGAGCTTTTAACATTATTAGTGTGTGATTATCTCATAAAATCTTCAGTTAAGTTGGTGTGTCTCTTCATTTGTGCATATTTAAGTAATCTATATGAATGTTCAGAACAACCTCCTATTTTGTCATACAAATGTACTCCGTAATGCTTGGTGTGCTAAAACAGCTTAATATTGACAGTAGGTGACTTTGGCAGGTTCAGAAAAGCACAATACGGGTCCTTTTAATTTTTTGCAGACTGCATACTTCCTGGTATGAACATCAAGAGGGTGTTTATGATCTTAAAGGAGTTGAGCCTACTGAATCCTTTTCCTCACTGCTTTCACCTGTAGCTGTGATGGTTTTTAATCACATGGACAGTGCAGATATTGATACATATTTCAGTTCCAGGTATTGATCCTGTGCTAGACTGTAAAGGAACAATGAGGGGGTTATCTACAGCATTAAATTGGTTTAAATGTCATCTAAAAGATAGATGGGAACTTCTTTATCTGGGAGATTAACCTCATGTTTTCAATGAAAAACTTTATTCATATATATATATATATATAACAATTACCAATCTTTCAAGTCCAGTAACACACTGAATGAATATATGACATAGGGCAACCTTTACATTTTCCAGAATGTTCTTTAGCTTAACAGAGTTAAATGGGAATCCCAAAGGGAAGGATTTAAAGTAAGTGCTCCGTTCCAGGCTGTTGAAAACAGTAAAATGTCGAATAACCTTTTTTTTGTGGTAGTAATGGACTCTGACCAGAGTGTCATCAGCTGTGTTAAAACCATTTATAAAGACTTTTTGCAATCACTTGAGTAAAGCAAGATTTAAAGGTCTGATATTTCTGGAATACTCATAGATATTAGCTAATTCATGCATTTATCTACAGAATACTGGACTGTTGTTACACTATCACTTGTCACTGAACTCCTCAAAATACAGTATTAAGAGACACCTTAGAGCCCTGTGCCTCGAGTCCTCACAAACAATAAAATCCACCATACGAGTATCAGTCCAGTTCATAACCCCCGAGAGAATTTACTCAAAATCAAAACTGCTAGTCAATAAACGTCTTAGTGTTTTGGACCCAACGTGTTTTTTAACATTTGTGGTGTTATGAATAATAATGACAATAAAAATAATACATTAAAATTCAGCTAACACAAGTTTCATAATAAAAGCATGGAAACATTTAAAGTGGAGTAACGGAAACCATCACATTAAGAATATAATAAAAGCAATATACTAGAATATAATGAAAACAAGATCATGAGATTCTTTCTTAAACGGGTAACAGATGGAGCATAATGAACGTGAAATATAACTGATTCCATATTTTCACTGAAACCAATTGTTACTTTCCGGTGTGTGTATACAAGCTCCAAACAGTGAAAAGTATGATGTGAACATTTGAGCCCCTTTACAAAGTCCACTCAGCTTCTCTGAGATATGAGAAATACATTTCTGTGTACGTAGATGATGGTGCAGTAAACATGCTGTGTTTGAGAAAACATTATGTAAATAAAACCATCAACCACAACAAAAGTTTGCATTTCAGAATGTCATGTGAAAGGGATCTCATCGATGAAAACTGTGAAAGGAAGAGACTGTATTTTACCAAAACAGTACACTGTTATTGTGTTCATGAGCAATATGGTTAAATATACCTTCTCTCAAGCATTATTTCTAATAATTCATTGGTACATAAACAATTTCAGGTGTCCATGTCTTTAAGGTACACAATTCACAATAATTTTCTGAATTATTATTATTATTATTATAATTAGTATTGTTGTTGTTGTTGTTGTTGTTGTTGTTGTTGTTATTAATAAGCTCTGCAGCTTTCATGCTGTTCTCCTCTACAATAAAAATGAATAGTAACAATAGTCATACCTTGTTTCATACTGCAAAACAGTTCAACATGCAGTCACTTCATAATGCATTGGACATTAGACTATCTTTTAACTCCAGCTATTATACACTGATATGTAATCCAAACGTTTACATTAAAAAAATAAAAAAATCTTAATCGCATGTTGACTTGCTCTTTTTATCCCTTTGAAGTCCACCCTCCCTTTTTACAGCAGGTACACGATCATGGGAGGGAGACTGTTTAATACTTATTTCTGATAATAAATGAGAAACAATAATAAATAAAATATAATAATCCACTTCTCTCCATCTGAATTTCTGTGGTGTGAACCGGAAGCTCTGACTGCCTCTGAAACCCTGAACAGAGCCGAGCTGTCCTCGCTATCTGTGACATGCCACTGAACCCCGACCGGTTTAACTGATCCTTTCTAGAGCTGCCGTGCTCTTATCTGAAGGAGTGTGTTGATGTGACTGTGTCATGATAATGAAGTTAGGGCCGCAGAAGCCTGTCTCAGTGACTGAGTGATCGCCTGAGGGCTTCTGCCACCACCCTCATTCATCACAGCGATGATAGTTTTCTCTCTGTTTCTTCTCTCTTTCACTCTCCAGCTCTCCATCTGTCCCTTTCCTTCCTCGTTGCCAGTCCCCTGCATTTGCATTGTACCCTCCCCGCTGTTCATTAACACTTGATAAATGCTGCTGTGTGAAAAGGTTTTCCTTAAAGCCATTTAGTGTGGGAGTCATGAATATTTCCTCCACCTCGACTCAACCTCCACCACACCCATCATGTGCAGTCATTTTCTGACTACACGGCTACAGCTCTGTTTTAATGCAAGTCATCTGTCAGACACCCACACCTTATTATCTCTCACCTCTGTAGATGTGGCGTGGTCCTGGACTCCAGCACCTAATTCCACTCCTGAAAAATGAGAGATATTTGACTTCGAGCACACCACAGAGATGGGCATGGACTGACATCATGTACATTTCTTCCCATCACTCTCACCCTACACTCAGCATTTGGGCCAGAGGGGTGCCACTAGCCTGCAGCTATAATCTGACTGCCAACCTCTGTGGTAACCCAGTACAGGAGTCAGATGCTATTAGGAAGTTGGCTTATTAGCAACGGAAATGAATGCTATGCAGGCCTCATGAATGCAGAATACAGAGGAAGCTGACAAAAAAAGACATATCGTCAGGAAAATCTACAAAAATGCTTGATAAAGAAAACAAATTAAAGCCTCAATGGGTGTGAAAATTACAGCAACAAAAAAATAAAACTATAAAGTATGTTGTGTGTAGTGTTGTGTTATGCAACTATTAAGAGCCATGGCCATTAAAGGGGAACGGTCGTTTTTACAATCTGGACCTTATCTCCTCCTGCAGCAGCTGGAATGGCATTCTTTTTGAGGTTCATTCTCTGGATCTTCTGGCCTTCATTTCTTTCCTGAACTGGGAAGAAGTCCTCAGATGTGAAGTGGGCACTACACACCCGATAATCCAAATGTGGTAAAGTTGGAACTTTGATGCCGGGGTCCATGTTGAGCGCTATTAGCCATAGCTTCAATAAATCCCGGTCATGAAGTGGGAGCCTGTGAGCTCAGTGACGTCCAGCTTGTCATTTTACTTTCACAGCCAGGATATATGCACACTCGAACCATTGTGCCAAAGTTACAACCAGCTGAAAATAAACTCTGACTGACTAAAAAAGCCGATCGAGATGCCATGGTCTGACTGCAGAGCAGAGATGCTACTTCCATGTAAACAAACAGAATGAATGTGCGCCACGGCGCAGTGTGATGACATCATCGCTTCAGCGCTCCCGGAGAGTTGCTCAATCTAGCCGCTTTACAGACTTCCCAATAGCGCTAAGTGATGCTGACTTAATAAATTTACATGTATCTACCACACCACAACAAACATAAGAGAAAAGAGCGTCTGTAATGGCTGCATGTCGGTGCCCCGCCCGCTGCCGTTATATGGATATGGGAGCATCTAATTATCTCCGAACTAACTGCAAATCACACGAAAGTCAAACGGGTGAGTAAATGTTGTTGTGACGAATGTGAAATAAGGTCCAGATTGTAAAAACGACCGTTCCCCTTTAAAGTAATTGTTTTTCAATTTGAACTTTGTTTACATGGCAGCGTTTTCAAGTAGAAAAGGTAAACACTTTTTCTCTTCGTATGACAAGTGCTTCATAAATAAACTTTGATTTGATTTGATGTGTTGAAGCATCGAGAGACCTAAAACATGCTGGCTCGGGGCTCTCCAGGAACAGGGTTGGACACCATTGCTTTAAAGCCTCTGGAGGTGGTATGTGAATTTGGTTGTATTGTTTATTGATCCATAATATACTGAAAAAAAAACTAAACCAGAAAAAAAAATGGACAAGAAAAAAAATGTGGTGTCTACAGCAACACAGAACAACCAAACATAGATTTGTACTGTGCACTGTTTGATTTCTTATCTTATGCATTATGCATCATTGCTCTGTTTATATGATATTTAATTATTTTATCTTTATCTTTATATGACTCTTTGCCACTGTAAAGTACATTGTGGCAGTTGTTCTGTGAAAAGCACTGTACAAAAAAATTGTACCTACTTTCCTACTTACTTATTTAAAACCAGACAAAACTGTGAATTCATGTCTGTGAATTACAGTAATATCAGTTTTAGCCTGGTGGATAAGCCTCTAAATACAGATGCAAATGACACAACCCAATCATTTACAGTCAGTGTGGATCTCTTTCAGTCTTCGGGGGTCTCACTGACATCCAAAATGCTTGGAGCGGTTGGGGTCTGCATGTGTGTGTCCGAGACCCTGTTGACTCATAATTCATTCATGACTGCAGGCTATTTGCAGTTACTGTTAGCAGCTATTCACTAAGATGGTTTTATATTGAAATATTCAGTTTGGGGGGCCTTTACAATGTGCAGATTACTGTTGCTGCCAGAGATCTTTTCATTTTGAGTTTTTAGACTTTAATTCATTTTATTGATGTGCTTCAGTAACACGTTTCCTCTTCTGAAGTTTCAAACCCCTCCAGTGGCCACACATCATCAGTGCTTACTCTTTCCTGTCTCTTTCATTGACACTTCTTCCCCTTCAGCCCTTTTTTTTTTACTCTTTCTCCTCATCTGCCCTGATTTTGCACTTTGCAGCAGCCATTAGTGTAAAGTACATGTCTCTCATGCATTAACTCTCGGCCCACATTGGCTCCCATTAGATCTGCCATCATTCATACAGGAAGAGAAGAGGTGGGAAACGAGGAGCGTGTGAGTCAGGCAGATGCTTTCACAACAGCTCGGAGAAGGAAAATGAAATATCTTGTGCTTATTAACGTCCTGCTCGGTTGCATCTTTCTGGCAAAGGAGACAGGATGAAAAAGATTTATGACTTGTCCTTTCGTTGTGATGGGTTGATTTGATACATCAATGTCAGACATGCTGTTTAAGGCAGGGGTCTAAAACCCACAGCCCACCAGAGAGAGGAGTTTCTTTTACTGGAAAGATTGCTGCAATAAAGGTGTAATGGAATCAAATTTTATTTAGGGGTGGAAAGTGTACAGATAAGGCATAAACAATTAAACAAAAATAGTACTAATAAGACTGATCTGCCATTGCTTTTTAAAATGTGTATCCAATCCATGGTTTTCGGAAGTTTGTGAGCAAACACCTTGAAAGTAC
The DNA here is from genome assembly GCF_902148845.1 of Salarias fasciatus. Taxonomy (NCBI): domain Eukaryota; kingdom Metazoa; phylum Chordata; class Actinopteri; order Blenniiformes; family Blenniidae; genus Salarias; species Salarias fasciatus. Next base: position 28,680,539 of record NC_043766.1, on the reverse strand, counting down.
CGTCTCCTTTTGTTTTCTGCTTTGCAGAACAACATAAAACCCTTTTCAGAAGACTTCAGTATTCAGAGACGAGATTTGAGCAGTTCCTTGATGTTAAAAGGAGTTTGACCTTGAAAGTGAGTACTACCATTTCAAACATGACCCTGAAATTACCCGGAAGGGAGTTTTGTTTTTCACAGGTGTGATATGACAGCTTCCGACAGTGCATGTAAGAAGTTTACAGCAGCACGTTGAACTGCCTGTAGGTGGTTCAAATGTGCTCCTGCAATACTACAGGTAAATAATTAGAGTATTAGAGAATTAGAGTAGTACAGTCTAAACAAATAAAAGCATGCATAGTCATTTCCAGCTGAGATCTCAGCTTCGAAATGTTCTATCGATTGTAAAATGATGAGCAGACCAAACCTTACATGCTGATTGAGCCTTTTAACCAGGTCAATGGAGGCTGAAATTTTGTGAGACATGTTTAATAGTTGAAGATAAGGAAGCTGGCCTGAGTTGCTTTAGGTCTGGCATGTTGAATGAAAATGGAAATTTCCGGATTTTTTTCAGCATTTATTTGAAAGAAATATTCTGAAATTCAAAGTTGTATACGGTTCACAACAAAACAGATTATTTGGAAAATCTCAAAGAAACATCTAGCTTAAAAGGGACATATCGTGCTTCATTCACTTTGTTTCTTCTTCTTTCTTATAGTAGCATGTGTTGCCGTAGCCTCATCATGACGTTAAAATTTGAAAATTGTCTGTTTCCTCCCTGTCTTGCTACACTACATTTTGTTAAAATGCCTGCTGAAACAGTCGAGTTTCAGTTTGGTCCTCTTAATATCCTGAAATAAGCGGATTTAACTACCCCCCCCCCCCCCCCCCCCCCCCCCCCCCCCCCCCCCCGACTGTGCCCCCATTGTGTGTGTGTGTGTGTGTGTGTGTGTGTGTGTGTGTGTGTGTGTGTGTGTGTGTGTGTGAGAGAGTGGGCGTGGCCAGACGCGTCCATGTGCATACCGGGAAGCAGGCTCAGAAACAGCCTGTTCTGAGGAGGGCTCGTCAGAGCCACTTTTTAGACCGCTGAAGCTCTGAACAAAGGATGAATTCAGGGCAAAAAAACTTAAACAGTGTGTTTTTGTGCATCTGACACCTCTATGACGTGACTGAAAAATAGCATAATATGCCCCCTTTTCTGTTTGCTCTGTCAAACATTGGGCTCTTTCAACGTATTGGCTGTTACTATTACTTGTCATTAACCTTAAATTTGACCCCCTCCATGATCAGGGGGCAAGGCAGGCCGAGCTGCTGGGCCGTCTGCTGTCCTGGCCGGAGGATGCGCTCTGCAGCAGCGAGCACTGGTCGCATGGCTTGACCGAGCAGGATCACCTGGCGGAGGATGTCCCAGCGGCCACAAGCACCAGCACAGTGGTGATTCGGCCAGTCCCAGCTCCATGCAGGATGGTGCAGCAGACCGCACCATGGTGCAGCACCAGCTGGCAGAGGATGTCCGGTTTCCCACGAGTGTCTCACCAGTGGTGACCTCGTATTTTCTGGTGCCATGCAACAAGAGGGCGCAGAAGACCGGGGTGCAGCGGCAGCCAGCAGATGGAGTCCCTGTTTCAGTGTGGCAGACTGGGATGCAGGGGGACCACGATGGCGTCATTGGCGGGCCGCCACATGGCTGCACCGATGTTGGGGGTAGGGGGGTCAGCTAGGCAAGATGGCTCCCTGGAGACAACTGTTGGCACTGCCTGGAGGGAGGCCAGGGAGCCTTTCCAGGCAGCATGCTTTCTGTTTCATTATTTTGTGAGTTTAAAAAAAAAAGACTCATAGAAACTCTTTCGAGGCTGGCGTCATCCCTGCAGGTGAACCCACGGACAGATAGCAGCCTGTCACACATTTATTTTAAATATGGCCTTTCTGTTTAAAGCATGCATGTTCTGCCTGCACATGCAATGTTCTGCGTGCCCACATGCAATCCAAAGACATACAAGTTACATTAACTGTTGACTCTAATTGAGCTATGGATGCAAATGCACTGTGAGTGTGTACAAGATCAGTTTCTGGTCAAGTGTTTGCTGGATAGATCTAGACACTGAGGCATATGTACCTCTATGTGGGGAAAAATGCTTTAGTGCAGTGGTTCTCAACTACTTCAAGACCCACCATTACCGCTGAATGACATACTGTAACTCAAAGCAATGAAGAGTTTGAACTTCTCAAATTTACCAAATGACAAGAGAGTTTGAAACTGATAGAGGAGAACCGAAAATCACAGTATGCCAACACAATAAACAATTTCCATGATGATCCAAAACAATTGACAAGTATCAACACTGGAGAGGAAAATATTCTTTTATGCGAAACTATTTACTTCAGTAACTTTTGCCTTTCTTAGCATATTCTGTGTTTTCATGCACCAACATGAAATAAAAAAGTCAATCTACTAAGAAGTAATTTCAAAATGGCTAACAATAGGTAGCTTAGGCTGAGTATCCACTCACTAAAGAAACAGGAGTCCTAGTAAAGCTATCAAGTCACTTGTTCAAGCATTAATCATCAGGCTGAGACAACAACCAGAACATTTCCTTAACAGACATTTTCAACAGATTAAGTTGGTGTTTACATCCAAAACGCATGAATTTAAAAGTAATACTAGTTGGATGTATTAAAACACACACACACACACACACACACACACACACACACACACACACACACACACACACACACAGTCTTGTATTTCTATCCTTGTGGGGACCGTCCATTGACTCCCATTCATGTCTAGCCCCTAACCCTGACCCTTACCCTAACCCTAACCCACACCACAACAAAGCCTAACCCTAAAGAAATGTTTTTGCACTTTTACTTTTTTCAGTAACAACAACATGGTCAAGAAAACACTGTTTCTCCTACTTAGGACCGGAAAAAGGTCCCCACAAGGCACGTCGTTCCACGGTTTGCTATCCTTGTGGGGACATTTGGCCCCAACAAGGATAGAAATACGAGAACACACACACACACACACACACACACACACACACACACACACACAACACAGCATATTAGGGGAGTAAGCAATGTAGCTGTCACTGTGGAAACTCCATGCATGCTTCTTCTATACTAATGTTGCCTGATTTGCTGAAGGTAAAATGATGAAACCAGAACTGTATGCAGGAAAACTGTATCATGCTTCCTGCATGGAAACTAAACCACATAGTGTGCTTCAAGAAACCAGCCAGAGAAAAGAAAATGCCTCACAGATACACAGATGTGAACATCACATTGCATCAATATCAAGGTTGGGAGAGAGGAGGCCTCTGAGTCCTGCGGGGATTCAAAGAGACTGTTTTGGTAGCAAAGGGAAAACAAACATTCTCCTTGCAAGGAAAGCAAAGCACCATGCGCTCAAAATAGAGACATGACATACTATATCCACTCTGTTAAATCATACATAAAAAGGAGACACAGTTGTCAATATCTTGGTAAACTTTAAATTTCTTTTGGATGAACCAATAATTTGACAATGACCAAAGACAGGGAAAACTGTTTTTTTTTTTTTTCCTCCAGTTGCAATATCTTTTCTCAGTGTATGTCTCTGTGTCACTGTCGGCTGCAGGGTTTGAGATCTTAAAAAGACTCACTGTGCTTAATCCAACATGCTAACTGAGGCAGTCACACCAGAAAATCCTGTAGCAGCAAAAAGCGCCCACATTGCAGTCTTATTTAAGTCAAATCCTTTCTATTTTCCGCTTGACGACTCTATTTTGCTGCTTTGACTAGTTTATCCCTCAGGACATATTTATTGTTGCTGTTTTATGGTTCATTATAAATAATTTGTGGCTGTGACAAGGGCCCCTTGGTTTGTCTCGTCAATGTGTGAGATGCGTCTGGACACGGACTTCTACACGAGCTACAAAATTAAACATCTTGCAGAAAATACCATTGGCTGATTTCAAAAAGAAATGCAGTGTGGAAGTAATCACACAACTGAAGTGATAATACCATAATCACACAAGCTGTAAATCTCGATTTCACATGATGACACCCGGCTGTAATCACAAGCCGTGCAGAGAATGAAAATAAGGCATAAAGACAGTCAAGATGGTTCAGTCATATGACCTTGAGATAGTACGACGCTCACAATCAAATGCAGAGGATGCTATTGCTATCACAGGTTTGCTGAGTAAAGTTTGCCTTTTTCATTACTAAGAAGCAGTAAAGGGCTGCACAGCAGTTTAGTGGATACCGCCCTTGCTCTTCAACAATATGACAGACTGGTGACCTGCCCAGTTTATATCCTTGCCCAATTCTGAGCTACCTCGACTTTGTCAAGATCTTTAATAGCCGCACTCGACCACACAGTGGGACACCGATTGATATCAGACAATAGAGACTGTAGTACAAGTTTTCTTGTTTCTGTTGACATAACATGGGGACAACAACTTATGTGTTTAGGTGTTTCTACTCTTTTAGATGCAGCAGCATTTGTATGCATTGTCCACGACATGCTCTGATCTAAAGTGATACCTAACAGTTCAGTATCTGCCACTTGTTCCTATGGTTGGTTGCAAAGAGAGATGTTTTTCTTTGGAGCTTCATCCACAGGATGTTTCGCATCCAATTCCATACACTTTGATTGAAAAAAAAAAATCAGTTTTGAACTGTTGTTCATCACCCACTAATAAGCTCATAAGACATTAACTGTTGTTGTAGCATGCTATTGGCCTGATCAAATCTATGGGCAGAAACATGTAAAGTCGTGTCATCTACATATAGTGTCACGATGACCTGATGTGAAACATTCAACATATCATTAAGAAAAATCCTGTAAAGCCGAGGGCTGAGGCAACTGCCTTGTGGAATTCTGCACGTTGGATTCACAGCGTATGTAATGAAGCCATTGGAAGCAACACACTGTGTTTTATCAATCAAGTAACTATCAAGGAAACTCAAAGATGAGTTGGAAAAATTCAACTTTATTTAATTGAGTTGTGAGTATGACACTCATGAACTGTCGGTAACATTTTATGTAGTTTTGTTTATTTTGAAGGTATTATTTCTGTAAATTAGAATTGTGTATTTCCTCTGTGTGTGGCAAAAATCATTCTTATGGGAACTGTATATTGTTGATGTGTGAATAGGTTATATGTTACTGTGATGTCTCAATGTAATTGTAGAAAAATGGTTAAAATTGATAAACTTTGTCTTCAACTCATTCCAAACATTAGGAGCAATACACTCGTGTCTGTAATTTGAACTAAAGGTTAAGGTAAATATGTTAAATTTTCAATGGTTTTGTTGTGAACAGTTGATTTGATTGAAAAGGAAAATGTTGATGCATTTTTATACTGAATTTAAGATTGTATTTTGTGAAGAAATGAAATTGTGTGTTTCATTGAGAAAACAGGATTGGCTTGTCACTGTTTGAGATAAATTGTGATTTTCTTTCTGATATTATGTTAAAAAGATATGGGGATATGGAAAGGAAAGGATATATCTCTGTTGAGAGGAGTTACACTGCACCAGAAGCAATAATCGCTATTCTCATCATTAGTCCTGTTTTGCAGTAATCTCATGTGTTTTACAGGTACTCAATCTGAGACCTGTTACATGAGCAGCTCCAAAAAAATGAAGTCCAAAACACACCACACCACACTCAGCGTGCACAGTGGTGCATTTCACATACACAATGAATGGCATGTGAAAAAAAAATGGATGGTGGACATGTAAGCTAAAGACATACACAGCACAGTGGCGGGGGACACCACAAGAAAACACACCTCATCAGATTTTCTGGCGAGCCACAGTGCGACTACAGTCAGCAGATGCTTACATGGCCAGGCAGAGCACTCCACCCTGCCACTGCCACACTGTCACGTTGTAGCACTTACTCCTGCACTTCATCAGTAGGTGTTGTCCTTGTGCTCCCACCTGCCTGGCGCTGCTCTCTGGCTTTCCCAAGTCCTCACTCCGTCTGCTCTGCCCTTTCTTTTGTCCAGAGCAGAGAAGTGTCCTTTGTTCACTGGACTTCATGGGACACTCTGTCTCTTCTGCTTCTACTTCTTTTTTGATGTTTATCAGCATTTTGGATCGCAATAGTTGCACTTGCCATCTACTTCTCTCTATCTACATTATATCCCATCAGTCATTATTTTCGCCATCAAACCTGTTGACTTTAGAAAACTTCCGTTTCTTGTTCTCCCTGACCACTCCAGCATCTCCTCGACTCCTCCTCCTTCCATTACTTCTCCGATGAATTCCTCCATCATATGCCTTCTTTCACTCCTAGATCAGACATTCACTCTTCTTTCACCTGCGGTCAACCAGCACGTGTCTCTGACTCTTCTCACAGATGAAAAACGCCTGTTGGATTTTTCCCTCTGTTGTTGTTTAAGTCCACCCCTCCTTAATAGTAGTCCTGTTTACATGGGCCCAAAAATCCTAGATATAATTGTTTTGTGAGGTCAATTGGATTTGAGACTGAAGGGGGACATATTCACACAGAACGTATTAGGCAGTCTACACCGACTGATAATCTGTTTGATTTTATATATCATGTAACCGGCTGAAGACAAATTGGGTTCTAATAGTAGATTAGTTGCTCCGTGCATGCACGTCTTCATACAAGGGGTCACGTCGAGACGTGTGCAGTAAACAGGAAACTGATTAACCAAAACCAAAGTCAAATGAATGGATTGTACAACCTCGTTTTCCTGGCTAGACATATTTTCTGGATGAACATCTGCTGAGACTGTATAGCCGCAAATAAACGTAACCACAACGCCAGAAGCGTGCCCAGCAGAATACTTTATGGATCCATTTCCAGCAGTAAACAGGAGGCCTGAAGTGGTGGCCAGAAGAGCACCACTTCTTCTCTGAGTGCTTTCTCGGGATTGGGCAGATAGACACCGTTTGCGTACTTCAGATGCTTTTGATATGATTCCTTTCAGTCAGATTGAGAAAAACACCCATGTAAATGAGGCCACTGTTGGTCCCAGACCACCCAGCCCTCCATCACCATCAGTCTATCAGGAGGGCAAGCCACTTCACAGGTGCAGTTAATCAATATAACAGATGCCTCAGCAGGAAGACAGCAACAAAACTCAAGCATGTCATTTTAAAGCCACACGGTAAAAGATTATAGAAACCAATTAAGCCTTTGAAACTGAATAAAACATGCAGATGAAAACACAATGAGATCATGAATACATGCACAAAAAAACATACTTCTGCTATTACTTCATTTTTAGCCAAAAATAAAGTAATTTAGTTGTTTTAGTTTTCTTTAGATATTGAACTCCTGAACTTGAAACTTGAAAGAGAAACAAACTCCAACAACAGCAAACAAATGTTTAATTACTCAACTTGTTTTGTACTGAAGGAGAAAATGCAACATGTTGGCGAACAGTGTTTTTTGTTTTTGTTTTGTTTTGTTTTGTTTTTACATTGTCAAGATTACAGTTTACAGTGCTGTTGCACCCTGTGAGGGCTTTAATTCAGTGGGTCAGTGATCTGTGCTGGTCTTCTTTTTCAATACCTGAAAAAATGACCATCATACAAGTGACTTTGAAGGACAAAAAGGATACACATATTCAAGTATTCAAGAGTAAGGCAGAGTGAATGTACCCAGATGACATCTCAACGCCGTTATCAGGGCAGAGGCATGGTGGTGGTTGTGGTGGTTTTCATCCAAAGACACGAGAAGCCAAAAGACTCATGTTCAGTATGTTTGGAATGTCTGTAGGGAATGGCCTGTTGTTCAGGAAACTCATAGGGACAAATCTGGCTTTTTAAGTCCCACTGGGCAGCTTGATGACTCTACAACACTTTTAGAAAGAGTCTGATGAATGCTGCCATGCATACCTCATCTGACTAAACTACTTCAATCAGGAACCCCCTCCCCAAAAGAAGAAGCTGTGTCAGTCTTCTGAAACTTGACAAGTGGGAGGACCACAGTGCATATACTATCTCTTGATCAGTGGTAACAGAAATTTAATTGTCTCACTACTCTCCACAGAGGAAAATTACCCATCCACGTCTTTCCCTTTGTCTCTATTCCCTCTTCTTATATTGGTCTATTTCTAACTCGGTGCTGTTTTGCACCAGGACCCTTACAGTGCGTTGTTCACTACGCAGTATTTTCTTTTCTGTCACATTTCTCTTGACATCGCTGTTTTGATCCTTCAATGTTGGCTCTTCCTATCATTGTGAAGCAGAATTCACCAAGCGTTGGATTGTTCACCCACTAATAGGGAACATGAGCTCGGTTTAGACAGGTTAGTTTTACCCTACTGATGATGTGTTGTTGCAATAGTAATCCTTTCACACTTTTACAGAAAAAAATAAATTAAGAGACATCCGCAATGGCATTGTATTCTGCAACAATTACGTTCTGAGGAGATGGAGTAGTTATGTATAACAGAAAAGATGAAATACAAAGATAGCATATCGAAGAGTTACACGCTAAGTATTTAAACTTATGACCAACATCAAGCTATTCGAAATGTCCCGGGTGATTATGTTGCTGATGTTGTATGAATTATTGTCTTTTAATATTCTGGCAGATTACAGTTTGCCGTCTGTCTTGTGTTTGTCATTCCCATTAATGTTAAAAAAATCTCAAAATTGCAGATGTCACTCATGTTCTCTTGCATACTTTTAACACGATGTTTCCACATCAGGGATCTTTCAAGTGCTCCCTGCAGTACCAGACCCAATACCCAACATTGTCATTAGCACTGGTGCATCCCAACATGTTAGTAATAAATTAGCGATTTTTTTTCTGCATAATGGAAAGCTATATATAAAGTGTCTACTCTACTACATTGATGACAAGTAGTAAAAGAATAAAAATTAGGTGTAAAATATGGCTTTGCTTTACTGCTGTAAAAAAAAAAAACACTGAGATTATGATCATCACACAGAACTGAAGTTTGCAGCAGTCCACAGTGTATATCGAAAGGCACCCCATTTAATCATTAAACAGATTGATGCACTACTGATACTGAGGTGAATGAACATATATTATTTTAAATAGACTGTCTGCATTTGATCCTCTGCATCTTCATTTTACTGCTCTCTCATCTACGGTCGAGTCACGCTCAGAGCAGGGCTTAAATCTCTGATCATGAGGTGAAGATAACAGCTGTGCAACATCAGTCAAGCCCTATTCCACACAGTGCAACTACATAATCTGGTGAAGACTGATGAAAAGTTATTGAGAATTAACCAAGCTGAACATCTGATAATGCAGCCTAACATCTCTGCTCATTTTGGCAAATCGTGGAAAGTCCATCTGCTGCAGCAGCTTCATGTTCACACGGTGAAAAATGTCCAGTGTGACAGCCGTAATTACAAGTACTACGTCTTTCATTTCTGTATGAGTTCATGAGCATTTTTTTTCACAACAAGCACACAGTTTGAGTTCTACTGACTGTGAAACCCAGTCTCACTCAAAATTGTGTAATAGCGACATTGGTCATTATTAACGGGGACAAAATAATGCGATGATGATACATGAACATCAGTTGTATCACAGTATAAATCATACTTAACCTTCTTGATGGTGTGTTTCTGGATGCCATAGCTACTCGCTGTCATGCACAGATCATGAAACTCAAGCATTTCCTAAAGCTATAGTGTGAGAGTTGGCAGCTATGGATGTTTTGAGCTATTTACGACCATTAGAACAGTCGTCTATATGGCCACTGCTGACTCTCTCCAGCTATCATGAGTAATTATCAATACAAGGTAAGTGTGATAATTCGGATCGTTCTACTAAACATTGTCACCCTCAAAGTCATGGGCTGATCACTGTTGGTGGTGTGGTGAAATCTTCAAGGGGATATCAGTGAAGATGGCATCGTATGTTAATGGTAGATTTTCTGAAAAGCTCGAGTTTCTTCCAATTGCTGGTGAATTGCAAAGAAACAGAGACATTTCCACAGAAGTCAGTTCACTCTTGCAGGGTAACAGTGTCTCAGTTGTGTGACCTAGGCAAGCTAAATGGCATGTTCACACTTCAGTTTGTGCGCGTTTTGTGGATTGTAAATGAGTCAGTATGAAGTTCTTCCAGCATTTGCACAAACTACAGGCGTGTGGAATCAGATCTAGGTTTACCTCTACTCCAAACCTAGATAAGGCCCTGAAGAGGTTAAAAAAAGAAAGATTTGTACCTCTTCAGATTTAATTATCCCTACTTTGATTCTGCACTCTTAATAGTAGCAGACATTCCTGTATAATGTATGTAATGCTATCACACAGACTGAAGACTATATAAAGTGTGGAGCCGAGCAAACATCTTGGATGTGTTTCCAGTTCAGTGGAGGGCAAACACAGTGACACAGACAGCAGGCAGCTGGAGAGAGGAGTTAACTGTATGGTGTCTGAATGTCAGAGAAGGAGGGAAAAGGAGGAAACGTGAAGGGAGAGAACAGAATAATAAACTGGAAGGAGCTCAAATTGTTTATCAAAGGAATGCTCCGAAGATTTTGGACCCACGCCCTATCCCTATCATTGACAAAGTGAGATAAGCTCATAAATGCCTTTTTTGTGTCTGTCCATCCAGTGGCTGGATCCCAGCTGTTAGCATCGTAGTTAGCTTAGCTCAATTGCTGGAGGTGAATAGGAGTCGGAGCCGGACTGACGAAAGTGGACAAAATACTCATTACAGTGGACAAGGGGATGGCGTATTAGCACGTGAAGTAAATCCAAATGGTTATAAAACATTTTAAAAGACGTGTTTTCTTTTCAGTCTGTTAAAATAATGTTTTGATACACAGGATACACAAGGATATACCGGAGCACAGCAGCAGAAGCCATAGACTCAGCCGCTGTGCTCCGGTATATCCTTCCACGAAGCACTATGCTTGTACAGATCTATGTGTATCAAAACGTTATTTTAACAGACTGAAAAGAAAGCACGTCTTTTAAAATGTTGTATAACCATTTGGATTTACTTCACATACTAATACGCCGTTCCCTTGTCCACTGTAAGGAGTATTTTGTCCACTTTCGTCAGTCCGGCTCTGACTCCTATTGACTTCCAGCAATTGAGCTAAGCTAACTACGATGCTAACAGCTGGGAACCAGCTACTAGACGCACAGACACAAAAAAGGCATTTATGAGCTTATCTCACTTTGTCAATGATAGGGATAGGGCCTGCTGGGTCCAAAATCGTCGGAGTATTCCTTTCAGGTTTTGAAAGCTTACTCAAATCTTCATGTGGGAATTTTTTTATTTTTTAACATTATTTGCCCATTTAGCCATTTATTGATAAACAAACCAAACATAATTGTGAGTCAGTTTAATTTGACTTTAACTATTTTGAAAGTGAGACGAAATAATAAGAAAAAATATGTGATTTTGTTGATTTTTAAATTTTCCTCACAAATTTGATAAAAAACTAAAAATACAAGGTGCAAAGTGGTGTTATTTTTCTATTTTGAAATATTAAGACGTCTTGGATATAAACTGACTCCTGAATAACTCTTCAAACAGGTTGAAAGCTTTACAAGAATTAAAATGACTCTTTTGTAAAAAGAATCACAATCAGATGCGGTTTACACTTTTTTTTTTTTTCTTTTTTTGTCTCAACGTCACTGGCCGTGCACCATGTATGTGAAAACATTCGGGAGGAAAGCGATAATCCTAGTGAAGACTACAAATTGAGCCTTCCTCCAAGAAGTGCCAGTTAGAGCCATTGAATCGCTGTGAAGCTCTACAAACATATTGGATTTGTTGATGAGCATCGGGGCCTCTAATGAAAATTAAATAGCCCCTCAAGTGTTTATAGCCTTTGAATAGAATTAATTCTTATCCCAACAATTCTCCCTTGTTCTTCCTTTCTGAGTTGAGGGGGGAAAAGAAGAGAGGGAGAAGCTGATTAAAGAGACAAAGAAACTTCTGGCTTGATGACAATGAAGCTCATCTAATCTAAAGCTAATCCCTTTTATTCGCTCCCTCTGAGACCCAGCCCTCCCTCACTGACCCATCACTGCCTCTTCCCTGCAGTCTTCACTCTCTCCTCCATCTCACCACTTCGGTTTTAATACTAATTCTCGGAGGCCTGACTGTGCATATAACCCTTCATGGCTTGATAAGCCCCAGATAAGCAGTCTGTCTCCCGTCCCCGAGGACCTGGGGTTTGAGTTTTTCTTTGTGACCTCTCTTTGAGGTCCAGGTTTCCTCCCTGTGGAGAAGCCGGGCCCACAGCTCGCATCCAGTGACCTGTCCGAGAGAGCCGTTCAGAGCTGACAGGATCAAACGCACAAGCACTGAGCTCGGGGAATAGAGAAGCTCCGTACATGCTCAGACTGGAGAAGAGGGATGAGACTCGCCGGCTTTTCATGTATGTCTCTTTCCTCCGTCCCTCTCGCTCTCTTTCGCAGCGAGTGTTGGTGTATGCATGTCCACTTGGACGTGCTGCTGCATACAGATGCGCTCGGATTCTCTGCGGCTTTGTGTTTTTACTTTGTTGACACTTCCTGGCAGAGACGTGATGGGCTGACCACAAAGATGTTAGTAGGTAGATGTAAACAGGGGCACTGAACCAAGAGAGTGAGGAGGATGCGTGTTCCCACATGGCGATATAGCTAATCACATGATCATATCGTAGACAGCTTCCACCGGGTCCCACAGTGGTGAGGCTGCTGCGAGGAAGAATTACTCCAGCTGACAAAAGCACAGGGAGACACAAACACGCTGAATTTATTGATCTGAAGTAACTTTCAGAGATGAAAATTTTGATTTTATCATCGTCATGTCAATGACATACCGATATGTGTTTATGGCTACACCTTTCAAATACTGACTGTATTCATGATTTACCACAAACTCCAAACTGGACATGAAAATAAAATATGCTTTCTATCACAATTATTTTTTAAGGAGATTAAATCGTATGCTGTTTATCTTTTAATTCTCCTTTAAATGTAATGCACATGTTTATATAAACTACACATATCATAGATAGATAGATAGATAGATATTTGTGTGTGTATGAAAAATCTGGTTCTGTGGCCATCAACAACATACTGTCAATGATCCACAGCACTGTGATGTAGTGGTTGGAATTGTTACTCCATAGTTTTCAGTTTGGAGTTTGCATGTTCTGCCTTCGTGTACTTGCATCTATTCTACAGTGTACTTATGAGTGGAAGCTGATTATTATTTTTTTTAATTGACTACTGTGTGTGTGTGTGTGTGTGTGTGTGTGTGTGTGTGTGTGTGTGTGTGTGTGTGTGTGTGTGTGTGTGTGTGTGTGTGTGTGTGTGTGTGTGTGCGTGTGTGTGTGTGTCCTATGATGTACCGCTCACATGTTCAGGCGTGACCTGGATGGAGCGAGCAGCCAGTGTGGGGAAGCACGTTCCATCGAGACAGGTGAGCAGCATAAATGGAGCCTAAATATATTCATCTTGATCTTTAAAAGTCCAGGATAGGCTGACTTCAGTGTGTCTGTTAAGAAAATGTTAATGTACTGATTTTGTTTGATGCACAACAGTATTTTCCTTTAAAAAAAAAAAAAAAAAGAAGAAGAAGAAAGAAAGAAAAAAAATCCTGCAGCATGTGGAAATAATTATTCGTTCCTGAAACATGATTAAAAAAAAAAAAAGAAATGATTTGCATTCAGCAGAGGGACTGTCTGCTCCCACTGACAACCCATAATTTAGAGGTGAACTCTAACTGCGAGAAACAAGTTATTGTAAATCATTAATTAGACAGTCTAAATGGGACCAGGAGAGTTTCCCTTTTCTCCCTGTCTTTCTTCTTTTTTCACAATACACTTCTTTGTTGCCTCTTATCTCTTCATCAGTTTTGTTTTAGATTTTTCCAACTGTGAGATTACAATGGTCAGCAGGAGTTAATGCAAATAAAATGATTATGTCCACATAGGTATCAGTGTGAACATTTTTTGACGATTCGGACAAATCTTTGCTCTCTATCTATCCATCTTTGTGGACAGATAGCATTTGATACCTCTATGTCCACTTCTATAAAACTGCTGCAAAAACTTTTTTTTTTTTTTACATAAACCTCTTAAACAGATTCAGTCCTGCACAAAACTAACAAATGATTCATTTTTAAGAATTTAACCACTTAAATGAGAATTTCATTTTTCAGTGTCACTGTTCCTATTTAACATTTATCGGTAGTGGCAAAACAAAACATTTTTATAAATACTGAATTTAATACATCTTTAGTTTTTCTTTGTTTTGTTTGTGTAACATCACTTTTATAATGCACTACCTGGTCAAGGACTACAGGGTCACTTAAAAATAAAAAACTTTTTTTTTTTTCTAAATCTTTTTAAAAGTCAAATTCCTGCACAAAATTATCAAAAATTATGTTATTTTGAGGAATTTTCCTCTTGAAATTCCAGTTTGATGCTCTGGACATTTTTTCATTCTATCTTTTATGTGAAACGGGCCAGCTGACAGAAATGAGCAGCAACAGAATTAAAAATCTGCTTTCTGGTTAAGCTGTGAAGCTTAATTCCTCCATTGAGACAGTGTGTGTAGTGAGTCATTCTGTGAACTTCTTTACTCACTGTGGATTGTCCATTGTAAACATCTTGTTGAAACATGAGGATGCTCATTAGTATATATGGTACCAGAGTTCCTTGGGTCTCAGATCAATGATCCACTTTCTTTCACCTGTCTTGAGACTGTGCGTTCTGGATACTCCAGTAAGGAAAGCGAATGATCACCATCTACTAATCTATACCATCTAAACAGACTTAACAGCAATGAAGATGGATGGATGGTTGGATGGGCAGACAGACAAATGTAGCAGAAGGAGCATTTAGTTTCAGGTACTTCCTTTCCTTTAAGGAGTATACATGTAAATGTGCTACACCTACAACCCAGATGGGGCAATAAGGAGGAGGGCAAACAACAATTATGCCTTAAAAAATGATGGAGATTTATCATTCATCACTTTGAGGTATGTGGCAATAAAGCAGACCACAAAATAACGTAAAAACATATAAATTTTGCATTTTTGTGTCAAAAACGGTTTGCGTGTGCAAGGCGATGTTTTGAAATGATTATCCATTTACATGGGAGTGGTAGAAACGCTGAAAAAGATTTAGGTAGCAGACCAGGCGATGAGTTGGCACTGTTGAATGTTTTTGTGATGAAACTATACATGCATGCATGCAGAGAACATTATGCTGTAGTCAATAAAAATGATGCGTGCATGAGGCGTCATCACCACTGGCCGTCAGCAGAAAAGGTTGGTGGAGACGTTGAGAGTGGAGGGAGGGAATGTGTGTGGCAAGTGTGTGGCCTTTCAGTTCGTCAGTCCGTGTATGTGTATGTGGTTTGGCCCGTCACACCTTTGCGCTCCAGCTCATGGTGTTGCCCACTCGCAGATGGTGACTGTCGTGGAAACAGCCTTGAACAAAGCAGTCCAGAGGAGATTGGGTTGTGATGGGAGTGAGAGACAAGAAACAGATAGATAAGCAATCTTCAGGCCTTGAATCTTCAGGGGGATGTTATGAATTCCAGGGGCGCCAGACGCAATCAGAAGGTATCTTTTGTTGTTGTGGAAGGAGCCATTTTGAAACCTCCTTTTTTGCTTGGTTCTCGACTGTTCAGACAGAAGCTGAGTCTAACCTTCTCATGATGAAATCCATCTTGCATCTCAAATCGTCCATAGCCCCAGCCAAATTGTCCAGAAAGTGTTCGCATAGCGTCAACGTCAGCTTTTGCCCGTTGATTTGAAAAGACCATCATCCCCTGGACGTCTTTTGTGGCGGCGGTCTTTTCAGTCCTCCAGAGGATCAGGCTGCAGCACAAGCCAATCAGCAGCAGGCCGATCATCATAAACCCAAAAATGTACATATCTTCAATGTCCTCGATGGACAGGGGTGCCCGGCATGTGACACCCCTCCTTTGCCCCAGGCGTCCATCACATTCCCAGCATGCCAAGTCCCGTCCGGACAGGCAGGATCCCCTGCTCCTGTGCTCTTCATTGTACAGACAGATGAGACAGGAATGCAGCAAGCAGCGACAATAGGGAGGGAGAAGCAAGTAGGGAGCGATAGAAAATGAGTCTGCCTCCTCCGAGAGTCAGCAAAGAATTCATATATTGGTTACCAAAGTAGAATTTTGGCAACAAAATTCCAAAATTCCCCAATTTAATAGCCCGAGTGTTGACTGCTGTATGTATCGATATATGTATATATCTTAAAAAATATATAAATAAATAAATAAAAACTGTGTTCTTGCCCTTCCTGGGTGGTATGTCCTTCAAGCTCAGGTCCTGTACCAGAGGTCTGAGAGCTTGAGTGTTCTTATCTGTTCCTAGCACTTCGCTCTTCTGGACAGAGATCTCAGATGTTCGCGGTATTTCCTGAAGCCATTGCATTCAGCTTGGGGGTTACTGACCCTAGTGCCCCGATCACTGCTGGCACCACTGTTGCCTTCACAGCCCACATCTTCTTCAGCTGCTCTTTCAGCCCTTGGTATTTCTCCAGCTTTTTGTGTTCCTTCTTTCTGAAGTTGCTGTCACTGGGGAGTGCTACATCCATCACTACTGCTCCCGTCTCATGTTTATCCACCGCCACTATGTCAGGCTGATTGGCCATCACCAGTTTGTTAGTCTCGATCTTGAAGTCCCACCGGATCTTGGTTGTGGTCCACCACTTTCGGGGGTGTGCTCCATCTACACCAGTAACCGTCAAATGGCGGCCCGCGGTCTGAATCCGGCCCGCCGAACCATCCAATCCAGACTATGACTGAATTCCAATACACGCACGCACGCACCCCCCAGGCCCACGACCGGATGCACGCACACCCACTCCCCAGTCCAGGGTCTGGTCTGGTCCATGTGATCCGTGGATCCAGAAGATGGAAAATTTTAAAATTTGTCATAATTTCCTGTAGCCTCACGGCAGACCTGGGAGTGTTAACTTAAGTTGTTGTCAAAAACAGATCCACTTATACATGTGTTTTACCCATGTTGGAAGCACAGAAGTATCCAAATAATGATAAATAAATGACATTATTTCTGTGATTCTGTGTAACCCTGCCAGCGATGGAGTGATGTCTCATGATATGCTGCAAATCACGTGTGATCTTGTATTCTCACGATACCACCAACCCTGCACCTAAGCTGGTTTTGTCTATCGATAGTCAGTAAGATGGTTTTTGGCACAGGGCCCCAGACAGATCTGGAAGCTACACCTGCTGAACAGATGTACATCTGACTTGCATGCGGCAGGTAATTGTGCATACAGGACCACCTGGTTGTCAGTCCATGTTGTTTTGACTACGGTTCCCAGAATTCTTCACGTCTTGATCACATGACCAAGCAACCTCAGCTTTGCGCATAGCTAATGACTAGCTAGTTAAATCAGAAATGCAAACATAAAGTTACAGAGGATTTTCCACCTCTAGCCTCTCAGTCACCATAATCACACTATCTGTAGCTGCGATCACAGTACATCCTGCGCTGTCTCGAACGGGGAGTGCAGCACACTACTGCACAGCCCATCCAGTGGCCGTGATCATGAAGAGGGCGCGCTTGTCAGTCAAGCTGTCTTAATACGTTGCTTTACTCACTAATGAACACATTTCAACTGAGACTGTAATCACGTAGATTGCCATAATGTGTTCCTATCTTATAGAAAAATGAAAGGAATTTTTCACTCTCCTTTTATATTCAAATGGATACGATCACTGCTGTCCAGCAGTGTGGGAGCACACATCTTTAAAGTCACCTGTAGTGTGGATAGGGCCATAACAGTAAAATTGGTCAATGCCTGATTGTCCGAATAACGGAGACACGAAGTGGCCACATGATTCCAGTTTAAATGTATTAACCCTGCAAAATGTGTGCAATATGTGTCAGTTGACACGAATCAATAGATTAATTTTCGTGGCTCATATTACAAATTGCCATGACACTGGTTTCGCATAGCCTTTTAGTACTTCAAGTCCTTACTGCTCGATATCAAGACAGTTGACTATCATTTGAAGATGATTCTGACTCATGTGTTTTCACCTGAAGTGCTCCTGAAATGTGTTTACTTCTTGCTGCAGGGCGTCACACAGCACGGCTGGTAAAGACTCGAGAGCACATCTCCTGTCTGAGCTCGTTAATGGAGACGTCAGTAAGGGAGCGTGAACATATAGGCCAATGTACGCAATGACCCGGTTTACTGCAGATGATCGCAGGACCATCTATAAATAATTATGAGCAAGTGAATCTGCTTCATAATCACTGATTTTAGCAGAGCCACTCAATCTGACCTCAGGGATTAATGACACCGGGGATGTCAAACATACAGCCTGCAAGCTAAAACTGGACAATAACAACATTTGCCTTCAGAGCATCATAGCTCCCAGTCCATATTTTGCTGGGACTTGGTAGTTTTACAATTGACACATCACCATAATCCAACCTGATCGTCTGTCCGTGCGAATGTTTGTGTACTTGCCATTGTTAATGTTTATAACATATTTTTCTCATGTGTGTTTTCATTACAAACGCAAGCAACAGCGCTAACTCATGGCCTGCTGTGCTAACTACATCAGTATTGGTGTTTCTGCCATCTTGTGTAAACAGACTGGCATCCAAACAAGTAACTCATAGTTACCCAAAAGTCTTTGCTATTAAAAAAAAAAAACCCAAAAACTGCATCACGCATGCACAGAAAAATCATGACGGGAATACAATGGAACAAAAAAAAACAAACAAACAAACAAACAAAACAAACACAGCTATATGACGAAAACTGCAACTGTGCTATTAAAATAGTGCTTCTGCCAAAAGAAAAAAAAGACAAGGAAAAGCAGGTTGGCTCCAGGATATGATCAGGTGTTTGAAATAAAGGGGAACAGAAAGGAAACATCTGGACTTCTCTTTGTTCACATGCCTGAGTCTGTACACGCAGAACAACAAATAAAACACACAAACACATTGAAACCAACACTTACACCATTTGAATAGACACACACAAAAGGTTTAATCTGAGTGTTTTGCTCTTGGTGTAGCTCTTAGGCAAACTGCTTTGCTGAAGGGAATTGAAGGGAACTGCTCTGGAGTTATTTATTTGCAGGAATAACTTTACCCACAGACATATCCACACATAGATTGGGCGCTGCTTTAAATCAGTCAGCAAAAATGATTTCAGCTACACTGTGCAGTATTGGATCAGTAAAAGTAAGCCAACAGGAATCCTAGGCTAAGACCCCTTGGAGTTTATACTGGCACTTTGCTCATCAAAAGCAAAGCGATCCAACAAGGAATAACTGTCATTGCTGCTAATATTGGCAAACTTTGTGCAGAGACAACTGATGAAAGATTATCTTGCCTCTCACCTGGCAGGATGCATGCAGGAGTATTTCGTCCGTCTCTGAACAGAGGAGCACGTTTCTCCCTGCAGTGCTGTGTTTTCACCTTTAGATCAGAATGAATAGTAGTGACCTTTGACAGGCGTGTGTGTGTGTGTGTGTGTGTGTGTGTGTGTGTGTGTGTGTGTGTGTGTGTGTGTGTGTGTGTGTGTGAGAGGTTGAAAGTGAAGGAAACCATCAGCACAAAGGTCTGAACCAGGCGGTGGGTGTGGTCTGCTGGTTGAGTCTCCACACTTGACCTGCTGTTCCTTCCAGGTGCAGGAGATAAGCTCTCTCTCTCTCTCTCTCTCTACGTCTCCGTCATTGTTCGTGGTCTTTTTTGTAATTGTAGACGATGAACAACATTATCATTAATTGTGTTTTGGAATATTTTTGGATATTTAAACTGAAGACAGGAGAATAACTGCAATTCAAACTAGTTAATCTACATGAAAAAGATCTAGTAGTTCATAAAAACAAATCGTGGTCTGGTAAGAGACAATGAATTCTCCAAATTTTTAAGATTGATAATCTTGAAGTTTAAGAAGTAAAGTGCTTACAAAAAACCTAGAGCATTTGTCTTATGTTCTTGAACAGTCTGGGTGCAGAAGCAAATAAAATACAATATTTCCTCTTTTATAAACCAAAACCAACTGAACAAAAATGTGCAAAGGAATAAATATGTATACCATAAAAACACTGTCACTTTTCCAGTCTGCTTTCATCCTGTGATTTTTTTTTTCTCCTTTCTAATCATAAACTCATGAATTTAGACAAAACAAGCTAAATCAACAGAAGTGAATAGCAGCAGGTATCCCATGCGCCCTCGGTGTACTGCCATTTAAACCGACTCATCCTCAGTTGTCAATAAATACAAAAACAGTTGCAAAATTCAAGGTGGAAACCGTCACATAAAACAGTATTTAAACCTCACCTTAACTCTATCTAAGAGAGAGAACAAAAGTCATTGCTAACTGAACAAATGAATCAGGTGATCTGAATTTCGTCTTGTTTTGGGAGCTCTTCATTTTATTTAGTTTTCCGTGTACTTCAACCCATCATGCACACCAGCTCTAACCCTGCTCACATGACAACAATTGACTTGAAAAGGCATTGATGGTGCTTTTTTGCTTCAGAAATGTTTCAGGTTGAGTGATGTTTTTACAAATTATCTACAAAATGGAAACACTTAGAAATATTTTAAACACAGTAGTGTAGTAGTTTGGTGCTCTGTCTTTTATGACATAACTAGATTCAAGCTCTGTTTTCTGTTTTTCTTTATGCAGTGATGTGCAGTCATCAGAGGCCGGCGAATCAGGTAACTCTGTTGTGTCAGAGTTTAGCTGGTGTGCATAATGTGTTTATAATCATCAGTGACATGTAGTACTAGAATGAAATTAGAATGAAACGAGAGAAAGGAGGAGAATTGGGAGCCGGTTCCACATGGTAGGAGCCCGGGGTTAAGTAAACCGCTTGCACCCACTGGGTCCGGGTTATCTCAATTAATCAATAGAGCAGCTGTTTTGATTGATGCCCAATTAGAACTGATTAGAAGAGATCATTTTATTTTCCTAGAAGTGGACATGGGTTCACAGATTTGCAGATGAAAATCATAGCCTGGTCAAGCCGACACAGTTGTGGACACTAGCGACAGAGACCCAGACATTTGTTGAAATCAGGCTTTTAATATGATTCGGTATTTTTAAAAAGGTTCCAATGGGATTCAGGCGAGAGTCCTGCACGGGTCCAATTTTCAAGACCCGCCCCAGCCCGACTCGAGGACGTACAAACCCGCAACCGAACCGCAAACCCACGCATCAGCCCGATTGGTACCGCAACCCGATCCGACCCGTTGAAACACGACCCGCAGCCCGACCCGTAACCCATATTTAAAGTAATCATTTTGGGTCACAATGTCTGCATGCATACAGCACATCGCCACAGTTCAGGTGCGAGTGACTAAACAACGCACCTGAATGAAGCAGCTCTTCCAATAAAAGCCTGACTTCAGTCATGAATCATCAGCCCTGCTGTTCTTCTCCCATACAACTGTAAAAACACTCGTTTGTTACGTTTAATGCTTTTAAACTTTTAATCTCTTAAAGGGAACTTTACGTGTGTAATAGACTTACTTTCTGTCCAGACTTGAGCTGCGTTCAGCAGCTACGAGCCGTGACATATTTAGAATCCATGGAGGAGAGAAGTAATCCATCAGGGAAACACTGTGTAATGTTTGAACACTTCAGGAACATTACAAAGTGATAGTTCTACGTTTTATCCATTTATTTCTCAAATATCTAAATAGTTATTAACTGTTTTGGAAGTGGCGCTTGTCAGACGGCGGCAGATCGTTTGATGCTCTCGTCTAATCACAAATTGTGTTATTAGATAGCGAAACGCGATTAAACAGCTGAGCCGATGACTGTCACAAAATAGCGGAAGCGAACCTCAGAGAGTAAATAATGACCAAGATAGTTTTCTGTAGTTTGCTCAACTAACTGAAAAGCCCGGAAATGGATGCAGAAGAGACGCGGTGCAGCTGCAGACAGTCGCAGCAGATGGATCATGTCACAACATTTTTATTTTATTTATTGTTATTTTATATTGATTCTCATGAGTCAAACTACAACCCGCGACCGGACCCGCAAGCTGTTTTTTCCCGCCCAGATCCGAACCGGAGAAAAAAAAAAGCTTTTAAAAACCACCCGCAAATCAGCTGTTTTTGCAGTACAGGACCCAGTGCAGGACTCTGATTCAGGCTTTGAAACCAAGATCATCGCCCCCTGCTGGAATTTCCCCAGAATTACAGATTGACTGCACTTCCACATTGACTTCATTTTCAGCACCGGAGGTTTGTGCCTGGTTCAAATACTGTGTGAAACTTGCATGCGTTAGTTTTCTCCCACAGTTTATAAACATGCATCCAGCTTATCACAGGACACTTACAGTCAGTCATTTTAACACCAAAAGGACATCCACACACATTTTTGGATTTTGAGAGGAAACTGGAGTATTTGGGAAAAAAGGATGCACAGGCAGGACTTGAAACCTCTGCTCGTGGCCCACGGGCAGTTTGTTGCTTACATGTATTTTATGCCATGGCAAATGGTGATCACGTTTTCAATGGTTTAACAACTCCCAACGTGCTTCATGCTGTTAGTCACACTCACCTGTTCACACATATTCACACACCAAGGCAGCAAGGAGGCGGCTGCCATGCAAAGAGTTCCTTCTATCCATTGGGAGTAGTTTTGGCTTCAGTGTCTTCCTGAAGGATGCTTTGGCATGTGGAGAGATGGGGGATCAAACCTGCAACCTTCCAACCATAGATACAATTCCAAAGTTTAATTGTACCTCCAGAAATAAGAGTTTTTGATAATGACTTACTAATGGGAAAGCTGCTTTAATATTTAAAGTATATTCTTTGTTAATGATAACAACAGAAATGCATATTTCTTTTTTTAATTAGTTGAGACAGTGCTTTAAGATGGCTCACATTTAACAGTCTTTCCTTATGCTGTGTTGTCAAGTAACTATTGTGCCTGTAGAAAATCACACCAATTAAGTGTATTTTTGCACTGCCTCTCTACATTGATCAGTCTGATCAGTGAATGCTCCACCAAAGCAGCAGTTCAATGGTTTCATTAAGATTTTTGTTTTTTATTTCTTTCTTTTAGTGGTTTCCATGCTCACTTTTCCACCCACTAATTAAAAAAAAAAAAAAAAAATCTGCTGGGGAAAAAAAATTAACCTACAATTGTGCCTCTTGCTCACATATTGCTCCACGGTCATTAAACACAATTCAAAGTGCACCGTAAATCCACTGAGTACAATTTTGTAACTCGGTGATAAAGCAGCAATCCTGAAGTAAGTGACAAGTGTTTCTCACAGAAATACGTGGGGCATTCATCACATTCAGCAAGGGAATCACACGCAGCAGTCCTTTCATTTCCTTTCGGTCCTCTCTGAACTAATGGAGAGTTATTACTGGAGTTACTCGACCACAGGAATACTCTGTCGCGGTCTCTCTCGATGAGAAATTAAAGTTAATTGACTGTACAAGGATTAGGTCTGAGCCACAACCAAATCAGGCAAAGTTATTCCAACAGCCTCAAATTTCACTATTTCTTTTCAATCATCACTTTATGCCGTTTTTGTGTAACTATATAATATCAGTAATTTGTTGGTTTCAGTCCATTAGAGTGCTTTTTAATTCTTCACACCCTCACTAAGGATGAATCATCATAAACTGTCTATTTATACTTATCCACTCCATATTAAAATCTATTAATGTAATAAATACACTCGGCTGCTGTGAGGGAATCTAAACAAGGTGTGTCAAACTAGTGGTTTAGAGGCTGTATGAAGCTAGATAAAACTGTTGCAGGCCAGTCCTATGAAATTACAGTATAATGACTTCTTGAATCCACCTTTCCAACCTGTCTCCTTTGTTTAAGGGCAACAAAGTAAGAATAGTCTTTCTTTCTTTCTTTCTCTTGAGTAAAATTGGGGAGTTAAAAAGTGAGTTAACAGATTGACGTGGACCAGAGCATGAAAACATGAAAGATCTAACTCACTATGATTTAAAATCCCTGCAAAGCAGCTACACAAGCCTCGGTTGGAGCAGTTACATGATTTTTTTTTTCTTTCCTTTTTTGGCGTGCTGGTACAGTGATCAAATCACAGCCGGTCAACACTTGTGCCATATTGGGTTGAGCAGGTAGTGGGGTGCAGTGTTGAGGGCAATGCGTTACAAAGGTCACGCAATTACAGTAATATAGTATTATTTGCTGTAACCTTGTAATAAAAAGCATTACATTATTAAATGTCTGTACTATTTTACCTGTTACAATCTAAGTAACGCCTGTTACAATGAATTTTGACCTGAGTAGGTGTTGTTGGTTTTTTAAAATAATTTAAGAAAACGGCAATAAACAGTCTACCAATGAAAAAAAAAAAACATCTGCGAATAAGAGTTATTTCCTGTTGCTCAACAGGTGAAGATGAATACAGAGGCGGATGCTAAGTGTGCAAGATGGACATATTCTCATTAATTCAATTTTTCCAGAGCAAAAGACAAGAACATAATGGTGAAGTGTAATCTGTGTGTAACATAACTTGAAGAAGCACCTGGACCAGCGTCACGCTGACACTGAGCTGAGAGAGAGATGCTCCTGCGGCTGTGGGTCAGAGGAGGAAAGCAGGGACGAGCAAAAAGGTAACGTCAAAGCAGCAAAAGTTCTATCTCTCTTGGCCTGTGTTGTGCCGAGCTTCTTGAGGCAAGAGAAGTGATGAGACTGGTGGCAGACTATATTGTTGGAGATATGCAGCCCCTACAGTAGAATCACTTTCAGACAGCTTGTAAAGCTTGTCAACAAAATACCCGAGAAGAACACAAGCAATATGATTAATGTAAGCTGATGTTGTCATAACTGTGAAAGTTGACATTCAGTGGTGTGTCTGAGTGACAGCTTTGTAAAAAAAAAAAAAAACCTTTATATTATTACAGTGATCTAACTTGGTGGTCACCAGTCACATTTTGGAGTGAATGTCCTTGCTACTGTGCTCATGTGGCTGCCTGTAAGCAGTGTAGTGGTGAAAAAACAGTGAGCACTAAGAGGAGATGAGTCCAAGGCTGAGGGGTCCACTTCTTTTATTCTCTTGTGCAAAAAACAAAGATAAAGTGCAAAAAGTGCAAGAAAGTGATATGAGGATGTTATTGGAGCGTGGTTTTCCCAGCAGCAGTGTAGCACCCAGCTGCCACTACCACAACAAACTGCTGACAGAATGTCTTTGGGCCTTTAAATACACTCAGCCTAAATGGGTAAAAACCATAAAACTCCATGAGGTGTAAAACATAATATTAGGTCACTAAAACTATGTTAAAATCCTCCACTACAACACTCATAATAGTAATCTAAAAAAAACAAAACCCATACTTAAGAATAAACCAAACTCATTGCCCAAATAAATCAATGAAATCCTAAACCATAGCTAAAATCTGTGACAAATCTGACTTTCTTTGTTTCAGACTCAGGATCAGAACCATCAGTTCAGACTGTTCCTCTAGTAGTTCTACAGAACAGCAGCAGCACCAGGAGCTGCATTAACGGTGTTAACACACATTTATATTATATACTCAGTCTGCTGTGTAGCTGTACTGCTGCGGTGAGGAGCAGGGTTTGTCTTCAGGTCGGCCATGCACAGTATTTTTTTCAAGAGTTCAGAGTTGATTCATTCCTCAGTGACAGAAGGAAACATGCAGTCTCCAATAAACCCTCCATCCAGGCTGAAGATATTATTGCCTCCATCAGACTCTTCTGAGTTCAGCCTGGTGAGGCTGTGGTTCTCAGCAGCAGGTTCCTGACAGGTTAGCAGGCTAATAACACTTTAGCTTCACTGTGGGTTCAGGTGTGTTTCATACCTGTAGATGTGTCTTTAGGTTTGATGAGTTCCTGGATGTTGAGAGCATTTTCACAGCTGGAGGCAGAGTTTACATCATACAAAGAAGTTCTGGGCCTCATCTGACTTAAATACAAAATGTCTATGCTTCCAGCTGTGGCAGGATGGGTGTGTCTATTGTTGTTCTCAGCCTATTGGCTGGGGGCGCTATAAAAACCCCTCGTACATCTGTGTTGTCCTCTGGTTCTTGCACTTCCAAGTTGGCTCTGGCTGGTAGCGGTGTTTAGTGAGAGCAGGTAAAGGCTAATTCCCCTTCTGATATATATCGTATTGGTCCTGATGAAAGTTATGCCTTTCAGCGTCATGATGGCTCCGGGGGCAGCACGTCAAGCACATGCCGCAGCAGCTGTAGATCGGGCGCGTGGGTCCCGAGGGTCCGGTGCTGATCTGAGCATTTGCCCCGCTAACGGAAGTAGGAAGCGGTATGTTGTGGTAACTTTACGTCAATCAACAGGTGTACAGGCTGTAACAAACCCTTCTTATTTATTAGGTTCTGCCCTGTTCAAGCCTCGTTTCCAGCGCAGGCACACCACGGCTGTCTTTGTCTTGGTCTTTGTCTCGTCCTGGAGCTGCTGTCATGTTAAATGTTATCCTGTGTCGTGTCCTCGGTACGGTGGCGTGTTGGTGTGGGCCAACCCAACCACGCACAGGACTTTGGGACTGAAATGAAGCGCTCACCTCTATGTGTACTTCAACACGATAATTTAAACAAACTCATCTAAGAAGAGAATAAATTATTGTCAACTTGAAACCTCTGTCCTCCTTTTGTCAACCGGTGAACCTGTGTCCTTCTGTGTCACTAGGAAAGCTGAGAGGAACATACAATCACCCAAATTGACCAGACACACCACTCTGTTACACAGCCAAAGAATGAGTTTCTCTCCCTGGGAGCAGCCATGAATCCTGCAGCAGGGGGTAAAATCCATGGCATCGCGGGTGGTTTCATTCACGGTTAAACATATCAGTAGAGCAGGAGGCTGCTCCAAGACAGCGGTGGATAGTGTCTATCATTTATAGATCTACGGTGTCTGTTGTTTATAGATCTACGATGTGGCGGTCTGTGCCGTAAAGTGCTGTAAAGTGTCACAATGTGTGTCTACGGCGCGGATGTCTGTTGTTACTGGTATATTCCGTCTGATTTTCAAAAGTAATCCTGCTCAGTAATCCGTGTTTTCATCAGAAGTACCTGTAACGAGATTACATATTCTTTGCGTGTACTGTAATGGATTACAGTTACATTTTTTTTTGTATCCTGATTACGTAACGCCGTTGCATGTAATCCGTTACTCCCCAACCCTGAAAATAAAGTAGTGTGGCAGTTGCAGAAAGAGGAGACAGACGAGGGATTCGGTGCAAGTGGAGTCTATTTCTTTACACACGCTAGTTTCAGCTGTCACCCCAGGAAGCACCATTGACAGGTTACTTCCACCATTTTAAACCCCGCCACCACTGCACACACCTCCCCACGTCAGCAAGCCCCGCCCCGTCTAATGTGAGAAATCTCAGCGACTACACAGACACCACAGTAAAATAAAAAGTAAAATCTGTTATGTATCAGAACGTGTGATGAAAATATTGTTTTTAAGTCCTGATTTGAGTGTGTCAGCAGTCCTCAAAGGAGCATAGGAGCTAAAAGCTGCTTCTTATTGTTTGCTTCTGTGAACACTCAGTAAACCTCTTTCTAAAGACCCAGGGGATCTGGATGTTTCATTTTCTGTAAGCAAATTTGAGATGGATTTAGAAATGAGATTTAGAAATGAGGTCATTCAAGATTTATGGAGCAGAAGTCAGATTTTGAAGTGAATCTTACAGGTAGCTAGAGCACAGATTGAAACACAGGTGTGATGTGCTCCACCCTCTTGGTGTTCGTGGGGACTCTGTCTGCAGCGTTCTGGATGAGCTGCAGCTCTCAGTCAGATTTTGTACATGTAAGATTTGTAAACACACTGTTACAATAAACCAGCCTTCTAAAAATAAATGCCTTACAAAATGGACCTTGATGCGAATGAATCTTTATTTTCTTTTGCAACAATTGCATAATTTGAGAGAGAGACAGTAAGTTTGCCTTTATTTATTTTCAAGATCTTGAATAAAAATGTAAAAGCAACAATTTTACATGCAGCCTAATATTTAATGTGGGTCATTGATCAATCATCTTCACTTATGCGACTAACTCGTCCCCTCGCCAAAGAAAAAAAAAAACACCTTTTCTGCACATGTGGATGTGTGGGACCCAGGTCAGACAGCAGCTTCAAAGAGTCACTTCGCTTCACACTTCACGACGCCCACATTTAATCATCGGTAACAGTAACAGCGTTGTAATGAAGGAAATAGTAATTAGTTTGATTACCCATCGCTGAAAAAAATGATGCTATTAGTAGCACCGTTTATTTTAACGCAGTTATTCCCATCACTGGAAAAGTTCCACTGATCCACGGGTAGAATGGGCCAAATCATCATGAGGCTAACGAGGGTGAGCACATGTCCTTTCTGTTGCTGGCATTAACTACTTCAACATTATTTAGGTTCTTCAAGTCATATATTCAAGTAAAAATTTAGTTTTTCCAAGCAGCCCAGAATCCTACACTCACCCCATGATTTCCACCTATGGTTAATTCAGACACAAAACAGTGTTACACAATACCACCAGTGTCACATGAGGTAAGTCATTTTCTTCTAAACCAATGCTGGTTTGTACAGTATGACTGTGCCTGGATCCTGTTATTAGTTTGAATTATCCATATCAAGTACGTTGAGTTGGGTCTCAATAGTGGCACTTGGACAGGTTCATTTATTTTATTTATGTGACACACACTGCAAAAACAGCCAATGCTTGAACACAATGCTAAACCTTTATATGAGGGTGGACCCAAAAGTTCCCGGACTGTGGTTATAACTTTTTATTTTTTAATCTTCGCAATTATTTGAAACTGTCACCTCCAAAACACTCTCCTTTGGCTTGAATACAACGCTGCACCTGAGATTTTCACTGTTCAGAAGAGTCGCCATGACCGCGCGTAACTGTGCCGATAAGATAGAACTTCGATTTTCCCTCCCCCGCCTGTATGCCTGCCTTACCTTTCTGCTGCCGCTCCAGTTTCGTCTTTGACAACAAAAAGCAGTCGCCTGGGGCCAGATCAGGGGAATATGGCGGTGGGGAGGCTGGCTGGTCACGGTTTTAGTCAAAAAATATGCTTTACGCACAACATTTCGTGCTATTTCTGTGCGTAACGGGGCGTCCTGTGGTCTTCTGTCTGTCATGATGCGGCCATTTCCGGGAGCCTTCATCTCACTGCTTCTAATAACCGCCTGAGGATCATCTGTCTGGATCTCCACAACACTCCCATCAGATCTGCAATGCCATCAAAAGTCCTGCGTGGATCTACCAGGACGTCTGCTTCAGTTTTTGTGACGTTTTCCTCTGTTCTGGAAGTAGATTGTTGTCCTCTGCGTGCCTGGTCTTCGTGATGTAATCCGATCACTCTTAAAGGGCCCAAACCACTCAGACGCCCTAAGAATCCTTCTTAAAGAATGTCTGCAACATGGTGAGTGTTTCTGCCGCTGTTTTCCCAATAAAAAACAAAATGTTTTGACAGAGCGCAAATCAGTGGATATCCGCCATCTTGAAAAATCGAAGAGCGCGGTGTAACTCTGTCAACATAAACAATGATTGTCAGCTGACCGCATCACGGGGAAGACCAAACCGTTATGCATGAGGCTATCCTGTAGCGACATCTAGCGGCCAAAGTCGGAAATTCATTGTATTTTTTTATTAATAGAATCAGTCCGGAAACTTTTGGGTCCCCCCTCGTATGAAGAGACAAGAGTCAACCTGTCAAATCCTTCATTGTCTCAGGTGCAGTTGTGAGCCTGTCAGAAGTTTTTCCTTCAAATCTTCAACTGTGTTTTTTGTGTCTCTCTCGAAATAATTTATATAATTTACTTGAAATGAAATTGAACTTCCAGGAATCTATGCTAGTTTCCTCATCACTTCCCATTGGCTCCATCATTCAATTAAAATTACAAAGAATATCAAAGAATCCCAATGGAGGAGGGACTCCTCGCGAGATTAAAGGTTCACTCGGGAACTGCATCATCTCATGCTTGCATGCATGCACAAACACGCACACACTCACTCACTCTGAATTGTTTAGTTTTTTGTCGCTGAATTGTACATAATTATTGCTGAAAATACATGATTACTTTGCAATCAAAATCTCTGATCTAAGTATTTTAGATTTGGTTGTAGGGAAAGAAACAAGTGTTCAGATGTTTCAGTTGTCAATAAAGCAAAAAAAAAAAAAAAAAAAAAAATTACCAAAAAGTCCGTTTTCTGTTTTATTTTTGTCATTTCACAAAAAGCTTGTTATCTCCTTTTCTAGTCAGAGAGTGCTGTTTTGGTGAAACTTACCTTAATTCTACTTCTGATTTCTAATGAATGGAAAAAGGTAGAAACACAATTGCTTTTGCAGCTGAAAGAAGAGAGTTCACGCTTTCATTTGTTAGTTTCAGTATCTTTAGTCATGAAACTCAATATTCTGAGGATCTTCAAATAGTCAAAATCCTTTAAAACGACTGGCAGTCATTGAGTTAATAGACAGATTTTCACTATTATTAGGCTACTTTAAACTCATTTACTCATTCAATAAGAATGTGGCCATATAGTGCAAATCCCACATTTTGTATTGTGTCTTCCAATCTAACACTGAGTATTGAAGCAGACGATCAGTTACAGGAGTAAGCGGTAATGTCAAACAGTGAAATCAAAGTTTTCGGGATTATAGTGTAACCATGCTCAGTCACCCTTTGTTGCTGGAGACTGACTGTCTCAGTCCAGCTCTGGACTCTGCATTGTTTTGTTTTGTTTTTTATTTATGACAAAGATGGGAAGTGGGAATGTTTTATGGCGGCGTTTATTTCCTGGATGTAAACAGAACTGCTGGTCAGGTTCACAGCCATGGGTGTAAAACACCGTACACTACAAGATCACAAATTGATTACCAAAGGCTAACCAACAAGCACACAGAATGAACCAAATATCATCCTACACACATCTAAACTGATGGTACACACACTAAATACATCCAACTCAGCACTCTAGCATCTCATGTTGCACATACAGTTACTTTATGAATAAGTGATAAGGAAAACAATATATTTGTATGCAGTGGTGCTTTCGACAACCTACCTCATGCGCATCTCTTTGGAACTCAACTCAACTTTCTCTATATAGCACTATGAAAACAACCACTGCTGGCACACAGTGCTATACAAAGTCATAAATACAAGTGCTTGTGCAGGATAGAATGCAATAAGAAAAAGGAAAATAAAAACAAAGAAACAACAACAAAATATATTTTATAAAACAGTAAAAAACCAGGGGCAGGGTCTCAGGCTGAGCTAAAAACCAGTGAATAAAAATGTGTTTAAGATCTTTCTCAGGCCAGCAGTATATACTTGCTGTTCCAGAGGGGGCGTCAGGGAACCATCTCATAATACATTAAAAATCACATTACCTGTGTTAAAATAGCATTTGAGACAAATCTGATTTGATCATTCTGGAATGTGTAGGGCTTGCACAATTTGTCAAACTTAGAGGGCCCAATTAGTGTAATAATGAGTTAATTCAAATTCCTATGAATGCCACTATTTTATTTGATGCACAATTATTTCACGTAAGTTTTATTACCCTTGTCTCACACTGTAGTTTGGGAAACTGAGAGGTACACGATGTGATACTGCACACTCCTGTACAGTAGGGGGCAGTATGCACCTCACAGCCATTTGTGATCCAGAAGAAGGAGAAGCCGCTTGCAAAAATCAAGCATAAGTGCATGGCAGTGCGTGGCACCTCCACAAGATGGCTGCCACTTAGGCACATGAATTCCAGTTCGCAGCAGCATAAATGCAGCGTCTCCATATCTGATGTCTGTGGTGAAAACACGTTGGATGAGGAGCAGAGAGGAATGAGGAGGCTGTGGCATTCTTTTCCTTTATGAAGGTCTGAGGGACTGAGTGTTCACCCCGACTCGGGATCAGCTCGCCTGGATCGCGTTGGAAGAGGTTTGGCGGAGAAATGAGGTGGAGGTTCGGAGGTTCTTTACAAATTCTTCGGTTTATTTGCGGTTTTAAAGTCGCACACCCTCAAGACAGGCTGTTGACAGCAGCTTCTCCAGACTGACAGCCTCACAGGTGCTCTCTCTCTGGCTGTGTTCGAAACCGCATACTGTCTACTACATCCTTACATACTCATACTATCCATCCTGCATCCTGCTTACTCAGTCCATCAAACAGTATGCGAAGCGTTTACACTACAGCATACTACATAATAACCCACAATGCATTGCACTTCTTCCATGAGCAGAAATTGATCTGCTAAAGCTGATTTCACTTTAGCTCTAAACTCGTCAAATGTACAACTTCATCGAGATTTTTTTTAAAATTAGGCGACAAAGTGATCGTTTAGAGTTCGAGTGTGTCGTTTATTTGTCCGAATATCAGCCGTTTATGATTTTGTTCGGACGAATTCGGCGAAATTCAAGCCAGCCGCAGTGAGCAACGCACTTCCGGTTATTTTCACCAAAATAAACCACCCCTTTCCCTTTCTCATGCAAGAAAACCTCAGTGATAAATCTGTGCTTTTACTTTGAAAACAAGAAGGCAATCTTTCAGCAATATATCTCGCTTAACATCGCCGTTCGGACCGGTGTCCCGTTAACGGACCACTTATTATGCCAATTATGATGCTTTACCGACGGAGAGTTTTTTCGGCTCTTCAACAAAGATCGGCTCGCTGTCTTCGGTACATCATGGTCGCTTTCAGCATGGACTTGTTCTCAGATTAGGGCTGCCACGATTAGTCGATTAATCATGATTATGTCGACTATTAAAATCCTCGACAACTAATTTAATAGTCGACGCGTCGGGTTTTTTTTTTTTTTTTTTAATGTTTGTTTTTGTCTCGAAACTGCTGCGGTACCTTCCACTGCTGCGTCTGCCTCGCTGTATTTGACACACATGCGCAGTCGTGTCAGCCGCGACAACACCAGACTGGTGTCATGGCTACCCGGCAGCAGCGGAGCTCAAAAGTGTGGGAGCATTACAAGAAAACGTCAGAGAAAAGTGTGCAATGCAGTATCTGCCTTCCACGGCAGCACAACCGCGATGCATGAGCACCTGAAACGGAAGCACGTCGTGGCTCGTGACAAAGATGAAGAGGGACCGTCGTCTCGGTAAGCTAATATTAGCATAGAGGGCTAACTTGCTGTTTACTCATAACTGTCAACGTTAACATTAGCGGTGACGATTTGATTTATTAGCTGCCTTTAGCACACATATTTCATGTTTTCTGTAACGTTCTAACAGTCATGTGTTTTAATAAGAAGTGATGTCAGGCTAATATTTTCTAACGTTACGTTTCAGAGCCTCCACCCCATCGGAGCGGATTTTCTCCGCAGCAGAACATCTGCTCCAAAAAGAAAGCAAGTCTGTCTCCAACACATGTAGAAATGCTGACTTTCCTGAACAAGAGCCGTGTGTAGTTTGGGATTATGCAGAGTGAGAGTGAAATAAAAGTTGTATACAGTTGAGCACTGAACACAAAATGCACTTTTGTTTTATTTGAGTCAGTGCGATGAAAACTTAAATAATTCCGTAGTTACAGGTGCCTCCCTCATTGTTGCTCTGCTTGATGACAAACACAAATTAAGGAATAAAAAATTAACAAAGGATTTATTTTTGTGTTGTTTAGGCAAGTGCCTTTTCCGTATTTTACTGAAGTATTTGCACTTTATGGTACACAGTAATATTTCAATAAAGGTTTAATGAACTATCATCTGAATTGTCTTTATATTTATTTAGTATATACCTTAAACACTTAAAGCTGAAATATAATTACGGTTATATAAGAGCAGCTTCTTGGTGGTGCGATAAACTATGTTTTACATTTAATTTACATATGATGTGATTAGTCGACTAATCGAAAAAATAAATGGTGATTAGTCGACTACCAAAATAATCGTTTGTGGCAGCCCTATCTCAGATGTAAGTGTTTTTTTTGTTTTTTTGTTGTTTTTTTTTTTACTATTTTTAATCATTGTCAATCCAATCAGAAATCTCGTAATATGACATACCTACGAGCACAAACAATGGAGGGAAGATTAAATCTAGAACCATACTCAGCTTGCTAAATGTACATCATGAAGAAACAGTCATTGTGAACTGAATAAAGTTTATTCAAATGTCCGTCGCGTTGCATCTTGGGCAATTTCAGTATGAGTAGTGAACACACGATGTATACTCAACATTTCTGGCGAATGCAGTATGCATCTGGGAACTTCTCGCATACTCAAAATCGCATACTGCTAGTGTAAACACACTGCATACTCAATAAGTTAGTATGAGTAGTAGATAAGTATGCGGTTTCGAACACAGCCTCTGTCTTCATCATGGTCCGCCTTAAATAAATCCAGCCCAGACCTAATTAACCAATCCCTGGGCTGGATTAAACCACAATCCAAGACACCACAAGGGGTTACTGTTTACAAAAATATTTCTACAAAATCCCCAGTGATAAGTAAAAATAAAAGAAAATATAACTTCAATTGCACACCACAGATGATCTTCCCCATAAATCAATTCCTGGAACATACATATTTACAATAAATACACAACTGTGCTCCCCTTCACACCATGGACTGCTCCTCCCTGCGTCAGCCAGGTGAAATACAGCTTCTACAGCGGGCGCACTCTGCTAGTATCCGCTGGACAGAGAGGGGAAAGAAGTGTGTGTGGTGAGTACTTTTGTGGCGTTTCTGCTACTATGTGTCCTCAGGAGGTAGTGGGTACCTCACTACCCGCACTCCAGCCGCAGCCACGCCACTCCTCCTCACTTCTGCCACATTCCCCACTGTCCCACACGTGAGAGACTCAGTTCTGTATGAGAAGGGCTGTTACCTTCTCACAGAAGGCTCCAGGTAATTATCTTATTACTGACCCTCTTTAGCCAGTCTGTAGTTTTTTCAGTCTTTCTCTGCATTGGGTAGAGGTCTGGTGGTATCCATGTTCTGCCATTGACTCAGCTAGCTCTTGAAAAACTTTTCATTTTGGGTGGCATCCTCAAGCTCCCACTGGATTTTTTCATTCCCTCCTAAACAAATGAAAGTCTGGACCTCAATGACAGACCAAGGAGTCACTGACCATTTTGCTGTTGATTTTTTTTTTTTTTTCTGTTCATTTAGCATCTCTTATTGGCTATCAGTGGCGTTCTAAAAATGGCAGTGCTTTGGGTTTCGCTCGAGCCACAGCTGGTCACTGCTTGGTCAGTGATTTTGATTAATCAGTATTCTGTTTGATGCCACATTTTGGGCCCTACTCAGCCTGGTACTGAGTAGGTCCTGAAAACTTAACTAGGTAACAGTAAAGTGGGCTAATGGAAACACTCTGAAGAGGGGTAGAGCTGAGTAGAGTGGACTAGAATAAAGTAGAGTAGAGTAGAGCGGAGTAAGGTAGGGTAGATGGAAATGGGCCAGGCTCTATAGTGCTTAAAATGGGCGGCCCATTAAGTGAATAATCAATATCATGGGGCATTTATCAATAACTAAAAAAAAATCTGATATGGAGTAAAATCTGTCAGTTTATAGGTTGGACAAGATCAGCACTCTGGCACATAGAATAGACTTTATTTATCTCACCTCACCATGGAGAAATTTACAGTTTTCACACCTATGCATTGCATTAAAAAACACTTTTCAGAGGACTGTTGACGTACTTTTAATGTCTGATTTCTACCTTTGAAGATTCAGCACAGATCTTGTGTGATTTGCAGTATTAGCTGCCAAAATTCCATTAATCTTCTGTCTTTACTGACATCTGTCGTATCGCCCCTTCTGGAGGTTTTTTTCTCTGTGCTTGTCGACAGGTTTTCCATCAGTAATGTTAGTTGATGCCATGGTGGGCTTTTCAAAACAAGCAGCTGAACACTGCACCGACCTCCTGCTTCATCATTCTGAATCATTCATTATTCCTTTGTGTGCAAAGAGATGCAGGAGGCTCAGCTACAGAAAGAAAAGATAGAACAGACTTGAGCTGGTCATCCGTGTGTTTTAGTGGGGCTTCTCTTCTTGACAGTCTTCTATAAGAGACATCAGGATCAAAGCAGGAGAAACACTGGGATGTGGATGAGCTTCTACTCTGCAGAGATGTAGCCAAAGCTAAGACAAAGCTTGTCTTCACAGTCTGTCATTTTTCCGTGATGGTCGTTGAAAGAAGCTTCCTTCTTGGCTGAAAATTTCTCAGTTCATTTATTTTTACATAACTGTTCATTTTTATTGTTGTATATCATTCTCGTTAGGTTGGAACCCTCCAGGAAAGTCTCTCTGTTTGTTTGATGTGGGCTTAAACATTAAGATCCACCACGTTCAATAAACAGGCTTGGATTATCCTATGCTGACATGCTAACTGCTCTGGGAACAATCCACCTCAGAAGCCCATTTTATCACAACCGTTAGTATACCTGATCTGAGTGTTAGGCACACGACAACGTCCAAGCTAAAGTCATATGTTTTGTTAATCATGACATTATGCAATTTGATTGCTCACCATAGAAAGACCAGCAGTGATGGCAGAAACCTTCCCAAGATGAACCGAATTATCTGGATACTCCTTTTGAGTCCAATAAATCTGCAGTTTGAAGTTCTCCTTCAAAATGTAGATAGTGACGTGGACTTCTTTGCCACCTTTTTTTCAGCTCAGCACACGGGATTCTTGGAAGTGAAGTCCATTCCCAGGTCGTCCACTTGGCTGTTTATGTTCAGGGTTTTGAGAGCCGTACTGCACGGTCTCACATCATCATCATTATTATTATTACTTACTACTTAGACTGCTGCCCTCGCGACCCAGCCCTGGATAAGCGGTAGAAAATGGATTAATGGAGGGATGGATGGTTTACTATTATTATTATTGTTGTTATTTTTCAAATTGCTTATATAGAAATACCTTCTGTTGTTATTGTAATATACTCAGGCCCCATTTACACAGCAACGGTTACTTGACAACACAACAAATGAAAATGCAAAACTTCCTTTGCTACTGGTCCTGCACATCACTTCTGCAGTAAACAGTTATTCTCTTCAGGCATGAGTTGATGGGCAATAATAGCAATGGAAACCCCCAGAGTGTCTACCAGTTCATATTCTCCTGGAACTTGGTGGTTTTAGGGTTGAGTCATTGTAACACCAATTTAATTTCAGTCTTCTGTCCATATGAATGGCCGTGTGCTCTCCGTTGTTGTCAATTTCCATATTTTGTCCTCTGCATGCATGCATGCATGCATGCATGTTGTTTAATTGCAAAACGAAAAACAATGCCACCTCATGGTCTACCTTGCTCACTACATCTTTAATGTGTTCTGAAGTGAAAACACAAAAACAATACGTTTTCACTAGAAACAGTGTTGTGTAAATGGGGTCCTAGTGTGGACACAGCAGCTTCATTTTTCAGTCGTTAATGCAACAGATTCCATTTAAAACCATTCTCTAAAGAGAATTTTTAGTTTTTAAACAGGGCGCCTTTGCTTTCAAATGTTTCTGATGTATCCATCATGAATTTGTCACCTGCAGTTTCAGTGTGAATAATAATTACTATCAGCTGCTTTTATCCTTTTACTGTAACTCTGCCTCGTTATGGAGGTTAAAATGGTTTAAAGCTGACTTAAAGAATGAAAGTACAGGTATTTTTCTTTGCATAGAAAAAGAATAAAATCATAGAAATAAACATTCAAGCCAAAAACTTGAAATACAAATCCTTTGTTATCTTCCACCTCTGATTATTGTATTCTTAATGTTTTATTACCCTTGTGGGCCACCGTACATCACAGGACAGACACCAAGAGACAGACGACCACACACACTCAGTCACACACAGAAAATTCAGATTAATTCCATAAACAGGCATATGTTTGACCCCTGCTAGAATTTTCACAAATCCTAGAAATTTTACAAAATATAAAATTCTCGTAATTTGCAGAGCTGCCAAATTCAAGACCTCTGACACATTCTGTCACTTTCAGAAATGGTAGAACACCAAAATTCAAGAACTCTGACAGTATGTGGAATTTTCATGAATTATAGAACCTTCTAATCCTCATTCTGCGATTGCAGAACTCTAATGTGGCCCATAGTAGAACTCTTACAAATTCAACACAATTCAATGCTCCAGTTCAGGAGCTCTGACACAATTTAAATCGTTCCTAAATCTACAACTCTGACTCATTCTAGAATTTTCACAAATCTCACACTCAGATTCTCATAAACTCCAGAACTCCCAGAATAAAGAACTCTAGCACATTGTACGTCTTTACCAATTGTGCAACTGACACATTATACAATTTTCACAGATTCTAGAATGCACACAAATTCTAAAAATCTAATTCTCAGAAATTGCAGAACTCCTAAATTCAATAACTCTAGCACATTGTGGAACTCTCATGAATTTTTTAACTACACACAAACATTAAAAAGTGTGGGCCTCTTGATTTGTTCACTCAGATAACAAATGATTAACATGGAAAACAAGCTTCCACAAATAGCCAGTACTGTGTCTGAAAGCAGATGTTTTTCTTAGAGGTATTGTACATTTTTCCTTCAGATTGTAATCCAAACAAGCATGTTGATTTATAAAGCTCACTGTTATGATAGTGTGAGTAGAACAGGTGTTTTTGATCTATGTTGTTATTTATAACCATTTAAAACGGACTTTCTTTAGCTGTTGCTGTAATGTGTTACACCAGTGGGGTTGCTCATCCATAATTTCCTATGCTGTTTGCCAGAATAGCATCTATATGGACCACTTCTGTCCTCTGCTGGAGAAGCATTGAAGTGATATTTTGAAAAAAAAAAAAAAAAAAAAAAAAAAAAAACCCTTTAAAAAATGGGAGCAAATCTTAAATCTTTGAAATCTTGATTTGGATTACCTTTATGAATAAACAGGGTCATGTTGGAGCTTTTAGCTAATTAACCTTTAGACCCTACAACCCACTCTTTATGTTTTGTTTCTGCCAAGTGTTAACATTTTCCAGTGCACATTTTGTGCCTTGTAGTCGTGCATCACATGACTGTTTAGTCATCTTTGTATACTTTTGGTAGATATTTTTATCCAGAGCCCCAGGGCTGCAGGCCTACAGTAAGTGGCTCCGTACATCTAACACTGAGGCCCTGCGGGATTGTGTGTGTGTGTGTGTGTGTGTGTGTGTGTGTGTGTGTGTGTGTGTGTGTGTGTGTGTGTGTTTTGTCCCAAAGGGACTTCATGCCTCTGTTTTCACCCCGTGGGATCTCAGCTGTGCTCTGAATTACACTGACCCACAAAACATGTTTATCAATTGACTCATACTCCATCAGAGGTTATTGTAGTGCTGTATGAAACTGAAGTTGTTGTGTTTTTGTGGAGTGTTAACCTTTTTTTTCTTCGAGACCATTAGATTAAATTAAGGTAATTTCTTTAGTTTATTTACACTCAAAAATGCACACATTCACACCTACAGGCAATGTAGAATCACTCATTAACCTCAAATAAATCTCTATTGCTTTTAGACAAATGTACTATTTCCTTTAAAGAGGATTTTAACGGCTCTCATTGAGTTGCTGTAGTTGCCATTCTATTTCAATTTTTCATCAAGTGCTCACTAAGTAATTCCTGTAAGTGCATTCAAATGAAGCCCCAGCAGATGGCCTTTTTTCCAGGAGGAGACTTCAACAAATCTAAGTTTTCTCCGTTACAGTCTGAATATTCAGTGCCATCTGTTTTAACCTCTGCTTTGCATCTCTGCCTTTCAGTCTGTCACTTCATAAACACACTGCGAGCAACATTTGTCTCCAAGCAATGAAAAATGCACCATCACTGGTGGTTTAATTATTAGACCTGTGTGGAAGACGTGAGAAAGTACAAGAGCTTCACTGGATGCAGCTGTTTCTGTTTGATAACTGCTGTTACTGTTTTGTTCTTTCTTTCTTTCTGTCTGTCTTTCTCTTTTTCCTTTTTTCTTTCTTTTTTTTTTTTTTTTTTTTGTTGGGTGGGTAGGTATTTGGAGCACTGCCCATGTTGTACCTCTAGATGTCGCTGCTGGGTTATTTATGATGTGAGCATCTCCTGTCAGTGCATCTGTGTGGTTCTATTTGAGAAGTCACACCATGAGGACCACATGCTGTCATTCTAATGTGAACCTTCCACTGCTTACACTCACACCTGACATGACTGCATGTGAACCACAGCTCAACCTCAAACTTAAGGCTTCTGAATACATGGTTAATAATAATAATAATAATAATAATAATAATAATAATGATAATGATAATGATAATGATAATAATAATAATAATAATAATAATAATAATAAAGCATCTCTATATCATGCATCCAAACAAGCTAAGTAAAAACAACAACACATACATAAGTATTAACATACTCTGCCATCATTATTAGTGATGCACCGAAAATTTTCGGCCGAAAATGGCAAAATGTATTTTCGGCTTTCGGCCGAAAGAAAAAAAATCACCGAAACAACACGGCCGAAAATAATTGGTGATGGCGAGGCGGTAATGCTAAAGAAAACCTTTTAATGCCTCATGTCTGCTTTATTAATGCCTCAAATCAGGTTTTAAAATTTATTTAACTTTTTACAGCGCGCATTTGCGCAGCATACCTCTCACTCACACTCCGCCCACTCGTTTCCCTGATACACACGCACACACACGCCAACACACACAAAATAGTTGTGTTATTAACCGTCAATAATAATCAAGAACATATTAAAATTAGTAAAATAAGTCTCCCTGGCTGGGACACCTTCCCACATGGTCCCGTCCTCACCCTGCTCATTTGATTCTGGGACTGCATGCTCGACAGGACAAAGGTATGTATTCAGACAATATGTTCGTTCTAAAATTAATGTTTGGAAACGAGAAATACATGGTTTGCTGTACTTTGATGGAGGATATAATATTTTACCTGAATCTAATTGGCCCCTCTGGAGACGCTGCAGTGCTCCTGCTGTCCTGCCGATTCCCCCTCACTTACCTCCTTGCTAAAGCTTCTTCCAACTTATATCTCTTCATTATGCCTCTTTTTATTGTATGTTTTTGGGATTTGGTTGATATTTTTGGCCATCTGACTGTCGGCTGTCAGAGCTAACTGCCTGTTCAGATGCGCGCATGAACCAAAACAAATCAATCGCAGAAAAAAAGCCCTGCGAAGTGCGTCTTTTTTTCTCAGCGGTCTGTGAGACGCTGTTGGCCTTTGGAGGTATAAATGCTTTGTAATATTATGTGTGACATTGTTAGGACCTTATTTGCTTCATATAAACATACAAGATACATATTTAGCAAAAGTCAAAGAATTAGAGGACAGGGGAATTATTTTTAACAGATTTATTTGAATTATAAAAACTCAAACGGTCTGTCAGCCTGTCTTGGCTGTTCTAGTGTTAATCACAGATGTCCAGCCAACTGGTGAAGTCCCCCATCGCTCCCGGCATCCCGGCGGACCGACGTCAGCCAGCGGCCGGCCGCTCCCAGCGTCCCGGCTGTCCGCTCTCGACGGCACAGCGTGCGGACTGCCAGCAGCACGCCGTGCTCTTCGGTCAGGAGACTGGAGGATTATGGTGACTGACGGGTTAGAGGTGGAGGCTGTTGTTGTTTGCTGTTCTGTTTGAACTGGCTAGCTTAGCTACAAGCAAGTAGAAGTTGTTTGCTCATGTGATCATGTCGCAACGAATTATGGGAACCGTAGTAAAGACAACGGACTGACAACCGGGTGGTCTATATGACCGTATTTTCCGCAAAGCGCACTGGTGGGTTTTGAGAAAGCTAGAGGCTTTTATGTGCGCCTTATAGAGCGGAAAATACGGTAGGTTAAATGCCACAGACAGGAACTTTTCCCCTCCTGTCCTAATTGGATGCAGTTATTAATCCGATGAACCTGATCATCCCAGAAGAATATCCCTGAGGAATAT
Organism: Salarias fasciatus; assembly: GCF_902148845.1. NCBI lineage: Eukaryota > Metazoa > Chordata > Actinopteri > Blenniiformes > Blenniidae > Salarias > Salarias fasciatus. The sequence continues at coordinate 28,638,746 of NC_043766.1, read as the reverse complement.
AGGCTAATAATTATTCATTTCTTTCGGTTTTCGGCTTTAGTTTCCTCATTTTTCGGTTTCAGTTTCGGCCAAGAATTTTCATTTCGGTGCATCCCTAATCGTCATACTGCGACCAGACCATGTGTTTGTTTAGGAGTTTAAATCAGTGGATATTTTATTGGTTCTTGCGATGAATATCCAGACAATTTCAAAACCTAACTTCACTTACAGACACATGAAAACATTTAATAATGGCTAGGAAGGTAATTTCAAATCTCCATACCCTCTCAGGATATGAGTATTCTCCTGAATTGCAGAACAAATTTTCTTGGTAACAATTTGTTGGATGTTTAGAGTAAGATTATCTGTATTATTTTATGAGATCCTCAAAATCAAATAATTTTCACTGAATGAATAGATTATCAGTGTGTTCTTGAAAAAAAACCCAACCTTGTGAGTGATCCGCACTGCTCGTTTCTACGATGTAGTGGATTGATTATGCATTGAAAACCATTTCACCACATTTCAACACAATATGTGAAGTATTGAAGTAACAAGGAACATTATTATTATTATTATTATTATGGAGTGCATATCGATCAAGGCAGAGTCTTACTTTATTTAAAATTAAAAGTTTTGTGGAAATGTTTGTTTTATTGTGTCTGATGTGGGCTTTCAATGATAATTACCTGTTATAACTCCTACAAATATAGTTTCGTCTTCTTATCATTATCTGTGGTTTTACGCTCTGAGCTATAGATCATTAAACATATTTGATCTTGGACAGTTTGATCATGCTTGTAACAGAATATTGACAATTAAAATATTGTTCAAATGGGTTCTACTTTTAAGGATCTTAGTGTCACGTACAGGGATAATGGCATTTCCTGAAATACCTCTGAAGTCAATTGACTAATTGACACATAATATGCCAGGCATTACACAGATGTTTTTACCATAATAATGGTTTTAGTGACGCACACAACCTCTGTTCTGCACAAGTAGCATGAATAATAATGAAGATCATTGAGAAATCTAGGCAATTTCCAAATTGCTCAACAGCTCCAGTTTGTTTCCAAACAGAGGTCAGACTCCACAATAATTGTTTACTTGGTTTTTTTTTTTCTTTAACCACTCCTGAAAAGAAGATTTGGATTAGATTTTTTTCCTTCTTTTTAGTCAGTTGACTGCACTTTAGTGTGTGAATGAATTCTTGCAATTCCACAAAATAAGACTTAGATATTATTTAGCATTTCTCAGCTGTGTTTGGATTGTCAAAATGGATCATTAATCAGTTTTGTGTACTTTGCTTTGAATATGCAAACTCTCATCTGACTTACTGAAATACCAGATATTTTGTTTGTTCTATTGATTTATGGTTAATTATTACCTGCAGAGAAGACCAAAACAAACAAACCTTTGCATACATATTCTTTGTCTCACTGAATGGGCAATGAACACATCGTGTACTTGAAATCATCTCACTGGAACAAATTCCTGCAGAGAAAAATCAAAGTCACAATCTGCATAATGTGCTCTTGCTTCATTGTTTGACATGACTCACTGAACACATACATCTCGATTTGATTTGTCTTTCAGCATTGTGAGGAAATCCTGGTGTTTTGCGATACTGCTGTGTATGGCCATTTCCTCCCTGTTGAGCTTGAGAGTGTACTTGGAGGCTGGGACAAACTTGAGTAAACCATTGCAAAATCCCTCCCTTTTTTTTTTTTGTAAGCCTGGGTTGTATAACAGTGTTTCAGTCTCCAGATTCCAGTTCTGGCTGGTGGATGAGTGTGGTAGCAAGAAAATGCACGGAATAATCAGAAAATGGATCCTTTTTTTGTGCGTAACCCTTGCGAAAAGCAAAGGTAAGTCAAATGACTTCAAACAGTGATGATTATTTATCTGTAAATTTAAAAACAATATATTTAAAGATGTGCTGTTGAACTGCAAACAAAGTTTTAAATGTGTATTTTTTTGTTCAATGCTGTCCCACAGATTGCACACTTCAAGATTTTCTTGGAGGAGACTTGTATAGCCCTAATTTTGACATAACTGGTATGGACAACTCCTATGCCGACACAAAACAAGTCAGAGTGGGCTGCAATGTAGGCTTCAGTGGCTTTTTTAAGCTAATCTGTGAGAATGGAATTTGGAAATCAAGAGGCTCGGGATGCCAGCGTAAGTTACGGCCTGGAAATGTCTGCTCTGCCATTCATCTGTGGGAGTCACTGCACAGCAACAACACCGCGCCAAACATTTGAACAAATATGAATAAACACCTGAAACTGATTTTATCTTATTTATCAATATGATAAAACATTGCAAAAGCTACAGCTTTTCCATAATTTAAGCAGTGGTATCCATGTTTTTTTTTTTTTTAAATAACAATTACAGTTAGCTGGAGTTAATTCACAAGGAACTTCAAACAAAAACACAGCAGATTAATTAGGGAAGTCATTCTTGCATTTGTTAGTTCAGCCTATCTCAGCCATTAATATGGGTCTCATTTAAATGCTTGTAAACATATTTAAAGGCTATATAGAACACTGATAATCCCTGGAAGTCTGGCAAACTTAAAAAAATCCTCCAAATATTCCAGAAATCTGCCAAATCCTACAATCCCAAGAACACTGGGTATAACAAGTATTTTCAAAGATGTCTAAACTCTGAAATTCTGCCACATTGAAGAACTCTTCAAAATGCTAAAATAACTTCATATTCTGGGATTGTTACTTTTTTTTATTGCAGTTCTTACAAAATGAAGAAGTCCTTACAATTCTGAAACATTTGAAATGTTACAATATTTTTGTACTTCTCATGAATTCTAGAACCCCCCAAAAGTTCCAGAACTTTTAAAAATTTCTGAAAACTTAGAAATTCTCAAAATGTCACTTGTTTTAATTCTCTCAAAATGTAAGTTTTAGCACTCTACAATTCTAGAACACTTAAATGTTCCACAAATGTCATAAATGTCACAGTTGACATGAATTACAAAAAAAAAAATCTACAAATTATAAAAATTCAAGAACTCTCATATTATTTATTTTCTACAAATGACAGAATCACAACAAATTATAAAATTTAAGTATTTCTACAAATCAAACAGGAACATTTCCACAAATTCTACAGTTCTATCAAATTCTAGAAGTGTCAAATATTCTACAAATCTCACATATTCTACAATTCTCAGATGCTGTAGGACTCTGAAAAATCTTTGAATTAGCAGTGTGTAACACCAACTATTTCCTAATGTATTCTTTGACTGTCATCTGGAGGTTACGAGACACAGTGACTCCCGTGATGAAGGAATAATAGATCACACACTTTAAATGAGCACTGACTCTCTTCATTCAAAGTTCAGTTGAGGTTTTTATTAAAACACACCTAAAAGTGTGATTCACTGCTACATATTCAAACACTTTCCCTCTTTTTTCAATATGTTTTGAAGCCAGGTCATGCGGCCATCCTGGTGATGCCCCATTTGCAGATTTTCAACTGGTGAATGGAACCGATTTTGTTTTTGGATCAAAAGTTGTGTACATCTGCCATAAGGGGTAAAAAGGAGCATCTTTTTTCTTCAGCAAATCAGACGTGAAGTTTGAATATATTGACTGAAACGCTTAGTTTACTGTGCCCCCTTGTGGGCACAGGGAAGAATAGTAATTTGAATAGTAGTATGGAACATGGAGGCCCTCCATTGTTACTGTTATAAGCAAGGAGGGCTGATCTCATGAAGACGTTCTAATCATGGCAGCCGTCCAACAGGCCAGGCAGCTTCTATCAGGCCAAGCTGAAGCCTTACACAGGTGTTGCTCCACAGCCCGTGTACAATCTGCACCTGAACATGAGAGGTAAGAACAGCCAGGCTTCACTGTTTAAAGTTAGTGCAGATCTCGTCCAGGCAAGGAAAGACAGAATGGATACACCAACTCTGCATAGAAACACTTCATATACAACCTGAAGTTTTTATTCACACTTTCAACCGATGTTCTGACAAAAATTGTGTAATGATGGCCAAGAAAAGAGTGCATCAAGCAAGTATGTATTATATACACAAATCAACATTTTAGAACTGGTGGAGTAGTGTGTGTGTTGCTCTGTGGATGGAAAAGTGTGAAAAGTAGCTACGATGATCCCTGCTAACAGGGTGTCTTCTCTATCAAACAGTAGCAGCTTAACGTCATTTTCTGGTGCGTAACAGCACTGTGCTTCGGCTCAATCTGCACATCAGAATCTCTTCATATGTTGTTTAAAGACAGTAAGAATCTCCCACAATTTAGCCAGAAGTATTTTGTATTGAAAGTATTTGATGTTCGACACACAGTCAGCCTTTGAGCAAGTTACACACACTGCGGACTGCAATGTAAATAAGATTTAAATAAACTTATCAGGTTGTACATGATGCGAGTCTGCTCACAGACGCGTCTATTCAAATTTTACCTGCACTAACTACAATAAAGCTTGGAGATTCTTACCTCTCAGCAGTGAAGTTTCAGTCAGTGTATTCAAACATTTTTTTTTCCTGAATGGCATGCCATTATTTTTCTCTCTCTATGATATATATATATATATATATATATATGTGTGTGTGTGTGTGTGTGTGTGTTTCTCTTTTTTTTTTTAACTTAGCTATCACATGGTGAGTCGCAGAAACTATCGGAATTGCTTGACAGGAGGTTGGGATGGAGCCGTTCCAGTTTGTGAAGGTAACACTTTGAGCATTATGAAACACAGAAAATGCCACTATGTTTTTATTTCTTTATTTCTTTTTGTAATACAAGACAACTTTTTTTAATTTCTTGGCAATAACTCAGTATAATCACCATTTAGATATCATTGTGCTTTTTCATTCCATGAAGCTCAACAGTGTCCGGCAATCCGAGTGGACACTAGTAAGGTCAAAGTGACTGGGGATCCTGAAGAAGCAGCGTTTGGCAACGTGGTTATATTTAGCTGCAAGTCTAACTCTGAAGTTCTGAATGGACCTATGGAGATTTATTGCGATGAAACTGGAAAGTGGAGTGGAATTGGTTGGAAAGACGAACCTCCGACATGTAAACGTAAGTGCCAGCACATGAGAAACCATCTGAAATCAGGCACAGACCTGTTAAAACTCACGTGAGCATTATTGCATTCACTGTGAAAACAAGACAAATCTACCACAAATGTTCTCTCTGTATAAATCTGATTTTTTTCTAATTTAACAAAGTGTAGAATATATTTTAATCCACGAGGAATGTGAAGTTGGAATTTGAGATTTCCCCTAAATCAGTTTTATACATCTTGCCAACAAATCCAGTGACAGCAACACTGTGAGGAGTACAATGGCAAATAGTCTGGTTTGAGGGCTTGGGCCAATCTGTTCCCTAGAGATATTGGTTATTGAGGAAAAAAAATCCACCCAGTAGGACTTCAAGGTAGAACATGACCAGAACATGTAGGCATGGTTTTGCTGGTTCTAGGTGACATCTATCACAGGCTGGGTCTACTTTGTTGTAATTCTTGGCAAGCCTGAGTTTTGTCAAGTGAGCCCAGTGTATAATTTTGCACTGGATGACTCCATGTTTTGCACAAATCTGTGTATTGCTCAAAGCATCTCTCCTGACCTCTTCGTGGATTCCCTGCCCCAGGTCCTCCTCCTAGAGAGTTTTAATAGAGTCCAAGGAATGTGATCGAAATTAATTAATTTGAACATATGAGATCATCCCTTTGAGACCAGGTAGTGATTTGAGAAATGTGTCTAAAGAGGAGTCAGTTAATAAATTGGGAAAATGAGGGAGTTTTTTTTTTTTTTTAAACAACAGCGCTGCCAAGAGAAGTGTTGTTTGTGTATATTAAATGTATCTGATAACTGTTGAAAAGATGCAAAGTTAATCTTTGGTAATCTTTGTTGTTTGTGTGTGTTATTTTAACAGCAATCACATGCCGTCCACCGGACATTAAAAACGGTCGTGTACTTGGAGATGCCACAGAGTATAGAGAAAATGAAATACTGAATTATTGGTGTGATGAACAGTTTAAAGTAGCAAATGGAATTCCTTCAAAATGCACCAAAGCGGGGCAAATACCAGATTGGATTCCAACACCGTTGTGTGAACGTAAGAATGTTTTCTGATTCATTGGTTACATCACACTGAATTACAATATTCTAAATGACTTTAATCTCTATTTAAATTATATTAATCATGTCACTAACAGAGTGGATTTTTTTTCTTCAACAAATACAGAAATAAAATGTCATCTGCAACTGCCACCGCTCAGAGGGACTACATATGAACCTGCCTCCACAAGTGCATTCTTACCTGGAGCAACTGTGACAGTCACCTGTGGGAGTACATATTGGATTGAGAGGACTGACAAAACCTTCACAGAGGCCACTTGCAAAGGAGATGGGGAGTGGAATATCAGACCAGTATGCCAAGGTAAAAAAAATAAATCAATAAAAACACAAGATCTTCAGAGTCAGATGCATTTTGAGGTTATTGTGTCTTTCTCTGTCTCATGCTGACTGTTATTTCTGATTAATAAAATGTTTTTTGTTTTTTTCTGAATATAGAGGTTATATGTTCCAATCAGCGAGACCCGTTTGTGTCTTACTGGGGCGTCTATTATTGGCACCAGAAAAAACTTGGGGACACTGCATCTTATACCTGTAAGAGGGGCTATAAGAGTACAAATGGTGCCACTCGGGCCACATGCACCAGGAATGGATGGACACCAAAACCCCTTTGTCACGGTATTGTGAAGTTAAATTCTTACTTCCTGTGCTACTTTTACAGCTGAATTGTGTTTGAAACAAAACAACTTTCGTGCTGGAGTTCAGAGCTCTGATGGCCCACAGAAACAAAACTGTCACACGACTCAAGGAGCTGAACCTCCTGCCGAAGGCAGCAAGTTTAACAGTGGATGTCCAGAATGATCAAAAACTGTTCTATCTCATGAATTGCAGCTCTGTTACCGTTTCACTGAAACCGTTTTTCCTTTAAGGGGTGTGTGGCAAATTAATCCTGAATTATCTCCGTCCTCCTGACATCAACATGAAGGATGATGTTCCACATTAAGCCACAGCATTAGCCTGGATCCATCCTTTGGTTGATTGGCAAACTTTTTTTATCGAGCTGTTTATAGTCAGTGTGTTGTAATCAGTCATTAGATTGACACACACAGTGAGCGTATGTGATGATTTGAATAGTTACACTCTTAGGCAACTACTGTATTTTTTATGAATTCATTTTCATATTTGTTCAAAAAAGTGATTTGTTAATAGGAACATTTACTCATGTTCATCACAGAAAAAATGTTATCCTGTCATTTCAATTGATATATAGAGATCCAATACAATTAATTAAAAACACTGTATTTAGTTTTTTAGTAATATTTCACCAAAACTTTTTATGACTGAACAAGATCTGAGACTCTTAAGCAACACGTCTCACTGTTTCGTAGCAGTGTTATAAACATGCTCAGCTCATGCTCCTGCGTTGGGGCTGGTGTCCCATCCCGTTGTGTAGAGCCGACCAGAGAAACCAGGTTTTTCCAATACAGGCAATCTTATGCCAGCAGGTCTGCATCCTTCATGGTAATTCCATGTTGTCGGAGGTCATCCGCAATGATGTGAAGGCATCGAGTGCAGGGCTTGCCTCGTGGTCGTCTCCAGCCTGCGGCCTTTGGGTCGAATTTCAGAATGGCTCTTGTTGGGTGGTCAGGGGTAAGGCGGAGAACATAGCTGAACCAGTGGATGCGGCATTGTGCTGCCAGGCAGGAGGCTCTGAGCTGGTTTGTGTGGGCTCTGAGCGCTTCGTTGGATATTCACTGTGGCCACCTAATGTTCTCGATGGTTCTTAGAGCTCTGCTATCAAATCAATCTATTCTTGTGGCCAGGGTCTTATTTAAGGGCCATATAACAGAATGGAGAGTACGGCGGTGTTGTAGATTTGGAGCGTCGTCTTGCGTGAGATGGCTTGGTACTACCAGAGTGGTTTCCAGAGAGTCTGCAGGGCAGAGGCTGCCAGAGCTCTCCCACGGAAAATCTCTGGTTTAAGATCCCCATTATCTGTCACTGTGGATCCCAGATACACAAAGTTCTTCACAGGCTCAACGGTGTCGTTACCAAGCAGGATAGGAGGTGGGTCTGGTCCCTCACCAACATGCATGAACTTGGTCTTAGTCCAGCTCACATAGAGACCAAGCTTTTCTGCCTCTTCACTGTATACACTCAGAGAGTCCCTCAGCTGACGGTAGGAGGTGCTGAGCAGGATGGTGTCGTCGGCATACTCCAGATCTGTCAGTTGGTAGTTGCCAAAGGAGACTCCGGGTACTTGCTCACAGACCCTGCGCATCAGGTGGTCGATGATACAGTTAAACAGGTCTGGAGCGGCTACACAGCCCTGGCGGACGCCACTGGAGATGGAAAACCAGTCGGAGTCACGGCCGTTGACACGGACACAACTCTGTGCGTTGCTGTAGAGCAGTTTGAAGAGGGTGGTGATCTTCAGAGGCGCGCTGAGGGTTTGTAGGATACTCCACAGTGATCAGTGGTGGACTGTATCAAATGCAGCCTTGAGGTCTAAGAATCCAATGCAGAGATGGTGATCTCTCCGGAATTCATAGACCTTCCCTGTCAGAAGACGGACAGCAGAGATGTGATCTGATGTGGAGCGGTTGGGCATAAAGCCAGCCTGCTGGGGACGGCAGGTACTTCTGAGGGCCGGGGGAGGACGAGTCAGCAAGATCTTGGTAAAGAGCTTGCCGGGGATGGCGAGTAGTGTGATGCCTTTATGGTTCCCACAGACAAGCCTGTCACCTTTGCGCTTCCAGAAAGGCAAGATGACCCCTCTGGTCCAGTCGCGAGGGAGCCACTCCATTACCCACACCTTGTTAAAGATGTGGGTCAGCCACTAAACAGTGCTATCCCCGCCCGACTTTAACATCTCGGCGGTTATGGAGCAAATGCCGGGGGCTTTCCTGTTGTTCAGTTTTTTCAGGGCGGCTCTGACCTCCTCGGATGTTATGGGGTTCATGTTACAGGCATGGTTGGGGGCTGTGTCTGCGGCAGCTGGGATGATGGAGGGAGCAAGTGTGGTGTTGTGGTGCAGTAAGAGGCTGAAGTGCTCTTTCCAGCATTGTAGGCAGTTTGTCTCTGTTGTTATGATGTTGCCGTCAGAGTCTTTCACCAGGGCTGACTTGATGCGAGGGCCATTGCGAGCTTGGCAAAGTAAATTGTATAGACGGCTCATGTTGTTATTGTTGGCTGCGGACTCTAAGTGTATGGCCTCGGCTTGCCAGAACCGCTCCCTTTCCTCAGCTATAGCCACATTTCGCACACAGTTCAGTCGGTGATACTCCGTCAGGTCCCCTTGGAGTCGTGCATCACGCCGCTATTCAATGATGTTGAGTGTCTTCTCTGAAATCCAAGGCTTTTTGGGTGATGGTCGTGAACACCTGAGTATTTTCTGAGCTGACTGGAGAACACTTTCCTTGAAGGTCTGCCTGTCACTCTTCTGGTCCAGAGCCAGGGCATCGAAGGTGCAGCAGATGGAATTACTGAAGTCTGTGGCGATGCTGGGGTCTCTGAGGAGTGAGGAATTGAGGCGAGGCTGAGTCTTGGTGTACTGGTTGGCTCGAAGCTTTAGCCTAAGCTGAGCCACCGGGAGACGGTGGTCTGTTGCCAAGCTCAGTTCCACGGTACACCCGGCAGTTGGTGACAAACGACTTCCAGCGTCGAGAGATCAGGATGTGGTCCAGTGCTTTCCTGGTTCTGCCGTCTGGGCTGTACCATGTCCACTGGTGGATTAGTTTCCGGGGAAACCAGGTATCAGCAACACAGAGGTTGTGATGGTGGCAGAACAGGAGAAGGCGGTTTTGTTGCTCTGTCGGCAAAGATGGTGCCAACAGGTGAGCCTGGCGACCGATCGCTGCTGAAAAGAGTGGCATTGGCATCCATCAGTACGATGGTGATGTTGTGGGGTGGTGCTTGGCTGGCGGCCTGGTACAGTTGGTCATAGAACACATCCTTCTCATCTTCATCAGCGACATCTGTGAGGGCATAGGCGACGATGGCCCCGTCATCTTGCCATGTCGGTGGAGGAAGCGAGCAGATAACAATCTGTCGCTCACGGGTGTCCAGCTGATGAGAGATTTACGAAGGGCATTTGGGAAGGCAAGAGCCACGCCATAGAGGCCCGTCCACTTCTCCGGGCCGCTGTAGATGTAACAGTGGTCGCCAGCTGTAATTTCACCACTTCCCTGCCATCTAACTTCACAGAGCCCTGCCAGTGTGATGTTATAACGGCAGAGCTCTCGGGGCAGGGTGGTGGCTCCTGGGCGAAGGAGGGTCTGGACGTTCCAGGTGGCGATACGGATCCTGAGATGAAGGTTAATCCGTACTCGTTGCTCAGGGGCAGGCTGGGGTCTGTTACCGTGTTGGGCAGTCGGGCTTCTTTTTCTGATCAGTTTCGTAACAAAAGGGGGGTTTCTCCTGGGTGGGTTGTTAGCCCTCCGCAGGATAGTCGGTTGGTGGGGCTGCCCTCACAGTGTACTGACACACTGGGGTCTTTGTTTGTCTGGAACCTACCTGGAGACCGTCCCGCCAAGGGTGACCCTACCAGGAGCGAGCTCCAGACAGTATCGCTCTCCAGGATCACTGGAACGCACAAGCCCCCTCGCCACATCGAGGCCAAGACCCAGAGGGGGTTATAAACATAAGAGCAATAAATTAACATGTTTACCATCTGATTGTTGATTGTAAATGTCTGTGATAATCCTTTGTATAATTCTAACACAAAAGAATCAAATCAAAACTGAAAAAGAAAAGGAAAACTAAACTCTACCCACCTTCTTTCACGTTCAGTCCACCTGGATTTGTGGTGATACTACAGAAATGAAATAGATTTAGACCTCATGAACCCTTTCAACTTCATGGGGAGACTCCAAGCTGTACCCAGATCAACAGAGATAAAACCTCTTTGGAAGAGCATGAGCCGATGTGAGAGCCTCCTCCCAGTTAGATGTGCATAGTAAAACGTTAATGGAAGGCCCTACAATCAGATGAACCACCTCAAATGCTTGATCTGTGTGTAGGAGTTGTTTTTATTCTGAGTGCGGTTCCTCCTGGATGATTTTGAGCCACTCCCCGACCCAAAGTTCATTGCCATAGGTGAGGGTGGCAATGTGGACGGACCATCAAAAAAAGCTTTATTTTTAAGCTCAGCTCCCTCTAAATCACTTCAGCATTGGATCATGTAATGTGCTTTTCTCCACTAATGTGATTGACTTGAGTTCCAACCATTTGTTTTCAGAGACACGCTGCGAACGGCATGACATTGAAAATGCAGACATTGCCCACAACAGCAAGTGGAACTACAATGATGGTGAAGAAGTCCGTTACAGATGCAGAAACAGTGGCAAAGAATTCACTATTACCTGTGATGAAGGTGTCTGGACAGGAATTGAAAAGTGCTCAAGTAAGGTCATGCAAGTATCGTACATGTACCGTTTATAGACTCATTATGATAGGAGTTTGGTGTGACTTTGAACAGTGACGTTTCAGTGGTCTTCATGTCTAAAATTGAAATTTGTTTAAGATTTATATACTGAAGAGACCCATTTCAGTCAGACTGGGGATTTGATGCAGTTTGATCATTATGATTTTTTTCAATGAGAAAGACATTTCTGCCCTGGAATGATCACATCACAGCATTTGTTTGTTTCAAAGAAGCCTTGTTAGTGATGGCTTATGCACAACTGTGGCTGTACTACAAATCTCCCCTCACACATAACAAAATATAAATGGTAAAGGGACGACACTAGCACTTTTTACTTTGCTACAGCAGAGCCCAAAGCGCTTTACACGGCATTATCACATTCACCCATTCACACACTGGCGGCGGCGTCTGCCATGCACAACACTCAATCCATCCACAGTGCGCAGTCAGGGGTTCAGAACACTTCTACATATGGACAGGGGGAGTTGTAGAATCCAACCAACAACCTCCCAATGGTGAGACGACCACTCTTACCAACTGCAGCTTGCAACATTTGCTACACGAAATGACTAAAAATGTCACCTTTTCTTATAGGTGATGAGTCCTGCCTAAAACCCAACATTCCAAATGGATTTACAGCTGGGCCTTACAAAAACACCATCTACTACACCTGTGACGCTAATTATAAGCTTCCTACCAAAGGCTGGTGGGGTTCTGCGAAGTGTCAAGGTGGTGTCTGGTCTGGACTTCAACGCTGTATCGGTGAATATCTCTGTCTGTCTGTGTGTCTTTCTGTCTGTGTGTCTGTCTGTCTCTCAGTTTCAATCCATTTAAGTTTAATTATTATAGTGTCAAACAACACAATCATTCCAAGGCACTTTTACAGGGAAAATGCTACAATTTCACATGAACAAGCATGGCAAAAAAGAAAGACTACTTTTAAACTGGGAAAAAAACAAACAAACTGCTGAACCATGATCAGATGTGGAGACATTCTGCTGTTTTGGTTAGGGTTGGGGGATTAAAAGAAAGAAAAGGGTAGAACACTGACAGACAGCAACAGGCTAACAAACATATATACACTTGGTGCAGATGAATCTACTTGCTGGAGACTGATGGGGAATCAGACCATCTCAGTTCCACTTTTAGACATCCTGCAGAAAGGAAGAGAAGGAGGGAGAGAGCGAGAGAGCACAGTCTATAGTAGAGAGACAAATAGTGAAACATGGTGATTGAGAGAGGAAAGAAGCTGAGTGCAGTAAATGTCCCCCAGCTATCTGAACCTATGGCAGTTTATTTAGAAAATGCTCCAGAACCACCTCTAACAGTGAGCTTTATTAAAAAAAAAAAAAAAACCTGGCCTTCTTCAGCCTGGCCTTGAAAGTAGAGCCTGTGTCAGCCCGACTAACGGAAACTGGGAGCTGGCTCCACATGAGAGGAGCCTGAGAGCTGAAAGCTCTGCCTCTTGTTCTGCTTTTAGAGAACTTAACAACCTCCAGTAAGTCACCAAGTGGGTAATATGGAACTAAAAGCTCTTTAAGATATGACAGAGCCTGGTTGTTCAGAGCTTTATAAGTTAAAAGGTCTTTAAGGAAGCTAATAAAGAGAAGTTAACAGTGGAGTGATGTGATCTCTACTGCTAGCCAATACTGTGCTGCAGCATTTCCACTCAATTTAGGACTTCCTAAATAGTTATTCGCACACCTTGATAATAGGAAATTTCAATTATGTAATTCTCTGGAGGTAGCAAAGGCATGAATTATATTTTCAGCGTCACTGTTATTCAACATGTTCCTGAATGTCTTTCAATATTATACAGGTGAAAAAGACAATTCTGCAAACACATTTAACATGGGAGTCTAAGGATGAGTCTTGTGTGTGTGTGTGTGTGTGTGTGTGTGTGTGTGTGTGTGTGTGTGTGTGTGTGTGTGTGTGTGCGTGTGTGTGTGCATGCGTGCATGCGTGCATGCGTGCATGCGCACGATTTTGATGAAGATGCAGCTTTGTTTTTATACAGATTTTTGTTGTTCATGCTGTTCAGCACTTTGTGTTGTTGTTGTTTTTTTTCTTAATATGAAATGTGCTATACAAATAGAGTTTCATTTGATTTGAAGTTGTGGTATCATCTTGAAAAAGAAGCTAAATCTTATTTTAGACTACCACTCTTCAACAGTCACTCGTAGTTATTTCATAGAAGCCTTCCTTCTACACAATGACTTTCTGATGGAAAAGTGATTCTTTTTTTGCTATTACTCTTGATTATCCAATCCAAACTTTGTGGTTTTTATTTCACCCTAGAGAAATCACGGTGTGGAGAGCCTCCTGTGATTCCTAATGGGAAAGCAACAGAAGTTCGACAGCCTGCTGAAGAGGCTCAAATCCTTGAGATAAGCTGTAATAAAGGATACTCCACTGATGTTGAGCAATTGACCTGTCAGGATGGAAAATGGAATTTAAATGGAGAATCACTTGAAACACTCTGTAGACGTGAGTACCATTTTTTTTTCAATCTTGAAGTGAATTCACTGGTAGACTGTAAATTTTAAAAAGTACAGTATGTGTTCTCTTGCAGTTACCAGACCTCGCTGCAGTCCTCCACCCAGAGTTGAAAACGCTCTTGTTTTGAAACCTTATCGGAAAGAATTCCTCTCTGACTCTGTGATAACTTATCGCTGCCGTGAAAATTTCACAATGGAGGGAGAGGACACGATTAAATGCATCTCAGGAGAATGGGAGGAGAAGAACACCACATGCATACGTACGTGCACTTTTCAAAGCCATTTTAGCTTGTGAGCCACTTCTTGGTGATAATCTCAACACAATTACAATTATGTAAACTAGACAGTCAGATATCAACATGTGGTTTCATCAGTTCCTGCTGTTCTTTGGACTAGTCTGACAGGCTTTATCAAGGAACCTGATGGATAGCAGTTCTTAAATATACAGAATAACCAACTGAACCACATTGGTTGACCTGCAAGAATGCTGATTGAAGAATGTGATCCATCCTCACTCTGTCTGAACTTGGAGCAAACCAACTCTGACAACAGGGGGACATTTCAATTGGATGGTACAGCCCATCTGATCTACTATGATGCAGACAGAATCAGTGCTTTTTCAAACATACAATTAGAAATGTGTGCTTTGTGCAGAAATGTAAGATCTATTACTTCATTAATCCCTGAACAGCTCAAATTTGAGACGGCCCACTTGGAGTCCCTCTGTTCTCATGATTGCCCTTGTCAGCTCTGCTGAAAACAATGGTGCCAAAAGAGCTGTGGAAATTCCTGATTGAGCCCAAAATATCAAAGTTCATTATACGACTGACAGTTTGCTGGTAGTTTCCACCAAGATGATTCAACACCAAGAGAAAATAGATTAAGAAACTTGTATTCCATTTTTTATTCAGATTGATGATTCACCCTCCTCCTTTCTCTTGTGTCTTCAGAAAAGCCGTGTCCATTTCCCGAAGATATTCCTAATGGCTCTTATAGGAAAATTTTTGGTAAAGAGTTTGTTGTTGGAACCATGATCAAGTACACTTGCAATGAAGGGTAAGTACATAACAAGTGACAGATTAGATGCTAAATGTCTTTCCAAGTTCTCGTATGTTGAGGTAGGACGTTCACTTTAGTTTTGGCTTGTGCAACCATTGGCCAATTCATTTTTTATTAAATTACAGAAAAATAAATAACGCACATCATAAATAACTCACGTCTGAGCCAAAAGCCAGAAGGCAAAAACTTCAACCCAGCATTTAATGGATGGGAGCTGTTGGAAAGGATGGCTTTAGCCATTTCCCTGGTGATCAGAGCAGTTAGTGTACACTGTTGAACTCCCACAATCTTACTGCTCATCCTTGTAACACTGTTAAACGTACTTTGACAGGTGAGCTGTGAAACACGATAACACACTAGGACAGAAATTGTATATATACTATAACATAAATTTAACAACTACTGAAAAACTTCAGACTCTTCAAAGCTATTGTCATTCCAGGTGTGATGAACTGCAATGACAGCGTCATTTCATGGCTGTGCATCTGTTCATATTCACTTAATTTCCATTGGTCCATCCATATTCATTTTCTGGAACAAAACGTTCAGTGATATTACTCTTTTTAATATTTCTTGGCTTGGCTGTAGAAGATAACTTGATTTTCAAGTAGGAGTTGGCATTCTGAAGTGTGTGAAGGCCTCCAATAGCATATCAGTGAGCCACACCCTGGATTATATTCTCTGTTGACAGAAGGAACCTTGCAAACTATCTGAGGTCCCTACTATTTTCTTCGAACTATCCAGCTTAGGCAAAGAAACAGCATGAACTGATGAAGTCTTTTGAATAAAGAGAAATTAAAACTGAAATTAATTAATTAAAATTTGTCACTGTCAATTTGGAAGTGAGATGAAGAAATGTGGGATTTTTCAGATATGGTTGCCTTCCAAGGTCATAACCAAACATTTGTTACTGTGGTACCGTTTGTAAATGTACAACAGGTCATATTTGATGCCAGCGTTAGTTTATCAGTATTTCTGTTTCTATTCACTGTAATTGTGTTTTTATTGTCAAACTGAGAAGCTTCACGGCGATACTTTTTCAGTTATCGAATGGTCAGTCAGCACGATACTCGAACATGTTCGCTGGACGGCTGGACCAACACAGAGCCAATATGTGAACGTAAGTGTTTGCATCACTGAAGCAGTATCCTTGTTTGTGTGTTTGTTTGTGTGTGTGTGTGTGTGTGTGTGTGTGTGTGTGTGTGTGTGTGTGTGTGTGTGTGTGTGTGCTTTTTTCTTTCTTTTTTCTTTTTTTTTAATAAAGGAAGAATTTCATCTTGTCTCAACAACTGTACCTTTAAAATATTAATCGAGTTTGACTTTATAGATAAAAAACTAATCACATTTCAGAATTTCAGAATGATTTTTCATTGTAGACTGTAAAAATAATTGTTGTCAAAATTGTAACATTATTTTAAAAACTATTCCGCCTGTTCAAAATCTTTTCAATCTGGTGCTTGAAGAAGGCACTTTCTTGCAATCAGCTCTTTGAAGGTTTTTTTTCAAAACCTCTAATTTACATTGTTTTCACAGGATAGGTAGACTTCATAATTGCTGTATAAAACTCTAAACAGACCAAACTTTGTCAGCTTTTAAGAGATATGTTTGTTTATTTTCAGGCGCCACCTGTGAAATTGCTGAGTTGCACTCGAAGCTCCGTGTGACCGGGTTGCCGCAAAGTGGAGAAACAATAGAATCTGGACACACTTTATATTTTGAGTGCAGTGATGGCTTGAAGCTGGATGGGAATCCACAGATTCGCTGCTTAAGGAGTGGAGATTGGAGTGCTCCCTTCCCAACTTGCTCTGGTAAGTTGTCATTAATTCAGCTGAATTTTGTTAGTATGTATATATGTCTAAACACTACAGAGTAATTTCAAATCAATTTTACACAGGCAAAGCTAACAATTCCCCATTACGAAGCATAAGCAACAGTGGAAAGGGAAGAATGCCCTTATTTCCTGGAAGAAATCTTTTCAGAATCAAGCTTAGAGGTGGTGACTTTCTGCTCTTCTCGTTGGGGTTGGGGGTGGAGGAGAGAAAAGGAGAGGAAAGAAAGACCGGCAAATTGTGGAGAGGGATTCAAACCACAGGAGAGGCAGCGGTGCTCTCAGTCAATTCAGCAGACAGAGTTCCACTTGCTGCAGACCAGAACTGCAAACCACTGTCAGAGTTCCCCGGCAGAGAAAGAGACAGAGAAAGAGTGTGATTTACAAATATTCAAAATTTCCTGTAGATATGGATTTACATGTAATCCTGGTCCATTGGATCAAACATATCACATGTTGAACATGATTAAACTCTTTTGTTTTCTTTTCAACAGAAACATGCAAAATCCTTGATGTGCCAAACAATGTAAACCGCGACCCCGCGTTTGGCAATGACCTACTGAAAGGACGGAATCTGACATTTACATGCAAATTTCGTGGACACTTCATTCAAGGCTATGCAACAGTTCAATGTTTGGATAACGGACAGTGGAGTCATCAGTTTCCAACGTGTGGCAGTAAGCTGTTTCTGTCACTACTTCTGTTGTAAAATACCCCAATGTACACTACTCTATCTCAAGCAGAATTATGAAGCCAGGTTGTGCAAGTGTAACAGAGTGGTGTGTGAGGTCAGTTTGGAAGATTATAATTATTCCCCTCAGCTTTCCCAGTGACACAGAAGGACACACAGGTTCATCGGTTGACAAAAGGAGTACAAAGGTTCCAAGTTGCCAATAATTTATTTCTTAGTTGAGTTTGTTTAAATTATCGTTTTGAAGTACACAGAGAGGCGAGCGCTTCATTCAGTCAAAAGTCTGGTGTGCGGTTGGGCTGACCAACACGCCACCGTACTGAGGACACGACACATGATAACATTTAATATGACAGCGGCTCCAGGACGGACAAAGACAAAGACAGCCGTGGTGTGCCTGCGCTGGAAACAGGGCTCGAACAGGGCAGAACCTAATAAATAAGAAGGGTTTGTTACAGCCTGCACACCTGTTGATTAACGTAAAGTTACCACAACATACCGCTTCCTACTTCCGTTAGCGGGGCAAATGCTCAGATCAGCACCGGACCATCGGGACCCACGCACCCGATCTACAGCTGCTGCAGCATGCACTTGACGCGCTCCCCCGGGAGCCATTGCGATACTGCAAGGCGTAACTTTCATCAGTACCAATACGATATATATCAGCAGGGGAATTAGCCTTTACCTGCTCTCACGAAACACTGCTACCAGCCAGCACCAACCCGGAAGTGCAAGAACCAGAGGACAACACAGACGTAAGAGGGGTTTTTATAGCGCCCCCAGCCAATAGGCTGAGAACGACACTAAACACACCCATCCTGCCACACAAGGAATTAAACACAGTTATTCAAAAAGGTTCTGACCAGTCACTGAAGGTGAAAATGCAACTAATGTCCTGCTAAACTTGTGATTTATGTGTCACTGGTTAAATCTCTTGCAGCTCCTGTGCACTGTGGGAATCCTCCACCTCTTGACAATGGTGACACCACAGAAGCTCCGAAATACGTCTACAGCCATGATGAAAGGGTTGAATTCAGATGTCAGAATTATTATGTCATGGAGGGTGAACCATTCAAAACCTGCGTCAATGGAGAATGGAGAGGAGACATGAAATGCCTCAGTAAGTCTGACTTTCTGTTACATCTGTGAAAGGGCATTTTGTCAAAGGGGGAACAGTGATGAGCACTGTCATGTAACATGGCGGGTTCAATTCTTGGTTGGGCTTGGAGGGCCTGTCTGTGTGAGGTTTTCATGTGCATGTGTGGGCGTTATCACTCTTCTGTCTGGTTTCTCCCATGAGCGCACAAACATATGTATACATTACTGTATTCTACTAATAATTATGCTTCTTTATGTGTGATCTCTTGCAGAACCATGCACAGTGAACAAAAATTTGTTGAATAAACATAATATTAGGTTTAAATATACCTATAATGATAAGCTGTACTCCGAACACGATGATGAAATGGAGTTTGTATGCAAAAGCGGAAGTCCTGTAGCAGGAAACGACATGCGAGTGAGATGTCTCGACGGGGAGATTCGCCTGCCAACCTGCCAGTGAAGATTGGAAAAGCTCTCGGTGGCATGAACACACAGGAATAATGTTTCACTGCACTGTGTGATCTTGCATGTTTGCCTTTGCATGTTTTATTAGAAAAAAAGAAAAAAAATCTTTGGGTCTTGTCATTATTTTTAATGTTGTTGAGATGAGGAATCTTTTTTTTTTTTTTTTAACAATTTTAAGCATAATGAGATTTGTGAAATGTTAGAAATGTTTGGAATAAAAACTAGAGTACAGTCCTGTGTCCAGCTTTATTCTGTCGGGTTTGTGTTGGTATTGCCACCTTATGTTTTTTTTCTTTGTTTCTATGGATCTTTCTTGGTCTTTCCTGTTTCAATACGATCCCAGATATCTTTTCAGTTCAATTCAGTTTCAACACAGTCTTCTCAAGGTACTTCGACAGAGAAAACCTAATAATCCTCTTAGTCACAGTTTAGAACATATCTTGTTGTTGGGGCCACAGTTCAGTATGGATTTGGTTCAACAGGATCCATGTAACAAAAAAGTTAAACATGTGTAGCAGAATGAATGAATGGGTGATGCATTCTCACTTTTGATTGGCTGGTGTGTTGCTGACGTGTTTGTTCCCTGCTCGGTGGATACTGGTTCCATATTGTCCAGTGAAACAGAGAACTTTTTCCACCAACACTTTGGGCCTTGGGGGCAAGAAATACTTCAGTCTTGCCACTGGCCTCAGTGCAGGGCAGCGAACGGACTGGCCATCCCTTACATCGGCTACTTGGAGCTGCAAATTGAGCTCTGTGGCAAAGTAATGCCACAGTGTGGCGTTTTGGTGGTCAAAGACCCTCCTGGTGGCGTCTCTACTCAGATTCCTTTTGTGCAAGATATGAATGTCATACATAGGTGTCACTGTGAGCTCTTTGGGAAGCATGACCTTGCCTTGTTTGACTTGCCATCTGTATTTGAGGCTCCTGGAACAGTTGTGGAGGCCCTGCAAAAGTGTCACCAGGTTAGCATGCAGGTCACTCAGCCTACCCCTGGTAAGGCCAAGGTGCGTGGCAGGAAGGCTTGGTGGATCCCTGGTGGTGTGATGCAAATCATCACAGCCACCTGCTCAGAGCAATATTCAGGTAATACTGTATTGTTTGAGCCCTTGGAGTCTGGCCTTCCTGCTGGATTACTTGCTCCTCCTTGCTACTTGCTCACCTGCCTTAATTCAAGTGACACGGGGCACTGCCTACATTCCCATTGTGAATGTAGGAGCAACTGACATATTGCTCTATCCTCGGACAGTTGTGGGCAACCTGGATGAGATAAATGTTGTGAGCCTTCCTGCTGGGGTCACTGAAGTGCTATCTGATCTGGCCACAGCAGCATCCCAATCAGTTTCTATCGATTCACGTGCCCAACAAAAAAAGTGGCCCGCTGCCAAATCTAATTGCCGACCCCTGACCTACTACATGGTTGAGAGTTTACTGGAGCAAAAGAGGGCAATTTCAGCATATGGAGCTGACCATGACCTGCCAGTGACCCTCTCAGCTAACCAGTGGGCTTTACTAGAGAAAATAGTCACTGTTGAGTCAATACATATTGCATTGTTATTGATTGCTAAAAGCTACTATGGAGGAGGTTGTTTATGATACCCCTTTCACACTGGCCAAAAAACCTGTTTAAACCCGCTAATTAATTGCGTCTTCATGGCAGTGTGAAAGCGTTCACTCTGCATTAGACCCGGGTTTTTCAACCCTGCAATCGACGCGGGTTTTTAGCGGGAGGGGTGAAAGGGAGTGTGAAAGGCAGGCTTGAGTCGACACGGTAACTTACGTCATGACGTCGACGCAGCGTGGCTACGTTAGCGCGCTAGTTGTTGTTTCTGAACACAGCGTGAGATTTCCTTCGTCAAGATGACCCAGTATTGGCAAGATGGCGAGACCAGAGAGCTCCTCTGGATCCGTGGGGAAGAGGAGATCTGTCTACAGGTAATGGGGACTGAGCTCTAGTCCGTTGTTTACTTTCGCTTTGCTCCGTCGCGCTGATGATGTCATCAACGCGAGACACTATCAGCGCAGGAAAACGCAGCGACGCGGCTCGCCAGCATGCGGGTCTGCAGGCAGTGTGAAAGGACTCAAAAGGCGATTATTAGCGGGTCGAGAACACGGGTCGACCCGCTAGTTGCAGTGTGAAAGGGTTATAAGACATTTAATATTTTTCATTGTTGTTTCAGATACTTCCCAGATACAGAGAGCATCAAGCATGCCAAGGATGCTCTGACCCAAGAGGTGGAGAAGATGGAGATGTTACTGAGCAGAAGGACCACACCTGAGGAAGCAGAGGCAGTGCCAAGCAACCCCAGTAAAGCCCCACGCATGGAAGAGCAGCCAGATGGCAGCAGCAGCAGCAGGAGAAGCAGCTTGAAGGCTTCTTCTTCGAGGAAATCCTCCAGGAACATGGTGATGAATGTAGGCTGGAGCCGCTGTACGAGGCTACAGCGCTGTGTGAGCGCCTGAGAGTGAGTGACGGGGAGAAGCTCCGCAGCTGCTGCTGCTGGTTGGGGACAGAAATCACAGAATGACCTAAAACACAACACAACACAAACACAACGCTAGTCCTTTTTCAAAAACAAAAAGTCTCTGAGGATTAGTAAAGCCTCGGGAAAAACTCAGAACAACAGAATGAAAACTTGAGAAGCGCTTCGGTGCATCTTTTTACTTCAAGATCGCTGATTTGCTCATTTCGCTGTCAATCAAGCTTCAGACAGACCATCCAGTCACCATGCAGAAGCCCAGCGTCCAGGCCAGCCCACTGCCCCATAGAGCCCCAGGCACACCCAGGTGTGCGATGGGTGGGACAAGCCCAGCATTTATCCAGTGACCATCCAGTTTCACTACACTGGAACAACCCGAGCTTCCCCATTGAGTCAGTAGACAAGCAGCGTCCGACTGTTTAAAGTGCCGTGCTGCTGCGAAGATGAGTGAGAAAAAAGCCGAGTCGGCTACATGTGATGAGTAGCTGATTCCAAACAAAAGATGAATGCGTTGTTGCACATATTTAGTCAATGAAATGTACACAGAACAGTAAATACTGGATCACTTATTTTTTGACATATTAGGGGAAGTTGAGCTTCCCTTGCAGTCTTAGAGCAATCGCCAGTGGTAGTGATATGTGTTGACGTGTATCTTTTTGTTAATTGTGGTTTGGTGTGTTGATTACAGCCTCACTAGGTGTTTCATTTCCTTCCCTTTGTAGTGTCTGGAAGCCGGTGGTGGAGGTGCTGGTTACCTAGTGGTGGCATCCCTCCATCTTGTTTCTTGTTTTTCCGGTGGTGGGGGTATTCCCTTGTGTGTGTTTGCCACAAGTTTGGTGATTTAAGTTGATTTATTTTACTTTTGGAAAGTCCCTTCCCTGCACTGGCTCGGTCCCATCCATTAAAGGACTCAGCCAGAGTAAATTCCCCCCCCCCCCCCCCCCCCCCCCGACTGAGTTTAATTTATTTCGATCAAAAATTCTGGACTTTATTTTTAAAATAAGAAACCAGAAAAAAAAAATTCTAATAATGGACATGTATGGCGAGGAATCTGGAAGAAAGGAAGAAGTTACCAAGATGCGGTACATTTTCTGTATTGATGATACTAAATGTTATTTTCTGGATAAGGGCTGTAAAAGATAATGAGAGAGTGTTGTTGTCTACATGAAGTTTGGATTGAAGTCAGGGTGCAGAGGGCGTGTTGTTCTTTCCCCAGGGGAAGTCCATGTTTGCATCTCCTCTTTTTCAACATCAGTTGAAACCTGACAGTAAAAGAAGTTAACTGAAAATTGACTTAGAAAACATGAAACTGGCTGCTTTCTTTCTGTCCCTCCAACTGTGGGCAACTGTGGATGTTTCTCTGTCGCTGGATGGTGAGATGAACTATTTTATTTCTTTATCTGTGACAGTCGGACTGCCTGGATTGATTGAGGAAAAACAAACAATGAGTTTTTGGTTCAAGTGCAGTCAAACAGAGAGTACACAGGGAGAGTATGAACAACAGATTTCAAGCCTAATTTCATATTTTCAGAACATATACACATGAAATCTTCTTTAAGTACATGTGTGTATGTTAGATAGATAGATAGATAGATAGATAGATAGATGTGGAACTGCTTCAGTTTGTTTATCTCTTTGTGTTAGTAATTAAACACCACTTCTTTCTAAATGGGTTTTCTCTCTCAGTGTGTTCAAAGGTCCCAGACATTCCTCACAGCCATGTATCAGAGGGAACCAAAAAGTCTGAGTATCAAGAAGGAGACGTGATCCACTTCTCGTGTGACGCAGGCTACATAGCAGATCTAACCTCTAAATATGTATGCACCAGTGAAGGCTGGCTGGTGATTCGTCGGGGAACGTGCTACTGTGAGTTCAGTAACTTCATGCTACTTGCTACAAGAGTTTGTTTTAGCAGCTGTTGTGCAGCAGAGCCTGTGCTTGGAAACATTTTCTCCTTTTTGTTTGTGAAATTTTGAAAAAAAAATTGTTTCTTTTTAGATCGTTACTCAGGCTACAACTTCTGAAAGAATCCAGAAGCTCCCGATGTCATTGTGTGTTTTCAATCACCTGAGATCAAATTTGTCTGCTCCTCAGCGTGCGCTACACTGCCAGAAGTTCCTCACGCTCACGTGGCAGAGGAGACCAGAAGAGATGAGTATCGTGAAGGAGACATGGTTCACTTCACCTGTGATCTGGGCCACTGGCCAGAGCTCATCATAAAATATGTGTGCACAAGCGAGGGCTGGCTGGCAGTCCGCCGAGGATCCTGCAGTGGTCAGTTCGCCTTTTTTCTCAGATTAATACACTGCTGTGTTCATTCTGTTTTCAATTTCCGTGTCTTGAAGCTGGACTAAGTGTCATTTTTTTGTCACCATAATGTGGCAGAAGATGACAAGATATTGAAATGCAAACAGTTCAGAGATTTGTTGACCAGTACGTCGTTTTATTTTAAGTGTGTTACGGGTACTGGGCTGCGGCTCCCGTGAACAGCTATATGTAGCTGAAATGATGACATAGGAGTTGTGGCTGCTCCATCCCCCGGATTACTTGACTGTCTTTATTAAGCATGTCATGTCATTTACTGTCCATTCATATTGTCCGTTTTCATCTGTAACCAGTAAATCACTGTTTCTTATTGTCTTCAAAGACATATTCAAAAGTCCACAAAACATGTGTTTCTCTCACACCGTTTCCCTTGCACAACATAAACTAATTTGTTACATCTCTTGAAGTTACTTTCCCAAAATTTACATAAAATAACATTATGACAATGTCTGCACTTGATATGCATTTCATTCAAATACTGTAAAGTATACTTCTGGACTTGTGCTTCGCAAATCATGTAAATGGATATAACTTTTAAACTTTTTAACTGAATAACCTTCAACACAACATTAATAGACTTAATTTTACTGAACATTTTGATATTTACCCAATTTTTTTGACACAATTTCTTAGCATACACACCAATAAAACTTAATGAAATAACACCATGGAAGCAGTTAAATCATGAAAAAAATAGAAACATGCTGCCCATTCTAGCAAATATAACAATATCTTTAAACAGTACTGCGTGCCTCACCGCCATCTTAACTGCTCTTGACAGCCATGTGGTTAAATATTCTAGTCTTCATTGCAGTTGATTAGACCTTTAAATAACTAAATAATTAAGTTTTATAAATGTTTCATTCAGAAAAAGATGTTTACACGATCTTTTTAAAGTGGATTTAACTTTTATTTGAAATTGAAGAGGAATTAAAAATCCCATGTAAACCCACCCTGTGAGCCATATGTTTTGCTCCTGTATGTAGTCCCATGAGATATTCTGGACAATTAAAGGTGCTGTAGGCAGGATTCGGCATCTCCGCCATCTTGCTTAGGGTTACCTAAGCAAGATGGCAATTTGACCCATCTAAGATGGCGATTTGAAACCCAGCACTGCCAATCCTGTCCTGTTTTCTCTGACATCACGCCCTTACGCAAGTTAAGCCCCTCCCACAAGAATGTGTGACGAACGCCCCTCGATCAATCACGGTTAGAGCCTCATGGGCTCTTCTGATTGGTCAAAGATACCGGGAGCGGTGGAGATTCCTTTTCAGCTCAGAACAGAGACAGGTGGAAATGCTGCGCCCTCGCTGTAGTGCAATTATGCTACACTCCTAAAGGATTATCAATGGATACTCTAACATTTAATCCAAAGAAAACACAGAAAAATTAGCATTGACTAGCAAAATCCTGCCCACAGCACCTTTAATGGATATTTAATCTATGAATATATTTTTTAACTTTCTAAGCCTTCACCGAGGTCTGCAACAAAACAAGAGATCCCAGACCTCTAACAACAGTTTTTGTTGCTCTCCCATCCCAGCATGGTGTAACATCATTTCAGGCAAATGCAGTTGCCTTCTCATTTCTGTTGGTCCGAAGGCTGAAAATCGACGAATGGAAAAAAGCTCAGCCTCCTTCCTTCATTCACCGTGTGAAAGAAGAGATAATGTGCTTACAGATGGACAATTTAACACACTTTTTACAGCGTTCTCAAAATGTTGTCATCCTTTATTGATGTTGTATTTGCTGGGTTTTGACTTCATATTGCTATTGTTGTCAGCTTATAAATCAGTGCAGCAATGAAAAAAAATTACAGTAAATTCAATGTACACTGCAGCCTTTGTACATTTTTGTGTGTTTAAATTGTCTGTACCTCATGTTTTCTTCAGTCATTCAGATTTTTCTTCATACAAATTATGTTCTGCATGCCACTGTTCAGGTCGATTGGTTATGTTTGAAGAAAACTGAAAAAGGTATCAATTAAGATTTTTAAAAAAATGTTATTACTCTACATGTCAATTATCTCAATCGGAGGCTGGGTGTGCCAACAGGCAAACCAGGCATTTGCCTGGGGCCCCAGCTTTTAGGGGGCCCCTGCTAGGTGCAAATTGTGTGCAAAAAAGCTATTTTTTTCGGTGAGCATGCATGGGGTGGGGGTAAAAATTAATTTCTTGCTTGGAGCCCCCAAGGACCCTTGCCCCACCACTGATCTCAATGTGCACAACTTTTTCTGAAGCAAATTGGTGGAGCTGAAGTTTCATTTTCACTGAAGGTGAAAATGCAACTCGTGTCCTGCTAAACTTGTGATTTATGTGTCACTGGTTAAATCTAGCAGCTCCTGTGGACTGTGGGAATCCTCCACCTCTTGACAATGGTGACACCACAGAAACTCTGAAAAACCGCTACAGCCATGATGAAAGGGTTGAATTCAGATGTCAGAATTATCATGTCATGGAGGGTGAACCATTCAAAACCTGCGTCAATGGAGAATGGAGTGGAGACATGAAATGCCTCAGTAAGTCTGACTTTCTGTTACATCTGTGAAAGGGCATTTTGTCAAAGGGGGAACAGTGATGAGCACTGTCATGTAACACGGCGGTCCCAGGTTCAATTCTAGGTTGGGCTTGGAGGGCCTGTCTGTGTGAGGTTTGCATGTGCATGTGTGGGCGTTATCACTCTTCTGTCTGGTTTCTCCCATGAGCACACAAACATATGTATACATTACTGTATTCTACTAATAATTATGCTTCTTTATGTGTGATCTCTTGCAGAACCATGCACAGTGAACAAAAATTCATTGAATAATCATAATATTAGGTTTAAATATACCTACATGAATAAGCTGTACGCTGAACACAATGATGAAATGGAGTTTGCATGCAAAAGCGGAAGTCCTGTAGCAGGAAGCCACATGCGAGTGAGATGTCTCGACGGGGAGATTCGCCTGCCAACCTGCCAGTGAAGATTGGAAAAGCTCTCGGTGGCATGAACACACAGGAATAATGTTTCACTGCACTGTGTGATCTTGCATGTTTGCCTTTGCATGTTTTATTAGAAAAAAAGAAAAAAAAATCTTTGGGTCCTGTCATTTTTAATGTTGTTGAGATGAGGAATCAGTTTTCTTAAACTTCTTTAAAGATAATGAGATTTGCGAAATATTATAAATATTGGGAATAAAAACTAAAGTACAGTCCTGTGCCCGTCTTTGTTCTTTAGGTTTTGTGTTGGTGTTGAAAACCTTGTTTTTGCTTTCTTTGTTTCCATGGATCTTTCTTGGTCTTTCCTGTTTCAATACAATCTTTTCACTTCAGTTTCAATACAGTCTTCTCAAGATACTTTTAAAGAGAAAACCTAATAATCCCACATGGGCTAACATAAGAAGAGACTTTCTGCTGCTCTCGTTGGACGTTCGAGGTGTAATAGCATACACAAGTCACAGTTTAGAACATATCCTGGTGTTGGGGTCACAGTTCAGTATGGATTTGGTTCAACAGGAACCAAGGAACAAAAAGTTAAACATGTTTTAGACTAACTTTTTAAAATTTATTTTGAACATACAGCAAACCTGCTAAACTAAAAACCATCTTCCATTATAAAAGTTGAACACTCTTGTAGGGATCGACTGAAGTAGCCAGGTAGCACAACTGGCAACTTTGATAACTTAAGTTATGTATATGCCAGTTTATTTTTTTAAGGATCCCCTTTAAAGCTATAGTGCGTAACTTCGGTCGCCCTCTAGCGGAATTCTGCGTTCTTACAACAATAAATCTGGCGCTTCCACATGACGTACGCCCAGGTGTCCCTGGTGCCCCCCCCCCTCTCCCCCCAACCGCTGCCACGGTGATTCGCGTTTCCACAGCGTGAATCACCGTTGGAAACGGTTTTTATTCTGTGTGAATAAGGACAGCTGGTGAAAAAAAGAAGGATTCTTCCGAAGAGGTAATTATTGTTTTCTTTTTTCCTGCTTTCAACGCTCTCCACCGACAAAAAGCCACGCCCATACAAATCCTCGTTTGCCTTCTCCGTCGGTCACTTTCCTTCTTCACCAGCAATCCTTCTGCTGACCATCCAGGCTTGTTTTTTTTGGTGGTAGGATCCACTTCAGGACTCTTTCTCGGCCGTTTCTTTGGATTATCCGCCATGCCGCTTTCTCATTCTGCCTGAGCTCTGCCTGTTGCTATGAGACCCTCCTGTCCTCCCCCTCCCTTCTTGTTGTGACGTAAAATGCGTAATTTCCTGCGCGCCAGGGCGGGAATGTTACCGGTCGACAAGCAAAGCAAGAATTATATATATTGAAAAATCCTGCGATATGTTAGAGGAGCCGATTGGCTTAATCTGCATTTTGTCATCTCCACTAGTAGTGGTTTGGCTAAAACGGACATTCATAGACATTTCAAAGTTATGCACTATAGCTTTAATCCCTAAAAGGTAGAGACTAGTTTTCCTGGGGTCCATTGTCAATCAAAATACAAGTTCTACATTCATGCATACAATGAAAATCGCAGATAGCTCACAACTCACAACATTCAGCTCAGAAGACATTAAGCAGAACCATGCAACTTTTGCTCTCGCGCGCCCCCTACTGGTCCCCTATGAAAGCTCACTGTCGGAAGCATTCTCCGCATCACCCTCACTCCCCACCCCCACCCCCACGTGCAGAGAGCGTCCCACTCCCGTTTCCTTTTTTTCTGCTCGTCAGACAAAGGTTTTTCTGTCTTTTTGGTTCTGCCATCCATGCGCACCTAAGGGTGGCGTTGGTAACGCTAGCGAGGGTTTCATGTTTGTTTTACGTGCTTTATACTTGTACTCCTGTCTGAGTGCCATAAACAGGTTTGTTCTCGCGAGATGCAGTCGGGTTCGCTCCTCTGAAAGTTGCAAGTGTTGTTTTCAGGACACAGACACCGGGGGGAGTGGAGGGACCGGTGAATTGTGACAAGTCTTTTTTTACCCACACAGGGATTCTGAAACACATTTATTGAGGTAAAAAAGTTGCGTAGGTCTGCTTGCTGCAGCATGCTATCGGCCTGATCAAATCTATACGCAGAAACATGAAAAGTTGTGCCGTCCACATATAGTGTCATGATGGCCTCATGCAAAACATTCAGCATATCATTAAGAAATGTATCAGAATGAATGAATGAGTGATGCTTTCTTGCTTTTTTTTGGCTGTTGTGTTGCTCCCGTGATGTGTTTTAGCCAATCATGCCAGGAGGATACAACATAAAGCTGGGCAGTAGTTAGTCACCTTTCTCTCTGCTGTGACGTCAGGGGCACACTCCCATTCAGAGGAAATGGGTTAAACCGTTTGTGTTAAATCGGTGTAAATATTAGGCATTAGTGTTGGCAAGTAATCTATTAATAAGAAATCCACTACTGTAATTAAATTACCTTTTCAGTAACAGAGTACTTGGACTGCTATGGAAAAAAGTGGTAATTACATCATAAGTATTTTATTAATCAACAACTTCGTCCAAATATTTTGAGAGCTGAAAAGATCTTATGCACAAAATATCTGCTAATTTAAAGAAACAACTGATAACAATGTCACAGTTAAGCAATGTGCCTGCGTTTGCAACGTCATTAAACTGAGATGAGTAGCAAAACAAATCCAGCATGATGACAGAGGGGGATTATGTAGTGAAAGCAATTTATGGCAGGAAATACAAACATTATGGACACGGTCATGGGGTACACTGGCACCTGGCCCCCCACCCTGCCAGACCAAAGGAACCCCCACACCAAGGTGGGGAGCCCCCTCAGCCAGCCAGGACAGGAGGACCGACGCACAGCACCCCCAACAACTAACCGGACAAAACCAAAGCTGTGAAAGTGTTTGATTAACTGTTTATTTACAATATAACCAGCTTCTGTGCCCAATGTCATTCCATTAAACCGAGCAGCAGGAGGAGGCGGCCCTGGGACCAAGGAGGTGGAGGACGCAGGGAGACAGCTCCTCGTGGGACAGATGCGGGGGGATGCTGGGAGAGACAGGTCTGCTTACAAAGCCAGATGCCGGAGAGGCAGCTGCAAACTCTGAATGCCTGGCTCAAGGGCATGGAAACCCAGCTCCGTGACATAGAGCACCATCCCTCCTCTACTGGTCCAGCCTCATTAGACTGTTGCACGCAGCCAAACTGGACTCTTTTGGGCCGAAACTGTCACTGTACAAGGCTGAGTCTGTTGACACCTCCCCCTGGTGTGTGGCCACACCCTCCTGGTGCAAGCGAAGCTGATCAGTCAACAAAAATAAGAATATTGGCTTTGCATGTGTTGCACCTGTCAAAATAACCACTGCACAACCTGTGCGGTCCTTTGTCTTTCTGTATTGCATCATTTAAATAGAGCCCAGAATGTTTGAAACATTTAGTAGTTATTTATAACTTTATATCGATTGAGAAGCTTGGTGCATTAAACCTAATTGTCTGAACGGAGAGCACTTACTTACTTAGACTTAGTTCCTCCAACTCCGTTCGGAGTATTGGGCAGCTAATCTCCTCCAGCCATCTTCTGACGTCATGACTTCCATTCACTGGATCTGCAGATTGTTAATTTGAGCTGGTTCCGTAGCAAGTTGACTTTTTACGAGATAGGGTTGCTAGCCCTAAGCTCAGACAACTTCTTTTAGCACTACCCAGGGGGGACCTAGCACTTCCTTAAGAGGTTGGGTACCGCGGGAGGTAACTGCGCTTGGCGGAGAACAACTCGATCAAAATTTCTGGACTTCATTTTAAAACAAGGGGAAAAAAAGTTCTAATGAGGGAAATGTATGGTAAGGAGCCTGGAAGAAAGGAGGAAGTTACCCCGAGGAAGTACATTTTCTGTATTGTTGAGTAGCGATGAGAATCGAGAACCAATTCTTTAGTAGAATTGGTTCCCAGTGACTCGATATCCAATTTTTTGTATCACCCCTTTCCCACTGCAACTAGCGGGTCAACCCGTGTTTTCGACCCGCTAACAATCGGCTTAAGACTCCTTTCCCACTGCCTGCAGACGCGGGTCTAGCCGTCTGCGGGCGAGCCGCATCGCTGCGTTTTTCCGCGCTGATGGTGTCCCACGTTGATGACATCATCAGCGCGACTGAGCAAAAAGGAAATTAAACAATGCAGCGGAACACAGTCCCTTTTACCTGTAGACGAATCTCCTCTTCCCCGCGGATCAAGAGAAGCTCTCTGGTCTCACTATCTTGCCAATGCTGGGTCATCTTGATGAAGGATATCTCACGCTTTGTCCAGAAACAACAACTAGCGCGCTAATGTAGCCACGCTGCGTCGACGTCATCTTGTAAGTTCTCGGATGTATCCCTCCCACTAAAAGCCGATAGCAGCGACCCGATTAAAATCCGGGTCGATTGCAGGATTGAAAGACCCGGGTCTAAATGCCGGTTAAACCCTTTCACACTGCCATGAGGAGCCGGTTATTAGCGGGTTTAAACGGGTTTTTGGCCAGTGTGAAAGGGGCTTATGTCTCACTGACGATTCCGCTTATCGGTTCCACATGATGCTGTAACATGCGCGGAGCATAACGCTGGTCTCACGCAGGGCTCACACCAGCCACAGTACGGCTGTGGGTGGCTCCAGTGCCGCTAAGGGGCCTGTCCGGTAGTCCAGAAAGTCATTATACGCGTTAAAATAACAAACGCTTTTGTACTTAGTCATTGTAGGAAAGTCAAAAGACACCATAATTTCACAAAAAAACAGATCTATCACTAGAGCAGGTTTGTGTTGCCAGATTGGACGGGTTTTTGCTAAATCAGGGTTCTTTTGAACACATCGGGTGGTTAATTGAAATGGTTCTTTGATTGTGACGTGACTTTTATTATGCAAATACGGTTTTTATGGTTTTAACGTGCATTTTCTAAAGAGATGGAGATTCAGGCTGCTTTCTATTGTTGAACAGGTTTAACATTATGTTTGGGCTGAAAGACCGACAGATCTGGCAACCTACTTGAGCAGGCGCAGATGCACCATGCTGCGATAATTCCATACCGGAGCCGGATCGGACACACATCCACTGGCATCCCGCCTGAGCCATGCGTAATTTGCCTTTGAGCTTTCCAACATGGCTTCAAGGAAGAAGCTCTCCAAAGTTTTTCTGCAGAAAAACTGCAAATCTGCCAGTGTTCAATTTTTGCAGAAGCATTCTTTGTTTGTGTCCAAAGCAAGTTAGGATCAAGTTGAATGCAAAACACTGTAAATAGATTTAGATGTTGTATTATATTTTCCTGCTTTTTTAGTGATTTTCCTGAGCTGCTTTGTATCTTGTAAGATACAGAAACTCTGCATAGGGCCATTGGGCCTCTTGAGTCTTGAGGAGTGTTTAAAGGGCCTGTATCATGCTTTTTTAGCTCGTCCAAACCCCATTATTGACATTAACATGGTAATAGTTTATTTTTGGTGCTAAGTAAAAGTTATTTTGTGTGAAATTAAAGATTTTCTGGGGCTAATTCTGATACCCGGAAGAGAAAACGCTCTGTTTCACTGAAAATCCCGCCTCTCCCCGTGTGGACTTTGACTGACAGCGTACTTCAACCAATCGGAGCTTCAAAACAAATA
The DNA here is from genome assembly GCF_902148845.1 of Salarias fasciatus. NCBI lineage: Eukaryota > Metazoa > Chordata > Actinopteri > Blenniiformes > Blenniidae > Salarias > Salarias fasciatus. The sequence goes on along the minus strand of NC_043766.1, from coordinate 28,606,276 downwards.
CGTCATGCGTTAGCTTCTCCACCCCCTCTCCACCCCTCTTGAGCTTTAGCTTCTCTACAAGCAAAGAACCGCGAAAACATCTTTTCCTGTTAGAAACTCACCAAGCGCAGACCCTTGAGACTCTTGCTCTTGTTTGATTGTTGCTTTCAGACGATGGTTAAAGTTTATCTCCGTAATCAGAGATACAAAAAGCGGCAACGCTGATTGGGGGGGGGGGGGCTCAGTGGGAAATGCTAATCAGCTGCGTGCTGGTCAGAGGAGAGTGGGCATGTTGTCTGCGCGGGGTTGGGGTGGGAGAAGAGTGGTGGGGAGGAGTTCAACTTTTGTGACGTACTTAGGTTTGAAGACTTTCAAATGAGCTGTTTTCTACCTGAAGGGAGGGGCTGCTGTAGAGAGCAGCAGACTGAAAGAGATTACTCAGACATGCGTGGACGAAGGCAAATAACATTTTGGGGGTGGTTTCAAAGGGAAATCAACTTTGTGGCATGCTTAAAACCTTAAAAAAGTGGATTTTGCATGATATAGCTCCTTTAAACTGGGATACACTCAGGTCGGCACCAATCAAAGTCGGCCCTGGCCAACTCGGCACCGCCCCCGGGATACAGTCAAGTTGGCATCAAAGCCAAGTCGGCCTCGCGGGGGGGGCTCTCAAGTGGCCGAGTTGGTCGGTGCTGACTTGACTGTAAGCTGCTTACCAACTCGGCCAAAAGCCTCTTTTTTTTTAATCACGATGCCAGCTGCGGCGCGACGATTTGCACAGTTATTTGACGATCTGTTTGAACCGAGTAGCTTAGCTACGAGCGCGTAGCGCGAGCGGTTGTCTGGTCATGTGACCAGATCATGTGACCAGGCGGCATTTGACTAAACCAGTCGCCTGCATTATAATTACAAACCTGTGCAAATCATTGCGTCGCAGCTGGCATTGCCTTCAGGATTTGCACAGTTATAATTATAATGAAAGGCGACTGGATTAATAAAAAGCCGCCTGGTCACATGATCTGGTCACATGACCAGACAGCCGCTCGCACTGCGCGCTCGTAGCTAAGCTACTCGGTTCAAACAAGACGTCAAACATGAAGCTCCAGGTACATTCTCCACCTCTAACCTGTCAGTCACCATAATCACACAGTTTGTCCTCCAGTCCCCCGCCTGCTACGTGAGGAGAAGTGGCGCAGCCGGCACGAAAAAAACTGTGCAAATCGTCGCACTGCAGTCGGCATCGTGATTAAAAAAAAAGGCCGACTTGGCTTGATGCCGACTTGACTGTATCCCAGGGGCGGTGCCAAGTTGGCCAGGGCCGACTTGGATTGGTGCCGACCTGACTGTAATCCCTTTAAACTAATTTCTCTTTTTGATGAGACTGCACAACAAGTTGAATGGATTTTTTTTCTTCTGTTCAGGATAAAGGTATTAAAGAATTAATGCCAACACCCATTTATATTATTTCATTGGTCACTCAGTGAGAATTGATAAGAGAATCGATAAGGAATCGTATCAAAAACCAGTATCGATAACAGAATTGGAATCGCTAAATTCTTATCAATTCGCATCCCTATTGATGATACTAAATGTTATTTTCTGGATAAGGGCTGTAAAAGATAATGAGAGAGTGTTGTTGTCTACATGAAGTTTGGATTGAATTCAGGGTGCAGAGGGCGTGTTGTTCTTTCCCCAGGGGAAGTCCATGTTTGCATCTCCTCTTTTTCAACTTCAGGATTCAAACCTGACAGTAAAAGAAGTTAACTGAAATTTGACTTAGAAAATATGAAACTGACAGCTTTCCTTCTGTCCCTCCAACTGTGGGCAACTGTGGATGTTTCTCTGTCACTGGATGGTGAGATGAACTATTTTATTTCTTTATCTGTGACAGTCGGACTGCCTGGATTGATTGAGGAAAAACAAACAATGAGTTTTTGGTTCAAGTGCAGTCAAACAGAGAGTACACAGGGAGAGTATGAACAACAGATTTCAAGCCTAATTTCATATTTTCAGAACATATACACATGAAATCTTCTTTAAGTACATGCATGTGTGTTAGATAGATAGATAGATAGATAGATAGATAGATAGATAGATAGATAGATAGATAAACTGCTTCAGTTTGTTTATCTCTTTGTGTTAGTAATTAAACACCACTTCTTTCTAAATGGGTTTTCTCTCTCAGTGTGTTCAAAGGTCCCAGACATTCCTCACGGCCATGTATCAGAGGGAACCAAAAAGTCTGAGTATCAAGAAGGAGACGTGATCCACTTCTCGTGTGACGCAGGCTACATAGCAGATCTAACCTCTAAATATGTATGCACCAGTGAAGGCTGGCTGGTGATTCGTCGGGGAACGTGCTACTGTGAGTTCAGTAACTTCATGCTACTTGCTACAAGACTTTGTTTTAGCAGCTGTTGTGCAGCAGAGCCTGTGCTTGGAAACATTTTCTCCTTTTTGTTTTGTGAAATTTCGAAAAATGTTTGTTTCTTTTTAGATCGTTACTCAGGCTACAACTTCTGAAAGACTCCAGAAGCTCCCGATGTCATTGTGTGTTTTCAATCACCTGAGATCAAATTTGTCTGCTCCTCAGCGTGCGCTACACTGCCAGAAGTTCCTCACGCTCACGTGGCAGAGGAGACCAGAAGAGATGAGTATCGTGAAGGAGACATGGTTCACTTCACCTGTGATCTGGGCCACTGGCCAGAGCTCATCATAAAATATGTGTGCACAAGCGAGGGCTGGCTGGCAGTCCGCCGAGGATCCTGCAGTGGTCAGTTTGCCTCTTTTCTCAGATTAATACACTGCTGTGTTCATTCTGTTTTCAATTTCCGTGTCTTGAAGCTGGGCTAAGTGTCACTTTTTTGTCACCATAATGTGGCAGAAGATGACAAGATTGAACCACTCTTCCTCATACAGAAACGAGCGATTCGTGTGGTGAATGGAAGTGGTTAGAGAGACCACACTAACCCAATATTTATAAAATTGAAATCCTTAAAAATGAAAGAATTGGTAGAACTCAACCTTCTTAAAACAATGTATAAAGCTCACCGGAAAAAATTACCATTTAATTTACAGAATAGATTTGCAAAGCGAGACAGTCAATATAGATTAAGAGGCACTGAAGTTTTCAAACGACCGGAATCAAGAACCAAATTGAAAGAAAGATGCATCACAACAAAAGGAATCAGTTTATGGAATAAACTTGACAGTGAAATTAAGAGGTCTCAGTCCATTCACATCTTCAAGAAATGTTTAAAAGCACAGTTATTGGGAGGGTACGACTCTGTTTTAAAGAATGGTCAAACTTAGAATGATTGTTTCTTTTGAAAATATTTCATTAAGGTTTTTTTTTTTCTTTTGTATTTACACTTGGGAAATGGTTGTATTTGATCTGCAATTATTTGTGAAATTTTCGTATTTATATTTTGATTAAGTGAAATGTTTGTATTGAATTTTGTTTTTTTTTTGTGATATGTTAACAAATCTTGACAAATTGTCATTTATTTTATGTTGATAGGGGCAGACATCATAAGTCTCACTTCTTTCTGTTCCTTTTCATTTCTTTCTTTTAAAAAAGAATGAAACAAATAAAATCAATCAATCAATCAAAAAATGCAAACAGTTCAGAGATTTGTTGACCAGTACGTCATTTTATTTTAAGTCCCATTTTCTGAGTGACAGGAGCCCAGTCCATAGACCTGAGCACAAGACCAATGGGGTGGATTTACCAGGTCTTTATAAGGGCTGGGGCAACTCAAATAGCTGGTGGCATGGTCAAAAGTCTGTCAGTAAGAACAAACATAAAGTTACTGTACCTCATCTGACTGCAGGTGTACGTCAGTATCAGTGTGAACCAGTAATGATCATTATATACCGCACTTTGGGTTACTAAATGTTTTGTCTCTGTCAGGCACATCAATTCTAATTATTCAGCTTGCAACTGAGAAAATAAGGATACCATATAACAAAAACTTGGTAAAATTAAAAAACAAAAAACCATGCAGCAGCACTAATAGAATGAGCTCCTCAGTTTTATCAGTGAGATAAGTGTTGAGGATAGGAGGTGAAGACGTTTCTCTGTGTAATAACACATATCAGCTGTTCTACAGAAAACTGGACTCTTTTGAACATACTGTGTGTAATATGTTTGAAGTAGTTCCAGAGGCGTTCTGGGAGCGAAATAAGATGTTTATTTTCAAGCAGGCATCCACAAAAAACATGCATCAGCATCGGCTGTCACAAACACACAGCAGGCTTCCGTAGCTCCGGCTTACAGCATAGACCTATATATATAGAACTCTAGATATAGGTCTATAGAGACGTGCGCTCCTCTCAACTGCGTCAAGGGTAAATTCAAACAGCACATACATCTGCATATATGACATCTCCCTCCTTCTGAAGTGTTATTTATACTTCCTAAATAAGCACTAATGGAAGAATCTACACTTGAAAGCTACACCAAATGCAATGTAATATTGAGGAATAAAGAAGAACTGAAAACATGCATAAATGCACAATTAGCTTATTTTAGCTGGTAAAACTTCACAAATGAAATCACTTAACAAAACTTGAGTGAACATACAAATGTATTTCTTTTTTTTTTTTTTTTTTTTTTTTTTTTTTACACACACACACCTTCCCCCTTTTTTTTTTCTTTTTTTTTTTTCATGTGTGTTGAACACCCCCCCAAAGGCCATGAGGTAGACATGATTGTCTACAGGTCCATCCTGTGGACCGGCTTGCAGACGCGCCCAGACCTGGTCACAGTCTGACTGGGTGCAAGTGTCGCAGATGAAGTCACACTCTGGTTGACAGGAACAGTATCAGTCACAGATACAGAAGGATGTGACTGTGCTGCTCCGTTGTCCTCAGATGTTGACAAGGTGGGGCGTTGAAATGACGCAGGCTGAAGATGGCGGCGGTTACGTCTCAGCTCTGTGCCTTGCGATGTTGTGATGATGATGGATCTTGGCGTTGAACCGTCGCGCTGAACCGTCGCTGGCAGTGACCATGACTTCTCGTGATCCAGCTTGGAAAGTACAGCATCTCCTGGCTGCAAGACAGGCAGTGCCCTCGCTCCGTGGCGACGATTGAAGTAGTAGGCATGCTTGATCTTTTCTTTGCTGTCTTTGTTCTTGACCACAGCCCTGTTTGGCCACTTTGGAAGAAGAGTTTTCTCCAAAACAGGAAGCGTAGTGCGAATCTTCCTCCCCATTAACAGTTCCGCAGGACTGTAACCTGTGCTGGAGCAAGGGGTGGATCTGTAGCACATTAAAGCCATTAGTGGATCATCTTGCTTCAGAATTTTCTTCGCGGTCTGCACCGCTCGCTCCGCATGGCCGTTTCCCTGTGGGTGATGAGGACTGGATGTGCAGTGCTTGAAGTCAAATTGTTTTGCGAAGTCCTTGAACTCTGCACTTGAGAACTGCGGCCCATTATCACTAACGACCTCATCCGGGATGCCATAGCGTGCAAAGACCCCTTTGATCTTCTGGATGACTTTACTGCTGGTCGTGGAGGGAAGATCCAGGATTTCGAGGAACCTGGAATAGTAGTCTGAAAGAACCAGGTAAGTGTGTTGGTTATGCTCACAGAGATCCATCGCGACTCTCTTCCAGGGACGCTCAGGCAGTGGTGTAGGGATGAGTGGTTCTCTTTGCTGGGTTCTCCTCGTTTCACAGCATGACTCACAGGACATCACCAGATTGTTTATCTCTGTAGTGATCCCAGGCCACCACACCGAAGACTGTGCTCGCTCCCTACACTTTACAAGTCCCTGGTGACTTTCATGGATTTTGTGTAAAATCTCCGCTCTCAGTGATTTTGGAACTACTATCCTGCTCCCCTTCAGGATGAGTCCACTGTATTCAGACAGTTCTGCTCTGACCTGGAAATATGCCCTGGCATCAGCAGGCACACTCTGGGAATGATCTGGCCATCCATTCTTAATCAGCTGCTTCACTGACAGCATTTCTGCGTCTTGAGCTGTTGCTTGTCTGATTTCATCCATTTTGCTTGTGGACGCTGGAATAGCGCTTAACACACTTTCCACATAATGGGCGACTTCGCTATCTGTTTCACTCACATTGGGAGAGTTGGTCAGAGGGCTTCGGGACAGCGTGTCTGCCACCAGCAGGGTCTTCCCTGGAGCGTACTCAGCCACTGCATTGAATCTCATGAGCCTCATGAGAAGACGCTGACACCGGATGGGGACATTGTCCAAGCTGCGGCTGTTGATGAGAGGCACAAGCGGTTTATGGTCAGTCACTAGTTTGAACTGCTTCAGGCCGACGAGGTATCGATCAAATCTCTCGCATGCCCACACACCAGCGAGCTGCTCCTTCTCTATTTGAGCATAGCGGGTTTCTGCCTCAGTGAGCCGCCTGGAACAATACGCTACAGGTTTCCATTGTTCACCATGTAGCTGCAGCAGCACACCGCCCAACCCATAGCTGCTTGCATCAGCCGACACTGCAGTGGGTTTTGTGACATCATAGAACGCGAGCACTGGTGCAGTTGTGAGCAGTTGTTTTATGCGATCAAATGCAGCTTGTTGTGCGTCACCCCACGTCCACATGTTCTTCTGTCTCAGGAGTTCATACAGCGGCTCTCCCACAGTTGCGAGGTTGGGGACATATTTACCGAGATAGTTTACCATCCCCAAAACTCTCTTCAGATCATGCACATCTGTGGGTGCTGCAAGCTGCTGGATGGCTTCCACTTTATCTGGGTCTGGCCGAACTCCCGACTGGTCAATGAGATGTCCGAGAAACCGCAGCTCTTTCTGCTTGAACAGGCACTTCTCACGGTTGAGTTTCAGGCCAGCAGCCTCAATGCGCTGCATCACTTTTTCCAGCCGGCTGTCATGCTCTGCTTCGGTAGCGCCGTGCACGAGAATGTCATCCATGAAGACTTCCACTCCTTCCAAACCTTGAAGCGTTTCAATCATCTTCCTTTGGAAAATTTCGGGTGCGCTTGTGATTCCGAACGGCAGTCTCTTGAATTGGAATCTGCCAAACGGCGTAATGAAAGTAGTCAGCTTACAGCTATCAGGGTGGAGAGGAATCTGGAAAAATCCACTAGCTGCATCCAGGGAGGTGAAGAGTGTGGCACCGCTGAGCTTTGCAGTAATCTCGTCAGTCATAGGTAAGATGTAGTGTTCCCTCTTGACGGCTTCATTCAGTCTCTTGAAATCCACACAGATGCGTGCTTTTCCTGTCGCTTTCTTCAGCACAGGAACCATTGGTGCGCACCACTCTGTCGGTTGTGTGACCTTCTTGATGACGCCATTTCGCTCCATCCTCTCTAACTCCTCCTTTACCTTGGGCAGCATTGGAAGAGGAACACGACGTGCTGCATACACGGCATATGGTTGGGCATCACTTTTCAGTTGTATTTTAACAGGGTCTGTGTCCAACGTCCCATGATCGCCGTATGCGCCTGTGCTTGTCTGTGCAACTTTCCGCACTGTTTCGTCCACTCTTCGGACCAGATTTAATTGCACAGATGTCTCTCGACCAAGAAGATTGTTTACAGTTGGTCCGCTGACAATGTAGGCTGTGAGGGGTAGAGTTCTGCTTTTGTGTGTGACAGTACTCTCAATGCGTCCAATGCACTTTAGCTTGCCTCCAGGCCCCACTAGTGGAATGTGTGCAGGCTCTAGTGGTGCGTTTGGAGTGAGTGAATGGTAGGTCGCCTCGCTGATGACGGTCACATCAGCACCAGTGTCAATCTTGAAATCGACTGGTGTGGATCCCACTAGCAACTCAACAACCCATTGTTCTGCTGTTGGCTCTGCTTTCGTTACAGCGCCCAGGAAATACGCCTGTGACTGCTGCTGTTCTGGTGGTTCTGCGACCACTTCTCTCACTGACTTTTTGCTTCTGCACACTGAGCCCCAATGTCCAACTTTTGCGCATTTGTTGCACGTTGACTTTTTGGCTGGACAGGTTTCATTTTCATTGTGCCTCTTTTTTCCACATCGTCCACATTGACCTTGCCACTTATTTCCTCCTCTTGACTTCAGGGAACGATTGGTGTGTCTGCCTTGCTTCTGTGCTACCTCTTGGACTGAGCCTGACGCCCCGGCTGCTCCGCCTTGAATGCTGATCTGAGCCATCACTTCTTCAGCCTGCCTGACTGTCTCAATAGTCAGCGCTAATGTGAGGTCTTTGGTCAGCTGCAATTTGCGAGAGACATCTTTATCCAGCACCCCCACAACAATGCGATCGCGGATATTTTCTTCCCTGCTTGCACCAAATTCACAATGCTCAGAGAGGTCATACAATGCCCTGATGAAAGTTTCTGCCTTCTCACCAGGCCTCTGTACACGTTGATGGAAACACGCACGTTCGTGTATCACATTTCTTCTTGGAACAAAATATTCGTCATATTTGCCCAAAACCACATCAAAGTCATCTTGCTGTGCAGCAGAAGTGAAGACAAAGGAGCGGAAAATATTTTCAGACTCATTTCCCATTGAGTAGATTAGACAACTCACTTGGACGGCGCCATCTTCTTTGTCCAGCTTCGTAGCCGTTCTGTACCGCATGAAGCGCTGACGCCATTCCGGCCACTCACTTGGTTTGTCGAATGAAAAGTTCGAAGGCGGGTTAAACTTTGCCATCTTGACTCCTTACTTTGCAGGTAAATCCAGCGTTTTTACTTCTGACACCATGTAATATGTTTGAAGTAGTTCCAGAGGCGTTCTGGGAGCGAAATAAGATGTTTATTTTCAAGCAGGCATCCACAAAAAACATGCATCAGCATCAGCTGTCACAAACACACAGCAGGCTTCCGTAGCTCCGGCTTACAGCATAGACCTATATATATAGAACTCTAGATATAGGTCTATAGAGACGTGCGCTCCTCTCAACTGCGTCAAGGGTAAATTCAAACAGCACATACATCTGCATATATGACACTGTGCTTCAAGTGAACTCTTCCTGTTGGGCAATATTGGCAACAATCTACAAACAAAAATACAATATGAATGATTTCATAAGTTGAGCAAACTGCTCTGTATTGATTATGACTCTGTTGTGATTGTTGTGTTGTAAATTAGGCTTTTCGTGTAATTGCATTGTTTCATCTCAGCTAAATGCATAAAAAATGAAAAAGTTGATCAGAAAATGTAAAATTGATGAATGCCTTTTCATATACGTGCCACTGCAGAGGTGTTTGTGTGTTGACACCTGGCCAGGTCTACCTCTGGTTCTTTTTACTAAGACAGTGATAATCATTTCATTTCACTCAGAACTTTGGGGGGAAGCCATTTTTGGCTCATTAAAAAAAGCTGTTTTCACTCACCATAAGGCCAAAAGTTCTGCCAGTGAAATCGGCATTATTACATTCTGAGCGTAATGAGGTGGGTGACAGGAGTCGTGGCCCTGTCGTCACGTGATGCACTTTCTATCAACACAGTTCCTTCTTACTGTACACAAACTTTACGTCCCGCCAGCTCAGATGGATTCCAACAGAGAAAAAAACCAAGCCGAAAGCAGTGAACAATAGTAACAAAACCATGGCTCATAATATTGTCAGTAAGGGTAATGGGGTTGTAAGCTTGGAAAAGTTATTAGTTAGATTACTCATGACTTAAAATAGTAGACATTGAAAACGGTCGTGTACTTGGAGATGCCACAGAGTATGGAGAAAATGAAATACTGAATTATAGGTGTGATGAACAGTTTAAAGTAGCAAATGGAATTCCTTCAAAATGCACCAAAGTGGGGCAAATAGCAGATTGGATTCCAACACCGATGTGTGAACGTAAGAATGTTTTCTGATTCATTGGTTACATCACACTGAATTACAATATTCTGAATGACTTTAATCTCTATTTAAATTATATTAATCATGTCACTAACAGAGTGGATTTTTTTTCTTCAACAAATACAGAAATAAAATGTCATCTGCAACTGCCACCGCTCAGAGGGACTACATATGAACCTGCATCCACAAGTGCATTCTTACCTGGAGCAACTGTGACAGTCACCTGTGGGAGTACATATTGGATTGAGAGGACTGACAAAACCTTCACAGAGGCCACTTGCAAAGGAGATGGGGAGTGGAATATCAGACCAGTATGCCAAGGTAAAAAAAATAAATCAATAAAAACACAAGATCTTCAGAGTCAGATGCATTTTGAGGTTATTGTGTCTTTCTCTCTCTCATGCTGACTGTTATTTCTGATTAATAAAATGTTTTTTTTTTTTTTCTGAATATAGAGGTTATATGTTCCAATCAGCGAGACCCGTTTTTGTCTTACTGGGGCGTCTATTACTGGCACCAGAAAAAACTTGGGGACACTGCATCTTATACCTGTAAGAGGGGCTATAAGAGTACAAATGGTGCCACTCGGGCCACATGCACCAGGAATGGATGGACACCAAAACCCCTTTGTCACGGTATTGTGAAGTTAAATTCTTACTTCCTGTGCTACTTTTACAGCTGAATTGTGTTTGAAACAAAACAACTTTCGTGCTGGAGTTCAGAGCTCTGATGGCCCACAGAAACAAAACTGTCACACGACTCAAGGAGCTGAACCTCCTGCCGAAGGCAGCAAGTTTAACAGTGGATGTCCAGAATGATCAAAAACTGTTCTATCTCATGAATTGCAGCTCTGTTACCGTTTCACTGAAACCCTTTTTCCTTTAAGGGGTGTGTGGCAAATTAATCCTGAATTATCTCCGTCCTCCTGACATCAACATGAAGGATGATGTTCCACATTAAGCCACAGCATTAGCCTGGATCCATCCTTTGGTTGATTGGCAAACTTTTTTTATTGAGCTGTTTATAGTCAGTGTGTTGTAATCAGTCATTAGATTGACACACACAGTGAGCGTATGTGATGATTTGAATAGTTACACTCTTAGGCAACTACTGTATTTTTTATGAATTCATTTTCATATTTGTTCAAAAAAGTGATTTGTTAATAGGAACATTTACTCATGTTCATCACAGAAAAAATGTTATCCTGTCATTTCAATTGATATATAGAGATCCAATACAATTAATTAAAAATACTGTATTTAGTTTTTTAGTAACATTTCACCAAAACTTTTTATGACTGAACAAGATCTGAGACTCTTAAGCAACACGTCTCACTGTTTCGTAGCAGTGTTATAAACATGCTCAGCTCATGCTCCTGCGTTGGGGCTGGTGTCCCGTCCCGTTGTGTAGAGCCGACCAGAGAAACCAGGTTTTTCCAATACAGGCAATCTTATGCCAGCAGGTCTGCATCCTTCATGGTAATTCCATGTTGTCGGAGGTCATCCGCAATGATGTGAAGGCATCGAGTGCAGGGCTTGCCTCATGGTCGTCTCCAGCCTGCGGCCTTTGGGTCGAATTTCAGAATGGCTCTTGTTGGGTGGTCAGGGGGAAGGCGGAGAACATAGCTGAACCAGTGGATGCGGCATTGTGCTGCCAGGCAGGAGGCTCTGAGCTGGTTTGTGTGGGCTCTGAGCGCTTCGTTGGATATTCACTGTGGCCACCTAATGTTCTCGATGGTTCTTAGAGCCCTGCTATCAAATCAATCTATTCTTGTGGCCAGGGTCTTATTTAAGGGCCATATAACAGAATGGAGAGTACGGCGGTGTTGTAGATTTGGAGCGTCGTCTTGCGTGAGATGGCTTGGTGCCACCAGAGTGGTTTCCAGAGAGTCTGCAGGGCAGAGGCTGCCAGAGCTCTCCCGCGGAAAATCTCTGGTTTAAGATCCCCATTATCTGTCACTGTGGATCCCAGATACACAAAGTTCTTCACAGGCTCAACGGTGTCATTACCAAGCAGGATAGGAGGTGGGTCTGGTCCCTCACCAACATGCATGAACTTGGTCTTAGTCCAGCTCACATAGAGACCAAGCTTTTCTGCCTCTTCACTGTATACACTCAGAGAGTCCCTCAGCTGACGGTAGGAGGTGCTGAGCAGGATGGTGTCGTCGGCATACTCCAGATCTGTCAGTTGGTAGTTGCCAAAGGAGACTCCGGGTACTTGCTCACAGACCCTGCGCATCAGGTGGTCGATGATACAGTTAAACAGGTCTGGAGCGGCTACACAGCCCTGGCGGACACCACTGGAGATGGAAAACCAGTCGGAGTCACGGCCGTTGACACGGACACAACTCTGTGCGTTGCTGTAGAACAGTTTGAAGAGGGTGGTGATCTTCAGAGGTGCGCTGAGGGTTTGTAGGATACTCCACAGTGATGAGTGGTGGACTGTATCAAATGCAGCCTTGAGGTCTAAGAATCCAATGCAGAGATGGTGATCTCTCCGGAATTCATAGACCTTCCCTGTCAGAAGACGGACGGCAGAGATGTGATCTGATGTGGAGCGGTTGGGCATAAAGCCAGCCTGCTGGGGACGGCAGGTACTTCTGAGGGCCGGGGGAGGACGAGTCAGCAAGATCTTGGTAAAGAGCTTGCCGGGGATGGCGAGTAGTGTGATGCCGTTATGGTTCCCACAGACAAGCCTGTCACCTTTGCGCTTCCAGAAAGGCAAGATGACCCCTCTGGTCCAGTCGCTAGGGAGCCACTCCATTACCCACACCTTGTTAAAGATGTGGGTCAGCCACTAAACAGTGCTATCCCCGCCCGACTTTAACATCTCGGCGGTTATGGAGCAAATGCCGGGGGCTTTCCTGTTGTTCAGTTTTTTCAGGGCGGCTCTGACCTCCTCGGATGTTATGGGGTCCATGTTACAGGCATGGTTGGGGGCTGTGTCTGCGGCAGCTGGGATGATGGAGGGAGCAAGTGTGGTGTTGTGGTGCAGTAAGAGGCTGAAGTGCTCTTTCCAGCGTTGTAGGCAGTTTGTCTCTGTTGTTATGATGTTGCCGTCAGAGTCTTTCACCAGGGCTGACTTGATGCGAGGGCCATTGCGAGCTTGGCAATGTAAATTGTATAGACGGCTCATGTTGTTATTGTTGGCTGCGGACTCTAAGTGTATGGCCTCGGCTTGCCAGAACCGCTCCCTTTCCTCAGCTATAGCCACATTTCGCACACAGTTCAGTCGGTGATACTCCGTCAGGTCCCCTTGGAGTCGTGCATCACGCCGCTATTCAATGATGTTGAGTGCCTTCTCTGAAATCCAAGGCTTTTTGGGTGATGGTCGTGAACACCTGAGTACTTTCTGAGCTGACTGGAGAACACTTTCCTTGAAGGTCTGCCTGTCACTCTTCTGGTCCAGAGCCAGGGCATCGAAGGTGCAGCGGATGGAATTACTGAAGTCTGTGGCGATGCTGGGGTCTCTGAGGAGTGAGGAATTGAGGCGAGGCTGAGTCTTGGTGTACTGGTTGGCTCGAAGCTTTAGCCTAAGCTGAGCCACCGGGAGACGGTGGTCTGTTGCCAAGCTCAGCTCCACGGTACACCCGGCAGTTGGTGACAAACGACTTCCAGCGTCGAGAGATCAGGATGTGGTCCAGTGCTTTCCTGGTTCTGCCGTCTGGGCTGTACCATGTCCACTGGTGGATTAGTTTCCGGGGAAACCAGGTATCAGCAACACAGAGGTTGTGATGGTGGCAGAACAGGAGAAGGCGGTTTTGTTGCTCTGTCAGCAAAGATGGTGCCAACAGGTGAGCCTGGCGACCGATCGCTGCTGAAAAGAGTGGCATTGGCATCCATCAGTACGATGGTGATGTTGTGGGGTGGTGCTTGGCTGGCGGCCTGGTACAGTTGGTCATAGAACACATCCTTCTCATCTTCATCAGCGACATCTGTGAGGGCATAGGCGACGATGGCCCCGTCATCTTGCCATGTCGGTGGAGGAAGCGAGCAGATAACAATCTGTCGCTCACGGGTGTCCAGCTGATGAGAGATTTACGAAGGGCATTTGGGAAGGCAAGAGCCACGCCATAGAGGCCCGTCCACTTCTCCGGGCCACTGTAGATGTAACAGTGGTCGCCAGCTGTAATTTCACCACTTCCCTGCCATCTAACTTCACAGAGCCCTGCCAGTGTGATGTTATAACGGCAGAGCTCTCGGGGCAGGGTGGTGGCTCCTGGGCGAAGGAGGGTCTGGACGTTCCAGGTGGCGATACGGATCCTGAGATGAAGGTTAATCCGTACTCGTTGCTCAGGGGCAGGCTGGGGTCTGTTACCGTGTTGGGCAGTCGGGCTTCTTTTTCTGATCAGTTTCGTAACAAAAGGGGGGTTTCTCCTGGGTGGGTTGTTAGCCCTCCGCAGGATAGTCGGTTGGTGGGGCTGCCACCAGTGTACTGACACACTGGGGTCTTTGTTTGTCTGGAACCTACCTGGAGACCGTCCCGCCAAGGGTGACCCTACCAGGAGCGAGCTCCCGACAGTATCGCTCTCCAGGATCACTGGAACGCACAAGCCCCCTCGCCACATCGAGGCCAAGACCCAGAGGGGGTTATAAACATAAGAGCAATAAATTAACATGTTTACCATCTGATTGTTGATTGTAAATGTCTGTGATAATCCTTTGTATAATTCTAACACAAAATAATCAAATCAAAACTGAAAAAGAAAAGGAAAACTAAACTCTACCCACCTTCTTTCACGTTCAGTCCACCTGGATTTGTGGTGATACTACAGAAATGAAATAGATTTAGACCTCATGAACCCTTTCAACTTCATGGGGAGACTCCAAGCTGTACCCAGATCAACAGAGATAAAACCTCTTTGGAAGAGCATGAGCCGATGTGAGAGCCTCCTCCCAGTTAGACGTGCATAGTAAAACGTTAATGGAAGGCCCTATAATCAGATGAACCACCTCAAATGCTTGATCTGTGTGTAGGAGTTGTTTTTATTCTGAGTGCGGTTCCTCCTGGATGATGTTGAGCCACTCCCCGACCCAAAGTTAATTGCCATAGGTGAGGGTGGCAATGTGGACGGACCATCAAAAAGAGCTTTATTTTTAAGCTCAGCTCCCTCTAAATCACTTCAGCATTGGATCATGTAATGTGCTTTTCTCCACTAATGTGATTGACTTGAGTTCCAACCATTTGTTTTCAGGGACACGCTGCGAACGACAGGACATTGAAAATGCAGACATTGCCCACAACAGCAAGTGGAACTACAATGATGGTGAAGAAGTCCGTTACAGATGCAGAAACAGTGGCAAACAATTCACTATCACCTGTGATGAAGGTGTCTGGACAGGAATTGAAAAGTGCTCAAGTAAGGTCATGCATGTACCGTTTATAGACTCATTATGATAGGAGTTTGGTGTGACTTTGAACAGTGACGTTTCAGTGGTCTTCATGTCTAAAATTGAAATTTGTTTAAGATTTATATACTGAAGAGACCCATTTCAGTCAGACTGGGGATTTGATGCAGTTTGATCATTATGATTTTTTTCAATGAGAAAGACATTTCTGCCCTGGAATGATCACATCACAGCATTTGTTTGTTTCAAAGAAGCCTTGTTAGTGATGGCTTATGCACAACTGTGGCTGTACTACAAATCTCCCCTCACACATAACAAAATATAAATGGTAAAGGGACGACACTAGCACTTTTTACTTTGCTACAGCAGAGCCCAAAGCGCTTTACACGGCATTATCACATTCACCCATTCACACACTGGCGGCGGCGTCTGCCATGCACAACACTCAATCCATCCACAGTGCGCAGTCAGGGGTTCAGAACACTTCTACATATGGACAGGGGGAGTTGTAGAATCCAACCAACAACCTCCCAATGGTGAGACGACCACTCTTACCAACTGCAGCTTGCAACATTTGCTACACGAAATGACTAAAAATGTCACCTTTTCTTATAGGTGATGAGTCCTGCCTGAAACCCAACATTCCAAATGGATTTACAGCTGGGCCTTACAAAAACACCATCTACTACACCTGTGACGCTAATTATAAGCTTCCTACCAAAGGCTGGTGGGGTTCTGCGAAGTGTCAAGGTGGTGTCTGGTCTGGACTTCAACGCTGTATCGGTGAATATCTCTGTCTGTCTGTGTGTCTTTCTGTCTGTGTGTCTGTCTGTCTCTCAGTTTCAATCCATTTAAGTTTAATTATTATAGTGTCAAACAACACAATCATTCCAAGGCACTTTTACAGGGAAAATGCTACAATTTCACATGAACAAGCATGGCAAAAAAGAAAGACTACTTTTAAACTGGGAAAAAAAAAAAAACTGCTGAACCATGATCAGATGTGGAGACATTCTGCTGTTTTGGTTAGGGTTGGGGGATTAAAAGAAAGAAAAGGGTAGAACACTGACAGACAGCAACAGGCTAACAAACATATATACACTTGGTGCAGATGAATCTACTTGCTGGAGACTGATGGGGAATCAGACCATCTCAGTTCCACTTTTAGACATCCTGCAGAAAGGGAGAGAAGGAGGGAGAGAGCGAGAGAGCACAGTCTATAGTAGAGAGACAAATAGTGAAACATGGTGATTGAGAGAGCAAAGAAGCTGAGTGCAGTAAATGTCCCCCAGCTATCTGAACCTATGGCAGTTTATTTAGAAAATGCTCCAGAACCACCTCTAACAGTGAGCTTTATTAAAAAAAAAAAAAAAACCTGGCCTTCTTCAGCCTGGCCTTGAAAGTAGAGCCTGTGTCAGCCCGACTAACGGCAACTGGGAGCTGGCTCCACATGAGAGGAGCCTGAGAGCTGAAAGCTCTGCCTCTTGTTCTGCTTTTAGAGAACTTAACAACCTCCAGTAAGTCACCAAGTGGGTAATATGGAACTAAAAGCTCTTTAAGATATGACAGAGCCTGGTTGTTCAGAGCTTTATAAGTTAAAAGGTCTTTAAGGAAGCTAATAAAGAGAAGTTAACAGTGGAGTGATGTGATCTCTACTGCTAGCCAATACTGTGCTGCAGCATTTCCACTCAATTTAGGACTTCCTAAATAGTTATTCGCACACCTTGATAATAGGAAATTTCAATTATGTAATTCTCTGGAGGTAGCAAAGGCATGAATTATATTTTCAGCGTCACTGTTATTCAACATGTTCCTGAATGTCTTTCAATATTATACAGGTGAAAAAGACAATTCTGCAAACACATTTAACATGGGAGTCTAAGGATGAGTCTTGTGTGTGTGTGTGTGTGTGTGTGTGTGTGTGTGTGTGTGTGTGTGTGTGTGTGTGTGTGTGTGTGTGTGTGTGTGTGTGCGTGTGTGTGTGCATGCGTGCATGCGTGCATGCGTGCATGCGCACGATTTTGATGAAGATGCAGCTTTGTTTTTATACAGATTTTTGTTGTTCATGCTGTTCAGCACTTTGTGTTGTTGTTGTTTTTTTTCTTAATATGAAATGTGCTATACAAATAGAGTTTCATTTGATTTGAAGTTGTGGTATCATCTTGAAAAAGAAGCTAAATCTTATTTTAGACTACCACTCTTCAACAGTCACTCGTAGTTATTTCATAGAAGCCTTCCTTCTACACAATGACTTTCTGATGGAAAAGTGATTCTTTTTTTGCTATTACTCTTGATTATCCAATCCAAACTTTGTGGTTTTTATTTCACCCTAGAGAAATCACGGTGTGGAGAGCCTCCTGTGATTCCTAATGGGAAAGCAACAGAAGTTCGACAGCCTGCTGAAGAGGCTCAAATCCTTGAGATAAGCTGTAATAAAGGATACTCCACTGATGTTGAGCAATTGACCTGTCAGGATGGAAAATGGAATTCAAATGGAGAATCACTTGAAACACTCTGTAGACGTGAGTACCGTTTTTTTTTTTTTTTTCAATCTTGAAGTGAATTCACTGGTAGACTGTAAATTTTAAAAAGTACAGTATGTGTTCTCTTGCAGTTACCAGACCTCGCTGCAGTCCTCCACCCAGAGTTGAAAACGCTCTTGTTTTGAAACCTTATCGGAAAGAATTCCTCTCTGACTCTGTGATAACTTATCGCTGCCGCGAAAATTTCACAATGGAGGGAGAGGACACGATTAAATGCATCTCAGGAGAATGGGAGGAGAAGAACACCACATGCATACGTACGTGCACTTTTCAAAGCCATTTTAGCTTGTGAGCCACTTCTTGGTGATAATCTCAACACAATTACAATTATGTAAACTAGACAGTCAGATATCAACATGTGGTTTCATCAGTTCCTGCTGTTCTTTGGACTAGTCTGACAGGCTTGTCAAGGAACCTGATGGATAGCAGTTCTTAAATATACAGAATAACCAACTGAACCACATTGGTTGACCTGCAAGAATGCTGATTGAAGAATGTGATCCATCCTCACTCTGTCTGAACTTGGAGCAAACCAACTCTGACAACAGGGGGACATTTCAATTGGATGGTACAGCCCATCTGATCTACTATGATGCAGACAGAATCAGTGCTTTTTCAAACATACGATTAGAAATGTGTGCTTTGTGCAGAAATGTAAGATCTATTACTTCATTAATCCCTGAACAGCTCAAATTTGAGACGGCCCACTTGGAGTCCCTCTGTTCTCATGATTGCCCTTGTCAGCTCTGCTGAAAACAATGGTGCCAAAAGAGCTGTGGAAATTCCTGATTGAGCCCAAAATATCAAAGTTCATTATACGACTGACAGTTTGCTGGCAGTTTCCACCAAGATGATTCAACACCAAGAGAAAATAGATTAAGAAACTTGTATTCCATTTTTTATTCAGATTGATGATTAACCCTCCTCCTTTCTCTTGTGTCTTCAGAAAAGCCGTGTCCATTTCCCGAAGATATTCCTAATGGCTCTTATAAGAAAATTTTTGGTAAAGAGTTTGTTGTTGGAACCATGATCAAGTACACTTGCAATGAAGGGTAAGTACATAACAAGTGACAGATTAGATGCTAAATGTCTTTCCAAGTTCTCGTATGTTGAGGTAGGACGTTCACTTTAGTTTTGGCTTGTGCAACCATTGGCCAATTCATTTTTTATTAAATTACAGAAAAATAAATAACGCACATCATAAATAACTCACGTCTGAGCCAAAAGCCAGAAGGCAAAAGCTTCAACCCAGCATTTAATGGATGGGAGCTGTTGGAAAGGATGGCTTTAGCCATTTCCCTGGTGATCAGAGCAGTTAGTGTACACTGTTGAACTCCCACAATCTTACTGCTCATCCTTGTAACACTGTTAAACGTACTTTGACAGGTGAGCTGTGAAACACGATAACACACCAGGACAGACATTGTATATATACTACAACATAAATTTAACAACTACTGAAAAACTTCAGACTCTTCAAAGCTATTGTCATTCCAGGTGTGATGAACTGCAATGACAGCGTCATTTCATGGCTGTGCATCTGTTCATATTCACTTAATTTCCATTGGTCCATCCATATTCATTTTCTGGAACAAAACGTTCAGTGATATTCCTCTTTTTAATATTTCTTGGCTTGGCTGTAGAAGATAATTTGATTTTCAAGTAGGAGTTGGCATTCTGAAGTGTGTGAAGGCCTCCAATAGCATATCAGTGAGCCACACCCTGGATTCTATTCTCTGTTGACAGAAGGAACCTTGCAAACTATCTGAGGTCCCTACTATTTTCTTCGAACTATCCAGCTTAGGCAAAGAAACAGCATGAACTGATGAAGTCTTTTGAATAAAGAGAAATTAAAACTGAAATTAATTAATTAAAATTTGTCACTGTCAATTTGGAAGTGAGATGAAGAAATGTGGGATTTTTCAGATATGGTTGCCTTCCAAGGTCATAACCAAACATTTGTTACTGTGGTACCGTTTGTAAATGTACAACAGGTCATATTTGATGCCAACGTTAGTTTATCAGTATGTCTGTTTCTATTCACTGTAATTGTGTTTTTATTGTCAAACTGAGAAGCTTCACGGCGGTACTTTTTCAGTTATCGAATGGTCAGTCAGCACGATACTCGAACATGTTCGCTGGACGGCTGGACCAACACAGAGCCAATATGTGAACGTAAGTGTTTGCATCACTGAAGCAGTATCCTTGTTTGTGTGTTTGTTTGTGTGTGTGTGTGTGTGTGTGTGTGTGTGTGTGTGTTCTTGTATTTCTATCCTTGTTGGGGCCAAATGACCCCACAAGGATAGCAAAACGTGGAACGACGTGCCTTGTGGGGACCTTTTTCCGGTCCTAAGTAGGAGAAACAGTGTTTTCTTGACCATGTTGTTGTTACTGAAAAAAGTAAAAGTGCAAAAACATTTCTTTAGGGTTAGGCTTTGTTGTGGTGTGGGTTAGGGTTAGGGTAAGGGTCAGGGTTAGGGGCTAGACATGAATGGGAGTCAATGGACGGTCCCCACAAGGATAGAAATACAAGACTGCGCGTGTGTGTGTGTGTGTGTGTGTGTGTGTGCTTTTTTCTTTCTTTTTTCTTTTTTTTTAATAAAGGAAGAATTTCATCTTGTCTCAACAACTGTACCTTTAAAATATTAATCGAGTTTGACTTTATAGATAAAAAACTAATCACATTTCAGAATTTCAGAATGATTTTTCATTGTAGACTGTAAAAATAATTGTTGTCAAAATTGTAACATTATTTTAAAAACTATTCCGCCTGTTCAAAATCTTTTCAATCTGGTGCTTGAAGAAGGCACTTTCTTGCAATCAGCTCTTTGAAGGGTTTTTTTCAAAACCTCTAATTTACATTGTTTTTACAGGATAGGTAGACTTCATAATTGCTGTATAAAACTCTAAACAGACCAAACTTTGTCAGCTTTTAAGAGATATGTTTGTTTATTTTCAGGCGCCACCTGTGAAATTGCTGAGTTGCAATTTCCTGTAGATATGGATTTACATGTAATCCTGGTCCATTGGATCAAACATATCACATGTTGAACATGATTAAACTCTTTTGTTTTCTTTTCAACAGAAACATGCAAAATCCTTGATGTGCCAAACAATGTAAACCGCGACCCCGCGTTTGGCAATGACCTACTGAAAGGACGGAATCTGACATTTACATGCAAATTTCGTGGACACTTCATTCAAGGCTATGCAAAAGTTCAATGTTTGGATAACGGACAGTGGAGTCATCAGTTTCCAACGTGTGGCAGTAAGCTGTTTCTGTCACTACTTCTGTTGTAAAATACCCCAATGTACACTACTCTATCTCAAGCAGAATTATGAAGCCAGGTTGTGCAAGTGTAACAGAGTGGTGTGTGAGGTCAGTTTGGAAGATTATAATTATTCCCCTCAGCTTTCCCAGTGACACAGAAGGACACACAGGTTCACCGGTTGACAAAAGGAGTACAAAGGTTCCAAGTTGCCAATAATTTATTTCTTAGTTGAGTTTGTTTAAATTATCGTTTTGAAGTACACAGAGAGGCGAGCGCTTCATTCAGTCAAAAGTCTGGTGTGCGGTTGGGCTGACCAACACGCCACCGTACTGAGGACACGACACATGATAACATTTAATATGACAGCAGCTCCAGGACGGACAAAGACAAAGACAGCCGCGGTGTGCCTGCGCTGGAAACAGGGCTCGAACAGGGCAGAACCTAATAAATAAGAAGGGTTTGTTACAGCCTGCACACCTGTTGATTAACGTAAAGTTACCACAACATACCGCTTCCTACTTCCGTTAGCGGGGCAAATGCTCAGATCAGCACCGGACCATCGGGACCCACGCACCCGATCTACAGCTGCTGCGGCATGCGCTTGACGCGCTCCCCCGGGAGCCATTGCGATACTGCAAGGCGTAACTTTCATCAGTACCAATACGATATATATCAGAAGGGGAATTAGCCTTTACCTGCTCTCACGAAACACTACTACCAGCTAGCACCAACCCGGAAGTGCAAGAACCAGAGGACAACACAGACGTAAGAGGGGTTTTTATAGCGCCCCCAGCCAATAGGCTGAGAACGACACTAAACACACCCATCCTGCCACACAAGGAATTAAACACAGTTATTCAAAAAGGTTCTGACCAGTCACTGAAGGTGAAAATGCAACTAATGTCCTGCTAAACTTGTGATTTATGTGTCACTGGTTAAATCTCTTGCAGCTCCTGTGGACTGTGGGAGTCCTCCACCTCTTGAAAATGGTGACACCACAGAAACTCTGAAATACGCCTACAGCCATGATGAAAGGGTTAAATTCAGATGTCAGAATTATTATGTCATGGAGGGTGAACCATTCAAAACCTGCGTCAATGGAGAATGGAGAGGAGACATGAAATGCCTGAGTAAGTCTGACTTTCTGTTACATCTGTGAAAGGGCATTTTGTCAAAGGGGGAACAGTGATGAGCACTGTCATGTAACACGGCGGTCCCAGGTTCAATTCTTGGTTGTGCTTGGAGGGCCTGTCTGTGTGAGGTTTGCATGTGCATGTGTGGGCGTTATCACTCTTCTGTCTGGTTTCTCCCATGAGCGCACAAACATACAATGGGGGAAATAAGTATTGAACGCATTAACTGTTTTGTCATTACATTTATTTCCAAAGATGCAATTCATGTGACATTTCTTCCAGACACTGGTATTAACTCAAATAATCCACACATGAAAAGAAATCACAACATTCAAATCCATAAATAGTGATTATGTGGAATTAAGTGCAATAACACAGGAAAAAAGTATTGAACACACCATGGGAAAGCTGTATAGTTTGTCAAGGAAAGGCACCATACCATCTCACACCTGAAAGTAATTAGTCTTTGTACTTCCTATAAGTGCAAACCAACATCAGCTGGGTTAGTGCTAATTGATGGCCCTATAAACAGGTTGTTTTTTCACCAAGTAGTCAAACAAGACACATCTCATGATGGGTAAAAGCAAGGAGCTCTCTCAAGACCTTCGCAGCCTGATTGTTGCTCAGCATCAGAATGGAACTGGTTACAGACTTATCTCAAAGAATCTGAGTATTCCAGTAAGCACCGTTGGGGCCATTATCCGCAAGTGGAAGAAGCATCACCTTATCATCAACAGGCCGCGCACAGGAGCTCCTCGCAAGTTTTCTGACCAGGGAGTCAGAAAGATGGTCAGAAGAGTTCTCAAAGAGCCAAGGACCACCCGGAAAGCACTCCAGCAAGACATGGAGGCAGCAGGTACAAGTGTTCCAGAGAAAACGATAGGCAATGCACTCCACCGCCATGGCCTCTATGGACGCTCAGCCCGCAAGACTCCGTTCCTCAAAAAAAGGCATGTTGAAGCTCGTCTAAAGTTTGCTAAACAGCATCTGGATAAGCCTGTGGAATACTGGGAGAATGTTGTCTGGTCAGATGAGACCAAAATTGAACTTTTTGGCTGTCATACTACACACCATGTTTGGAGGAGAAATGGCACTGCACATCACCCAAATAACACTATACCAACAGTGAAGTTTGGTGGTGGAAACATCATGGCATGGGGTTGTTTCTCATCTCGTGGTACTGGCAGACTTCATATAATTGAAGGAGCAATGAATGGAAACATCTATCGGCAAATTCTTGAGATGAACCTCCTGCCATCCACCAGGATGATGAAGATGAGACGGGGCTGGACCTTTCAACAGGACAACGATCCGAAGCACACGGCAAAGTTGACTCTCGAATGGTTTAAAAAAAAGAAAATCAATGTGTTAGAATGGCCCAGTCAATCACCTGACTTAAATCCGATCGAACATTTGTGGAAAGAACTAAAGATAAGGGTTCACCAGAGGGCACCAAAGAATATTCAGGATTTGAAGACAATCTGTGCGGAGGAATGGGCAAAAATCACACCTGAGCAGTGTGGGCGATTAGTTCATACATACAACAAGCGTCTGGAAGCAGTCATTGCAAACAAAGGCTTCTCCACAAAGTATTAAACGAGTCTCAGATAGTGTGTTCAATACTTTTTTCCTGTGTTATTGCACTTAATTCCACATAATCACTATTTATGGATTTGAATGTTGTGATTTCTTTTCATGTGTGGATTATTTGAGTTAATACCAGTGTCTGGAAGAAATGTCACATGAATTGCATCTTTGGAAATAAATGTAATGACAAAACAGTTAATGCGTTCAATACTTATTTCCCCCATTGTATGTATACATTACTGTATTCTACTAATAATTATGCTTCTTTGTGTGTGATCTCTTGCAGAACCATGCACAGTGAACAAAAATTCATTGAATAATCATAATATTAGGTTTAAATATACCTACATGAATAAGCTGTACGCTGAACACAATGATGAAATGCACTTTGCATGCAAAAGCGGAAGTCCTGTAGCAGGAAACGACATGCGAGTGAGATGTCTCGACGGGGAGATTCGCCTGCCAACCTGCCAGTGAAGATTGGAAAAGCTCTCGGTGGCATGAACACACAGGAATAATGTTTCACTGCACTGTGTGATCTTGCATGTTTGCCTTTCCTTGTGTTTTAAGAAAAAAAATAATCTTTGGGTCCTGTCATTTTTAATGTTGTTGAGATGAGGAATCAGTTTTCTTAAACTTCTTTAAAGATAATGAGATTTGTGAAATATTATAAATATTGGGAATAAAAAGTAAAGTACAGTCCTGTGCCCGTCTTTGTTCTTTAGGTTTTGTGTTGGTGTTGAAAACCTTGTTTTTGCTTTCTTTGTTTCCATGGATCTTTCTTGGTCTTTCCTGTTTCAATACAATCTTTTCACTTCAGTTTCAATACAGTCTTCTCAAGATACTTTTAAAGCGAAAACCTAATAATCCCACATGGGCTAACATAAGTGGAGACTTTCTGCTGCTCTCGTTGGACGTTCGAGGTGTAATAGCATACACAAGTCACAGTTTAGAACATATCCTGGTGTTGGGGTCACAGTTCAGTATGGATTTGGTTCAACAGGAACCAAGGAACAAAAAGTTAAACATGTTTTAGACTAACTTTTTAAAATTTATTTTGAACATACAGCAAACCTGCTAAACTAAAAACCATCTTCCATTATAAAAGTTGAACACTCTTGTAGGGATCGACTGAAGTAGCCAGGTAGCACAACTGGCAACTTTGATAACTTAAGTTATGTATATGCCAGTTTATTTTTTTAAGGATCCCCTTTAAAGCTATAGTGCGTAACTTCGGTCGCCCTCTAGCGGAATTCTGCGTTCTTACAACAATAAATCTGGCGCTTCCACATGACACATGTCCCTGGTGCCCCCCCCCCCCCCCTCTCCCCCCAACCGCTGCCACGGTGATTCGCGTTTCCACAGCGTGAATCACCGTTGGAAACGGTTTTTATTCTGTGTGAATAAGGACAGCTGGTGAAAAAAAGAAGGATTCTTCCGAAGAGGTAATTATTGTTTTCTTTTTTCCTGCTTTCAACGCTCTCCACCGACGAAAAGCCACGCCCATACAAATCCTCGTTTGCCTTCTCCGTCGGTCACTTTCCTTCTTCGCCAGCAATCCTTCTGCTGACCGTCCAGGCTTGTTTTTTTGGTGGTAGGATCCACTCCAGGACTCTTTCTCGGCCGTTTCTTTGGATTATCCGCCATGCCGCTTTCTCATTCTGTCTGAGCTCTGCCTGTTGCTATGAGACCCTCCCGTCCTCCCCCTCCCTTCTTGTTGTGACGTAAAATGCGTAATTTCCTGCGCGCCAGCGCGGGAATGTTACCGGTCGACAAGCAAAGCAAGAATTATATATATTGAAAAATCCCACGATATGTCAGAGGAGCCGATTGGCTTAATCTGCATTTTGTCATCTCCACTAGTAGTGGTTTGGCTAAAACGGACATTCATAGACATTTAAAGTTATGCACTATAGCTTTAATCCCTAAAAGGTAGAGACTAGTTTTCCTGGGGTCCATTGTCAATCAAAATACAAGTTCTACATTCATGCATACAATGAAAATCGCAGATAGCTCACAACTCACAACATTCAGCTCAGAAGACATTAAGCAGAACCATGCAACTTTTGACTCTCGCGCGCCCCCTACTGGTCCCCTATGAAAGCTCACTGTCGGAAGCATTCTCCGCATCACCCTCACTCCCCACCCCCACCCCCACGTGCAGAGAGCGTCCCACTCCCGTTTCCTTTTTTTCTGCTCGTCAGACAAAGGTTTTTCTGTCTTTTTGGTTCTGCCATCCGTGCGCACCTAAGGGTGGCGTTGGTAACGCTAACGAGGGTTTCATGTTTGTTTTACGTGCTTTATACTTGTACTCCTGTCTGAGTGCCATAAACAGGTTTGTTCTCGCGAGATGCAGTCGGGTCTGCTCCTCTGAAAGTTGCAAGTGCTGTTTTTAGGACACAGACACCGGGGGGAGTGGAGGGACCGGTGAATTGTGACAAGTCTTTGTTTACCCCCACAGGAATTCTGAAACACATTTATTGAGGTAAAAAAGTTGCGTAGTTCTGCTTGCTGCAGCATGCTATCGGCCTGATCAAATCTATACGCAGAAACATGAAAAGTCGTGCCGTCCACATATAGTGTCATGATGGCCTCATGCAAAACATTCAGCATATCATTAAGAAATTTAGCAGAATGAATGAATGAGTGATGCTTTCTTGCTTTTTTTTGGCTGTTGTGTTGCTCCCGTGATGTGTTTTAGCCAATCATGCCAGGAGGATACAACATAAAGCTGGGCAGTAGTTAGTCACCTTTCTCTCTGCTGTGACGTCAGGGGCACACCCCCATTCAGAGGAAATGGGTTAAACCGTTTGTGTTAAATCGGTGTAAATATTAGGCATTAGTGTTGGCAAGTAATCTATTAATAAGAAATCCACTACTGTAATTAAATTACCTTTTCAGTAACAGAGTACTTGGACTGCTATCGAAAAAAAGTGGCAATTACACCATAAGTATTTTATTAATCAGCAACTTCGTCCAAATATTTTGCGAGCTGAAAAGATCTTATGCACAAAATATCTGCTAATTTAAAGAAACAACTGATAACAATGTCACAGTTAAGCAATGTGCCTGCGTTTGCAACGTCATTAAACTGAGATGAGTAGCAAAACAAATCCAGCATGATGACAGAGGGGGATGATGTAGTGAAAGCATTTTATGGCAGGAAATACAAACATTATGGACACGGTCATGGGGTACACTGGCACCTGGCCCCCCACCCTGCCAGACCAAAGGAACCCCCACACCAAGGTGGGGAGCCCCCTCAGCCAGCCAGGACAGGAGGACCGACGCACAGCACCCCCAACAACTAACCGGACAAAACCAAAGCTGTGAAAGTGTTTGATTAACTGTTTATTTACAATATAACCAGCTTCTGTGCCCAATGTCATTCCATTAAACCGAGCAGCAGGAGGAGGCGGCCCTGGGACCAAGGAGGTGGAGGACGCAGGGAGACAGCTCCTCGTGGGACAGATGCGGGGGGATGCTGGGAGAGACAGGTCTGCTTACAAAGCCAGATGCCGGAGAGGCAGCTGCAAACTCTGAATGCCTGGCTCAAGGGCATGGAAACCCAGCTCCGTGACATAGAGCACCATCCCTCCTCTACTGGTCCAGCCTCATTAGACTGTTGCACGCAGCCAAACTGGACTCTTTTGGGCCGAAACTGTCACTGTACAAGGCTGAGTCTGTTGACACCTCCCCCTGGTGTGTGGCCACACCCTCCTGGTGCAAGCGAAGCTGATCAGTCAACAAAAATAAGAATATTGGCTTTGCATGTGTTGCACCTGTCAAAATAACCACTGCACAACCTGTGCGGTCCTTTGTCTTTCTGTATTGCATCATTTAAATAGAGCCCAGAATGTTTGAAACATTTAGTAGTTATTTATAACTTTATATCGATTGAGAAGCTTGGTGCATTAAACCTAATTGTCTGAACGGAGAGCACTTACTTACTTAGACTTAGTTCCTCCAACTCCGTTCGGAGTATTGGGCAGCTAATCTCCTCCAGCCATCTTCTGACGTCATGACTTCCATTCACTGGATCTGCAGATTGTTAATTTGAGCTGGTTCCGTAGCAAGTTGACTTTTTACGAGATAGGGTTGCTAGCCCTAAGCTCAGACAACTTCTTTTAGCACTACCCAGGGGGGACCTAGCACTTCCTTAAGAGGTTGGGTACCGCGGGAGGTAACTGCGCTTGGCGGAGAGCAACTCGATCAAAATTTCTGGACTTCATTTTAAAACAAGGGGAAAAAAAGTTCTAATGAGGGAAATGTATGGTAAGGAGCCTGGAAGAAAGGAGGAAGTTACCCCGAGGAAGTACATTTTCTGTATTGTTGAGTAGCGATGAGAATCGAGAACCAATTCTTTAGTAGAATTGGTTCCCAGTGACTCGATATCCAATTTTTTGTATCACCCCTTTCCCACTGCAACTAGCGGGTCAACCCGTGTTTTCGACCCGCTAACAATCGGCTTAAGACTCCTTTCCCACTGCCTGCAGACGCGGGTCTAGCCGTCTGCGGGCGAGCCGCATCGCTGCGTTTTTCCGCGCTGATGGTGTCCCACGTTGATGACATCATCAGCGCGACTGAGCAAAAAGGAAATTAAACAATGCAGCGGAACACAGTCCCTTTTACCTGTAGACGAATCTCCTCTTCCCCGCGGATCAAGAGAAGCTCTCTGGTCTCACTATCTTGCCAATGCTGGGTCATCTTGATGAAGGATATCTCACGCTTTGTCCAGAAACAACAACTAGCGCGCTAATGTAGCCACGCTGCGTCGACGTCATCTTGTAAGTTCTCGGATGTATCCCTCCCACTAAAAGCCGATAGCAGCGACCCGATTAAAATCCGGGTCGATTGCAGGATTGAAAGACCCGGGTCTAAATGCCGGTTAAACCCTTTCACACTGCCATGAGGAGCCGGTTATTAGCGGGTTTAAACGGGTTTTTGGCCAGTGTGAAAGGGGCTTATGTCTCACTGACGATTCCGCTTATCGGTTCCACATGATGCTGTAACATGCGCGGAGCATAACGCTGGTCTCACGCAGGGCTCACACCAGCCACAGTACGGCTGTGGGTGGCTCCAGTGCCGCTAAGGGGCCTGTCCGGTAGTCCAGAAAGTCATTATACGCGTTAAAATAACAAACGCTTTTGTACTTAGTCATTGTAGGAAAGTCAAAAGACACCATAATTTCACAAAAAAACAGATCTATCACTAGAGCAGGTTTGTGTTGCCAGATTGGACGGGTTTTTGCTAAATCAGGGTTCTTTTGAACACATCGGGTGGTTAATTGAAATGGTTCTTTGATTGTGACGTGACTTTTATTATGCAAATACGGTTTTTATGGTTTTAACGTGCATTTTCTAAAGAGATGGAGATTCAGGCTGCTTTCTATTGTTGAACAGGTTTAACATTATGTTTGGGCTGAAAGACCGACAGATCTGGCAACCTACTTGAGCAGGCGCAGATGCACCATGCTGCGATAATTCCATACCGGAGCCGGATCGGACACACATCCACTGGCATCCCGCCTGAGCCATGCGTAATTTGCCTTTGAGCTTTCCAACATGGCTTCAAGGAAGAAGCTCTCCAAAGTTTTTCTGCAGAAAAACTGCAAATCTGCCAGTGTTCAATTTTTGCAGAAGCATTCTTTGTTTGTGTCCAAAGCAAGTTAGGATCAAGTTGAATGCAAAACACTGTAAATAGATTTAGATGTTGTATTATATTTTCCTGCTTTTTTAGTGATTTTCCTGAGCTGCTTTGTATCTTGTAAGATACAGAAACTCTGCATAGGGCCATTGGGCCTCTTGAGTCTTGAGGAGTGTTTAAAGGGCCTGTATCATGCTTTTTTAGCTCGTCCAAACCCCATTATTGACATTAACATGGTAATAGTTTATTTTTGGTGCTAAGTAAAAGTTATTTTGTGTGAAATTAAAGATTTTCTGGGGCTAATTCTGATACCCGGAAGAGAAAACGCTCTGTTTCACTGAAAATCCCGCCTCTCCCCGTGTGGACTTTGACTGACAGCGTACTTCAACCAATCGGAGCTTCAAAACAAATACGTCATGCATTAGCTTCTCCACCCCCTCTCCACCCCTCTTGAGCTTTAGCTTCTCTACAAGCAAAGAACCGCGAAAACATCTTTTCCTGTTAGAAACTCACCAAGCGCAGACCCTTGAGACTCTTGCTCTTGTTTGATTGTTGCTTTCAGACGATGGTTAAAGTTTATCTCCGTAATCAGAGATACAAAAAGCGGCAACGCTGATTGGGGGGGGGGGGCTCAGTGGGAAATGCTAATCAGCTGCGTGCTGGTCAGAGGAGAGTGGGCATGTTGTCTGCGCGGGGTTGGGGTGGGAGAAGAGTGGTGGGGAGGAGTTCAACTTTTGTGACGTACTTAGGTTTGAAGACTTTCAAATGAGCTGTTTTCTACCTGAAGGGAGGGGCTGCTGTAGAGAGCAGCAGACTGAAAGAGATTACTCAGACATGCGTGGACGAAGGCAAATAACATTTTGGGGGTGGTTTCAAAGGGAAATCAACTTTGTGGCATGCTTAAAACCTTAAAAAAGTGGATTTTGCATGATATAGCTCCTTTAAACTGGGATACACTCAGGTCGGCACCAATCAAAGTCGGCCCTGGCCAACTCGGCACCGCCCCCGGGATACAGTCAAGTTGGCATCAAAGCCAAGTCGGCCTCGCGGGGGGGGCTCTCAAGTGGCCGAGTTGGTCGGTGCTGACTTGACTGTAAGCTGCTTACCAACTCGGCCAAAAGCCTCTTTTTTTTAATCACGATGCCAGCTGCGGCGCGACGATTTGCACAGTTATTTGACGATCTGTTTGAACCGAGTAGCTTAGCTACGAGCGCGTAGCGCGAGCGGTTGTCTGGTCATGTGACCAGATCATGTGACCAGGCGGCATTTGACTAAACCAGTCGCCTGCATTATAATTACAAACCTGTGCAAATCATTGCGTCGCAGCTGGCATTGCCTTCAGGATTTGCACAGTTATAATTATAATGAAAGGCGACTGGATTAATAAAAAGCCGCCTGGTCACATGATCTGGTCACATGACCAGACAGCCGCTCGCACTGCGCGCTCGTAGCTAAGCTACTCGGTTCAAACAAGACGTCAAACATGAAGCTCCAGGTACATTCTCCACCTCTAACCTGTCAGTCACCATAATCACACAGTTTGTCCTCCAGTCCCCCGCCTGCTACGTGAGGAGAAGTGGCGCAGCCGGCACGAAAAAAACTGTGCAAATCGTCGCACTGCAGTCGGCATCGTGATTAAAAAAAAAGGCCGACTTGGCTTGATGCCGACTTGACTGTATCCCAGGGGCGGTGCCAAGTTGGCCAGGGCCGACTTGGATTGGTGCCGACCTGACTGTAATCCCTTTAAACTAATTTCTCTTTTTGATGAGACTGCACAACAAGTTGAATGGATTTTTTTTCTTCTGTTCAGGATAAAGGTATTAAAGAATTAATGCCAACACCCATTTATATTATTTCATTGGTCACTCAGTGAGAATTGATAAGAGAATCGATAAGGAATCGTATCAAAAACCAGTATCGATAACAGAATTGGAATCGCTAAATTCTTATCAATTCGCATCCCTATTGATGATACTAAATGTTATTTTCTGGATAAGGGCTGTAAAAGATAATGAGAGAGTGTTGTTGTCTACATGAAGTTTGGATTGAATTCAGGGTGCAGAGGGCGTGTTGTTCTTTCCCCAGGGGAAGTCCATGTTTGCATCTCCTCTTTTTCAACTTCAGGATTCAAACCTGACAGTAAAAGAAGTTAACTGAAATTTGACTTAGAAAATATGAAACTGACAGCTTTCCTTCTGTCCCTCCAACTGTGGGCAACTGTGGATGTTTCTCTGTCGCTGGATGGTGAGATGAACTATTTTATTTCTTTATCTGTGACAGTCGGACTGCCTGGATTGATTGAGGAAAAACAAACAATGAGTTTTTGGTTCAAGTGCAGTCAAACAGAGAGTACACAGGGAGAGTATGAACAACAGATTTCAAGCCTAATTTCATATTTTCAGAACATATACACATGAAATCTTCTTTAAGTACATGCATGTGTGTTAGATAGATAGATAGATAGATAGATAGATAGATAGATAGATAGATAGATAGATAGATAGATAGATAGATAGATAGATAAACTGCTTCAGTTTGTTTATCTCTTTGTGTTAGTAATTAAACACCACTTCTTTCTAAATGGGTTTTCTCTCTCAGTGTGTTCAAAGGTCCCAGACATTCCTCACAGCCATGTATCAGAGGGAACCAAAAAGTCTGAGTATCAAGAAGGAGACGTGATCCACTTCTCGTGTGACGCAGGCTACATAGCAGACCTAACCTCTAAATATGTATGCACCAGTGAAGGCTGGCTGGTGATTCGTCGGGGAACGTGCTACTGTGAGTTCAGTAACTTCATGCTACTTGCTACAAGACTTTGTTTTAGCAGCTGTTGTGCAGCAGAGCCTGTGCTTGGAAACATTTTCTCCTTTTTGTTTTGTGAAATTTCGAAAAATGTTTGTTTCTTTTTAGATCGTTACTCAGGCTACAACTTCTGAAAGACTCCAGAAGCTCCCGATGTCATTGTGTGTTTTCAATCACCTGAGATCAAATTTGTCTGCTCCTCAGCGTGCGCTACACTGCCAGAAGTTCCTCACGCTCACGTGGCAGAGGAGACCAGAAGAGATGAGTATCGTGAAGGAGACATGGTTCACTTCACCTGTGATCTGGGCCACTGGCCAGAGCTCATCATAAAATATGTGTGCACAAGCGAGGGCTGGCTGGCAGTCCGCCGAGGATCCTGCAGTGGTCAGTTTGCCTCTTTTCTCAGATTAATACACTGCTGTGTTCATTCTGTTTTCAATTTCCGTGTCTTGAAGCTGGGCTAAGTGTCACTTTTTTGTCACCATAATGTGGCAGAAGATGACAAGATTGAACCACTCTTCCTCATACAGAAACGAGCGATTCGTGTGGTGAATGGAAGTGGTTAGAGAGACCACACTAACCCAATATTTATAAAATTGAAATCCTTAAAAATGAAAGAATTGGTAGAACTCAACCTTCTTAAAACAATGTATAAAGCTCACCGGAAAAAATTACCATTTAATTTACAGAATAGATTTGCAAAGCGAGACAGTCAATATAGATTAAGAGGCACTGAAGTTTTCAAACGACCGGAATCAAGAACCAAATTGAAAGAAAGATGCATCACAACAAAAGGAATCAGTTTATGGAATAAACTTGACAGTGAAATTAAGAGGTCTCAGTCCATTCACATCTTCAAGAAATGTTTAAAAGCACAGTTATTGGGAGGGTACGACTCTGTTTTAAAGAATGGTCAAACTTAGAATGATTGTTTCTTTTGAAAATATTTCATTAAGGTTTTTTTTTTTTCTTTTGTATTTACACTTGGGAAATGGTTGTATTTGATCTGCAATTATTTGTGAAATTTTCGTATTTATATTTTGATTAAGTGAAATGTTTGTATTGAATTTTGTTTTTTTTTTTGTGATATGTTAACAAATCTTGACAAATTGTCATTTATTTTATGTTGATAGGGGCAGACATCATAAGTCTCACTTCTTTCTGTTCCTTTTCATTTCTTTCTTTTAAAAAAAGAATGAAACAAATAAAATCAATCAATCAATCAAAAAATGCAAACAGTTCAGAGATTTGTTGACCAGTACGTCATTTTATTTTAAGTCCCATTTTCTGAGTGACAGGAGCCCAGTCCATAGACCTGAGCACAAGACCAATGGGGTGGATTTACCAGGTCTTTATAAGGGCTGGGGCAACTCAAATAGCTGGTGGCATGGTCAAAAGTCTGTCAGTAAGAACAAACATAAAGTTACTGTACCTCATCTGACTGCAGGTGTACGTCAGTATCAGTGTGAACCAGTAATGATCATTATATACCGCACTTTGGGTTACTAAATGTTTTGTCTCTGTCAGGCACATCAATTCTAATTATTCAGCTTGCAACTGAGAAAATAAGGATACCATATAACAAAAACTTGGTAAAATTAAAAAACAAAAAACCATGCAGCAGCACTAATAGAATGAGCTCCTCAGTTTTATCAGTGAGATAAGTGTTGAGGATAGGAGGTGAAGACGTTTCTCTGTGTAATAACACATATCAGCTGTTCTACAGAAAACTGGACTCTTTTGAACATACTGTGCTTCAAGTGAACTCTTCCTGTTGGGCAATATTGGCAACAATCTACAAACAAAAATACAATATGAATGATTTCATAAGTTGAGCAAACTGCTCTGTATTGATTATGACTCTGTTGTGATTGTTGTGTTGTAAATTAGGCTTTTCGCGTAATTACATTGTTTCATCTCAGCTAAATGCATAAAAAATGAAAAAGTTGATCAGAAAATGTAAAATTGATGAATGCCTTTTCATATACGTGCACTCACTGCAGAGGTGTTTGTGTGTTGACACCTGGCCAGGTCTACCACTGGTTCTTTTTACTAAGACAGTGATAATCATTTCATTTCACTCAGAACTTTGGGGGGAAGCCATTTTTGGCTCATTAAAAAAAGCTGTTTTCACTCACCATAAGGCCAAAAGTTCTGCCAGTGAAATCGGCATTATTACATTCTGAGCGTAATGAGGTGGGTGACAGGAGTCGTGGCCCTGTCGTCACGTGATGCACTTTCTATCAACACAGTTCCTTCTTACTGTACACAAACTTTACGTCCCGCCAGCTCAGATGGATTCCAACAGAGAAAAAAACCAAGCCGAAAGCAGTGAACAATAGTAACAAAACCATGGCTCATAATATTGTCAGTAAGGGTAATGGCGTTGTAAGCTGGGAAAAGTTATTAGTTAGATTACTCATGACTTAAAATAGTAATGACATTGGTAATGCCATTTATTTGATCACCTTTACTCTCATCACTGCTAGCAGGCCAGCTCCACCTTCAATTTGTTGTTGGTCTCACAGTCTCAAAGTTGGAGGTCTCCTCCTTTATCTCACCCTGTCTGAGTACCCCAGGTCACTCCTGATGGTGTGCGAGCATCTGCCGAGGCAGCTGTCAGCATCGTTGTATGGGTGCATAAATAAAGTGAAATAACATGCAATAATGTGTGTGTGTGTGTGTGTGTGTGTGTGTGTGTGTGTGTGTGTGTGTGTGTGTGTGTGTGTGTGTGTTATTTTAACAGCAATCACATGCAGTCCACCAGTCATTGAAAACGGTCGTGTACTTGGAGATGCCACAGAGTATGGAGAAAATGAAATACTGAATTATAGGTGTGATGAACAGTTTAAAGTAGCAAATGGAATTCCTTCAAAATGCACCAAAGTGGGGCAAATAGCAGATTGGATTCCAACACCGATGTGTGAACGTAAGAATATTTTCTGATTCATCGGTTGCTTCACACTGAATTACAATATTCTGGATGACTTTAATCTCTATTTAAATTATATTAATCATGTCACTAATGGAGTGAATTTTTTTCTCGAACAAATACAGAAATAAGATGTCATCTGCCACTGCCACCGCTCAGAGGGACTACATATGAACCTGCTTTTAAAAGTGTATTCTTCCCGGGAGAAACTGTGACGGTCACCTGTGGGAGTACATATTGGATTGAGAGGACTGACAAAACCTTCACAGAGGCCACTTGCAAAGGAGATGGGGAGTGGAATATCAGACCAGTATGTCAAGGTAAAAAAATAAATCAATAAAGATCTTCAGAGTCAGATGCATTTTGAGGTTATTGTGTCTTTCTCTGACTCATACTGACTGTTATTTCTGATTAAGTAGTAAAACGTGTTTTTTTTTTCTGAATATAGAGGTTATATGTTCCAATCAGCGAGACCAGTTTGTGTCTTACTGGGGCGTCTATTACTGGCACCAGAAAAAACTTGGGGACACTGCATCTTATGCCTGTAAGAGGGGCTATAAGAGTACAAATGGTGCCACTCAGGCCACATGCACCAGGAATGGATGGACACCAAAACCCCTTTGTCACGGTATTGTGAAGTTAAATTCTTACTTCCTGTCTTACTGATTATATAGCTGAATTTTATCCATCCATCGATCCATCTGTTTTCAACCACTTTGCTGAGACCAGATGGCAGGGGCTGCAGTCTGAGTAGAGATGTCCAGACTTCCTTATCCCCAGACTCCTCCCGTTCTTCTGGGAGGATCCCGAGGTGTTCCTAGGTCAGCTGAGAGACAGTCTCTCCAGCATGTCCTGGGTCTTCCCCGGGGCGTCCTACCGGTGGGACATGCCAGTGAACACCCCCTTATTGAGGTTTCCATGAGGCATCCTAAACACATGCCTGAGCAACCTCAGCTGGCTACACCTCACTGGACACATCCAATATCATGACATTTTGTATTTAGTATTTCTAGGAAAATTTTACTGAATATCTTTTACAAGTGCACAAGATCTGAAACTCTTAAGTACCATGTCTCTTTACAAATGCAGTGTTATAAACATAAGAGCAATAAATTAACATTTCTACCAGCTGATTTTTGACTAGACAAGGTTGTGATAAACCTTTGTATAATTCTAACACAAAAGAATTGAAAGCTGAAGAATCACAGAAAAGGTGAAGAATAAAAACTTAAGAATAAAAACTGAAAAAGGAAGAAAGAAAAATAAAAGTTTTTTCCTGCTCGGTCCACCTGGGTTCATGGTAATACTATAGAACGCAAATAAACTTAGACCTCATGAACCCTTTCAACTTCACGGGGAGACTCCAAGCTGTACCCAGATCAACAGAGAGATAAAACCTCTTTGGAAGAGCATGAGCCATGTGAGAGCCTCCTCCCAGTTAGTGCATGGCAAAACTTTAATGGGAGGCCCTGTAATCAAAATTCAAAAGCATGTGTGGGATGCACACTTTTACAAAGGAGATCCGTGCATGTGTGTCAAAAAAAAAACCAAAGAAATATGTCAACAAATTACTTTTGCAAAGGCTTACACAGCGCTCACACACATGAATATCTCTGCCCACACAAGCAATATTGTG
The DNA here is from genome assembly GCF_902148845.1 of Salarias fasciatus. Taxonomy (NCBI): domain Eukaryota; kingdom Metazoa; phylum Chordata; class Actinopteri; order Blenniiformes; family Blenniidae; genus Salarias; species Salarias fasciatus. The sequence continues at coordinate 28,569,621 of NC_043766.1, read as the reverse complement.
ATCCTGCAGGAAAAAATCATGCTTTGAGGGCAAATCCACTGGCATTGCTGTCCTGCTCGTGGTAGTTTCACTTGCCCTGTCACGAGCAAAAAATCTTCATTGTATCTTAAATGTAATTGACCATGGTCCGCATGTCTTGTGATTGAAAACAGGTTGAAAACACTTCCAAACTTTAGTTAACCTTAATTCGTCAGGCACCTTTCATAATAATTAAAAGCAACACAAAGTGCTTTACAGCATTCACAAAATAACTAATAATTAATAATTCTACATTTATTGCATGTGTGGAATGCAGTTTGTATGTCAAAGCTTTGTGTATTTTACTTATTCATTCATTAGTGGTTGTTTTTTTAACTTTGGTTTTGTGACTTTGTATTGCGTTGCATGATTGGAAAAAAAAAACCCTGCTTCCTGCAGTCACACTGCTGACGTGTTTACTTGCTGAAATAAATTGCTGCTGTGTTTACTAGTCAACAGAGTAATCTGATTACTTAGTGGAATAAGCTCAGAGATGAAATGTGAAAAATCCTAATAACAGACAACAGTCAATCACAAGAAACGAGGACAGTAGCCAGTTACATTTACAGGTACAAAGCTGACTGGCTCTGCCCACTTACTGTCAAACAGATTATCTGCTGGTGAGCAGAAATTCTTCTCGTGAGAAAGCAGATGAAACTTCCTCGAGCACGACGCCAATGCCAGTAGCTGTGTGCTCAAAGTATGACTTTTTTTTTCCTCGCAGGGCCACAGTATTGGTCGCGTGAGCAGAGAGAGCAATGGATTTGTGGAATTATAAATGTGCTTTTATCCACTAATGTGATTGACTTCAGTTCCGATCATTTGTTTTCAGGGACACGCTGCGAACGGCAGGACATTGAAAATGCAGACATTGCCTCCAATGGCAGGTGGCTCTACAATGATGGTGAAGAAGTCCGTTACAGATGCAGAAACAGCAGCAAACAATTCACTGTGACCTGTGATGAAGGTGTCTGGACAGGAATTGAAAATTGCTCAAGTAAGGTCATGCAAGTATTGTACATGTACAGCTTATGGACTCATTATGATAGGAGTTTGGTGTGACTTTGAACAGCGACGTTTCAGTGGTCTTCATGTCTAAAACTTAAATTTGTGTAAGATTTATATACTGAAGAGACCCATTTCAGTTAGACTGGGGATTTGAAGCAGTTTGATCATTATGGTCTTTTCAACGAGGAAGAGATTTGTGCCCTGGAATGAAAACATAACTGCATTTGTTTTTTATTAGTTTGTTTGTTTGATGGATTGATTCAAAGAAGCCTTGTTACTGATGTTACAAGATTAGGCAAAACTGACTTTGGAACTAAATCTCTCTAAGCTCGCTCACTAGTAATGCTGACATGTTAGATGGCAACAAATACTGGTTAAAAAAAAAAAAAACATCTATAACAGGTTATTAAGCTGGAGTGATGTATTTTTCCAGTGGAACAACAATAAATTACTAAATAGGTGTTTCTGAAACTGGTATTTCATTAATATCAGCAATGAAACATTATGCTGTTCTGTTTATATTATATGTGAAGAGCCATGTAGGAGCAATGGAATACCAAATGATATTACCCATTCTGTTCAATAGCTTGAAACGTCTTTTGTGTGATGCTACCAACCTGGCTGAAAATAACAGGTATTAGTGTTAACAGTGGCACATTGCAATGCTGATTTGATTTGTTAATATTTTAAAGGCCCACATTTCCACAAGGTTTTTCAGGTAAAATTTCAACTGACAGTTGTTCCCTCCTTTTCCACAGAATAATTATAGATTTGTTGTCTCTCCAACATCCCTGTACCACTGTAGACATTAACTTCACAAGAAGCCCAACACCAAAGTCATTTTCACACCAACCTACAAACCTGTGTGGCTGACGTAGAAATGCAGCACATATCTTGTCATTTGAACCCGCGATAGCCAATTGTGTAACTGTTTTTAAATGTCGGTCCCTCGCAGGCATTTCAACTATAAGCTTAACGCATCAGCTAACGCAGATAGCCCATATGACAACGTGGTTACTGGGTCCACATGCAGAAGATAAAGAGTGCAGGCTGCTTCAAGATGAAAGTGATCATGCAAATATGACCTCTGACCTCTGAGAAGATCAGAAGCAGGCCAGAGAGGGCTTCAGGGCCCAGACAACCGACAGAAATCCCAGAGCCCAGATCCAAGTCACTCCCCAGGCAGACGTCCATGCACTGGTCCAGAAGGGAGCAGAGGAAGGCCCCGGCCAGGACCCCTGGCGGCTACGGGGCCCGGGCCCCAAGGGGACCAAGACCGATAATTACAATAATTTGACTGACCTGTTAGAATATTGGTTTCTGAAAGAAATACCGTTGCCTTGTCCAAACACCTGACCACACCAAAAAACAAAATACTAACAATACAAAAAGTAAAACATGACTCACGTCTCTACTTTGTCCAGTCCTGCCGACAACGCCAAAATGTGGCAGGAGCGTATGGTTTTGGGAAACCAAGTTAGATGTTCGGAGAGAATGATTTTTCAACGCCACCTGGAGAGTAGGCTCCAGGACCAATTCAACCAGTACAGAGTAAGGCCGCGCTAGGTGTGGACATGAAGCAGGACGTGAGACATAATATACAAAAATACAAAATTAATTTTATTCTTAAAGTCACAGATGTTAAAGTAATGTAGGCCTATAGAACACTTCTTAATTATTTCAGCTTATTAAGCACAATAAAAAGGAATCACAGGAACACTTATAACGGCGAAGGATTGATACTGCAGTTAAGTTGGTTGTTTTACAAAATAAATAATGCACAAAAACAGCAACACATGCAAAAGTAAATGGGAAGCAACAAATTAAGCACAAGCCATGCAAAGCAAAATATGAACGACAAGCAAAAAAAATAACATGCAAAGCAACGAAACAAAAAGCAAGCAATAAGCAGACTTTGAACAAAATACAGAACTGCAATGAAATCAAAACTCACCCACTGAAGGAATAGTGCCTGCGACAAAATAAAATAAATATTAGCTGCCTATTCGCACAGTCTGTCCAGATGGAAATAGGCTACTGTAACCTATGACAGAGGACGGCGCAAATTAATCCCAACACCCCTAAACCCCCGGCAGGAGCGTGCAGGAGCTCCGTAGGGGAAGCTAGTCGCGGTGAGCCTGTTATCGGTGCTGGCGAGGTGTGGGCTGCAAGATGTGCAGCCTCAACTTAAACCCTGAAGGTGATGTGGAACATCGCAGGACAAGGCAACGGGTCCTTTCTAGGAGCGGCGGCCCTCGTTGTGGACCGCACACTGGAGATTGGTGCCTACAATGGAGACACGAACAATACAAGGTTGTGGGGAAACTAATCTAAACACAGTTGAATCTTACCTGCTGGAGCAAGCACACGCACACAGGCAGCAGGAGGAGGGGGAGAGCCAATGAGGATATTAGTGGCTTGTCCCTGCTGCAGCTCGGATCTGCAAGCGTAATTTGGAATCAGCATTGGCCCGAGCCAAAAATGACAAAGCAGAACAACGAGCAGCTTACCCCGAGCGAGGAGTCCCAAACTCGGGGCGCAAACCGAAATCGATCGCCCGAGGCACACAAGCGTGCTCCAAACCAGGAAATCTCGGCTGGCTACCAAACGCCGCAACCACCGCACCAAAACCAAACGTGTGTGCGCGCGCAGACCACCCACTAAGCTTATAGGCTCGGTTTGGTGCCACCTTCCAATCACAGCCCAGGTAAGATGCACACCAGCATGCCACATTCGTTAATGGAGTGTATGCATTTGTAGCCGAGTGGTAAGGTGCGAAATGACATGCAATGATATAAACATTAACTTATAACCTGTAAACAATAACAACGCCAGCTGGTATAACCAGCAACTAAACTAAAATAGCCCCGCAGTTAAATAAGGCAGCACAAGTAGGTGGACTGAAGAGGACAGAGGCAATTTAGAAAAATATAACCTTTATTTTACAGTGTATAGCTCAAATAAGACATTTCAGTTTGGTTTAAAATATTTTCCGCCCGAACACCATGCACCATGCACCAAAGTGGGGCAGACAGCAGATTGGATTCCAACACCGATGTGTGAACATAAGAATGTTTTCTGATTCATTGGTTGCATCACACTGAATTACAATATTCTGAATGACTTTAATCTCTATTTAAATTATATTAATCATGTCACTAACAGAGTGGATTTTTTTCTCCAACAAATACAGAAATAAGATGTCATCTGCCACTGCCACCGCTCAGAGGGACTACATATGAACCTGCTTTTAAAAGTGTATTCCTCCCGGGAGAAATTGTGACGGTCACCTGTGGGAGTACATATTGGATTGAGAGGACTGACAAAACCTTCACAGAGGCCACTTGCAAAGGAGATGGGGAGTGGAATATCAGACCAGGATGTCAAGGTAAAAAAATAAATCAATAAAGATCTTCAGAGTCAGATGCATTTTGAGGTTATTGTGTCTTTCTCTGACTCATACTGACTGTTATTTCTGATTAAGTAGTAAAACGTGTTTTTTTTCTGAATATAGAGGTTATATGTTCCAATCAGCGAGACCAGTTTGTGTCTTACTGGGGCGTCTATTACTGGCAACAGAAAAAACTTGGGGACACTGCATCTTATGCCTGTAGGAGGGGCTACAAGAGTACAAATGGTGCCACTCAGGCCACATGCACCAGGAATGGATGGACACCAAAACCCCTTTGTCACGGTATTGTGAAGTTAAATTCTTACTTCCTGTCTTACTGATTATATAGCTGAATTTTATCCATCCATCGATCCATCTGTTTTCAACCAATTTGCTGAGACCAGATGGCAGGGGCTGCAGTCTGAATAGAGATGTCCAGACTTCCTTATCCCCAGACTCCTCCCGTTCTTCTGGGAGGATCCCGAGGTGTTCCTAGGTCAGCTGAGAGACAGTCTCTCCAGCATGTCCTGGGTCTTCCCCGGGGCGTCCTACCGGTGGGACATGCCAGTGAACACCCCCTTATTGAGGTTTCCATGAGGCATCCTAAACACATGCCTGAGCAACCTCAGCTGGCTACACCTCACTGGACACATCCAATATCATGACATTTTGTATTTAGTATTTCTAGGAAAATTTTACTGAATATCTTTTACAAGTGCACAAGATCTGAAACTCTTAAGTACCATGTCTCTTGACAAATGCAGTGTTATAAACATAAGAGCAATAAATTAACATTTCTACCAGCTGATTTTTGACTAGACAAGGTTGTGATAAACCTTTGTATAATTCTAACACAAAAGAATTGAAAGCTGAAGAATCACAGAAAAGGTGAAGAATAAAAACTTAAGAATAAAAACTGAAAAAAGAAGAAAGAAAAATAAAAGTTTTTTCCTGCTCGGTCCACCTGGGTTCATGGTAATACTACAGAAAGCAAATAAACTTAGACCTCATGAACCCTTTCAACTTCACGGGGAGACTCCAAGCTGTACCCAGATCAACAGAGAGATAAAACCTCTTTGGAAGAGCATGAGCCATGTGAGAGCCTCCTCCCAGTTAGTGCATGGCAAAACTTTAATGGGAGGCCCTGTAATCAAAATTCAAAAGCATGTGTGGGATGCACACTTTTACAAAGGAGATCCGTGCATGTGTGTCAAAAAAAAAACCAAAGAAATATGTCAACAAATTACTTTTGCAAAGGCTTGCACAGCGCTCACACACATGAATATCTCTGCCCACACAAGCAATATTGTGATCCTGCAGGAAAAAATCATGCTTTGAGGGCAAATCCACTGGCATTGCTGTCCTGCTCGTGGTAGTTTCACTTGCCCTGTCACGAGCAAAAAATCTTCATTGTATCTTAAATGTAATTGACCACGGTCCGCATGTCTTGTGATTGAAAACAGGTTGAAAACACTTCCAAACTTTAGTTAACCTTAATTTGTCGGGCACCTTTCATAATAATTAAAAGCAACACAAAGTGCTTTACAGCATTCACAAAATAACTAATAATTAATAATTCTGCATTTATTGCATGTGTGGAATGCAGTTTGTATGTCAAAGCTTTGTGTATTTTACTTATTCATTCATTAGTTGGTTTTTTTAACTTTGGTTTTGTGACTTTGTATTGCATTGCATGATTGGAAAAAAAAACCCTGCTTCCTGCAGTCACACTGCTGTGTTTACTTGCTGAAATAAATTGCTGCTGTGTTTACTAGTCAACAGAGTAATCTGATTACTTAGTGGAATAAGCTCAGAGATGAAATGTGAAAAATCCTAATAACAGACAACAGTCAATCACAAGAAACGAGGACAGTAGCCAGTTACATTTACAGGTACAAAGCTGACTGGCTCTGCCCACTTACTGTCAAACAGATTATCTGCTGGTGAGCAGAAATTCTTCTCGTGAGAAAGCAGGTGAAACTTCCTCGAGCAGGACGTCAATGCCAGTAGCTGTGTGCTCAAAGTATGATTTTTTTTTTCCTCGCAGGGCCACAGTATTGGTCGCGTGAGCAGAGAGAGCAATGTTTAAGTGCTTGCAAAAGTAATTTGCTGGCGCGTTTGTTCACAACTTGCATGGTTCTTCTACAGCTTTGCATGCGGATCCTTTGCGCATCCGCATGTCCCATGTGTGCTCTGGAATTTTCACAGCATAATGCTTCCATACATCCTCCAGAGAAAACTCCCTGACCCAAAGTTCATGACTGCAGGTAAGCTTGGCAAGCCAAGCATCAAACAGAGCTTCGTTTTTCAGCTCAGCTCCCTCTAAATCTGTTCAGTAGTGGCTTAGTGCAGCTGTGTGACCAAACTCAGCATCCCTCGTACCATCACATTTGAATAGGACCCGGCGGGGTTTGTCACTTCACCACCCAGGAGCTCATCAAGACTAGTGAAAGTCTAGTAGAATTTTAATCCTATACAAACAGAAAGGATTTGTGGAATTATAAATGTGCTTTTATCCACTAATGTGATTGACTTCAGTTCCGATCATTTGTTTTCAGGGACACGCTGCGAACGGCTGGACATTGAAAATGCAGACATTGCCTCCAATGGCAGGTGGCTCTACAATGATGGTGAAGAAGTCCGTTACAGATGCAGAAACAGCAGCAAACAATTCACTGTGACCTGTGATGAAGGTGTCTGGACAGGAATTGAAAAGTGCTCAAGTAAGGTCATGCAAGTATTGTACATGTACAGCTTATGGACTCATTATGATAGGAGTTTGGTGTGACTTTGAACAGCGACGTTTCAGTGGTCTTCATGTCTAAAACTGAAATTTGTGTAAGATTTATATACTGAAGAGACCCATTTCAGTTAGACTGGGGATTTGAAGCAGTTTGATCATTATGATCTTTTCAACGAGGAAGAGATTTGTGCCCTGGAATGAAAACATAACTGAATTTGTTTTTTATTAGTTTGTTTGTTTGATGGATTGATTCAAAGAAGCCTTGTTACTGATGTCACAAGATTAGGCAAAACTGACTTTGGAACTAAATCTCTCTAAGCTCGCTCACTAGTAATGCTGACATGTTAGATGGCAACAAATACTGGTTAAAAAAAACATCTATAACAGGTTATTAAGCTGGAGTGACGTATCAGCAATGAAACATTATGCTGTTCTGTTTATATTATATGTGAAGAGCCATGTAGGAGCAATGGAATACCAAATGATATTACCCATTCTGTTCAATAGCTTGAAACGTCTTTTGTGTGATGCTACCAACCTGGCTGAAAATAACAGGTATTAGTGTTAACAGTGGCACATTGCAATGCTGATTTGATTTGTTAATATTTTAAAGGCCCACATTTCCACAAGGTTTTTCAGATACAATTTCAACTGACAGTTGTTCCCTCCTTTTCCACAGAAGAATTATAGATTTGTTGTCTCTCCAACGTCCCTGTACCACTGTAGACATTAACTTCACAAGAAGCCCAAAGTCATTTTTACACCAACCCACAAACCTGTGTGGGTGACGAAGAAATGCAGCACATATCTTGTCATTTGAACCCGCGATAGCCAATTGTGTAACTGTTTTTAAATGTCGGTCCCTCGCAGGCATTTCACCTATAAGCTTAATGCATCAGCTAACGCAGATAGCCCATATGACAACGTGGTTACTGGGTCCACATGCAGAAGATAAAGAGTGCAGGCTGCTTCAAGATGAAAGTGATCATGCAAATATGACCTCTGACCTCTGAAAAGATCAGAAGCAGGCCAGAGAGGGCTTCAGGGCCCAGACAACCGACAGAAATCCCAGAGCCCAGATCCAAGTCACTCCCCAGGCAGACGTCCATGCACTGGTCCAGAAGGGAGCAGAGGAAGGCCCCGGCCAGGACCCCTGGCGGCTACGGGGCCCGGGCCCCAAGGGGACCAAGACCAATAGGTGCCGGCCCCACCAGGCACCGGACGACCAGGGCGAGAGCTCAGAGCCCGGGGCCCATGAGCCTAAGAGCCAACCCCCACTCAGGCAGAGGGCCATGACCATACCCAGGAGAACCTGCCCCCACGGGCAGCTACACACCCCAGGCCAGAACCACCCCACCCCCAGCTATTCCAGTCACATACCCCAAGATCCAGGGTATCACAACCCCCCCCCAAAACCATCCCGTCCATTTTTGTGTTCAAATGATCTGTTTGTTGCTCATGTTTTATTTATTCATTTGATTTTTCTTCATACAAATTATGTTCTGAGTGAAACTGCTCGTTTTATGTTGGAAAAAAACTGAAAAAGGTATAAATTAAGATTAAAAAAATGCTGTTATTACTGTATGCATCAATTATCCCAATGTGCACAACTGTACCTGAAGCAAACGTGTGAAGCCAGATTGCACAATGAATTAAAGACAGTTATTCCAAAAGGTTCAGAGTAATCACTGAAGGTGAAAATGCAACTCGTGTCCTGCTAAACTTATTTATGTGTCACTGGTTAAATCTCTTGTAGCTGCTGTGGACTGTGGGAGTCCTCCACCTCTTGACAATGGTGACACCACAGAAACTCTGAAAAACCGCTACAGCCACGATGAAAGGGTTGAATTCAGATGTCAGAATTATCATGTCATGGAGGGTGAACCATTCAAAACCTGCATCAGTGGAGAATGGAGTGGAGACATGAAATGCCTCAGTAAGTCTGACTTTCTGTTGTATCTGCAAAAGTGTATTTTTTCAAAGGGGGAAAAGTGATGAGCACTATCGTGTGGAGACCCGCAGAGGCCAACAGGCAAACCAGGCATTTTACTGGGGCCCCAGCTTTTGCGGGGGCCCCGCTAGGTGCAATTGTGTGCAAAAAAAACTATTTTTTTTTTATGTGCACAGATGGGGTGGGGGCCCGATGAATTTCTTGCTTGCAGCCCCCAAGGACCCTTGCCCCACCACTGCTAACACGAAGATCCCAGGTTCAATTGTAGGTTGGTGTTGGAGGGCCTGTCTGTGTGAGGTTTGCATGTTTACATGTGGGCTTATTCTTCCCTCCAGCCCTCTCTCTTCACACAGCCCGAAACCATGTTGAGCTCCATTTTCATAGAATAGATGCAGATGTAGCGCACCTGCCCTGCTCCTCATCTGTGCTATGTTAATGGACTGTATGCGCTGTATTTTACAATCTTTTCGCATGGCACAGTCCGGTGCAGCACAGTTTACCCACGCCTCCATCCCTCCCACCGGCACAAGTGGCAAAGAGGGAGGAGAGAAGGCGTGACTGGGTTTAATATAGCCAACTGTAATCTTGATCAATCAAATGAATGCCTCCCCTGGCCGTTAAACCTCTTTCAAAATTGGATTATCACCACTTTGCGAATAACTCCTTGCCAAAATTTGGGAAGCTGTGTGCACAATCTCAATAGTGTACGGTCTGCCGCGTGGTTGTTCACGCAGGTGCTTGTAAATTTGGTCAAATTGTAGTTACCACAGTGACCGACTCCCAATCTTCCAAATCATTGATATTCCAGACTTTTTCAGTAGTAATTCCCACTTGCACAAACGACCGCATGGCGCCCGTATGGCGCTCGCATGGCTCATGAGATTGGTGTGCGGCAGGCACATTGCAGTAAACCAGTGAACGCTGTCCGCACAGCTGCAGACATGGCCCGTGCAGCTGTCTGGGTATTACATAATCCTCACACCAATGACCGCTCACCAGTCGCCATACAGCCACGCACTGCCCGCTCACCAATCTCTTTACCCATACAGCTGATCTTGTGATCAGGCCCCAATTTTTTGGTCACATCGCAATGTAGTATTTGTTAGCATTGGTCTCTGTTGGGCTGCAGCCGTCCTTGCTGCTGTGAAAAACAATCACAGACATGAGGTCAAAATCACGGTGCAACCACAGTTCTAATTGTGAAACACATGTTAAATGTGTGAGACACAGAGCCAATTTCACCTCACCACCAAAAAGGACAAAAACAGCAGCAGCAGCAGCTCCAGGAAGCTAAACTTCTCCTAGGAGGAAACCGGTGTGCTGGTCCGACAGGTTCAAGCTCACAGTACTTGCCCAGTGTGTAACTTACCCAAAGTCAGTTGGGATTGTCTCCAGTCTTCAGCAAACCACAAGTGGAGAATATGGTAGTAGTGTAAGATGTTCAAGATGGTTCATGCATCTTGTTGGACATCTGTGTTTATTGTTTCTACATTTATTTCCATGCTGGCATGTTTGTATATGGGGGTATTGGCAGAGGTGTGGCGCCCCCTTGAGTTTTAGATGAGTTTGGTAGTTCAAATGCTTCTGGCTGCTTATTGGTCAGTGGGAACATGTGATGAATGACTAGACGGGTTGAGGAAGTGTGATGTATGTAGTGGAGGGAAAGTGCGATTGAAGTAAAAGCTGTTTGTGACCATCTCTGTGTTCTTCCTTTTCTTTACTCCTTATAAGAGTAAGCCGACCACCACCCATTGAACCCTCACATTACAGTAGTGATGGCTGGATGTGGAAACTCATTTTTTGAACCAAAAATAACTGTAATCATATGTATAGCATGCAATGCATTACTGATTCCTACTAAAAAGCATCTTTCTTCATGTGTGATCTCTTGCAGGACCATGCACTGTGGACACAGAAGCCAAAAGTAAACATAATATTCAGTTCAAATATTCACTTCAAAATAAGCTGTACTTACACCATAATGATGAAGTGGAGTTTGTATGCAAAAGTGGAAGACCTGCACAGGGAAGCCACATGCGAGGGAGATGTCTCGATGGGGAGATTCGCCTGCCAACTTGTGAGTGAAGATCGGGAAACATCTGGATGGCATGAACACAGAAAAATTTTCTGACTCAGAAGTTTCAGTGTTCATTGTGTAGTCATTAAAGGATATAACCCCAATAGTAACTGCTTTCTGCCTTTACATATCTTATAAGAATCAATTTGGTTCCTATCCTTGTTTTTCATTTCATGAATGGAGGAATCACTTTTTTAAAGCAGCTTTGAAGGTGATGACTTTTGATGTGATCCTTAGATGTTGGGAATAAAAACAATTCAGTATTGTCCTCTGTTGTGCTTTGTTTTTATGCTTTTGTATCAGTATTCCCATCTTCTGTTTGACTCATGTATTTTTTTTTCCATGTATCTTTCTACCTTTATTCTCTTGATTTGTTCCCAAATATCTTTCTGATTGAGATTCAGAATTCAGATTCAGAATATTTATTGTCATTGTCATAAAACAACGAAATTGTGTTTGGAGCATCCTTACAAAAGAAAAGAATTGGTGATTCTACAGTGGTCCAGAAGGGTTAGTGTCAATGCAACTGCAAAGTCCACAACACAAAAGCAAAAATCCACAATATAATAGCATAAAGCCACAACAGAGAAGCAAAAACTGAGGAAGCATAAGTGAGACATAGGGAAGAGACATTGACGTCATCCTCTGAACTTCATTCCTCCATCGTCTGTCTCTGACGTCTGTCTCTCTGTCGTTTATTGTCCTCTCAAGGTGTGTACATTAAATGTTGTTATTGGGAGACTATTCAACAGAGATCTATTATAATACACTTTCATTCATTTGACTGAAGCTGTTGATAATGTGGGAAACAGCATACAAATCTATATAATCATGAATGGATTTACCAAAGCATATCCAACCTGTTCAAAGAAATGCAAAACCACTTTTTTGCTGTGCACAAGTGATGCAGTGATGTTAAGACTGAACAGTCTTCATCTTTCAAAAACATTCTCATGTGAGCTGGGAAAACACAACTTTTCTGAAGTGCTTAGGACTAAAACAGAACACACAACAGTGATCAATAGTTTTCACAAATGTTTAAATAGACACACTAAATAAAACAAAGACAGAATGTCAGTAAAATGTAACTACAATTTGGCACTCAGAGAGCGCAGACCTCCACCACAGCTCAAATCAGTCACCAGCAACAATAAGAACACCATATATAATTAAAAAAAAAAAACTTTTATTTCTCCCCAACAGAAACAATGTATGGGAGAAAGCTGTTTGTTGCATGCTCATATCTCAGTGTGTTGCCTCACAGTGACTGACACTCTGGAATCCCCCTATTTTTGTCTGTTCTGGATCCTGGTATCCGGAATACTTAAGTGATCTGGATCAGCAGCTGATATCTCTTAGAGTCATTGAAGAACTTACACTGTAATTTTTTGCTAAGCCCCCTTGTCATTTATTGTTGAGTTATGTCCAACTATGTGAAAGACTGCCCGATCTCTCAATGATAAAGACTCCTTTAAAAAAATCCTGGATCCAGACAGTGATCCGGATCATCACCAAAATTTAATGGATTCTAATTTAGTCCAAGACCCACCTTTCCACAAAGTTTCATTGCAATCTGTCAATAACTTTTTCCGTAATGTTGCTAACAAACCAACCAACAAACAAACCAACCAACAAACTGACGTGATTACATAACCTCCTTGGCAGAGGTAATCAATAAATATGACTATGTAAAGTGAGAAGCTCAGCGCAGTAAAAGCTGTCTGAACCTAGAGCAACTTGACTAAAAATTATTGACTTTATTTTTAAAATAAAAACCAAGCAAAAATGTTCTAATGATGGAAATCTATGTAAGGAGTCTGGCAGAAAGGAGGAAGTTGTCAAATGGTCACTGCTCTTTAAACAAATGGTCCCACCAACAGAAATAAGTGCCTTTTTTATTGATGATCCCAAATGTTATTTTCTGGATAAGTTCTGTAAACGATATTGAGAGAGTGTTGTTGTCTACATGAAGTTTGGATTGAATTCAGGGTGCAGAGGGCGTGTTGTTCTTTCCCCAGGGGAAGTCCATGTTTGCATCTCCTCTTTTTCAACTTCAGGATTTAAACCCGATTGTAAAAGAAGTTAACTGAATTTGATTTAGAAAACATGAAACTGGCTGCTTTCTTTCTGTCCCTCCAACTGTGGGCAACTGTGGATGTTTCTCTGTCGCTGGATGGTGAGATGAACTATTTTATTTCTTTATCTGTGACAGTCGGACTGCCTGGATTGATTGAGGAAAAACAAACAGGGAGTTTTTTGTTGAAACTGCAGTCAAAGACAGAGTGCAAAGAGAGAGTATGAACAACAGATTTCAAGCCGAATTCATGGTTAAATGACATACATAATTATGTGTTTTAAGTACATGTTATGTTAAGATAGGTAGATAGATAGATGTGGAACTGCTTCAGTTTGTTTATCTCTTTGTGTTAGTAATTAAACACCACTTCTTTCTAAATGGGTTTTGTCTCTCAGTGTGTTCAAAGGTCCCAGACATTCCTCACGGCCATGTATCAGAGGAAACCAAAAAGTCTGAGTATCAAGAAGGAGACGTGATCCACTTCTCGTGTGACGCAGGCTACATAGCAGACCTAACCTCTAAATATGTATGCACCAGTGAAGGCTGGCTGGTGATTCGTCGGGGAACGTGCTACTGTGAGTTCAGTGACTTCGTGCTACTTGCTACAAGACTTTGTTGGAGCAGCTGTTGTGCAGCAGAGCCTGTGCTTGGAAACATTTTCTCCCCTTTGGTTTGAAAAAAAAAACAGTCTCTTTTCAAACACGTGTTCACAGACATTGAGCAAGTCAAACATCATGGAGGAAACAGTCAAACATATCTTCGAAATCTACAAAGAAAAATCATGATTATGTAGTTCATGATTTGCTGATGTATTGAAAAGATAAAGGAAGAAACACCATTCATGTTCAAATTCAGTTTTTAAGTCTCGCTGTTTGACTGTTGAATTTGTTGATCTCTAAAGAGAAAGGCACAGTTAACTTTTCCCTTTGTCGCAGAAAGTCCTGTAGAAATGAACCCATATCAAATGTGGACTAACTTCCACTTCCAACTCTTCAGACTTTGTGTGACAATTTTCTCCTGTTTGATTCATGTGAGATGAGAACTCCGGATTCAAAACCTTTTTTTTTTTTTTTTATTTGTCCTTTTGGCAGCTAAGGCAAATAATATTTTATGTTTGGGAGACTTTTAGTGAAACAGGAACATATTGAAGATTCTCTTTCTATTGCTGCTTTCATTGGAAACTGGTGTGGCTGCCAGACATGACCGGGGTGGGAATGCGCAGAAAAAGGAAGGGATTGTTAAAAAAAAATGGTTGATAATAAACATTGGACCTTGCTATGCTACCAAACACACCCAAATACTAATCAAGAACCCAACAGTTACACAACGGAACAAGACTGAAGAGTGCTTTCCACATGTGGAGAAATACATAAAGTGATGAAGACGAAAAGTTAATAAATTCAACATTTAGTGAATCTTAACTATAAGAATACCAATATAGATTGTAAAACTAGGATGGCTTCCATGCTTATTGCTTGTGCATGAGCAGAAGAACTAAGTACTTAGCGCAGCGCTGGTGTACTATGTGTAACGGCAGCGCTCCTGCTGTGTCTTCAGGGGAGAAAAGCTCAACTTTGGGAGCCAGTTTGAAAAAGTGACAGTTGCCATGTCTCTGTTCACCATTTTCACGCAAACAGATACTCAAACTGCAACAAAAGTCTTGTGGTTTCACTGGTTTTCACGTTTGTTCCTCAGCGTGCGCTACACTGCCAGATGTTCCTGATGCTCACGTGGCAGAGGAGACCAGAAGAGACGAGTATCGTGAAGGAGACGTTGTCCACTTCACCTGTGATCTGGGCCACTCGTCAGAACTCATCATCAAATATCTGTGTACAAGCGAGGGCTGGCTGGCAGTCCGCCGAGGATCCTGCAACCGTCAGTTCACTTCTTTCACTTTTTATTTTTCAAATTATGGTCACCATAATGTGGAAGAAAATTAGAAATGTATAGCCTAAATGTAAACCTTTCCATGCTTTGATAACAGCAGTTTTATTTGAAACCAGTCCAAAGACCTGAGAACTAGACTGATACAGGGTGGATTTACTTGATCAAGTGTGAATGTCTTGTAATTTTTTTTAAGAAAACCATTGCAGACAGCCGAGCAAAGATCCGTTCTGCTGAATATCAATGCAGGAATTAGCTTCTCTAAGCTGTTCCGAGACACCAGCTATTTAATTCTAGTTATATTCTTCAGGGTAACTGTATTGGATTGAGGATGAAACTTTGTGGAACTCCTCCTGTAAAATTTCTCAGCTGAGATTTGAAGTTACCTGCAGACACGAAGAGATTTCAGTGTTCTAGAAAGGATTTAAACCAGTTTATCCCTTAACACACACTTTGTAATCCTGACTGAATGCGTATTTCTAAAATCACATTACTGCCTCAATTCGCTGACTCATGTTGCTGCATTTAGTTACAGCTTCCAGCTGTGAGTTTCCTCCTGCTCCTGAAGACCTGAGAATAAAGGGTTTACCAGAAAACCAATCACCTATTCGTCCCGATCACATCCTCACATTCAGCTGTGATGGTCCTGGAAAATATTTGCTTGGCAGCTCAGTGCTGATTTGTGGGAGGGACGGACAGTGGAATAACCCGTTTCCCTCTTGCACAGGTAATGAGTAAGTTTTTAAAAATCTTTTCATGGATTCTTTGAGGAAGAGTTTTTAAATATCATTAATTGCGATGGATGGATGGTTTGCCTTTCTGGATGAGCTCAGTGGTTTCTGAGGGGAGCTGGACGGATCAAAATGGGTGTGTGGATGGGTGAAAGTCAGCTGAAATGTGCTGATGGATGATTTGGATTTTTGTCGCGAAAAATGACACAATGAGGAGGGAGAGAGTCCTGGGGTTTTGTGATAGTTTCCTGTAGGGAGAACAGGGACTTGAAGTTACCTTTGTTTGTAGTAATTATACTGGAATAGTAGTGGGTTTTGGTGTTGCCGATGGAGTCCTTATAGCATGTGATATGGCTTTTGTACATTTCTTTGTGAAATGTGGGTCCAGTTTTTCTGTACAGCTGCTCAAGTTGATGAACTTTCACTTTTGATGAGCTGAAGCTCGGGAGTGAGCCAAGGGGTGGAGATGGAAGAGGGAACAGATCTGGTTCGGCATGAGAGAATTGCAAACATTCTGAAGTGTAGTGTTGTAAAGAGAAACCATTTCTTCAAGAGTGGATAGACTGTGGAAGTCAAGGAGGGAGGAGATACTTGAAGTGACGGGAGATTAGTGTTTTGTTGATGTCAGTTTTATATGTAGGGTGAACCTGCTAAACCATTAGATTTTTTTTTTTTTTTCCTACTTGTTTAAAACAGGGGGCCAACCTGATCATGATCAATATGCCCTTGTGGATGTGGTGTTAACAGTGTGCAGTGTAGTGGACACCCTGATCTACGGTATTTGTAGTGAGTTGTGTGCAGGGATCAGATTTCACCCAAAAGTGACCCTTCAGTCACCCTTTACGCTGTCGATCACATTCACCCATTCACACACACCAGTGGAGGCATCTGCCATGCAAAAGGCGATCAATCCATCCACTGGACCATCAGGCCAATTTCTAAATGAGAAAAAGAATGGAAGAAACAAACTGAAATTACCTTTCTGTGTTCAACTTGCCTTCAAGTCTGAGGTCCGATCTAACCACTTGCAAATGTAGCAACACTATTACTGAGCAGAAACTGTATAATTGGGGGCGGAAACCAACACAATGACCTAAAATGTTGAGTTGCTTGTCTCAATACTCTCTAAGATCAGGTGAAAATGGAAAGTGTAAAAGAGAGAAAAGTCTGGAAACAGCTAATGGGACTTTATCCGCAAGCCCACGTCTCAATTTCTTTCAAACAATCTGAATTTTGAGTTACAATGTGTTGATTTTCTGGTTGATTGTCTTCCAAATAATCAATAGTTGAATTTGATTGTATTTTTATTCTGTCATCATTTTGCAGATTCAATGTGTGGGAGTCCACCATCCCTTCCGGGTGCAGACACCATAGGGCCTGTGAAAGAACACTACAGACATGGGGAAAAAATTCATTACATGTGTCACAATTACCATATTGTGGAGGGTGCAGAGTTTAAAACCTGTATCAGTGGTGAATGGACCGGACACTCAAGGTGCCTCAGTGAGTTGCTGCTCCGTCTTCTATTGATGTCTTTTGATTCATTTCAAAATAGAACGGGAGTCATTCAGAACCAGTAAAGTCATAAATAGTCAGTTTCTATCAGAAATGTTCCCTCAAATTGAAATGCTAAGGCAATGTACTTATTTCACTCCTAGAATTAATACAATACTGTTAATCTGTCATTTCTTGCAGAGCCCTGCGTTGTGGAGGGAGAGGCCATGATTAATCGAAGTATCAAATTTAAATATAGCAGATTTCCCACAAAGATGTATTTATCTCATAATGATGAAGTGGCGTTCATATGTGCCAGAGGAAGACACGGCAACGCACTGGAAATGCGTCAGAGGTGCGTTGATGGTGTGCTGCATCTGCCCAGCTGCCGCTGACAGCTTGTCGCTGGCTGCATGCGATAAACTGGCTGGACAAAGGGATGAAATAATTGAAGAAACAGGCGTGTTAAACTTGGGTAATTATGGCTTTTATCAGAATTCTACAATGTCAGAGTTCCGCGATGTGTGAGAGTTCTAGAATGTGACGGTTCTGCAATGTGTGACAGCTGAAGAATGTGCCACCATTCCAGATCATGTGAGAATATTAATAAAGCTTAATAACGTATCAATAATAATAAAGTGGCTTCATTCCCTGCACCCTTTGGTGGCTCGCCTGTCAGTTTTAATTCTACCTTGTCATCTATTTAACACACACATCTGGGGGACATGGCATGCCATGTCAGGTCCGTGGAGCTGCTCATTTGGCCTCGCTCGCCCTGCACGGTGTGGTTACTGCTCCTCCTTTTAAAATGCAAACAACATATACTTTATCACATCTCATGGGCGGCGGCATTGAGGGCAATGGGGTGTTTTTACACACCTTGCTCTTTTGTGATGGGTTAGACTAATGGCGATCTGTATTAGGTGTCTCTTGATGGCCAAATTTTGTGCCCGTATTACATGTACAGGCCTGCTGCGCAAGCGCCAGGGCGCCCCAGCAATAAAATCTTGTGAACTCGTTTGGGTTTGCGTAGTGTGTTTCTGGTCCGACTCAGCAGCGTGGTCATACGCTTGATCTCGTGCTGGCACACGGACTGCCTGTTGAAAACCTCGAAATATGCGACGCTGTGTTTTCTGATCACATGCCTGTTGTTTTTAATATTGATGTGCCGTGCGTAATGACTACACCATGCGCTCCTGTGCGCCGCTGTCGGGTGCTTAACCCTTCCACTGCTGTTCGTTTCTGTGCAGCCTACGCTGTCCACGCCAACCGGTCTGTACACGCGGACACTACTGACACTGAGGTTTTAGTTTCTAGTTTTCATTCGGTCTGCCACACTGCACTTGAGTCTGTTGCTCCACTCAAATCTAAGACGCGTAAACTTAGATCTGAGCCCTGGTTAAATGAGGCGACCCGCACAGCCAGACGTGGATGCAGACAAGCTGAACGAAACTGGAAAAAGGACAAACTGGAAGTATCGTGGCAAATTCTGAGAGAGAGCTGGCGTTTATATCAGAGTACTGTAGAAACTCAAAGAAGGATGTATTTCTCAAATATTGTTGCAACAAATTGTCATAAGCCTCATGTTCTTTTTAAAACCATTGATTCTGCTTTAAATGTACCTCAGCCTATATGTTTAGAACCATCACTAGAGATGTGTGAACGATTTCTGTCATTTTTTGTGAACAAGGTTGAGGGCTGCAGAGTGCTTATTGAGGCTCCGTCCCAGGACCCTTCTGTATATGTTCCTTGCTCTGCCAGCTTTGAACAGTTTGAGCCTGTGGGTATCACTCAACTTAAGGACATTGTGACACATATGAAGGCATCAGGTTCTCCAAAAGATCCATTACCCCTCGTCTTCTTAAAGAGGTTTTCGACACTTTGGCTCCTACTGTCCAAAACATTATAAACAGCAGTTTTTCTACCAGTGTCGTCCCTGCAAATTTTAAACATGCTGTTGTGCATCCTCTGCTAAAAAAACCTAACCTCGACTCATCTGACCTGTCCAGTTTCAGGCCAATTTCAAAAATTCAGTTTCTTGCAAAGGTTATGGAAAAAATTGTTTTTATTCAGTTGCAATCATTTTTAGTGGAGCACAACATCACGGAAACTTTTCAGTCTGGTTTTAAGAGTCTCCACAGTACAGAATCTGCTCTGCTGCGAGTTTTTAATGACATTTTTATGTCTACTGATGCTGGGAATTCTGTTGTACTTGTGCTGCTTGATCTGACTGCTGCATTTGATACTGTGGACCACGAAATTCTTCTCTCTCGGTTGGAGCACTGGGTTGGAATTCGTGGTGCATCCCTTTCATGGTTCAGGTCATATTTAGCTGATAGGACTTTTTGTGTTGGTTTTGGTGACTATGTCTCTTCCTCTGCACCCCTGTCATATGGGGTTCCCCAGGGATCAATTCTTGGGCCCCTGCTTTTTTCCCTGTATATGCTCCCTCTGGGCACCATCTTAAGGAAATATGACATTGCTTTTCATTGCTATGCTGATGACAGCCAGATCTACTTACCGTTAAATAAGCAGGATCCTAAGGCTATCAAACCTCTTTTAGACTGCATAAATGAAATCAAAGCATGGATGGCATTGAATTTTCTTCACCTCAATCAAAGTAAATGTGAGGTTATTGTTTTTGGTCCCAGTTCACCACACATGTCCTCCTCTATTGACCTTGGTTTTCTGGAGCCATTAGAGAAGCCCATTGTTTCCAACTTGGGGGTCAAAATGGACTCTGAGCTTAAACTGGATCAACAAATCAGTGCCGTTGTTAAGTCTAGCTTTTTCCAGCTAAGACAACTGGCCAAAACTAAACATTTTCTGTCGACCAAACAATTTGAAACGGTGATCCATGCATTCATTACAACCAGACTTGACTACTGTAATTCACTGTACTTTGGTGTGAGTCAGAATGTGCTTAGCCGCTTACAGAGAGTCCAAAACTCTGCGGCTCGACTCCTCCCTGGAACACGCAAATATTACAGCATCTCACCTGTATTAGCATCACTCCACTGGCTTCTAGTGGCTTTTAGAGTTGATTTTAAAATCCTCTTATTTACTTTTAAATGTTTGTACGGTATGGCTCCTTCCTATCTCACTGACCTGGTTCACCTATATGTCCCGTCTCGATCTTTAAGATCAGAAGATCAGTTGCAGCTTGTGGTCCCCAAGACAAAACGCAAGCTTCGTGGGGACCGTGCATTTTCTGTCACTGCTCCACGGCTGTGGAACCAGTTGCCTTTGGAGATAAGACAGGCCGAGTCTCTGACTGCTTTTAAATCTCTTTTGAAAACACATCTTTTTTCACTGGCTTTTAATCAATGATGTTCTTATTGTTATGGATTGATCATTTGTTTTTTTTTGCACTGTCTGCTCTTATATTGTATTTTGTGATTTATATTTGTCTGTGTACAGCACTTTGGCCGGCTGTAAAGTTTTTAAAGTGCTTTATAAATAAAGCTGGTATGGTATGGTATGGTAAAACCATGACGCATGCTAACTTTGAAAAGTGACTCTGTGAAGCCATCAGGCGGGGGCTCCGTCTACAAAGACATCCACGTAGTGGAAAAACTTGTGGATGGCATGAGATAAGACTGCTGTGTTTCATCCCTCCCCTTCGTTATCTTCTCCCTCTGACCCCTCTCTGCCATTAACGCTCAAGTCACCAAAGCTATTTTAGTAGAGAATATGACTGAGCGGGTCATTTGATGCTATACCAGAATACTTTAACATAAAAATGATTTATTTGTTGCTTTTTTTTTTTTTTCAAAAAGCAGTTAAAAAGCACCGAATAGAACAATATTACATTCATCTAGGCAACCCTTGTCTATCTTGTAAAATGCATGTCACCTTTTATTTCTTTGCATCAAAAATGAAAATAAATCATAAAAAGTTTCTTTGAGTAAAATATGTATTACAACCTGATAATTAAAGCATTAACCCATTTGTGCCCAAATTTTTTTCAGAGTTGTAAGGCATATCATTTTATCAGTTGAGTCCAGTTGAATCAAGTTATGTATTTATTATTTCCATTTTGTAGTTTTTTTTTGAAAAAAATTGCATTTTTATGACTGGCAACACATATCTTGTCACTAGGTCAAATGTCACCTATAATACAGGAATGACAATAATAACAAAATAATAATATAGTCAGAATAAACAATAACAATAAGATGGAGCCTCAGGTTCTCCCTGAATAAAATTCCAAACAACAAACAATTTGAAATGTTTTTTTATTCTCATTTTTTTATACTCAAAACCTCAGCAGTTTTTTCTTAGAACGTCTAAAAACACATACTACATAAAATTTCTTGCCATACATTCCATCATCTTTCATACATGTTCTACTCATTGTGGTACTTCTTGAAACACTCCACATGTGGTGGAACATCACACTTTCCACGTGCTAATGATGTGCGTCGCCACAGTTCTTGCATCGTTTCTACCTAGTGATGGGTAAATCAGGCCTCCTGAACCACTTTCCGTGGTTTCCATTTTCTGTGGCCACGAGACTCTTGGTTTGAAGGACTGACAATGAAGTGTGCTTTCACACATTTCTTGAACAGACAGCACCATCTAGTGGCTTCAGACAGTACGGACAGTGGTTCATGAAGCCTCGTTAGCCTCTCACGAGTTGCACCTGCTGCTGTTGAAGGCCCAGTGGTTGAAACTATCAAACCAGTTATCAGCAATGCCTTTGAAGATCTTCTGCCCTGCCTAACTGGCTTTGTTCCATGGAGGAGGGTCTGGGCTGTCAGCCTCTGGAAGCAGTGGAGATCCTTCTGCCTGCTTTTCCACGACCTAAATGAATGACAAAGCAAGCATGAAGGATGTAAGAATGCACCATGTTTTAGTTCACATTTGATTTTATTGATGAATCATCAATATCATTCTTTCTAAAGCATCATATGTAGAATATTATGGAAAAGCAATATCACAATTTAGTTTTTGATGTTGGTCTGGATATAATCACTGTTGCTCTTGTCGACTGAAGAGCAGTAGCAATGATGACCTCTTGTCAAACATCACAAACTCGACTGTGATACTACTAAATAACACACATCCTACCCCCAGGGGTGGGGGTGGGGGGGCATTGGTTATGAAAAGTACTTGTGTGTCAAGAGAAGTGCACCTCCAACTGCACAGCAAAATTTTTTACTTCAGTGAAACACAAGCTAATGTTAGCTGGCAATAAAATGATATATGATAACATATAAAAATCCTAAATACACGGGCCTTGAACACCTGTGGCCTTATTTAGCTTGAAAGAGTATTCTAAGAGGACTAAAATGAGACACTGTACATCATTCTACAAATTTAAATAAGTAAATTAGGAGCAATCCTGCAGACAGTGTTTTCCTTTAGTTAGTGACAAGCTATGTGCCCATTGGCAACTTTTGTTGCCGCTCATAAAAATAAGCCCATGAACAAAAAAATATTTATCCTAGGTACAATTTTTGGGTTCAGGGTTACTCTAGAGACTCAAATGATTAAATAATTATGAATATGGTTGTTGGAAAATCATAAGAATTGTTTGAAAATTACCTATTTCAAGGAAGATTTGCGTCCGTCATGTCTTCAGCCAGAAGGAGCGGGAAGCAGATGATGTCATGCGATAGGAAGCACTTGGAAATTATTTTTTTAAAGATGAAAACCTTTGTCTAAGTGGTCTACTAGCATTTAAGTGGGAAAAGTTGCATTAGCACCTTTGAGATTTTTTATTGTGAGTCAAAAATAACAGTGATAAACTTTGGCAACAATTGTCGCCAGTGGGGCAAAACGGGTTAAAATAGAGAAGAACCGGAGACTATAAACTATACTAACACTATAACACAAATTTCAAAGAACCATCAGTCAGTCTTTTTTGAGAATCATGTTTCAGTTAAAAAAACGGCAGCATGCAAAGTCTGATGTGCAGCAGTGACGCTACATCGGACATGTTAGGAGTCGGTAGCGTCTGATTGCCACTATTCTTGCTTTGTTTAATGGAAGGATTTGCGCTGGCCTAACCCTGACACTGAGCTTCAAACCTCTTTTCAGGAAATCTTTGATTCCCTTTGTCTAAACCATTCAACTCCAGTCAGGCCCTCCTGCACTGATAATGTTTATGTAATGTGGCTAAACAGAGATCAGCCCTGTGTGCAGGAAGCCGTTGACTATATTTGATGGTGACGTGACACTACTCTCTTGCCAGCAAACATTTGAGCTAACTGGAAGCGACGTAAGCTGCCTGGACGAACGTGAATGATTAACGGATAAACTGTTTGTCCAAGGTGACACTTGTGCGTTTTCACTCTGCGAAAGGATTTCAGTTTGTGCAACTGATAATGACCAACATTTTTCTTTTTTTTTTTTTTTTTTTAGAGGAATTTCTTATACATTTCCTGTGGGACAGTTTTGTGAACACGTGAAGCCTTTGTGTGTGGAGTCTCTATGTTCAGGGTCAAATCAGGATGAAAGTTCTAGTCACGCTGGGAGTTATATAGCCTCCACAGAGACATTGATAATTTGCCTTTCGTGTGTGTTTTCTTTTTATTTGATCATATCATATCCTGGCTTTGATGTTTGTTAATGGCTGACACTGAGCACCTTTTATTGTCTTGCCTCTCAATCAAGTCTCAGCAGCACCCAGCAGCCAGGGGGTCCGGGCTCCAGGGGACCAAGACCAGCAGCCGCCGACCCCGCCGGACAGCCCGGGGCCTAAAGAGCCGACCTCTACATCTTGAAATCCTGTATATATATATATATATATATATATATGTGTGTGTGTGTGTGTGTGTGTGTGTATGTTGATGTAGCACTTTGCCCAAGACAAATTTCCCACTGGGACAATAAAGTTATCTACCTGTCTGTCTGTCTATCTATACTACAGTACAACAAAACTGCCAAATTTCATCAAGACTAAAATTAAGACTAAAACTAATTTCCACAGACTAGATTTTAACTAAAGCGAAACAAATCTAAAAAACTAAAATGTGACTTTAACTAAATCAAGTCTTTGGTGAGTGACTAAGACTAAAATCAAATGAATAATTCATGTCGAAATGAACACTGGTCCAATGAGCATGACATCCTTCATGATTTGGATTTCAAGGACATAATCAAAGAATTCTCTGCAAAGAAGACCAGACGAAAGCACTTCTAAAAGGACAGTGCTCTGCTTATTGCTAGCCTCTGCAGATTGTTGTGGACAGCTGCTAATTGTTTGAATTAGAATGACTGAATGTTTAGACATCAATCTGTTGTCACTATCCATGGTGCTGAGTGTATATGCAGATGTGTGTGTGTGTGTGTGTGTGTGTGTGTGTGTGTGTGTGTGTGTGTGTGTGTGTCTGTGGTATGTATGTAGGCCAGAAAAGCTCATTTTGTTCAGATAGTGTTGATTTTCAAACTTTCACCCATCTTGGTTTTAAATAATCAACAAAAGTTTTTATTTATTGTTGTTATACAAAGTGCCTTTTGTGTTCATGTAAGTTAATTAATAGAAGTATGCTGGTGTTTTCTGGCTAAAGAAGGAAAACTCACTTATGTTGTGAAAGAAACTAATGCATTTTGTGATGTAGATTGGGACGATGGAGTAGGGCCTACAAAACCTCTCAGGCCCAGGGCCTACTGCTAGGTTAAAGGCGCTATCCGCGATTTTAATTTAACCACGATGAAAAAAAATGCTTTTGACATCATGTACTAGCAAGTCCATGCTACATTTCTGTGAAAAAAAAAAAAATCAAACATTGGTCAGCGTGTTTTGGATATCTGGCCCCACAAAGTGCTGCTTGAGGATTTAACGTGACGACCTCTCTCCTCCAGTCGCAAGGCCGTCTTCAACGTGTGCACAACACTGGTAAACAGACCAGCATGGAAGCCGAGGGAGCAACAAGCTACTTTCTGCATGGAACATGTAGTGACAAGGTAAAATATGGTTTACCTGAGACAAAGTGGCCATTTATTTTGAACAAAAAGAGTCGAAGTGGCTCCTTTAAGGCGGCCCTGAATACAGGTGATGACCGTAACATATCTCAAATGTGGTAGGTTAAGGCGGCCCCGAGCGTAGGGGCTGTGTAGGGGGCTGTGTCAACGGCGTAGGTCCTGCGTCGCTGCGACACAGAAGCATACAAAGGCCTTTAAAGCTCATGTCCGGAGTTTTAAAAGAATGAGTTTTTTTAATCCAACATTTCAAGGTTCCGCCCTCCCTCTGCTTTCGTGAGAGACCAAGCCACGCCGCTTTATTTGTGCACACACATGTGTACCTCACATTTACCTGTGAGGTAAAAATCAGTGCCTCCGAGTCTGCAAGCATCCTAGATGTTTAGCTGTTTATGGTGGATGTTTAGCAGACAATGGATATATCCGAGGTAAGCGTAACATCTCTCTGGTTGCGCGCACGTTGATTGACAGCATGACAAAGCGTAAGCTTGAAATCTATTGGCTGAAGCTGACCGGCGCTTTTTCGGATAACATGGGGGTCTATGAGATGAAGGCGGAGCTCATAAACTTTTACATTGCTTTATGCTAATATTATATTATAGCATCGAACCAGACCAACACATTTGAGCCATGTTAAAAAAAAAAAAAGATACATACATTGGAAAAAAACGGAAACTCCAGACACGAGCTTTAAGCCTCAGCGCGCATCATAAAGTGTGTTGTGGAATTTTTTGTGAATCAGAGCCAAAGATGACGAGTCGAGGTGTTGATGCTGCATGAGGAGGATTTATTCTGGACTGCAGAGGAAGCACACACATATTCAGCTGATTGAGAGCAAGGCTGTCGCTCCGAGGAGAATCCAACCCGAATCTGGCATGACTTCCGGCCACGCCATGTCATATCGCCAGATCTCACGAGACGAGCAGACGCTGTTTCTCAGGTGAAAACATGCTGGCTCTCGGACGAACAGTCCCTAGACCAAGCGATTTCAGACCTTCATGCACCGCAGTAAGCGGTACTCGACATCTAAAAAGTAGCTTCAGTGGACTTTTGAGCTGGCGACACGCCGATTGTGAGAATGCTGATACAGTACGCATCACTGCGCAGACGTGAGGAACACCATCAGCCACCTGCTGCCAAGAGAGTTGGAGACGTTGTCTGAGATCGCCGTGAGGAGACCGCTGTCCTGCTGCCAGGAGGTGAGACGCACGGTCTTGGTTTGTGAGGACGCAGACCCCACCAGCTGCCAGGAGAGGACACGCCGATGGTGTGCTGACCAGCCAGCCGGGAGGGGACGGCCCGCCGAGACAACATCAGGAGGAGCAACTCGGAAACCGTAAAGAACAGCAAGAACTGGTTTGGTGGTTGATTCATACCGCTTCTTCTTACAAGGTATGAGTAGCGCTACACATTAAATGGCCATCTGTCACTGTGTGTGCACATTTATGAGCATAAATCCAAGCTCGGTGGCTAAGACTTGGACTGTGACTGACTTGTTGCACTTCTGGGTCACGCAAGGCGAATATAAACAGTGACAATGTCCGGGGATGGATGAAGCTGAGGCCGCCGTTGACTTCATCGAAAAAGTGCCTAATGAAGTTCAACATGTGGAATGCAAATTAGAAAAATCCAAATGGGTCATCACAAATTGAAATAAAGGCAAGAAGGAGGTCATTGATCATGTTCAGCCTGAAGACAGTGTCAAATGTTGCCAGCAAACTTTCTACAAAAAAAAAAAAAAAAAAAAAAAAAAAAAAGAGTGCAACCAGCAGGAACAGCTTTACAGCATCCTCACGTATTAAAGCTCTCGTCGCTCGCTTCTGACTGTAAAAGTGCATTGGATGGTATGAACTTCGACATGGACAGGGAACAGCAACAACTGACATCCAAAGCTCTCAACCGTACTGCGAAGCAGTATGAGCCTCAAACAGGACACTCAATACCTGCAGAGAAACTAGGTGCACATCCCAAGAAAACAGTTCAACCGTTGTCGATCAAACCAAGCCAAGAGGCACACGTCAACCCAGGCTACTAACCGAGAGTTTAATGAGAGTTTAATGGGCGAAACAACATTGCCTCAAAGTTCTTCATGTTCAGCCATCACTGGACGCAGTGCAGCCCACTCAGTCACAACCAGGAGACGAGCCATTCGGAGGCATCCACCAGATTATGCAAAAGGCACAACGAGATCACAGCAGCGCTCACGATCACTACCAGCTAGAGATATTCCGGTGTTCAGTGGCGATCCTCTTGAATACACAGCTTTCGAACATTAATTTTAAATGTATACAGTGACAAACAAATTCATTAAAAAACAAACAAACCTTTATTTCATCCATTAAAAACAGAAACACACATTTTCAATATTTACAATTGTTTTTTTCTCTCAGACTAAAATCAAAGCTTCGGCAATCAACCGTATTCCCTTAAAAGGGTCAGTGACATCGTGTTGCTTTTGTCTTCCAATAATCCAATCTGGGGTGAATCTGAGGAGAGAGAGAGAGAGAGAGAGAGAAAAAAGATTTGAATCAGTTTCTGGAAGCTTTCTGGCTTTAGGCTGAGTGATAAGGCCCCAAAATTTATATTTATATAAAAAAAATTCCCTCAAAGTGGCAATATACAATATAAACTCCATATATTTTTACCACAAATACAGTTGTGGGTCACAGTCAGTAACAAACTGCAACACAGACACTATTATTAACCACCAGCTGCATAAAGAAGAAAAAAAATGTGAGTTCTGCAGAAAAATTGAGGAAAAAAGTGGCATGTGTTACATAAATACATGTTTGGGGTTTAATCCAGCGGTGTCAAACTCATTTTAGTTCAAGGATAAACTGGAGGCGGTACAATGATACACATTTCCAAATGTTTCAGTACAACTGGCACACATTTTAAAACCATCGAACATTCTAAAATTCTCAAACGAATTGGAGCTATCAAATGCAATATGGGGAGAAGTCCCATCATGATATCTGTCATGTCCGTCAATATAATTTCTATCACGATATGAAACCAATCACTACTTTAGTCCATTTTAAATATTCCCTGGGGTTGCAATTGGCCGCTACTGTTCTTTGTGCCAACTTGGCACGGCTCTATTTCAGCCACCACATACGCCTGTCACTGCACGTACAAACACAATCTATTAAAAGGCTATCAATCATGTTTCACATGTCTCTCAATGGAAGGTTACTTTGCTATGAGTAATGCTATCATTTTGTTGTCCAGCGCTCATCTGGCTTCAACAGCATTGGTCATGCATATTACACGGACAAACGAACATACCTTGACCGAGGATTGGATCTGTGAGCAGTCGCGTTGTCTGAGGCCAACATTTTGCATTTGATGGGGGTTCTTTCTTTGTCCAACTTCTGTTTTCGCAGATAGAAGTGATAGATACTGCGGATCCTGTCCACAACTTTGGGCTGCTTCATGACCTCCTAAAGGTAAAAATGAGAATTTTGTCTTATTTCGATATTGACACCAGTCAGCATGTCACTGCTTTGCCGTGTGTGCTACTTACCTGAACATGGGCCTGGTCCTGCAGCAGAATGGCAAGAACGCAGCAGGTTTTAGTGAAAATGCTGCTGCCTTTTTCTGCCACTTTATCACCTGCCTTCTCTCGATATCTCTGCAGCATATCTACCAGTGTGTCCACCGAATTTTCCACAGAATACACCATGTCGATGGTCTTGTGGTACTGAAAAAAGAGAAAAACCAAAAGAGCTTGAGTCACGAGGCTTTCACATCTGCGGATTTCAGACAATTCTCTTGTGCTCTGTCATTGCTGGACAAGCAGCAGTCCCAGCTTCCCGGATGGTTGAGGGGACATTTGAGCACTGTGCATGCTGGGAAGGGCGGTCACCCTACTGCCAAGGTACATGGCTGCAGGAGAGCAAACATTATTAGGCGCTGCGACTAGATGCTCCTGCACTGTGTGCTACCGTGACAGGGCTCCGCTCCAGCAACACAATTGGCTCAGAAACAAAACGGCTCTTACAATCACTGGCAATCCGTCTCGTCTGTCAAAGATTGCATGGACGTAATCAATCAAAAAAAAAAAAAAAAATCAATCTATTAAACACGTTTAAAATGTCCATCGAGGAAGTTATATCACAATATATAGTTAGCTTTATCGTCAAGCTCTAGGTGGTTGTTAATGTCACAGTGGCATCCAGCCTTATGCAGTACAAGCATGTTATGAAAGCGTGCTCAACACACACTGCCCCCTGTACTCCACAGGTTCAAGATAAACATATTTCATGGCATATCGCGTATGATTAAGCATGGTGAAAGGCAGGGGGGAAGGCAGTTTCACACAAACTGCAGTGTGGGAACAGGAACTGTCAGTGAAGCAAGTTTGATTTTCAGGAGAAGATTTAGGAACAGAAAGTCTACAAAGTGGTCAGTCACAGGTTGAAAAGTCAATCTCACTTCCCTAAAACAAACATCTGACCAAGTCGCATCACCAAAATTGCTCGTGAATGTGACGCGCAGTAATGCAAGACAATTTTAAAATGGCACAAACAACTTGACCTCGTTCCACAGGAAGTGAATTCTTATTAGATCGAATTTGTTAACGCATCATTTGCTGTCCAGAAAAAATATGTGGCTTCAGCCATAACGTGAAGATCAAAAGCTTTACAGACGACTAAAACTATCCACAAGAAATCACTCATCCCCTCCACAATGACTGTCTTAAAGTGTTCTTTTAATTTATGATTAAGTTGTTTTTCTGTCGTTAGTGAAGAACAGATGATAATCTATCCATCCATCCATCCATCCAGATTAATTCAAACTGCATCAAAAACTATACTTTCCGTGGATTTATCCCACATTTCATACATAACCTTTAAAAAAAACTGTCTCCTTAGATTCGAAGAGCATGATGTACAGAAATGCAATTCATCGCATTTCATTGTTTAAATACATTTTTCACAATGTCAATGTGTACTAATGTTCTGAACCAGACAACAAAAGGTCTCCTGATGGCACGGATCTCCAAATGGGGGTAACCCCCGATGCACACTGGATGCGGTCCGGCTACGGAACGGCTCCGGTCCGGACACCGCAGCTAATCCGTAGTCATTAAAATCAATGCTGTGATGCACACCGGCTGCGGTCCGGCTGCGGTCCGGCTCCGGTCCAGCTGCGGAGCCTCTGTGGAGCTCCGGTCTCTTTCCGCAAAGATCCTATTTTTCTGCATGCCGGAGCCCTACCGCGTCAATCCAGACGGAAGCAAGTCGGGTGCCCGGAAGGAAACGGGATACGTGTTCCAAAATAAGTCACTTCAAAATAAAATCTGTCATGTTTTTGCCTTAATATTCTATTTTTTTACTTATTCTGGTAGAATACAGAACAAACAATGTAATGTAGCCATTATACGCATTAGAAGAATGAACCGTTTTGTACTTTGTCACTGCTGAGAAGCCAAATGACTCCAAAATGGCTCAAAACAGCTCTGTGACCGGAGCAGCTCCGTGTTGCCAGATTGGGCGGGTTTGTTCCAAATCAAGCGTCTTTTTTGAACACGTTGGACGGGTTGATGAACTGATTATGTGTTTATGACGTGTTTATTATCATATAAATACGGTTTTAACGTGCATTTTCATCCGAGACGGCGGTTTGGGCTGCTTTCTATTGAGTAAAACGGGTTTCAAATTGTCTACGGGGGATAACGACAGATCTGCCAACCTCCTCCGGCTTGACTGCAGAGACACCGCAGGTGGTGTGAATCACAGTGCTGCGGTGTACCGGGCCGGAGCCAGACCGGTGCCGTTCCGTAGCCGGACCGCATCCAGTGTGCATGAGGGGTAAATGCTTCATTGATGGAAAAACTTTATAGTGAAAGTAGGGCTGCTGATTGCTCAATGGACTTTTGAGCTGGCAACACTGATTGTTGATTCATCTATCAATACCATTTTTTTTTTTTTTTTTTTTTTTTAGTCAATTAGTCATGATTACCTTCTTTTTTTTCCCAAGCACCCGTTCTCTGTGGTATCTGATGATACAGCAACTTCAGGGTGTCAGCATTTAAGGTTTTGGTTCATGGCTGCAGTGCTATGATGGGATGAAATTGGAGTTTCACAGTTTGTATCCAGCCCATCTAAACCCATCGGTCACGGACCAGAGTGGGCTCATGGAGTGGGCAGTGTCACATGTTTACAGTAAATAGTGACATGACTAGAGCTGAATTCCTGGTTGCACCTTGAGAAGAGGATGACTGCCACAAATCTCCAAATGAAAAGAGCGGTAAATTATGTTGACACCAAAATAATTCAACATTTGTCAGCACATGATTTCTAACATTTCTAAAAATGATATATAAGTTTAAAATTAACACAATTAGTTTGGTGTGTGCACAGAATCATTAAATATGTTAGTGGTCACTGTAGTGAGTGTTAGGATAGAATGTTGTACGTATGCATAAACATGCCTGTATTTATAAATATCAAATTAGATTGGATTGAATTTTCTACCCTTGTCCTTCTTTTGGATTCACACTGAGGGAAGTTCTTGATAGGCTGGTTAAGATCATCGAAGGGGCCACTGTGAGGAACCTCTAAGATCAAACACCAAAGGGGTCCCTCTGAGGAGCCTCTAAGATCACTCAGACATCAGTAGATCCACTCTGAGTTTGAGAACCCTGTTTTAGAGGTTCCTCAGATGTTGGAGGGCTGCAGCTCTGCATGTTTTCCATGTCGACCTCCTTCAATACAGCTGAGAGTAATGAATGGCTTGTTATCAGGCTTCCTGCTGAACTTTCAGGAAGTTCAGCAGGAAGGAACTTTGAGGAGTCTTTCCACTTTGTAACCTCAATGTTTGAGAACATAACATGCAAAAATTTCTGTTAATGTTCCAATAAATGTGTGAACGTTTTTTCATCAAAGCACTGTTAACAGATTTTGATTAATTAAATAAGACTTATATTTGCATACAAGGCTTCATACTTGAAAATTGCAACTTCACTGATGCCAAATGGAGACTTTTGACACCTTAAATTGAAATTACCAATCACATATTCCACTGGTCACAACTGAGATCGGTCAAAAAATTGTTTTCACATATTTTTCTACAACTTGGGGGGGGAAAAAAAAAAAAAAAAAAAAAAAGGGAAAAAAATGCAAAAGGGTTACCCGAGACACACTATTTGATGTTCTCAGTTCTGGAAAAAAGGTGGGCTTAATGGGTTAAGGTGTTTGGCAGGTTTATTTTCAGTAAAATGTTCCCAAACAGCGACTCATCCTTGCAGCCCTAACCAACTGTGCTCGATCATGCCACTTCACAAAGCGGACAGCTGCTCTGAGCATGTACGATACCTTGGACAGGTTGAGGAGGACCTGGATGGAGAGGGCGATGACCTCCATGCTGGCGACGCTCCTGTTGCAGTTGCGGATCAGTGTGAAGATGACTTGGGTGACTCCGCTGCCTAAAAGCTGCTGGCAGCACTCTGGGGACAGCCTGGTGGTGATCTCTGTGCAGTTAGACACAAACGTGTGAAAACAGCATACAAACCCACATTAACATACATAAAACTTAACGCACCCACTGACACTGCAGCTTCTGGAATGCTTGACTGAAATTCTCAAATAATTTACAGAGAACATTTATTCTTTCAGCACCACATAGATACAACATGTGTGGGTTGAAAGGTAGGGCTAGACGGCACTAGTTAGTCATCGTGTTTAAGTCCAACAGCAAAAAGACATTGGACGCGAGAAGTCTCACCCAGGTTTTTCAGTGCCTCCAGGATGTAAGAGAAGTACTTGTAATGAAGGAGGTGGTCAAGGGCAAGCAATGTCTTGTTGATGAGCTTGTCCTCCTCTTTGGCTGTGGCTGTTATTTGACGCAAGCGGTGCCTCAATGCCACCAACTTCGGGTTGTCGCTCTGTCTCCGCGAACGGTGTCCTCTCCACAAAGCCTGGATAGACGAATGATGAATTAAGAATAAATAAACCACCATGACGCCTATCGTCGGACGTTTTCCAAGCTGCAATTCTTTATCCAGCTGTTGGGAACACCGTTAAGATCTAAATATGCTGCCTGCACCCATGTAAATTGCAAGATGAGTTTCAAACGTTTGCCTGGTTACAAACTGATCCAGTGGATTGCAAGGCACATTGCTAGTTTCATGTGGAACATTTAGAATCAGCTGAAGGATCCTATTAATATTAAAAAAAAAAAAAAAAAAAAAGTTCTAGTAAACATAACAGACTATAATAGAACAAGGATCAAAGGATATGAACCCCTCTGATCTCTGGACAAGAAGTTTAAAACTACTGATCATTCAATGGTAAAGTCTGGCCTGTGACTGTTGCACCTGTGCTTTGATGATGCCCTGCTGCGCCCTCTTCTGGCGCCTGACGAGGAGGAATCTCCGGACGGCTTGCTGGATGACAATCGCAGCCTTCCGACGACGAGCCAGCCAGCTCCTGACAGCTCTCTGGACTTTAACCACATTCCCTCTGTCTTCCAGAAAACGTTTTCTTTGCTGTCTTGATCTCACCCATCGCTAGGGAAAGACAATGGGCTGCTTTAAACAAACAACGCATGTTGGCAGCGATGGATTTTTGGGCTTGTAACTGACATACCTGTATGACGACAACATAATGAACCTGTTTTTTCGCCGACTTCAGAGCCCAGTGGGCCCTCAGAGCACGTTGGATCTTCATGGCACAGAGATGGTGGAAGACTGCTGATGTAAAACGGAGCCTCCTCTCAGCCTGGGCGGCCTCCAGTTCCTGAATCAGATTGCAGTTCATTTACAAAAAGGCCAACATTTCTTTAACCAGCACAACATACACTTTCAAGTGAATCTTCATTCTCTTCAAGAGTAAATGAAAAATAAGACTATAGTGGAAATATTTCACAACCTTCAACTTTGAGAAATGTTGCCCTTACCTGCCGTTTTGTGATCCAGGCTCGCCAGTGCTTCTGAAGTGTGATGGCAGCGTTCCTCTTTCGAATGTAGCTGGTCCTCTCTACTCTGCTGAGCAGCACTGTCCTGAACATTTGCTGCAGCTTCACAACGGCCTTTATCTTTCTCTGGAATGCACGGCGCTCCACTGAGCCCTTCCAGCAAGACTGAATCACAAGTGCTGCTTGGTTTTGTCGTCTGATGTCTGTCTTGACATGCCAGCCTCTGAAAGCTGCTTGAAGGACAGTGACTGATCGTTTCAGTTCCAGAAACTTTTCTCTTTGTTGCCGTGCAAGAGTGTAGGAGCGGTAGTGTCTCTGGATGATGATGGCTGACAGGCGCATGGTCCGAAATCTGACGACTTCTCTGTGCCTTCTGAATGCAGACTGAATGACAGTGGCAGCGTGATGCTGGCAGGCTACCTCCTTTCTGACCAGCTGTCCTCTGTACACCGACTGCAGGATGACGACTGCTCTGAGGGTTTGCTCAAACACTGTTCTCTGTTTCTTCATTGCCACATTGGCCCGGTACCTGCGCTGCACAGCAAGAACGGAGGACTTCAGTCGGCGGTAGCGCTCACGTTCACAGAAGGCCCTGTGAGCTCTCTGGATAACTGTGGCAGCCTGATGTCTTTGCTTGAGCTTCTGCCTGGTCTTCATTGCACGGAAGGCAGCTTGTAGGACGATAGCGGCGTTTCTCTTGGCGCTCAGGGAGTGCATGTCTGCCCTCATCTGTTTGTTAGCTCTGTAACGTGCTTGCAGTACAGTGGAAGCCCAGCGGAGTCTCGTGTAGTTTCTCCTCTGTTGGAACTTTCTGAAGTTAGACTGAATTGTTACAGCTGCCGTCTGCATGATACGTAGCTGCTTCCTCACTCTGAATCCTCTATAGGCCGCCTGCAAACACACAACTGCTCTGAGCTTTGTCAAATAGTCAAGGCGCTGTGTTTTTGCCAGCGTTACCGCTCGGTACCAACGCTGGCAGACCAAAGCTGCTGCTTTGACGGCGAGGAATCGCCTTCTTTCTCTGATGGTCACAAACTTTCTTTGGATGAGTGTGGCGGCCCGGTGCATCTCTGCCACCTTCCTCCTGACCAGATGGCCACGGTACACTGCCTGGATGACAACAGCAGCACATTTCATTGCCATGTATGTCTGAATCTGCCTGTCCTTCAGCACCTTGGCCCTGTAGCGGTCCTGAATGATCATGGCAGCACATTTTAGCGCTCGGTAAGCTGTATGCACTCTGTACATCCTGAACTGAGCTTGGATTACTGTGGCGGCATTGTGCCTCTTCCTCTGGTTTTGCCGAACTCTGTAACCCCTGAATGCAGCTTGTATCTTTACTGCAGACTGCTTCAGTTCAGTGAATTTCTTTTGTTGTGCCCTGCAGAGCTGAAGGGCTCTGTATCGTCTCTGGATGATGACGGCTGCATGCTGGAGGAGGAGAAATTTCTTCTTGCAAAGGAACATCCTCACTGAAGACTGAATGACAGTCGCTGCCTGCTGCCGTCTCCTGAGCTCTGCCCTGACTCTCATGCTTCTAAACGCAGCTTGGAGAATAAGGCACGCTGATTTCTTCTGCAGGTAAGTATTCCTAATCTTTCTTCCAGTCACAAAGGCTCTGTAATGCTGCTGAAGGACTGCAGCTGCTGATTTCATGGATCTGAACTCCAGCTGTGCTCTCTGTTGTTGAGTGTAGGAGCGGTAGTGTCTCTGGATGATGATGGCTGACAGGCGCATGGTCTGAAATCTGACGACTTCTCTGTGCCTTCTGAATGCAGACTGAATGACAGTGGCAGCGTGATGCTGGCAGGCTACCTCCTTTCTGACCAGCTGTCCTCTGTACACCGACTGCAGGATGACGACTGCTCTGAGGGTTTGCTCAAACACTGTTCTCTGTTTCTTCATTGCCACATTGGCCCGGTACCTGCGCTGCACAGCAAGAACGGAGGACTTCAGTCGGCGGTAGCGCTCACGTTCACAGAAGGCCCTGTGAGCTCTCTGGATAACTGTGGCAGCCTGATGTCTTTGCTTGAGCTTCTGCCTGGTCTTCATTGCACGGAAGGCAGCTTGTAGGACGATAGCGGCGTTTCTCTTGGCGCTCAGGGAGTGCATGTCTGCCCTCATCTGTTTGTTAGCTCTGTAACGTGCTTGCAGTACAGTGGAAGCCCAGCGGAGTCTCGTGTAGTTTCTCCTCTGTTGGAACTTTCTGAAGTGAGACTGAATTGTTACAGCTGCCGTCTGCATGATACGTAGCTGCTTCCTCACTCTGAATCCTCTATAGGCCGCCTGCAAACACACAACTGCTCTGAGCTTTGTCAAATAGTCAAGGCGCTGTGTTTTTGCCAGCGTTACTGCTCGGTACCAACGCTGGCATACCAAAGCTGCTGCTTTGACAGCGAGGAATCGCCTTCTTTCTCTGATGGTCACAAACTTTCTTTGGATGAGTGTGGCGGCCCGGTGCATCTCTGCCACCTTCCTCCTGACCAGATGGCCACGGTACACTGCCTGGATGACAACAGCAGCACATTTCATTGCCTTGTATGTCTGAATCTCCCTGTCCTTCAGCACCTTGGCCCTGTAGCGGTCCTGAATGATCATGGCAGCACATTTTAGCGCTCGGTAAGCTGTATGCACTCTGTACATCCTGAACTGAGCTTGGATTACTGTGGCGGCATTGTGCCTCTTCCTCTGGTTTTGCCGAACTCTGTAACCCCTGAATGCAGCTTGTATCTTTACTGCAGACTGCTTCAGTTCAGTGAATTTCTTTTGTTGTGCCCTGCAGAGCTGAAGGGCTCTGTATCGTCTCTGGATGATGACGGCTGCATGCTGGAGGAGGAGAAACTTCTTCTTGCAAAGGAACATCCTCACTGAAGACTGAATGACAGTCGCTGCCTGGTGCCGTCTCCTGAGCTCTGCCCTGACTCTCATGCTTCTGAACGCAGCTTGGAGAATAAGGCACGCTGATTTCTTCTGCAGGTAAGCATTCCTAATCTTTCTTCCAGTCACAAAGGCTCTGTAATGCTGCTGAAGGACTGCAGCTGCTGATTTCATGGATCTGAACTCCAGCTGTGCTCTCTGTTGTTGAGTGTAGGAGCGGTAGTGTCTCTGGATGATGATGGCTGACAGGCGCATGGTCTGAAATCTGACGACTTCTCTGTGCCTTCTGAATGCAGACTGAATGACAGTGGCAGCGTGATGCTGGCAGGCTACCTCCTTTCTGACCAGCTGTCCTCTGTACACCGACTGCAGGATGACGACTGCTCTGAGGGTTTGCTCAAACACTGTTCTCTGTTTCTTCATTGCCACATTGGCCCGGTACCTGCGCTGCACAGCAAGAACGGAGGACTTCAGTCGGCGGTAGCGCTCACGTTCACAGAAGGCCCTGTGAGCTCTCTGGATAACTGTGGCAGCCTGATGTCTTTGCTTGAGCTTCTGCCTGGTCTTCATTGCACGGAAGGCAGCTTGTAGGACGATAGCGGCGTTTCTCTTGGCACTCAGGGAGTGCATGTCTGCCCTCATCTGTTTGTTAGCTCTGTAACGTGCTTGCAGTACAGTGGAAGCCCAGCGGAGTCTCGTGTAGTTTCTCCTCTGTTGGAACTTTCTGAAGTGAGACTGAATTGTTACAGCTGCCGTCTGCATGATACGTAGCTGCTTCCTCACTCTGAATCCTCTATAGGCCGCCTGCAAACACACAACTGCTCTGAGCTTTGTCAAATAGTCAAGGCGCTGTGTTTTTGCCAGCGTTACCGCTCG
Organism: Salarias fasciatus; assembly: GCF_902148845.1. NCBI lineage: Eukaryota > Metazoa > Chordata > Actinopteri > Blenniiformes > Blenniidae > Salarias > Salarias fasciatus. The sequence continues at coordinate 28,531,643 of NC_043766.1, read as the reverse complement.
GTACCAACGCTGGCAGACCAAAGCTGCTGCTTTGACGGCGAGAAATCGCCTTCTTTCTCTGATGGTCACAAACTTTCTTTGGATGAGTGTGGCGGCCCGGTGCATCTCTGCCACCTTCCTCCTGACCAGATGGCCACGGTACACTGCCTGGATGACAACAGCAGCACATTTCATTGCCATGTATGTCTGAATCTGCCTTTCCTTCAGCACCTTGGCCCTGTAGCGGTCCTGAATGATCATGGCAGCACATTTTAGCGCTCGGTAAGCTGTATGCACTCTGTACATCCTGAACTGAGCTTGGATTACTGTGGCGGCATTGTGCCTCTTCCTCTGGTTTTGCCGAACTCTGTAACCCCTGAATGCAGCTTGTATCTTTACTGCAGACTGCTTCAGTTCAGTGAATTTCTTTTGTTGTGCCCTGCAGAGCTGAAGGGCTCTGTATCGGCTCTGGATGATAACGGCTGCATGCTGGAGGAGGAGAAACTTCTTCTTGCAAAGGAACATCCTCACTGAAGACTGAATGACAGTCGCTGCCTGGTGCCGTCTCCTGAGCTCTGCCCTGACTCTCATGCCTCTAAGTGCAGCGTAAGACCTAAAAGCTGCCTGGATTATCTTTGCTGCTTCATGTTGTACAGTGCGAAGCTGAGCCTCTCTCTCCAGCCTCATCCGGTTGCGGGCTGCATAACCCCTCCACACCGACTGTATCATGACAGCAGCTCGACTCTGTCTCTCAGCTCTGCGTCTCCACATAAAGCTCCTCACCAGCTGCTGGATCTTCACTGCTGCATCGTTTCTCTCCTGCATACATAAAACGTTTCAAAATTATAAAAGAATTGTAACTACATGGCTCTTCTATGTTATATTAATGTTATCAAATCTCCTTTCTGTGCCATTCCTCTACTGTCCCAGTGTTGGTGGTGCCTCAGAAAGGTCTTTCACATTATTTCAATAAACATTCAAGTTTTATAAGTTTTGATAGTCATAGTTGTGATGCTGGACAGAATAAGTTCAAGAAAACAAACAAACAAACAAACAAACAAATAAAATAAAATCCAGTGCGTCTGACCTTGTAGAGCTGCAATTCCTGCTTGAGTCTGTATTTCCGCCAGGCACTCTGAATGACTCGAGCTGCTCTGCTTTCTTTACGCAGGTCGAGCAGACGAGAGCACAGGAAGGACACGTAGGATATCACAACCTGGAAGTAAATGATGAATGAAAATGGAGTCACTCTGAGGGTCTCAGCACCAGTCTCCAGATGTCTTTTTTTCTTATTAACATTGTTAGATATATGAGAAGCTTAAACCCACCGGAGAGGTTCACCTTTGTCTGCACTGTGACAACATTTTAGCCACCTCTGAATTTTTTACTTGCATGATAGACATAAACCACTGTTCAATTGGAGACAGTCATGAGATTACAAGGCACATATCCTTAGTGGGTGCTTCAAAATGTTCTGAGATTTCAAACAAAAAGGCCAGTTAATCAAACTCATCTTCAGCACAGATATATTGTTACCAATGAGATATGAAAGCATTAAAGAAACAATGATGCTAGCTGGGTAAAGAAAACCAAAACATTGCAGTAAAATCATTTTCATGTGCTAATGGCCTCAGGATTGACATTTAAATCTGCACTTATGGTTTAGTACAGTTCTATAGAACATTTAAAAACCTTGTGGGGAAATTGGAATCAGCCTTGTACCGTTCTTACTCTTGCTTTACATGAAAGCCGAAATTATTTAACTTATTTAGCTTGTTTACGTTTGTATTCTATATGGTCTCTGCATTGCTCAAAGCTGCTGTCTTGGCCATACTTCCATTGAAAAAGAGATCAGTGTCTCAATGGGACTGACCTGTTAAATAAAGGCTACTGGAAATAAAGTTATGATATTGAATATAAACAATGAAATCCTGCTTCCTCTGCATTCAGACAAAAAAAGTCCACAGTAGCCTTGCTCACTTTGCAGTGGGAATCAGTTCAATGCATCATTAAAATGGACTCAGATCACATCAAGAACCTCTTACCTCAGTCACATGGCAGCAATCAGAAGTCTTTAAATGATACTGTTTCAATCCGAGTACCAGGTATGGTATAAAGTAGTAAAAAAACATAAAAAGTCGTTTCTGGTTTCGTTAATGACAATGGCTAAAGTGAACTCTTCTGGAGAGGAAATCGAATTCTAAATGTGTCATCTATTTCATGCGCCGAGCAGAGGGAGAGTTATTGGAGGAAAAAGCGACCTGTAAATCCAACTTTCTTCAGATTCATTCCAAAAGAGAAGAAACCTTGAATGTGAGCCCACCTTCTCGTTCGGGATCGTGTTGGACATGTCAGCTGGGTTTATCATGGCTGGAACACCTCCCAGGTAAGCCACAGCGGTGTTGAATGTCCTGAAGTTGTTCTTCTCGTTTTTCAGCAGTTTGTCAAACTCCAGCAACCAAGACTCTCTGCCTGTTGACAAAAAAACAACCCAAAGATTGCTATTCCAGGTGAGGAATGTCTCCACAGTCCATTCTTAACAGCTCCAACGTTTATAAAGCACATAAAAAAAAAAAAAAACACATAGAAAGACCGTTTATCTCTTCAGTTGTCATTAAAAATATCGATGGCCTTTCATGTCTTGAATTCACTTGCTCAACAGTCTACGATGTAAAACTCAAAGTTTGTGAATTAAAGCTAGGGTTGGCGATCTTGGAAAACTAGCATGTAGCACGAATGTAGCATCTCCCAAGGCTCCGCCCAGCTCCCACCCCATTGGAGGAGCTCCGTTGGGAGCGGAGACGCAGAGACGTTCGCGCGCGCAGTGCGCGAAGCACTTCCGCGTCCAGTGCGTTCCTGGCGTAACCTGTCCTCAGCGCTTCGTTTCTTCGTTTTTCTTTATTTGAACTATGCCGAGTATGGCGCACTCACCGGTAAGTAAAGCCCCAAACATTCTTCTCCGCCATTCTGCAACAACGCTCCGTCCTTCTACGCGCGCACTGAATCAGGGTCAGTGCACGCCACTGACATGTACGCGCAGGGGGCAGGTTGAACGGCGAAGGGATTTGATTGGTTTAAAAAAAGGTGTCCCGTCAAGACGATTGGTTGTTGTTTTTCCCGTTTTACTCCTGCTGTAGATAGCGGATATTTTCCAAACTACTTTAAGAACACGCTATGAATTGTTTCACATCGGGTCATAAAGATCATTTTAACCAGTATTTAAAAAAATGTATCTCATTCAAATCGCCAACCCTCGCTTTAATAGCAAAAAAAAAAAAAAAAAAAAAAGAAGAAGAATAGGAGTTCGAAACATAACTTTGGATATTTCCTTTGCTGACAACAAAACAGTTGTGGTTCGTCAAAATATTCTTTTAAAAAGCTGTCATATACCTGTATGGCCGTTCAGGAGAGAGTCCGCGGAGGTGTCAGGGTCACTAGCAGAGAGGTCCAGCTCGAGGTAGCCCCGCTGCGAGCACTCGACAGTCTGTGTTGTGCTGTGGCTTACAGCTGCTGCTGGCAGGAGACCGGGGTGGTAGTGATGGATGAGGTAGCAGAGGACGCGTCCGTCCGAGAATGCCACAGTAAAGTTGTCCACCTGCACAGACCAGGATCAAATGTCACTTGTTGGGTCCTGACAGGAGAACTGCTTCAGACTCATGGCTTTTAACTCGACCATAAAAATCAAGTTGTTCTTGTGATGAGTGAATTTTGTCACCATCAGGTCCACAGTGAGTGGATGAGGTGGATGGTGGTTTCTTTCAAGTGTAATTAGCACTGCATAAAAGAAAAAAGAAAAAAAGGGCCTTGTTTACATGTTGTTTGAGTGAAAAGGGAAAATGTTCATTGTGTCCTGGGTGCCCGTTCACTCGAGAGTGCTGTGAGCCACTGGAAGCTTGACTTTCTGCAAGTGATTCCTGAGGTGGAACTATTCAAAAATGCTCTCTCTGTTGACATAGGGGAAAATGTAACTGTTTGGAGAAGCCCTGACTCTGTCTTGATACAGACAGAGAAAAACTTTTCTGGTCTGGCCTGGTCAGACTGGTGCTTCAGAAGAAAACGCAACATGCAACGCAATCTGTAATGCAATCTGTAATGCAATCTGTAGTCAATTTTTAACTGGAATTTCAGAGAAAAACCGGGTAATGACAATACCCTGTTTAAAGGGCAACTCCGGTTTTTTGACACCTGGACCTTATTTATAGGTGTGTGCATGCTCATATACTCACTCAGACAAACATTGTGCAGCTCAGAGTCCTTCAGAAGTTATTTAGATCCAAACGATGTAGCCGCACTAGTGGGGGTGCCACAGCAATGGAGCGTTAGCGCGGGACATAATCTATGCAAAGTCGCTCATTTCGACTGTATTTTTCCTCCATCGCCGCTGGGTTGCCTTTCGGTCGGAAGGGGGGCCTCCGGCGGTGTCCCGCGGCCTGGCTCGGAGCGCGCATCCGCCGGGCGGCAGAGATCTGGATTCTCCCGGCGAGGAGAGAGCTCCTGCCGTCGCGCGTCCCGCGGCCGGCGTGGAGCGCGCATCCGCCGGGAAGCGGAGATACGCTTCCTCCCGGCGAGGAGAGAGCTCCGGCCGCGGCGCGGCGGGCCGTCGCGCGTCCCGCGGCCGGCGTGGAGCGTGCATCCGCCGGGGAGCAGAGATACGCTTCCTCCCGGCGAGGAGAGAGCACCGGCCTCGGCGCGGCGGGCTGGCCGCGGGACCGCGCATCTGCCGGGGAGCGGAGATACGCATCCTCCCGGCGAGGAGAGACATCCAGCGGCCGCGTGTGAGCCTTGCATCTTCGCGGGTGTCCGGAGCCTCCGTGGAGCAGCTGAGGGCCGTTTTCCAACTCGGCCCCTGGAAGTCAGACGCCGGGGCACCGTGACAGCCGAGGCCGACTCAAAGTGCCTTTCTGCTGGGGAGAGGAGCGCCGCAACGTTCCCATCCGAGCTAATTGTGGCTAAGTTAGCGAAAACTGTCAGCTCTTCAGGTGACCCACCTGAAGACGGTAGACGAGCTGACTTTATGATAACACTGGCGATGGATGAAGAAATACAGCCGAAATGAGCGACTTTGCAGAGATTATGTCCAGCGCTAACGCTCCATTGCTGTGGCAGCCCCGCTAGTGCGGCTACATCGTTTGGATCTAAATAACTTCTGAAGGACTCCGAGCTGCACGATGTTTGTCTATGTATATGAGCATGCACACACCTATAAATAAGGTCCAGGTGTCAAAAAACCGGAGTTGCCCTTTAACACCTCCACGTTGAAGTGCTGAAGAGCTCAATTCTCAACTGCTATACGTGTGGACCAGAGGTTGTGGTTAGCTGCAAAAAGCGCTTTTACATTGCTGAAACTGTGAAAATAGCATGCCAAATATATGGGATGGTGTTAAACTTCTGAGTGCTGAGGATGTCCAATAAAACTCACTGGGCTCTGAGGCTCACAGCAGGTTTGAGGCTTACCTTCAGCTTGTAGAAGTCACATACAGCTCGAACCCAGTCCATGAGCAGCACCATCTTTCTGCTGTCGTGTTTGAATGATGCAGTTTCCTCAGCAGGACCCGGTTCAGGCCTCTGATCAGCTCTCAGAGACACCAACCTCTGTTTGGTCCTGAAGGTGTCCTTCAGGAAGCAGATTTCCTCCCTGAGCTCATCTTCATTCAAAATCACCTCCAGCTACAAAGAATTTCCAAAAAGAATTAATCATTTTCACCCAATTTCAAAAGTTCAGGGTCAGTTGTGAGAGAAATCGTGGGATACACACATGAAACGCAAGGAGGATTTTCCACAGGAGTCCCAGGGTCTTTTCCCTGTGCCCATCCACAATGTCTCTGGCGTCGATGGTGGAGCCTAGGGGTGACAAAAAAAAAAAAAAAAAAAAAAAAAATCAATTAACTATGTAAAAAAAACCTGTAACTTATGAGTCAGATTTGTCATTAAATTTAAAAAGTAGTCTGCTTGTCTGTGTTTTCATATCACTGACTTGCAAAAAAAGCCAGTAAACTTTGAATGAAACATCAGCAACAGCGGAAGAAAATCAGAATAAAGTGAAAGAATTCGGAGCAGCCAGAGGGAAACCGTGTGATCTTGAAAACTCCTGCCAAGTCACGAGAGATATAGCGATCTATCCATACAAACGTGAAAAAATAAATTGGTGAAGGTTAAAAAAAAAAAAAAAAATTAAAAAAATTTTTTTTTTAAAAACTGTACTGCAATGCAACCAGCAGGGGGCACAGTCTACCATTGCCTGTTGTTTATGAGCATAGACCAGGGCTACTTAAATCCTGCCCTCAAGGGCTGGTGTCCTGCATGCTTGAGGTCTCTCCTGGATTCAAAAAATCTCAATAAATTTTGATATCTTTATCAACCTTCATGAACCGCTTACTGCAATCAGAAGCAATGTGACAACCCCTGGTAAAGTTAGGAGCTGTCCATATAAACCTTAACATGAAAACATAAAAACTTGTATCATGGACATTTTATCATAAATCGCAATGAAGCATGAGCCTGGTGAAGCTCTACATCCCTACAAGTCACACATATTCAATCAGACATTATATCTAAACGAATCGTTATTCATCCGCTACCGTGATCATCCTTGAGGTCGACGCCTTTGCTTTTCAGTGCCTGCAGAGCGATGTCGACGTTGTGCACTTTCTGCAGGCGGCTGATGGCCGGCATACGTAGCTTCTCCGACAAACTCCAGTCCTGCAGGAAGAGCTCCATCACACGCCTGGAAGCAAAAAAAACAGTTAAGGGAAGGTTTCCAAGTACTGTTTGGAGATTGTTTTTTTCTATTGCCAATATTTCCCGTGTGTCACTACACGTAAACAAATTGTACTCTTCCTTTAAAAAATTGGTATCGGTGCATCTCTGTTATCTATAATAACTGTTGTGCTTTTCTCCATTCATAGTTGAGATACATTAGCAAGTAGATAAAGGTTAGTAATGATACTTGTAGTTGTGCTTGCAAAAACTGGTGTCAGTGCATCCTTATATACAGTATAAGCTTTATTACTTTTAAGGGTAAACTATAGATTATGTTGGACTCATCAACAAATCTTAAGTGTATTTACTAAATTTTGATATCTTTAAACTGCTTAGACATTTTCCCCTTCCTAAATGTTCAGTTGTTTCCATCATTTTTGCCATTTTGCACCTTCATCACATTCATCACACCTGCATTGGTATTTGAAGCACAAAACAGTATCAATCACTTATGTGCTCGTGTTACACACCATTTTATTTTCGTGTGCCTGCTAACGTTGCCGCCTCGAACTGTGATAAAAGTTTTTCTTGTAAGATGTTCTTGTTGTGCAACAAAATTAAAATAAGGTCAAAATATCCATTTAAACAAAATTCAATGTCAATAGAGCTTAAGCACAGGATGCAGCTTCAGAGACCTGCACTGAAGTGACACTTGGTAAGCATGTCTGATAGCTCGAATTTCCTCTGCCATCGATTGAGAGTACCTTCCGAATCAAGTACCTACTACAGTACACACGTGACTAATGCTAGTTGCCAACTTTGTTGTATGGTGAGTATTTAAGGATGCAGTGAATCGCCTCCAAATAGAAATGTAACAATATGAAAATTTCAGATCATAGTTATTACAGCCAAATTTTTCACGTTATCATTATCACTGTATTTTTGAAATGTACTTCTACAAACACTAAAATCATTTAACTAAGTTCTTTTTTTTAATGATCAGCAAGACTCTTGATAGTTTAATTAGTCTACAGGACATCCTACACGACGTTTCAGATGGAAAACCTTTCCCTGTTTGCAGGGTTGGTCATACGTGATGCTCGGAGCTACTGAAAAAGCAACTTCTTTCATTGCCATTCAAAATGGCTTCCAAGGTGGAACTTTCTAAAAATGGTCCCACTCCATCGCAATACTTTTATAGTTCAGAATCCCTCATAATAGCAGTCCTACTTCATACGTCTGTGTATTTGCGTACTAGTCATCGTTACTGTTTATAGAATATTGCTCTATTCCTTGTGTGTGTGATTTCATTACAAAAACCAAATAACTGCACCAACTTGTGGCCCAACACGAAAATGACATCATTTTCAGCATTTGTGTAAAAGAACATGATGTCTCACTCACACTAGACGAACGCCGCATCTCAAATCAACTGCCAGGTTTTTCACGGCAAAGTTGAACTCGTCCAGGGGCTTCTGGGAATGGGAGACAGGTAAGCCAAGGTAGCTCAGGTGACGAGGGAGTATCCCTTCTCCGCTCAAGAAGTCTCTGGAGAAGGCCAGCAGCAGGTCTTTACTGGTCTGCAAGAGAGCCAAACAGGTTGAAATTAAAACAAAAGCGGTAGGAACACAGGGAGATCTAACGAAGAACAGCTTTGTTGGTCCTGGTTCTGATTATTCCATCAATTCAACTGGTATTGTAACCATAAATCCTGGAACTGGCTCTTTGGTTGTCAGCCCTCATCTTCCTCAACTAGAGGAGCAAGTGCTAGTGTCAATAAATGGATGCATCGTGGCGTCCTTCACAGCGCTTATATGCGATAACCCACCACAGGCGTTTCTCATGTGGCTGTGTATTGTTGGCACAAGTAAAACGCCATATGTAAATGCACAACATTTCTTGTTTGGTTATTTATTTTTCTTAAGTTTGGTTTATTTTCCAAACCTAATGCGCGAGAGGTTCACGGCCGCACACGCTGCTCACTGAGGACAGTAACTGCAGAATGGGACGTGCACACGCCCGAGTCTCTAAAACAACAGAAAAAGTAGCTCCATCTATTGCTTGTTGCTTTCTGCAAAAAAAAAAAAAAAAAAAATTGCCGAGATGATTTGGAAAGTTGCCAGATTTAGAGAGAAACTCGCCAAGTTGGTAACACTGCCGGTGTGTGATTTTTATCATCAAAGCAATTTACAACAAAAATAATACAATGCATCAAAAGTTACGTTTTTGGCATTGACGATAAAATTACATCAACTAACCAGCACATTTGACACCCTTGCTTTGCTGGGTGATTTTATCACCGGATCGCTACATAGAAGTGTATTATAATAAAGCATTGAAATTTTTTTTTTTAAGTACCACAGCCACAACTCTCCATTGGGCTTTTATTAAAAAAACAGTCATTCAATCACAACTACCAGTTTGTTGTGCTGTATGTTTTGCTCTTTTAACTTTGAAACCAAATCAATGGGCATGAACTCACAAAGACGTGGAAATATTGGAGAGAAATTCCTTTGATGATAATATTTATATCTGCCGTTACTTTTTTTTTTCTCCTCCAGGGAAAATTCTGTGAAATTAGGAGAACTCTGGCATACCTTGAACTCTGCGTCTTGACAGAACAGACAGGGATTATGTTCTATAAGGCGGGACTCCTTTGCTTTGTCAAGAAAGCAGACTAAGAGAAGCAGCTTCTTCAAAGTAAAGCGAGACAACGCCTCCTCGTGACCTGGAAAGACAGGAAGAGATGATCAGCAAAAATTTGCAGCAGGCAGACTTATGTTTGTTTGCCTGTTCCTCTCTTATCCTTTACTCTATCACCTAACCCCAACAGAGCAGCAGAAAATCTCCACTTCAGACTCTGGTTTTGCAGGTTTCTTCTGGTTCTTCATGTAAAAATGTTAGTTTTTCTCTCTTAAAGTACCTTGGGAGGAGTGTACTGTATTTGTGGTTATAGAAATACAATTAAATTGAACTTATATTACAGCCCTCCCATCCTTTGTGTCTCACAAAGACTGGCAGTTGTTTGGTGCATAGAATAAAGACAATGACTCCCAAATTGGGGTCTGAGCCCCCCCAATGTCAGGGGGGTTACAAGAGATCACAGTGGGGACATGCCGCTTCGTCTTCTTTGAGGTTGCCAAGATAACATTTTTCATGTTAAACGTGTTACAGTCGTAACAAACGTAAAAGAGCACACCTACTGAGACACCCAAGAGATGTGACCTTTTAAAAACATCACAACAGAACACAATGGTTCAAACAGATGCTCATTTTTCAGAATAAAAAGCTGTAATGACTCACTTAAATCTTATGGTATATAGGCGTCTGTGGGTGGTAGTCATGGAGTTCCAGGAAAAAATTACGCACTGGGCTTATATAGAGCTTTTCCAGACACCCAAAGACACTTTACAAATGCAATATTCATTCATTCAATACCCCGTGGTGGTCAGTGATGTAAGTAGCCACAGCGACCCTGGGATTCTGGCTGCCATTCCCAACCCCAAAAATGCACAGTCATGATTATTCCAGTAATTTCAATATGTCCATGATCACATGCCTCCAGTTCAATAACTCATTACAAGAATCATATTTCTGGTTGAATTCCTTAATTACCGTTTTTGAACAAGTTTGACACACTGGAGTGTCTGAATTTTGCCGCTATGTCCGGGTTCCAGAGCAGCCGCTGGAGAATGAAGGTGGCGAGACCAAGTGTATCACTGTTGCTCTGTAGTGGGATCAACTCCCCGTAGATCGTCTATGGACAGAGAGCATTGTTAAGGTGAAGAAACTCACAAATGCAGATCAGAAAGGCAGCAGCGGGGAAGCATGAGCCCATCAGAATACCTCCAATCCAATCCGGAGCCACAGTGGATTGTAGGAGAGCAGCCAGTTGAGGACTTTTTTTCGTTCTCCTGAAATTTGATGAAGACACAAAAACTTTTAAAGGGGACATATTATGCTATTTTTCAGTCACAGAAGCCAAAAAAAAACATAGTATTTAAGTTTGTTCGCCCCAAATTCATCCTCTGTTCGGAGTTTCAGGGGTCTATAAAGTCGCTCTGACGAGCCCTCCTCAGAGCAGGCTGTCTCTGAGCCTGCTTCCCGGTAAACTCAAACTTGACCATCCCAGCTTCAGTTTCATTTTCACAAAATGTGGTGTAGCAAGACAGGGAGGAAACAGACGATTTTCTAATTTGAACGTCATAATGAGGCTACGGCAACACATACTTCTATAAGAACTCAGGTTATAACTCCGAACTCAGTTTATAGCACGCAGCTCGTACCAATGTCTTTCCAGAGGTGGCGATCGACACGAACACGTAGCCGGCCAGCCTCCACCTCCACCTCCAGCCTCTGGATGGCTTTCACCATTGGCTCGGACATGAAGATCTGGCAGGCGGAGCGACGAAGGTGGTTCAGCTTCCGCCGGGCCGTGTACGTGCTGAATGACATGTCCTCTTTAGTAGGAGCTTCAAGCAGGTTCACTTTGGCGGCCATTGCAAGACAAACTGCAGCATCTAGGAATACATACAAAAAGTAATAATTTATACCAGGGAAGCATGATAACTTAGCATCATCGTGATGTCAACATTCACATATGGATTTAAGAAAAAAAAAAAAAAAAGAAAAAAGAAAGACCGACAGTCAGGTAACATTACTGAAGATTTCACAGTTAAATGCCATGCAGCGCAACTTTAAAGACAAGAAGAAGGTGGAAAGATGGCTCAATCGAACAAGATGACCACGTATAGTCAAACACAGTCAAAATAAACAACATAATAATTTTTTTTTGGATTATAAAATGAACGGTCATTCCTTAATAGTCTATCAGGGTTTCCACTGTTGTAGTGACAGTAAAGGTCCATTACCAAGACCACCAAGTGTTGACACGATACACCATTTCCCTCATTAGTATGAAGAGAATTAACAATACGCAGGATTACCGATTTCCGAAATCAAGAAATTTAAAGCGGTTTACGTTATACAAAAAGTGCAGTCATCATGAATGTTATTTTGACATTCCTCCCCCCGTCCCACATCACAACCATGTGAAAATTATGGAGATACTTCTATATTTTAGGGGGGCATTGCTAATTTTCAACTTAGGGTTGGGAAAACAACATGGCTTTCGCAGCATGACCCTTGAGCCCTATTGGCTCCCTGGAATGCCTTAATGTGACTGCCCACAACATCTTAGAATAGGATGGGAAAATGCAAAAAAAATAAGTTACTCCAAACAATGAATAAAGGATGCAATCTTCTTTCTTCTCTTTCCCAACGGTCACTAAGTAGGACCACATCAGATGTGCACATGCATAGCTTGGAAAGTACACAGAAAGGCTAACTGAAATAAGAATACCTTTATTGACTTCAGTGTTGACTTTGAAATCATCAGGTGTCAGCACATAGTTGAACCAAAATGTGAAACCTCTCTCCTGCTTCTCCATCCACCTCTCATCAAAAAACATGTTCGAGGCAAAAGGCATGGGGTGTCGCGGTAAAGCTGCAAGGGAAGAGAGAGGGAAAAAACAAACAAACCACCATGAAGATAAGCAAAGGGAAAAAAAGATGCTGTTAAATATTTTGCTGGTGTACAGTTAACACAGTTAATATACCCGTCTTCACAGGCTTGATGAATGTCAGCTTCGACTGAGCCACCGCGACCACTCTTGACCTTCCCACTGGTCTGGCACCTGAACAAACGAAGAAGAAAGGGAAGAAAAAAAAAACAAAAAAAAAAAACGAAACAAAACATATACATCAAAATCTATAAATTGGTGAACACAGATGAATTGCCAGCCATGTAAATGCAGGATATGTTTTAAGCTCAACATAAGCATCATTTGCTGTGATAGTAGCTCGAGAGGCCCGGACCGGGTCTGAAAAGGCGCCAAGTATTAAGATTTGCATTTGTAAAGGATCTCCAATACAACCCAGTGAGTATTTACATAATGTCATGCATCAGCTAATCAGATAATTAAATAAATACAAACTGAACTCAGAAAATGAATAATAAAAATACCTGAGAATCACCATCACCCAAGATATACAAATTATACAAAATAAACTGTGACCACATAAATGAGAGGATCCAGAAACATATAACAAAATGATCAGCATGATTAGATTTCACTTCGATAATCAAGAGAGTGAGGACGAATTTACTGCCAAGGTTACTGTATCTTTTCCTATCACTACCCAGCAAGATTCTGGATTCTCAGCTCAGAGTCTGGACTAGGATGATTTCCAGGCTTGTCTGGGCAGGAGCACAGCCAAGGATAAAATTTATGACACTTCAAATTGATAAGGAACATGGTGGTCTAGCACTGCCCAACTTTAAAAAATACTATTACGCTACACAAATGCAATATATTGTCTGTTGGTGTTCTCCTGAGTATCAGGCCAGATGGAAGCATATTGAACTGAATATAGGCCAGTTTCCTCCCCAGACTCAGCTAAGTGGGAAAGACTGTACAGATCAAGAGAGGACAAACAACATCATCCAAAATACCTGAAACACAAGGAATGACACTGTTAAAGGGGCTGTATCATGCTTTTTTAGCTAGTCCAAACCCTAGAAATGGCATTAACATGGTAATAGTTAGGGGTGGGACGAGACACAATTTTCACGGGACGAGATGTCTCGCGAGATCCACGAGATCGAGGGGGGGTGCTGAGGTGTGGGGGGTTTGGTGCTGAGGTGTGGGGGGCAGCGCGGTACTCACATGCAGCGTCGGAGCATGGAGTGTCGGGTCGGAGTGCCCCTTGTCCGGCCACGGCGCCCTCCGCTCTACACTGCGCCCGAGGCGGCCGCCTCGTTCGCCTATTCCCATTCAAACCGCGGCGCACAGACGACGCCATGACTACATTTGCACTTCATGCCACTAGGTGCGCTGTTTGCATGTTCAACCTTATTTTACACAGACACCACAGAGGAAGAAGGGCGCCGCAGCCGCTGCAGGCTCTCTCTGCATGCTGTTAGAAAGAGAGTGTGAGCCGGCAAGACGTGGTAAAATGTGCATTGATGTGATGCACCGTTTTTTCAATAAAAGAGAAGAACTGAACGATCGTTTCCGCACATTTCCTTTACGTCGTATCAACTAAACTGTATCACAAGTAGTTTGTGTACTCAAAAGACCAAGATTCTTTGCGGATAGAACATGCGCAGAACAGTATTTCATGTCCCTTTCGACCGGGTTTTTAAATATGAATATGAGCATATTCAGGGTTTTGCACGTGTTTATATGGCCGTGCGCCATGTAATGTATCCGTCAATATTCCAGTTAATAAAGAGTTTTTGCCTTATATAAACATACTTAATCTCGCGGCATTGCGATCTCGCGAGATCTCGTCCCATCCCTAGTAATAGTTTATTTTTGGCGCTAAGGAAAAGTCATTTTGTGTGAAATAAAAGATTTTCTGGGGCTAATTCTGAAACCCGGAAGAGAAAACGCTCCGTTTCACTGAAAATCCCGCCTCTCCCCCTGTGGACTTTGACTGACAGCGAACTTCAGCCAATCAGCGCTTTAAAACAAATACGCTAGCTAGCTTTAGCTCTTTAGCTTTAGCTTCTCCACACGCAAAAACGTATTTTCCTGTGAGAAACTCACCAAGCGCAGACCCTTCAGACTCTTGCTCTTGCTTGACTGTTGCTTTCAGACGATGGTTAAAGTTTATGTCCGCAATCAGAGTTAGAAAAAAGCGGCAACGCTGATTGCCGAGGGCCTGCGGGAGGGGGGCTCAGGGGAGCCATCTTCACAGTGTGACATCAATGTGGGAAAACAGAGCGTTTTCACGGGTGCGGGAGGGGCTGCCTCTCTGAGCAGCACAAACACTATGAAAGCTTAAACACGCAGGCACGAAGGAAAAAAAGGCTTTGGGGGTGTTTTAGGTGAGTACATAACTATATAACAAGGTTAAAATATACAAAAAGTGAATTTTGCATGATACAGCCCCTTTAGAAGATATAAATTGGAACGAGAAATAAAACTGTTGACATGGCCCTCTCAAACCTCCACGTTTACACCTAGTCAGTCAGATATACAAGATGGAGGGAAAACTCAAGAGAGAATTTAACTTGGAGAACAGAGACTTATTTCAACATTTACATTTAAGACATTTTTTATGATATATATATTAAACAAGGAATCTCAGCAGAAGGTAATTAGTTACTTGATGTGTTGACAGCAGCATATAGTCACAACCCAGTGAAGATGGTCTCTGAACTGTATAAGAGCCTACAAAAGCAGAACAGAACAACCTCACTATAAGTTAAACTACAGTGGGAACAGGAGCCGAGCATCCACTTGTCAGAGACTGATTGGTATGCCATGTGCAAAACACAACGGGGAGAGAAGCAAAAATCTAAAGTCCAAAAATCAAACAAAGTGGGAGTCCAAGGTATACTAAGGAGCCAAATCCAAAAACCCAGAGGTGCCAACGCAGAGGGCAGAAAAGCAGGAGCAAAGCCAAAACACAGGACACAT
Organism: Salarias fasciatus; assembly: GCF_902148845.1. NCBI lineage: Eukaryota > Metazoa > Chordata > Actinopteri > Blenniiformes > Blenniidae > Salarias > Salarias fasciatus. Next base: position 28,516,476 of record NC_043766.1, on the reverse strand, counting down.
ACACTGCAGATATTACATGGAGACAAGACGATCAAACAGAACTCAGACAGCTCCCTATGAACCCAAAGCTCCAGCTGACTGCAGTCACACACTGAGGCACAGGTGAGCCACATCATGCCACATTGGGATGTCAATGACGTCTTTCCACACTTGTATGTTTCCTAAAATCCTTGAATGTTCCAGACAAATTAACTCTAAAATATTAAGGCCCATTCCATTAAACATTGCATAGTTTGGTCAACTGATTACCAACATTTGTTTTGTTTTGTTTTTTCACCACCCTTATGAATTACTATGTAGTATAACTGCTGGGGTTTACAGTGCAGCTCCCAAATGCCGATGTGCAGCCTAAAATGGAACAAATGACTACAACTGAGAAATGGTTTATCCTGAAGGAATAATGGTACCAAGAAAATAGAAAAAAAAGAAGCAGCTAGAATTACAGAATACGACTTCAATTACTGTGACATTATCCCTTGAAATTAGTATTATGAGAAATGCACTTAGCCTTTATATGATGAAAGACATCAATTTATTGCCAATTTCTTTACAAAATTACCACATAATGTCAATTTACATGAACTTCATGAGAGGGGCAAGTTGACTTACCTGCTTTTTTCTGTTGTGGTGTTACCCCTCTCTTCTCCGGACACGTTCGTGGCGTCACACCTCTCCTCTCCGGACCCGTTCGTGGCGTCACACCTCTCCTCTCCGGACCCGTTCGTGGCGTCACACCTCTCCTCTCCGGACCCGTTCGTGGCATCTCCAGCAAAGTTGTCCTGAACATTTTCCCAGTATTCCGATCACTGCTGTGGTGCTCCTCACTCTTCCTCTTCTTGGTATTTAACCTCGCATGAAATGGTGACAAGTCCTCTTTGACCGAGCAACACTCTGAGACAGTAGCTGTCTGTTGTTGGATTTGTAAGTCCAAAAACATTGTGTACTGCAGAGGAGAAGATGAACTAAGAGGCAAAGGGATGGGAGAGGGAGCCGGGGATAAAGAGAGGCCAAAAGGAGCACTGGGCGATTCGACAGGAGCAGAAATTGACTTTCGCTCTGGAGTCAAGCTGGAGGGTGAAGCCTGTGGAACCTGTTGACCGTCACATGAGGTTGATCCTGAAGTTGAGTCAATAACAGGGAGGCTGGGGGTGCCTACTTGAGGAGAGTTTGCTCCACTGCTGCTGAATGACAGTTCTAGAGTTTTGTCCAAGAGTCTCCTTCGCGACTTCTTCACTCTCCTTTCACTCAGACTGTTAGCCTCTACTTCCACTGGTGCTCTGCCTTTGGTCACAGTGGCAGAGGTAAAATGCACCTTCATGTTTTTTGGCTTGGCCTCTGACCCAAGACCCATTTGGCTGACAAAGAAAGTCAGTCTTTGTTCATTGACATTAATCAACTGGGGGCTGTTAGGTAAGCCATGGTTTTGACTGTCTGACTCCAATGACTCAGAGATGACACAGCTGGAGCTGGAAAACAGATCAGACTCGATAGCTAACAGAGCTTCGTTCATAGAGGGAACCTGGATTTCAGTTGTCTCTCTGCTCAGTTTGGACAAAAGCAATGTTTCACTCTGGACAGAAAGTATCTGGTTTGTCAACTTCTCATATGTCCCGAGTGGCACTGGTGTCTTGTTAGGCATTGTAGAAACACCATTATTTTTGGAGTTTCTTCCAGGTATGTTAGCCCTGGCAGCTACATTTCCAGAGTTCTGGGGCTTCTCAGTCGGGCAAAGAACAGAAGGCGGTACCCCTGGTTTCCTGTGTCTTCGTCCTATTTTGCCACTCTCGCTTCCATTTTTTAGTTTGTTCCACAGGCTCCTCTGAAACACACACACACACAACTTTAAAATTACCAGATTGTTCGCACAAGGGATGATCTTATATAAACTATTGTTTTGATAATTTTACAGTGGATTGAAAAAAAGAAGGAAGTCACAGAAAATACTCCAGTCCAAATTTAGTAATCTTTATCATTTTTCCCCAACACTGCCCACAAAACATTTTTGAGTCTGCTTTTACTAAATCAAAACAGAGGTGAAATACGAAATGGAAAAGTGAAATTCACTTTTCCATTTCAAATATTTGACTGACCAATAAAATATTTTGATTTTTCCTTGATTTCCTTGATTGACCGAGGCACATTATGCCATTCTGTACTGATTTCCATTGAGTCCAAACATTGCTGGAAAAAGGATTTCATAAACATTTACCTTTTTCTTGTGGAGAGCTTCGGCAGTCCCCAGCAGAACAGCCTGGTACTTGCGGGGGCCACTGGTGTTAAAGTGTATGAGTTCCCGGACACCTCCTTCTTTTATTGGAGTCCAGGTTATGTTCAAAATAAAGGTGCTTTCAGGCTGCAAACACAAATACCACAACAGCATCAGAACCCTACTATAATGACAGGTTTTTCCAAGGATGAAATCACCAAAACAATCCAGTACACGCTCAAAGGTTTCAGTTTTATCCTTGTCTTACACACTTTTAATAAGTCCCTGTGTAAGCAGTTGGCGCAAGCGGTGGAGAAACAGTGAGCAGGGATGAGTCCGAGGTTGAGTGGCCCACTTCTTTCATTTTTCTTGTGCAAAAACCAAAGTAAAGTGCAAAAATGCAAAAAAAGTGCATTGGAAGATTTCCTGGAGACAGGCTTCGCCACAATCACAATCTCTCCCAACTGAATGCCTTTGGGCCCTTAAGTACACTCAGCTTAACAGGGTAAAACCATAAAAACTCCAAGAGGTGTAAAACATAATATTAGATCTCTAAAACTATGTTAAAATCCTCCACTACAAACTCATAATAAATACATAAGAAAACAAAACCCATACTTAAAGGGACTTAAAGCAACTTTACAAAATTTACCTCAGTGCTGCTGCGATACGCGCTGTGGGTAACTGCAGCCACCAGCCAAGGCGGCACAGGGGGCGCACAAACACTTCCGGTGCGCGTCAAGCCCTAGCGTAAGCGCTGCGTACATGGCGTAGGAACGGCGTTGCTGCGGCGGGGAAGCATACCGACACCTGGTTCACACAGGACGCCGAGGTGCCCGCGCGCACAGTGCCAAGCACTTGGCTGTTCATACAGGAAGCCTTTTCTGCTGCGCTCTGCGCGCCGGAGACATCGACTGAGCCCGTGGAGAGAGGGAGAGTGCTGGCTCTCTACTTGTTGCTGCACAGGCTCCGATGTCAAAGAAGGAGATTGTGGGTTCATCCTATCAATAAAAGAAGGAAGCAGCACGGTGTTTTCCATCATCTTGTTGATGAACTGCGCATGGACAGTGCCCACCATCACGCGAATCTCTAACCCCCTCTCTATCTCTCTCGCCCCCTCTCCCTGTGTGTGTGTGTGTGTGTGTGTGTTTATCTGAAAAGGAAAACCGAAAAGCAACATAATTTGTTATTTTACTTTATTTTAATTTGAAAATTGACCGGATTTTCTCGTATTTTCTGTGGGATACAGTCAGGTCGGCACCAATCCAAGTCGGCCCCAGCCAACTCGGCAGCACCCCCGGGATACAGTCAAGTCGGCATCAAGCCAAGTCGGCCTCGCGGGGGTTCTCTCAAGTGGCCGAGTTGGTCGGTGCTGACTTGACTGTAAGCTGCTTACCAACTCGGCCAAAAGCCTCTCTCTTTTTTTTTTTTTTTTTTTTTTAAATCACGATGGCTGCAGCGCAACGATTTGCACAGTTTTTTTTTGTGCGCCACTTCTCCTCACGTAGCAGGCGGGGGACTGGAGGACAAACTGTGTGATTATGGTGACTGACAGGTTAGAGGTGGATAATGTACCTGGAGCTTCATGTTTGACTTTCTGATTGAAGCGCAGCGTGAGCGGCTGTCTGGTCATGTGACCAGATCATGTGACCAGACGGCGTTTGATCAAACCAGTCGCCTGTATTATAATTATAACTGTGCAAATCGTCACGTTGCAGCTGGCATCAGCTCCAGGATTTGCACAGTTATAATAATAATGCAGGTGACTGGTTTGATCAAACGCCGCCTGGTCACATGATCGGGTCACATGACCAGACAGCCGCTCGCGCTGCGCGCTCGTAGCTAAGCTACTCGTTCTACACTTCTACAGACTACACTCTGAACACAGGCGACATGCAGGAGGAAACGACGTTGGATTTAGTCCCCAAAAGAAGGTCAACATGTGAAATTTGGATGTATTTCGGCTATAAAAAACGACAATTTGGAACAAAAAAACGTCCTCAGTGCCTCCGACAGTGCCTCGTCGTGGTTGCCTCAACACGAGGTAATATGTCAAACCTGTTGGACCATTTGAAACACCATCACAAGACCCCAGGTGAAACTTCATCTTCTCAAAAAACAATTACAGAAGCCTTCGCCGGCATAACACCGTATGATAGGAACTCCAAATCACGGATGCAATAACTTTTTACCTAGCGAAAGACATGGTGCCATTGAACACCGCGGATCGTTAAAGAGAGATTTAAAAAAATGATCCGAACGCTTGACAAGTGGTATGAAACACCACGTATTTCTCTAAAGTGGCCATCTCCCCAAATAGAGCTATTCAGGTCATCTGGTGAAAATTCTTCTATTTTTAATATCGCAATATATATCGCAAGCCCCCAAAAAATCGCAATGTCAGTTTTTTCCAATATCGTGCAGCCCTAGTGCAAAGTGCAATGCATTTCACCTGTGACGAACGGCCTGTTCGTCACACCCTGCTTCAACAGACCGGAATCTAATCACTTTGCTACCACAAAGATCCTGAGAAATCACAATACAAAGTGCCTCATAGCAATCACGTTAAAGCTGCAATGGAATTTTGTGAGACAGGGCCAAAGATGACAAGTCAGGGTTTTGATGCACTCAGAAGGCTTTTGTAAAGAATAAAAATGAACCATCAGGTCTGAGCAGAAATCTACCTAACTCAGCCACTTTCAGCAATACAGAAGCCCCCATGGCATCTGAAACCCAAATATTCCAAAACAACCAGTCAAGCCAAGGTTTAAAGTGGCCTTTAATAACACCAAAGGCCAACTTTTTTACACAGCAAGTACAAAAAAAAAAAAAAAAAAAGTATATATATATATATATATATATATATATATATATATATATATATATATATATATATATATATATATATATATATATTAGGGCTGAACGATATATCGTTATCATATCGATATCGGGATATAAACATTCAGGACATTAGTTTCTCAAAATCGACGATATCAAGAGTTCCCCTGCTTGCCCTGCATGTCAGCTTGCCCGTGCACAGGTCAGGCCAGCCAACCACAAACCTCGTTTACTGGTTGACAGCTGATGGCAGCCAACGAGAAACATCAGAGGGAGGGGCAGGAGGGAGAAGAAGACCACACTCACATGTGCTACACGCAGCAGAGAGTGAGCAAAACAACAACATGAGAGCTGAAGAGAGGGCGGTTGCAGATTCTGCACAAACGAATTTGGTGGTAGTGGCAGTGAGTTCTCATTAAAAAAAAAAAAACTGAAATTTTTTTACATCCTTTTGTATTATCAGGGCGCGAAATTCCCTATAAAATGGCGGCGGGGACCAATTGAGATCGAATCTCCGCCAGTTTAGGTGCCATATAAGTAGGTCCTTACCGCCGGTTGGCTTTTTTTTTATCATGAATTTGCGTTGCTTCTCTTTTAATGACTCAATCAAAACCAACACGCCTCGTAACTCTGGGATTCCATGTTTGCATTCTTCTTCTCTGTGCTTCACACTGCACTACGCATCTAACAACCACAATGCGCCCTCTGCTGGATTGAAGGAGGTACTGCTGGATTAAGGCGCTGCTGTGAACTCCAAACAACAAATCCTTCAGAACACAATGACAGCAATGGGTGTAAACAGTAGTAACTGTAAATATGCAAATCTGCCGAAACAGTTAATGATTTACTGCGATACTACAGTTCTCCACTCCTGAATGAGGAAGTCACAGCTGCAGAACAACATCAATGAACATCAGTGAGAGAGGTCCTCTAGGGTCTGATACATACAGAGACAAAACCTGGTCAGATTAAGAACTGAATAGAATCAGAATCTACACTAACATTCACAGCCATCAGCAGGATCTCAGCTAAAATACTTTGTTTCAATTGGGTGCAACTACATTATATGAAATGTGATTTGTGCTGTCATGTATTCTTGGGTTATTGTGCCACCACCACCAAAGGAACTTGTCAAAGCTGGGATGCTTCAATCAGCAATTAGCAACATGCATACCTGCAACAAAATAAATAAAAATCATTTTATAAATTTGCAACTTAGGGTGGGCCATATAGCATAAGAAGATATACCATCCCAGACACAGTGCAGCAAATAGATATAAACAGAACTAAACAAGCACAACAAAATACAACAGTTTATTAAAAAAATATATTGTTGGTTCCTGTTTTTGATCAGCATTTTACAAAATTGAAAATTAAGGACCTGCGAAAACTTGTGAGGAACTGTTAAAATTTTCTGAGGACCTGCTGAAAAAATTTGGAGGGCCTGTTAAAATTTTGACAAATTTCATGCCTTGTATGTTTTTATTTTTCTGAAAAATGCTTAACTTTCACTGAATCCATTTTAATATATCGTATCGATATCGAGATATCTGGCATGGATATCGAGATATGAAATTTTGCCCATATCGTTCAGCCCTAATATATATACACACATATTAAAAAAAAGAATTAATACAATTTAGACACACGTCAATCTACAGTTATTGAGCAGATGAATGGTGGGATTAAAGAGTTTTCTTCTTAGATCAGTGTGTAGGTAAACACATGTTAAAAGCAGCCTGTCAGGATTAGCTGAGCTTGTTTTTTTTTTTTGAGGTTCATGTCCTGTATGCTTTTCTTTTAAATGAAGAAATATCAATCATGGGCCTGCAGTCCAGACTTGTGTCAGTGATGCCCCAAGACTCCAACATCTCAACAACCTGGGTATTTAAAATTCTAGAAAGAACAGAAGGCTTCTACAAGAAATCTACATTTCCCTCATTTTGGGCACATTTCTACTGAGGAAGGTCTTAGTGCAACACTTTCTTAAGTCTTTTAAAATGAAATACCTCCATACGTTGCAGTATTGAAATCATCACAGCCAATTTCAGACCAAAATAACTTGAACATTCCCACTGTTTAAATAGACGCCCACCTCAGGATAGCACACATTGAAATTCTGATGGGGCTTTTTTAAAATGACTTTTGGGGTATATGGAAAAAATAAAAGCACGGAGAGGATACAGTCCTGAGGGGAACAGGGAGGCTAGTAAAAGACATCTGATAAAATACTAGCCACTCTCCAGGTTGAAGAAAAAAATCAACTGGGGAACTGGGCGAGTGTCAATGTTTCAACTAAAACGTGCTGAAATATGTGGCTGGATACAGATAAAAGTCAGTAATAAATAAATAAATAAATAAATAAACCCACAGCAGCATAAATGGCTTTGTAAGAAAGGTGGCTCGGATCATATTTACGTGTACACCTGACATAAGCGCTCGTTTAGGAAGTGAACTTCTGGTAATACTTATTAAGCCATCTTTGAGTTTAATCGTCTTGTGGACAGTTTGAGACTCACCTGGACCGTGAACTCGCTGCGGTCGACGGAAAAGCCTTGACCCGAGGCGATCCCATCAACTTTCACCGTCACTTCTACCTCCTTCGAGGGGTTCTCGATCTGGAGAAGAGCCGCCTTTGACAAGCCCACCTTCACTGTCCCGAACGACACCACCGGAGGTTTTGAAAACCAGGTGAAACATAACGTCGGGACATGGTTCTCCTTGTCGTCTCTGCGCGGAGGGCTGAAGACGAGAAATCTCGCCTCCGCCATCCCGTGTTGTAAAAGTAATCCAAACTGACGCCGTCCTCGCCACTCACAGATAAAGAGTGCTCACAAATCTCCGATGCTCCACTAACCGCTCACGCTGCAGTGTCGACCCACAAGCAACACATACAATCTTAGTTTCAAAACGCAACCGTCGGTCCGTTCAGCCAATCACAAGCGAGACACGCGACTTCACGTCCAATCATGAAGCGCGGTGAACTTGATTGCTAATGACGTCAGATGCTGACCAATCGGCGACGAGACACACGTTTAAACGACTACGAAGCCCCGCCTTGCTTAGAGAGCTCGGCAGATTTCAAGAACTGTTTTGTGTGTGTGTGTGTGTGTTGCGAGACTGAAATGTTGCTACTTTAAAATATTAGAGCTGACAATGACTTTTTTTTATTGGACAATGACTAATAAAAGTGCACCTAACTTAAACTATAGGACAAAGTGAACAGCACAGACAAGCTATTTAAAATGCACAAGAAAATGATAACAAAAACTAGATTATGACAGCTAAGAAAAGGGTTTAAAAAATAACATTAAATTAAATAATAATGATGTGTGTAAATCAGGGAGCAATAATATCAAGAGGAAAATTCAGGAATTTTCAAAAACCACTTAAAGCTCAATACATTTTTGGACATTTAGTTAACTGAGTGACTTGGATAGAGATTTTAGTTTAAGGATAAAAGGAAAGAACATAGGGTGTGCATTGGAAAATTTGAGTATGTGAATGAAATTTTTTGCATAGTGAAAAATAAAATAAAATGAAAAATATTCAAGGGCAGCATCCACTGTCAGCTCACACAGTGACATGCATAACCTGCCATTGTACTATGAAGTCACACATACACATAACCTCTCCCATGCAATACAGTTATTACTCATTCAAAGGGGTGTATGGTGTTTTATGAGCATGAGGTTGTACAGATGAGTGAATTTGCACTCATTTTTATGGAAGAATTTGATTTATGTGTATATGTATGCAACAATTGAAAAACATTTGGAATACAATCAACTTTCGTAACTTTTTTGAAGCAAGGCAGAAAAGCGGCAAAGTCAAGCAGCAGTGAGGCAGAGAAAGTTCTAACTCAGCTTGCTGGCTTATAAAGTCTGATACACCTCACAGGTGTAGCCGGTTCCATGACTGCAAGCTCTGCCGAGCGGGAGATCTGTGGGAAGAGCAGCAGAGACAGAGGCACTAAGGCCGTAACAGGGTCAAAACCACTAAGAACACATGGTCCCCAGCTTAACCAGTGGGTTTCGGCCTTTTTGTCTGTCCGACTGACAGGCTGGACAGACAGCAGGCCGTGTGAGTCAGTCCGACGCAAATGCCTCCTTACTGACATATCTTCTGGTCAAAAACCTAAAAAGGTGTGCTGCGGACTGTGTGATCTCCTTACTTGAGGGTTTATTTTTCTGTTGGCATTCACCCTTGCCTCCTCCACTGTAGTGGAGTGTGACATTGTGAAGGGAAATGTCAGTCTCCCGCTCATACTTCAGACAGGTCATTACAGTAATTGTCCAGACCAGCAGTCTGCAACCTTTACCACCAAAAGAGCCATTTTTGTGACATTCTGTCATTGAAAGTAACTTTATTTACCTGTTGTCTTATCTTTGTACAACGACCTTGAGTGTCTTGAAAGGTGCTTGGAATTTAAATGTATTATTATTATAATGAACCTATGAGGCTTATGAAGTTTAAAGTTTAGTTTAGATGCACATATAAAAACTATCTATGAAGATTTAAACAGAGTTCAGAGTAGTGAACATTTTATTATACTGAACATATTTGTGCACCTGATTTTAACACTTGTGCACTTCTTTTCAAGCATTTTTTTGTTGACAATTTTGAAATCTTAGCTGTTTTTACCATTTAATGTCTTTTTAAGCAGTTTTCATCCTTTTCCAACTGGCTTTAATCTTCTTTTACAAATTCTACAGATATCAGTTTTTTCATCTGTTCCATCATTTTTACCATATTTCCTGTGGTTTTATCTAATTTTCCCAATTTTATTTGTACTTGTCTTTGAAGCCCTTTTGAACCAGGAGTCACAAATCATTTTGAACAGTACTGTGGTGCAACACTATATGTGACGCTATAATAAAGTTAAGTTCTGTGTTTAATCACATTTCACGACATGAAAGCTTCATGGAGTTACTACTGAGGGAGTAAAGAGCCATGTGTGACTCCAGAGCCGCAGAGTGCAGAGCCCTGGTCCAGACAGACCTCCTGAGGTGACTCCACCCGTTTCTTCTGTACTGACATATTTCATGGGATTTCTTGATTTTCCAATGTCATATTAAACCTATGTTGTACACTTTTATCTCATTTAATTCCCTTATATTGTTCCCATTTGTTTTCATCACTTTGGGTTGATTACCTTGGTCATTAACTGGAATTTTTTAGCCTCAAACACCTCTTGATTAAAAAAAAAAAGAAGAAATTATTGGCAACCAAATAAACATCTTGCTAATTACTTATTTTTTCCCCTGTATAAAGTGTGGCATCTATTTTAGTTTTGCACTAATTAACATTACATTTTCATGTTGCCTTTATTCATATAATTAAGTTCTAAAAAGGTGTCTTTCAACAGAATAATCAGTAGTGTTATACCCTCCACATTGTTTGGTTTTAACTATGATTTTAATGGCTTAAAATGGAAAATAAAAATCATGCTAAGAAAAGGTATAAGACGCAATGTATGCCCCACACTCGGAAAACTCAGAAAAACAGTTCAACATATAGAACATTTTCTAAAAAAAAAAAAAAAAAAATCTCAGGTTACAGCTTCCCAGTGAAGACAAATCAATCAAAAACATCATGCACTTCTGTGTTTTTTTAATCTGCTCATTGTGTGATACATAGTATAAAATCAGAAAGCCTCCCAGGGAAAAAATATACCCTAAAAATAGGTCCTTTCCTTTACTACCATGGCAGGCCTTGAACCCGGGGTTGCTGTGCAGCAGCTGCTGCTGGTGTGTCTTGTGGAGGCTTCAGCCCATCATTGCTGTGATGTGGGAATGTCGTTGTTGCACAGTCCTTGGGTTCCTGTTCTTCACACGGTTGCGGCTTGCAGGCACTCAGAAATCAGGCGGTAATAAGAAGAGGAGTAGACAGGGACTTATGGTGTCCGTTTCTCCTTCATATGTTGCGAACTCATTCGAGGCATGCTCGTTGCATTTTGAAGATCGTAACATCGAGGACAATCTGAATCATCAAACTCAAAGATGTCTGGGGGCTGATAGTCCTGGCTGACGTTAAACAAATGTCATTAACACAGGCAAAATTATTGAGTATTTTTAAGTAAAAAGTGCAAGAAATAAATCAAGGGGAACACAAGGGTTAAGAAGTCAAGAACATAATGCAAGAGCAAGAACTGGTCCATGTGTTGCTATAAACCTTGTTTGAAATCAGGTACAAAGGTGAAATATTTGAGCACATTCACAGCAAATTTGCAAAGTCCAGTAAGAGTAAGTGCACGCTGGAATTCTTTAGAAACCCCACTGAATCATGGCGTTACTGTCTTCTACGGTAATTTTCTCTGTTCATCATAAACAAAATATCAAAACTACATATGTCTCATCTAACACCACCTATGTTGCAGCGATTGTCATATTTAGGTCTACATAGTGCAAAAGTTGAATCAGTGTTGTTCAATTTATCCAAAATTATACAAGTAAACCAATATTTATATAAATGAATCAAGTTTGACAATTCTGTCCCAACACCAAAAGTATGTACAGCTCAAAAAATATTTTCCAAACTGATCAACAGCTGAGCTATTTTCCTCTGCAATGGTGTGTGTGCTCAGCGGTAGAGGCACATACTGGTGCTCTGATACAGGTACATGTAGGCGTCACAAAAGAGACGCTTGGCCTCGCCCTTCATGTCTCGAGGCACCTGAGTGGCCAGTTCTGCAGGCGACATCTCCAGGTACGTCCCGACCTCGGGGCAGGCTTTCACCTCCGGGATGTTGTATCCGTCACTCTCTCCTGGACAACAACACGACAATAAGTACTGAACTACATGCAGTGACTCTGAAGCTTGACTTAAAGAGAGAGCTCCCACCATGTCTGTCTGCCATGCTGTCAAAAAAGATCCAATCGCTGCTGTTCGGTCCGTGTTTGACAAAGGACACGTAGTGACTCGTCTCGATGCAAAGCACCGCAAAGAGCTGTAACTTGTCTCTGGTCAGCCCGCGAGGGTTCTTGTGATTTCTGTATTCAATGGGGATGTCCAGACGAGCTGGTTTATGGGATTTACGCAGAGGATGGGAGTGCACCTACACACACACACACACACACACACACACACACACACACACACACACACACACACACACACACACACACACACACACACACACACACACACAGTTTGCCATTGCCAGTTGCTAAAAATAAAAAGTAAACAGATAACCCTTGTAAAAGTAAGTGCAGCATCACTATAACCTCCCTCCCATACTTATAATGTACACATCAGCTGAGCTGTCATTGGCAATATGAACACTGAAGTGAACCTTAGTAGAGCAATCCCTGCAGAAGACTTTGAATCCAGTTGGGCCAAAAAGGGAATCTTTAAAACAGTCAGTACACTCCTCCAGTGCCAGGTCTCCACATAGTATGCACTGCTGAGGACCTGAACACACACACACACACACACACACACACACACACACACACACACACACACACACACACACACACACACACACACACACACACACACACACACACACACACACACACACACACACACACACACACACACACACACACACACACACACACACACACACACACACACACACACACACACCTCATTACAGACTTCTCATTACAGTATCAGCAGTGTCACACCTTCATTGCTGCATGTGTATTTGTTAGTACCTTCAGTGATGAGGTCAGTGATGTCCAGCTCCAGAGAGGGAATGATTTTGTCAAACATCTTGAATTTCTTCCCAAAGCGAGGCATCTGGAGGATGAGGCAGGATGGCACCTGCCGACATAAGAGAGAGAAAGAAAAAATTGTCCTACACCACCATCTGCTGGACAAGCAACCAAAGAAAGAGCAAGAAACGGGTTTTTAAATATATGTTTAGAAGTATAACAAATTTTTAAACAAAACATTTTTTTTCAATGGCTGTGATAATCTAGGGTATGTTCGTGAAATGTGTGGAATTCTGAAAGCAGAGGAAACACAACAGCATCATTTTCACGCTGACACAACTGCTTTTCTTTCAGTTGAGTATCCTGATTGTCTTTTTGAATGTGAAATAAAGACTGCTTGCCTTCATGTGACCCAGAGTCAAACCCAGACACACCACTGAACACAAACTATCTTTCACTGAATCAAAATGAAGTAATTTTTCACCACACGTTATAGGATAAAGCACAACACAAAAAGTGGCCACTCAACTTATGACAATTAGCAGCACAGGTATAAAATTGCTTCTGTAACTTAAGGTTATCAAGAGTTCACGAGGCCTTCCAGCAATCAGAAGCCGCCACCGTCCCCAGCAGGCCGGCTTTGTGCCCAATCGCTCCACAATCGACCACATCTCTGCCGTACGTCTCCTGATAGAGAAGACCCGTGAATTCCGTAAAGACCGCCATCTGTATATTGGATTCACTGATCTAAAGGCCGCCTTTGACACCGTCTGCCACTCCTCACTGTGGAACATCCTCCAAACCTTCGGAGCACCAACCAAGATCATCGCTCTGTTCAAGTGGCTCTACAGCAACGCAGAGAGCTGTGTCCGTATTAACAGTACTGACTCCAACTGGTTTACCATATCCGGTGGCGTTCGCCAGGGCTGTGTGGCTGCTCCTGATCTTTTCAACTGCATCATCGACCATACCATCCTGCTCAGCACAACCTACAGTCAGCTGAGAGACGCTTTGGGCATTTACTGTGAGGAGGAGCACAGCTTGGCCTCCAAGTGAGCTGGACTAAAACCAGGTTCATGTATGTCGGTGATGGACCAGATCCACCTCCCATGCAAATTGGGAGCGACATCGTAGAGCCTGTCAAGAGCTTTGTGTACCTAGGGTCCATGGTGACAGACAGCGGGGACCTAAAACCAGAGATTGACCGCAGACGAGCCCTGGCAGCATCTGCTCTGCAGTCTCTCTGGAAACCACTCTGGTGGCACCAGACCATCTCACGCAAGACGAAGCTCCGGATTTACAACCTAGCCGTACTCTCCATCCTGCTCTATGGCTCAGAAACGAGGCCCCTGAATGACACTCTGGCTGCAAGAATCGAAGGCTGTGATAGCAGGGCTCTTAGAACCACCAAGAACATCAGGTGGCCCCAGCGAGTTTCCAAAGAAGTGCTTAGAGCATAATAATAACAATAGCAGAGAATAATAGCAATATATTCAAAAACTGAGGTTGCACTCATAAAGTGTCATAGGTACAACTTAGATGTATTCTTTTAATAAATCTTTAGCGTTTGTTGCTATTAATAAATATTTCTCCTCTTATTTTGCCCCCACAGATTTTCTTACGTCAGTCCGTCAGCTGTGCGATTCCAATTTCTGGAGCAATTTGAACTATACTGGTAAATTTTGTTCTTATTTCTTTTTAAATAAAGATTAATCGTTAAATAGTATTTTTATTTTTATTTTTTTCTCCTTTAAAAAAAGAACTGTACTATCAGTTTTAATCATTTCAGTTTGGAATATAAACACCCAGACTCTCTCTCTCACACACACACACACACACACACACACACACACACACACACACACACACACACACACACACACACACACACACACACACACACACACACACACACACACACACACACACACACACACACACACACACACACACACACACACACACACACACACACACACACACACACACACACACACAAAGATGTAACTAGATTTGAAAACCAGTGTGGAAAGCAACTAAATCACAAATGAAAACAACATGTTTATTCACAAATAATATTCTGAAAGCCTCTCAGAGTCGCCACCGGGGGGCAGAAGAGCCACAGCAGCGGAGCCGCAGGTGGTAGGCCCCTGCTGCACTCTTGTCATTTGTTGATCAGACTGATGTTGGGGCACGTTCATCCACCAACAACAAAGGCAATTATTTGGACCTCACCTCTGCTAGCTTCAGCTCTGCAGTGTGGAAGGAATGTTCCAGAAGCTGCTGGACAGTCGGCAGAACCAAGCTGTGGTTCTGGTCTAGGAAAATCTGGTAGCAGTAGCTCTCCTGCATTTTACCCCCAACTGATCTAAAAAGTTAAGCAAAACAGGGATAGGGTTAGGTATTGTACGACCGCACCTAAATTAATGCAATCACAGGAGTAGTAACCTTACAGCTTGAGGAGAGGGTCCAAGGCGAGGATTTGTTGCATTATTACAATCAGAAACTCCTCTGGATCTGTAGCAAAGCAGTGGAGTCAAACACTTTCAGGCAAAGACATCAGCATGTTTAACATCCTGGTGGCTGAACTGACCTTTCTCGTCAAAGGTAAAGGAGTGACTGCAGCCGAGTTTCTGCAGTTGCTGGCGGAGCCTCATGATGTGGCACCCCTCGACAAAACCCTTACTGCCATTGACAAAAAACAAAACAAAACAAAACTGTAAAATGACACCAACTCCGAAGGACTCTGCATGACATGAGTGGGCACAAGGACGCACACCTGCGGAGGGGGTTGACAATGTCGTGGAGAAGCATCCTTTGAACTGAAGCGTTTTTCGGTGTAGGTTCCTTGAATAACAAGGGGTCCAACACAGGGGAACAAGAAAACAAGCTGAGAAACAAAGAAACAGACTATTAGTTTTCTGTGTCACCAACAGCAACTTTGAATTCTTTACACTGAGTCTATTTTACATTAATCCTGGTGAAGCTGTGTTTCTGGAGCTTTTTAGGAGGATTCCACTGCATGTCATCTTAACCTGGTGGATGTGTGTATTGCTGTATAGAAACTTTTGTCTCGTGCGTGTTTATGTGGGACAAGGGATTTTCTTGATAAGAGGTTCCCAAAACTGGATTAACATTTTCCAGAATCTACAGCAAAACTAAGACATACTGTGTTGCTTCTCTTTGACAGCTTGTGACAGGGATTCTCAGACCATGAGAGACAAAATTCTTTGGCCTGATGAGAAAAAAGACTGAACTCTTTGGTGTGAGTGGTTGGGAGAAACCAGGCACTGTTCATCACCAGGTCAATCCCATCTCTGCAGTGAAGCATGGTGGTGGTAGCTTCATGTCTGTGGGGATGTTTAACAGCAGCAGTAACTGGGAGGCGAGATAGGATAATGGAATTAATGAATGTACAGAGTCAACCTGATTGAAAATCTACTCCAGAGGGCTCTTAGCCTCAGATTGGAGTGACGACCTTGAAGCACACAGCTGGAATATGAAAGGAGTGTCTTCAGCAGAACTCTGTGAAGGTTCATGAGGGACCCATCAAGAGCCCAGACTTGAACCTGTAAATGACTGTGCACCGACACTTCCCATCTAGTGTGCTTCAGCTTCAGTGGTGATGCAGAGAGAAATGGGCCAAACTGCTCAATGATCGGTGTGCCAATATGGCACATGTGGCATTACATTCAACAAGATTTAAGGATGTACATGGTGCCAAAGGTGCATCAACAAAGTACTGAGCAAAGACTGAATATTTTATGTACATGGAATTTCTGTGGGTTTTTTTTTTTTTTGAATAATAATTAATGAAAAAGTAAACGATAAATCTGTAAACATATGACCAAAGCATTTTTTCACATTATTATAGGCCATGGTGCATAAAACTGGGAGGGATGAAAACAATCTCGGAACAAAGTTGTAATGCAACAAAATGCAAAACACTGACAATACTTTCTGCATGTCTTCATGTGCATGTGTATGTTTTTGTGTATGTACATCTCTATAAATGCGATGAACAATTACATCCCTGTGCTTGTTGCCATTCGAGAGGAAATTGCAGCTAAAAGCAGCTCAGTGTAACAATGAAGCACCTTCTCCAACATTAACTAGCAGCAAAGTTACAGGTTGAGCCAGTTAGCCACCTGACATTATCAGAGCAGTGTAAATGATGAAAACCAGATTGAAGTGAAACACTTGAGAACAATGAATAATTCCTATATTCCGTCCTTTCTGACGTTGGAGGGTGGCCAGCTAATGATAATGCGAATGATGCAAGTTAATTTCCTTTGTGGACTATCTTCAAGCCAGTTTCTAACACAAAATAATGAACTTATTAAGCTTAAGACTTGATGTACATGGTAACTGGAAAAGCTTTAACAAACTGTAAGTACAGTTCCCACAATGCACAAAATTGATTGGAAAAGCCTCCTCCTGACCTGAAAAGAGCAGCATCCATATAACACGAGTTACAATGGCCTTGGATTCCTTTCATACGTCCAATCAGGAGCTCATCAACCTGCTCTGTGCTGACAGGAACAGCAATATCCAGCTTCCCTGAGCTGCTCGCCATGTCATCTTCTGAAGCAAAACATCAAAACAAATGCAACATAAGCCTGGTTTTAGATGTAGTAAACTGTACAGGGTTACACCAGTGATGCTCACTGGGAAATTAGCTGGCAAAAGCTGCACTCAACTTTATTATGGCATTTTTCATCCAGTGAGCATGTCAGTCCTCTTATGTTTTGAAAATTGTAGAGAGAAAACATATTTAAGTTCATATTCATGAAGAATCAGCAAGTTCACGATAAGGTGCAAATAATCACAAAACTTTAAAGCAGTGGTGTTCAGCACAGGCCTGGGAGAATCCAAGTCCTTCTTGTCTCCCCTCTTCAACACACTAATGATTATGAAAAGCAGTTTGAATTTAGTTAGAACTTGTTTGGTTAATTCTGCACCAACCTCTGTCTTCCAGTTTAGGTATCTTCTCTCTGAAGTTGCTCGATGAGCTCTGAAACCTTGAGTCAGGATGGCAGGAACTCAGTTTGATGAACAGAGCTCTCTTGTTAGGACATGTGAAATATCGCACTTGCTTAAAGGTTCCATCACTTGTTCCATTATCTTCCTCCTACATTTGGAAATGTAAGAACCAATCAGACCAACTGCTAGACAGACAGTTGAGCTTAAAACAAAATGTCCAACATCAACACATAGAGGCCTATAGCTCAGTGTAATACATAAAAACAAAAATCTAAAAGTCAGATTTTCAATGTATAAGAAAGCCCCTGAAAGAACAGAGATTACACCTGCTTTACTGTTTCTCTTCAAGCTAATGTTCAGTCCTCATGATTTAATGAGTATTTTCACAACCCCCACTATCACAGTATAACTGATGCAACATAATTTCACTAGTAACTTTCAGCTGCTTCATTGGTTCCTGTAGGTATATTAGAGTTACATTTTAAGACAACAGTGATCCAACTGCTGAACATTAAAGGCAATATTCAGAATGTAGCTACAACAAAGTGCTTCACGCCACTCCAAACTACAACACCATCAGAGGACCCATTAGGAAAAAAAATAAATAAATAAAAAACTACCAGATGTGAAATACTGATTAAAACATATTTTTTTTCTATTCCACACTGAATTTACCCTTTGAGGTATACAGCCTGAAAACATATCAGGTACATAAAAGCTGAGAATAATAACTATGAAGCAAATACACTGACAAAAGATGTATCTTATATGGTCTACATAGAGACTCAAAGTATAAATTTAACATCGCTATCGCCTGCACAATATTTCCTCTCCAGTTAAAATCTGTCTAAAGGTCATATCAAGCTAATACCAGTAAACATTTCATTGTGTAAAAATATGCTCATATTGTGATTGTGCTCCCAAAATAAACTAAAATGTCTTTACTAACAAAAAATAAAAGTACCGTACAGTACCAAGTGTACACAGGAAATATCAGAAAGCCCCAGTGCATAACGCATTTATCAAATCCAATAAGTACACATGCTGGGTAACTCCGGGCTTACACTGGATATGGTGCGGCTCCGGTCCAGCTCCAGTCCGGACACCGCAACTAATCAGTAGTCATTAAAACAATGCTGCAGCTCACAACAGCCACAGTGCGGCTGCGATCCGGCCCTGGCACCACAACATCCAGTGCTCAAATAAAATTTGTGTCGTGTTTTTGCCTTAATATTCCTCTTTTTTTTTATTATTATTATTATTCGTTTGGTAGAATACAGAACAAACAATGCAATGTAGTCATTATACATATTGGAAGAATGACTGGTTTTGTACTCTGTCACTGCAGGAAAGTCAAACGACACCAAAATTGCACAAAGAACACTGGAGACCCAGAGCAGCCCTGTGTTGCCAGATTGGGCAGATTTCTACGCAATCAGGCTTCTTTTGAACACGCCGGGTATGTTGATGAAATGGTTATGCGCTTCTTTTTAATTATTCAACTACAGTTTTTATAGTTTTAACGTGCATTTTCAACAGAGATGGAGGATTGGGCTGCTTTCTCTTGAGTTAAACAAGTCAAACATTGTGGCGAGAGAGCGACGGATCTGGCAACCTCCTCCAGCAGACCGCAGACGCACCGGAGGCGGTGTGAGTGACAGTGCTGCGGTAATTCCGTACCGGAGCCAGACCAGACACGCACCGCACCCAGTGTGAGCCCGGCGTAAATACAAAGGTTTAAGAAGCATGTGACACGGACACATTTGAAAGTATCATTCTTGTATCAACCTGAACATTGCTAGCACTTTATGGCTTTGAATTTAATCAGTAAGGCATGACTATAGAGATTTACCAGCTCCAGTCCAACAAAGATTTCCTTTCGATCGGGCAGCTTGCCCATCCAGCGGATGATTCCATGCAAATTCCCTGTCGCCACAGTCACCTCCACCAACGAGTTCACAACCAGACTCTCGTGTGGAGCAGCAGCCATGTCCTCAGGGGCCGTGTCAACTTCAATCCTCTGTGGCTCTGCAGTGAACAATACATCTAGTTCAGACTTACGAAGAGTGTCAGACATGGCTTCACGCTTCATTGAAAGAAGAAGAGTCTTCGACCTGCCGGCACTTCCCCTTTAGCCACTCTGTCCAGAGGAACTCTGACTTCACCCCCTCTGTTTCCGAACTCATCCATATCCTGTCATCAGAAAAACAAACAAAAACAAACAAACAAACAAGCAAACAAAAAAATGTGTGGTCAACTTTGTGCTCCCAGGGCCTTTATGAAGGTCAGGTTGCACAAACAAAGATACACCAGTGTCCCACTAACATCAAAACATCAGTAGCAAAGAAACGGTGGCTTCCAAACAATGTCCAGGTCAGTCTGTTAATTGCTCCTGCCCATGAGATCTGGGGTAAATCTGAGGGGCTTAAAGAAAAAATAAAAACACCAACAAAAAAGAAACATACGGATCATCTACTGTATATGACTGTTGACCATGTAGATATCACAATCTGAACACCGACTAGTATGATAGTCCAAGGACGTTTTCAGTTTTAAAGACTACAAAACATGAGAATGATGTTTCCTTGCTGTCGAATAAATAAAGACAAAAAAATAACCTATAATTAATATAAATAAATATATTTTTATCAGAATCATGATAAATTGATGTATGCCAATTTCATCTTGTTGCTGACATAAAACTTACTGTTGAGATCTTCACTATGTGTTGTCCAGCCTCTTCCAGCACATCCACGACCATCCCATGTCGACATTCGTCATTGACAAAGTAAGTGACTCTGTCTCCTGGGTTTAGCTCATCTGACTCTAGCTGTTGCTCAAGCTCAGAGGGCAATGGGGACTCGGGCCCCACAGCCCAGACTTCTGAAAATGGAACATAAACACAATTTCTCTTGCTAGAGAAATTTCTCATTGTACTTAACCAGCCGTCATTGGTTGCTTTCCCTTGATCAGTTCCCTGGAAGCAAAGAAGCATAAGTGGGTTAAAGTTAATCACAAACATTCCTATGTGAAATTATGTAAATGAATTTAACTGTGATTCCTGGAACATTAGAAATATTTTTTGACACTCAATCAATCTTCAGGTTTTATACAAAAAGTTACCAAACAAATGCCAAGCCTGTTAAAGATTATGTTATGTTGTTAATACTTTCATACTGTCACATACACCCATTCTCACACACACACATACACATACCAACGTTTGCTCTATAGTTGTGCGGATATTCATTGACATAATGCATTCCCGAGCCCCTTAACCTAACCTTAAACATCAAAAATAAATGCCTAACCTCAACCCATACAATAACCCTAACCTAAGCTTAATTCTAACCCCAATCACAAAAATCAAGTCTTAACTCTCAAAAAGGTCATTTTGTGGTTTGAAGACTGGGCAAAATGTCCTCACAATGTAAAATGATCTCACAACATTGGTGTTCCACCAGGACCTGGTACTCACAGACAGAAAGACAAGCAAACACAAACATGCTTGCCGTGTGTGTGTGTGTGTGTGTGTGTGTGTGTGTGTGTGTGTGTGTGTGTGTGTGTGTGTGTGTGTGTAGGCTGATATGCAATTACCCAGCTGCCATTTTTCTACTTTCAGCACAACAACCCTGACACTGAAAGTGTCATTTTATTCACCCAGCTGTGTTTATAATGTTATGGCTGTTGCAGTCACCCATTAATACTATTTCAAAGAAAACTTGAAAAATGTCATACCTGCAGCTCAACTCCAAAGTATGTTGCACTTATTGGATACTTTGGACTGTCTTTTGGTCCAATGGAGCAGATGATGCCTCTGAGAAGCCGTCCATCTTCCTTGACGGTTACTGATGCACCCACAGTGAGTGCTCCTGCGTTTTGAAGTGCCTTTTTCTCTTTGAACCATTTCAACCTCTCCCCATCATCAGGTAAAGCCAGCAGTAGACTGGCCTCCTGTGCACTCAGATCTTTGACGGTGCCCACATCTAGATCACAACTTATATGCTTTGAGGAAGTCAGGAAGAAAACCGAGTGCTTCTTATAATGAGACTGGTAGCCAGATTTGAGGTTTCCATAGCTGTAACCGATGTAGCCAAGGTTTATACCTGCAGGGGATGCAGGTTTTTTGATTACGATGAAGTATTGGCATACTTCTGATGTCATGTTGATGTAGCCAGGAGATGAAGCCGGGCAGCTGGACAGAGACACAGAAAAGAGGAATGTAAGAAAAGCCCCTCTCTCATTATGCAGTATCCTCACAAATGTTATGAAATTCCATGCCTGACATGATTCAAGCATATTTGCTTTCGAAAATAATCTCACACAACAGCTGTTGATGATTGAGTGATAACATGTTTGCAAATGTTTTGACTATAAAGGCTTGTGATGGCTGTTTGTCTATATTCTGTCTGGGAGAGAGTGAGAGTGAGACCTCTGTCACTTCATCTAACCTCTCTGCCTGAGGCAGCAGGTCACACGGGTGTTATTCATCGCCTGAAAAACTGGGGGTCTCCAATTGGAGGCTGCATCAGAAGCAGTGCTATTTAGGTCCCCATTAGCTCGACATTTCAAGTAAAAAAACTCATCGTTTGTGTGTTTTTGATTCAGAAATGTTAGTATTTTTGTTTTCAAAATTATGACTGTTTACACGGAAATGGCAGAAATGCTGGAAATGACACAGGTAGCGTGTCAGGCCATGAGATGGTTCTGTTGGTTGCTTTTGGAATGAAACCACACAACAGACAACAACATGCCATAAACACTGATAATGGTCAGTACCCAGACATTCGCATGGACAGACGAGGAAATTGGATTGCTATTTGCAGTGACTCCCAACTGTAAAACGGCCAAGTCTGAGGAGAATATGGAGTCGCCAAGTTCAAGATCAGGTGTACATTATTATGTATATGTACACTTGCGTCACTTGACAAAAATATTGAGCACTTGTGGAGTTTTGCCTGGTGTTTATTCTGATTTGCCTTTTCTTACTGCAAATGTCCATGAAAACTGCGTGGAGATATCTTTTGTGTTATTGAAATGGTGGCATTTTTTGTTGATTTTCCAAATCAATATTTTCACAAGTTTTTGTGTCAGCCATAAAATAAAATCACGATAATATCTTGTTTGACAAAATATAAATTACGTGATAACAAATAAATTGGTAGTTACTGTTTTATGCTATTTTACTATTATATTTTCAGAATCATGGGTGTCTGGGATGAAAACACATTCTTGAAATGGCTCCAATATCAAAACACCTTTTCCATGTTTAATTTGCTTAATCATTATTTGTTATAGGTAAAAATGTGCCTCTGTTACTAATTAACCTAAAAAAAATCATTTTATGAATGAAACATCAAGAAAAAGTGCATAACACTTCAACTGTGACACTAACGTTGTAAGAAATAATAAGTCACCTGCCAAAGAAAATGCCAAAAAAAGGTATGTTGTTTGTCTGAAAATTTGTATAGTGTCAGTAGACAATGCCAGCAGATACTCACTTGTCAGGGTGGGACTTTCATATATTTTTTCTTTTACTAATGTGAGTAGACTCTTTCTGTGAGTGTTTTATATGGGATTCTTTTAGTTGTACTATGTGAGTTACAGAAGGAAAATGTAACAATTTGGTATTGTTCTTAGACAATAATTAAAACTTAATATTGTTGAACTTCACAGATAATGTCATCACATTTTTCCAGGAAACTTAATATTTGAAGTGAGGAGAGTAATAAAGCAATAATTTATCAAATGTAATACTTGTCCGTAGTAAAACATGATTGAGGAAAAGTATACTTTATTCAAATGTAGTGTCCGTAGACCAGAGACGGTACCCTGTTTTAGCAATCAATGAGAAATTTACTAAATTACTTTGTGCCCCAATATTTAGGCTTCAAGTACCAGAGATATTTATCTTAAAGATTGCTTTTGAAACAACACTGTGGTCATTTTGGCGATGAGGAGCAAAAATTGCACACCTGATCTTGAACTAGGTGATGGGGAGTCAAGACGCTCTGGAGGCCGCCATTGTTGTTATTATCCATCAACTCGAGCACATACAGAAGAGGTATTTATTAAAACTGTGGCATACATGTGCTGTAGTTGTATTAAAAAAAAAAGTTCAGTTTTCCTCCGCCTACTACACAGAGACAATGTCAGAACTTTTTCAAAGTATTTCACCTTGGGGGTCATTTTCAAATTGTTCCATTTTCAGTGACTCTGAGCAAAGTCGTGTTGAAAATGGACACCTAAGGCAATTAAAGTTTCCTATTTTCATTTGAAATCATTGTTGTGTAAACAGGGCCTTAACTGCAATAGTTTTCAATTATTATTGCAATGAGCCAGCATAGACGATAAGTTGACAGCAACTAAATATAGTTAGATTCTTCAAGAAAGCCTGTGCAAGACGAAGAGGATCACACTCAACTAGTCAGCTGAACACTGGCCCTGTTGCTTGTCACATTTGCCCACATTTAACTCAAACACTCGCATGGAGAGACAGTTGCTGCTGAGAGTCGTCTTTGCCACACTGAAACTGGTCTGACCCCATTTACCCAGAGACATACTGTGGGACAAAGCACACACGATTTCTGAGAGTTACCTTTTTTAAGACTAGTTGAATTGTCATGAATGAAGTTGTTGCATAGAAAAGAGAAATTAGTTTGTAATTGTTTACAAAGCCCACAGGAACTCAGACTAGGGTGGCAACTCATCTTTCAACAAAATAATGACCCAAAACACACAGTCACAATAACAAAGGAATGGTTTCAGTGTATGAAATATCCTTGAAGGGCCCAGTCAGAGTCCAGATTTGAATCCACCTGAAACATTTGTGTGGGCATAAAAGTGGATGTTCAACAATGTTGAGCTTTAAACTGAGCCTGAGAAGATCTGCAGAGAACAATGGGATTTGTTGTATGTTGCATGAAATACAACAAAGCTTAGTAATGTTATTCCTACTCTATCGTTAGTGCACTCACACAAAACGAAAATATGTATAAATGTGAAAAAAGTGAAGCAAACCTACAGTAGGTGGAAAAAATACTTTCGAGAGAGTAACTTCCAAATTTTGAAAGTAACTGAGGATTATATAGCATAAAGCGTAATTAGACGAAAGTGAAAATTAATGTACTTGTAAAAAACTTGAAAAATAAAACTTACAGAAGTCGATCCAAAACTTTCCACAAAGCGATGTTAGGATTTCCGATTGATTAATTCTGTCCTGGTTATTTTGGTTTAACACTAACCCCTCAAATCAACTGCAGCCGACGACAAATGTGGAGTTACATTGACAACTTCTGTCAAAACCCGAAACTAACGTACACTCAACAAATAAAACTCGTAACAAACAAACAACCAAAGCTATGCTTGGTTTACCTCCACCGTTTAAGCCAATTCTTGAACTTTCTCGCTGTTCTTCCCTCCTTTCGCTTTTGGCTCCGCTTTAACTTTCACTTCCCTTCTCAACGCGCAGCGGCGTCATTTGACGTCTCAGTACCCCGTGAAGAAAAATAAAATAAATAATAACAATATTAAAAATAAACAAAATGGCGTCTCTACGGACGTCTTTTTTAATATAGTCACAGCTTCACGGTCTTCACTTTTAAAAGGTTCACACTGAAGAAAAGACTCTTTTTGTGTATTATTGTGAATGACGCTGCTGGTTTGACAGCTGAAGCCTACGAGAGATTAGACCCTCAGCGTGGACTTACAGGCCGGAGCAGCTTCTGCAGGATAGTGACGCCATAGAATAGAATAGAATAGAATAGAATAGAATAGAATAGAATAGAATAGAATGCTTTATTAAGACCCGAGGAAAATTCATTCTAGTATTGCGCCACATAAAAGGAATCATAAAGTCTTACTGCCACTAAAAGGAAGGATGTTCTGTGGCACTCTGCAGAGCACTTTGGTGGTATCAGTCTGTTGCTGAAGGTTCTTCTATACCGTAAAGGACTTGCTTCTGTTTGGACCAGATCCTCCTTCCTGAGACCACATGTACAGAGTCCATATCCACTCCCACCACATCACTGGTCTTTCTGATGAGTTTGTTGAGCCTGTTGGTGTCAGTCACCCTTAGCCTGCTGCCCCGGCATGCAGCAGCGAATAATATGAATGTACCACAGATTCATAGAACACCATCAGCAATAGTGTGACACATGTCAAATGATGTTGGTTGTGTTTATTTTTGAGGCTTAGGCCAAGGACCTTCCTGTAAAGTGAGGCAGTGTTGTTAACCCAGTCCAGTTTATTTCTATATACACCCACAAATATATGTAGCTTTCCACAATGTCTATACTGTCTCCTTGGGTGGAGATGGGGGAACATGGACGACAAGCTCCTTGGTCTTTGTCACATTAATCTGCAGATGGTTCTGATCTCCTTTCTCAAGTAAAACCATATTATCTGTGACAATTCTTTGTATCTTTAAACTTTATAAATTCATACATGATTCTAATTCTGAAAATACCTGGTATGAAAAAGAAAAGTGGGAAAAGGAAGAAGATTCTTCTGCAACTTGATGACAACACTGACCAAGCACACTTTTTGCACTTACTAAAAGTTTTTCCTTATGTCTGAATTGCTTGTGTTGTATGTCGCTTTGGACAAAAGTATCTGCTAAATGAAATTGTAGCATTGTAGAATTGTAGGTTTTCTTATTCCAGAGGAGGGAAGAGAGGAGAAAAGAATGTAAAACACAAATTGAATTATTTGATCTGTTCAAGCATGTGGAGAGAATTCTACAGAAAAAAAATCATCAAAATTGTCTGAAAGAAAAGGAAAGATTGATGTGTTATCACTTGAGACCAGACCGATTAATGACTCCTATCACAAGAGTCAGAAGATTGTGGTCCATCACCACCTGCCAGTCCAAGCGGAGGGTTTTTTCGCGTCACCATATTTCCAGCGTTGTGATTGGTTAAATCTCACACGTCATCTTCTTGCGCCGAGTTACTTGTCGTTTGGTTCTGCTCTTAAACATGGAGGAGAGAGAAGCGCTTAAAAGTCAAATTGAGCTTCTGCAGAGTAAGTCTTATTTTTTTTTAAGACATCCCATTGTTTCTAGTTTTGTCTTTAGAGACAGTCCGCTGTTCCCAAGTGCTGTCACCGCGGTTCGAATTACATCGATGGCTGACTCAACGCCGTCGGGACCGAGCCTGATACTAACTCAGTATACTAGTTCTTCAAACATGGACGGTTGCCTTAAACTCAGTGCTGCAGACCCGATCTCAGTGTTTCAGAATAATGCTGCCGCTATCTCCTGAGTGCCTGTGCGATTTCTACATTCTGTTTCATGTTACTCATGATGTAAATACTGATTATAGTCTCTATGCTTAAGCAGTGCCTCGCATTACTTTCAGGCGTCGTGCTGTTTACTTCATTTAACTTGGAAATTTGACCAAAATATAATAAATTGTCACATGTAAGCACACGCACTTTCCCTATTTAGCTGTTTAAATTGACAGTGTACATTTTCACAAGCCTGTTTCATAATGGTTTGCTTTGGTGAATTCGACTTTATTGCACTTTGAACTGCATTATCATTTAGATTTCACTAAGCTGCCTTGCCTCATTTAAGTTGTAGCTCAACGGTGGCCAAGGGTGTGACAGTATGGTTGTTTTTAGGTCGTTAGAATAACCAAGTGAGATATTAATCTTTTATTGAGACGGTTTCAAGCTAGTTATTATGAAATATTAATGTTAATTAGTTCTTACTTTATTTAACTATCATTGGCATGTAAGTGTAAAAGTCACCTGTCAGACCGATTGGCGTTTTGAACTGCAACCGTACACATCATCACTTTTATCATCGTAATTACAGAAGATAGTACAGTCAGAGGATTATGAAAAACAGACTTCAATATTTTCTTTATCATACAAAATACTGATTTGAATAATAGTTATCTAATTTGTTGTTTCCTCTTCTAAAGATTTCAAACTTCAGGCTGAATGTGGGCAAATAAATATTCAGCTTTATATTTACACCTTTCAGTGTACTTGTTCCCTTTTAAGATTTTACCTTTTTCAAAAATGCACACTTTACACACCATATTTGAAGAAACCTGGTGCAGATTCTCCTGTCTCTTTAGGTAAACCCAGCAGAAGTGGTAATGTCAATCAGGAGTCTGTCAAGGCCACATCATCACCCATTTTATTTATGCTGAATGCAATAAAACATTGGCCGCATGTTTGTGGTTGTTTTCCTCACGTGAAGAATCCATTTGGAGGCAATCAGACTGCTGCTATAACAAGATGGATAAACAGCTTTATGTTATCCCAGTTTGAATGTGCTGCGCCACATGTTTGAGGTCCTTGACGTAATGTTAGTCATTTCCTTTGTTGGCAATACCAGTTATATGGTTGAAAGCGTCTCCATTACTCAAGAGCTTTGTGGAATCACATTTCATATAAAATGGAGTAAATCAATTGGACAGTAGAAGGTCCACCTGTGAGTTTTTTTTTAAAGATGACAGGTTTTCAAATGATTTGCACAGATTATAAGATATTACCTGATTGAATTCTCACTTTAGTATGAGCATCTGTTTTTTTTTTTTTTTTTTTTGTGGGGTGGGTGGGAGTGCTGTCTGAGATGTTTGGGGTTTGAATGGGGTATGGGGTTTATCTTATGTTCTTTTTCTATTTTCTTTTTTTTTTTTTCTTCACAGTTTCTTTTGATATCTTATTTTGGATTCTGTTCTAAAATCCACAAATATGTTAATGTTGAGAGAAACACAGCTGTGTGTTTCTCTTATGATTTGTGTCAGTCCTGAGCTCACTTTTGTTTGTTTTTTTTAATTCCCAGATCTCATCAACAAACACAAAAGCATCCATGGCGACAAACCATTTACGGGATCTGAGCCGAGACCTTCAGGAAGTTCCACATCTCGACCAGATCCTAGTGTTTCCACCATCTATCCCCACAGCTCCAGACGGAGTGCGTATGCCTTTCAGAGAGGCGTAAGCTGGACAAAAACATACTCACTGAAAAATAAGACCCCCTCGGCTTCCGCCTCCACTTCCTCCTCTTCTGCTCATCACCAGCCTGTAAGCCACAGCGTCTCACTGCCCAGTGCCAGCAGAGGAAAGGAGAGTGGGGGGAGCCAGACTGCCAGTTCATCTTCAGGGATCCCTCAAAATCTTAAGGACGGACATACGAAGACGAGAATAACGGGAGCAGCAGCAATTGCAAACAAGTCTGTGATGTCTCATCATGACATTCAGCACAAGCCGATTGCTGAAAGCCGACATGTGGTCCAACAGGGAAATGAAGGGATTGTTTCATTAATCAAAGCTAGTACCTCAACCAGCTCACAGAGTGGCCCCCAAGTTAAGATTAAGCCCTCATTGAGCAACAAATCCAACTCTACCAAACAGAATTACAGTGTTAGTGCTAAAGCCTCAGGACCAGCTCCCTCTGCTCTTTCCATAGCATCCACACAGCCTTCCTTTGCCTCCTCAACTCACAGCAGAGAAACCCAGATATCTTCATCCTTTCTGAAGAAATCCAAGTTCACTTGGATCAAGAATCAGAACATGACAGGAGGGAATTTCACCACAAGCAGAACCACTTCTGTTCCTCCAGCATCAGTCTCCAAAGCTACAGGGAGCCCGTCTTTACTTACCCCAAGCAAAAAGGCCTCTGCCAAGAAGTCACTTCGAAAGCTGGTCCCAGTTTCTGTTACCCCAAAGACCTCAAAGTACAAGTGGGTCTCTTCTGCTCAGCTGAAGTCCTCCCGGAAGTCCCCCTCCCCCAAATCACTGAGTCCTCCTCAGAGACCAGGTGAGAAGGGAGACGCCACCAAAAAAGCTAAAGCAGCCATTGCTGCTTCCCCAAGACAGAAGAAGGGAAGTTCCGGCTCATCAGCCAGTGCAGCCCCAGGAAGTCGTTATCGCTGGAAGGCCAGTGGTGTGGGAGAGTCTGCAGGAGCGACAGGAGCACTAATAGGCAATCGTCGTAGATCATCCTTCCACTGGACAGCAGACAACAACAGCAGAGTGTTTAGAGGAGGGCTTTTTCTTCCTCCTGCTGCATCCCCACAAGCCTCCGTTCCATCGTCTTCTCCCAGTGCGTTCAAGCTGCGCAGCAGGATGAAGATCATCAGGAAGTCCAGCAACAGGTGATTAACCACAATGCAGACATGAGCCTAAAAAGCTTGGTCTCAATTTAAATCTTCCTCTGAATATGCATATTACCACCTCTAACCAGAAGATGGCAGCAAAGTATTTTTTTTTGCTCTTCATGATAGTTGGCTTGTTGTAGCTCCCTTCAGAAATCTGTGATTTTGCCCAAATTGCCATTCAGTGAAACAACCAAGATTGATTCTGAGTGAAAACCTCTTATCAGTGTATCATTTTGTAGCCCCTATTATATTGCAATATATTACATTTTATTTCAAAAACAGCTTTGTTGGCCAAGTTTGTAAAAGACAAGCAAGGCATTTGACTCATATCTCACTGTCTAAGGAGGAAAAAAAATAAAGCAGCAGCAGAATAGAACAATAGACCACGCACTGAAATTTTGTCAAAGAATAACAAAATTGCAAAATCACATTATTTACAATAAGTGAACATTCTAGGAAAAACGGCATTTTACAGCGAATGTGCTAAGGTCTTCTTGTGGTATTGCAGGTATGCCGTCTGTAGCATCAGCATTCTTTGACCTGTGTAGCTCTTCAGACAGTGTCAGGTACCGTTTGTTGTTTTACTGAATGCCCTCTTTATTTTACCCTCTTGCGCTGTAGTCACGGTGGCGGAGGCGCAGAAAAAGG
The DNA here is from genome assembly GCF_902148845.1 of Salarias fasciatus. Taxonomy (NCBI): domain Eukaryota; kingdom Metazoa; phylum Chordata; class Actinopteri; order Blenniiformes; family Blenniidae; genus Salarias; species Salarias fasciatus. Next base: position 28,486,015 of record NC_043766.1, on the reverse strand, counting down.
TGCTGCTCCATCAGCAGGAAGGTCCTCCCCACGGGCGAGAATTCACCCTGTGCCCCGGAGACCCGCCGGCGTCAGGAGGACACCCTCCAGGGAGCTGGTGGCTTTTGGGAGGCACAAACTGAGGCGCTTGTCTCCAAGCTCATCGAGGACAAGTAAGCACCACACACTCACACTATCTCGAGGCATTTCAATATTCGGTGAAGCGAAAACCACAGTTCAATCCACATTCTCCACTGTTTACTCATATCAGCATATTGAAATGGCTGTGCAGAGATTTGGGGTAATACCGTGCTGACAAATGTTCACTATATTCACTGTCTATACAGAAGGATCATACACACCACCAGCTGCAGAGATCGCATAAATCCAACGTTCTTACAGTCAACAACCTTCAAAGTAGCTGATCTGGTTCATTTACAAGCATCACAAATCACATAAGTCACTCCCAGGAAAAAAGCAATGCTTTTTTTAAAAAGAGAGGGTCGTGTGAATTAATGAGGAAATTAAATTTTAAACACCAACTTTAAAAACAATGTCTTCTTTCAACATGTTGAGTGTGGAATAAACTGCCTCAAGCAGTGCACACACACACACACACACACACACACACACACACACACACACACACACACACACACACACACACACACACACACACAGACTGTGTTCGCCAGGTGTAGGGAAGAAGGTGCACCAGCTGCTTTTACATCTGGTTTATTTACTTGCTGGCTGCAGTTTAAGTGTCCGGACGTTTCTAAGTGTGTTTTTGTGTTTGGTTAAAAGAAAATAGAAAAAATACACAACGTGCAAATAGACTGACTGGAGAGGACGAAGGATTTAATTTAACTTGTGCTTCTCTGTTTTAAGCATGTTGAAGTTTTCTTTTTTTTTTTTGTTCTCATATTTTTTTTAAAGATGTTTGAAGTAGATTAAAAGGAAGAAACAGCAAAACGACAGATCAAAAGTAAAACAATACTATTGATTTTTCTATGAACTGTCAAAAAAAAGTTCATTGATTTAACCAAAAAAAGGTTAATGGCTCTAAAAATATATATTTTTTACTACATATTGAAATTACACCCTGCAAACAAGCTTCTCAATCAATTCTGCCTCAAACCACATTATTGATTGTATCACTATCATATTAACACTAATATTGATTTTCATCACCAAATTTGTTGAGGTTATTGAACAAATTGCACTGTACTTAATAAGCTTTTTGTTTATTTTTGCGATATCCTTTAATTTTCACGTCAAATGTGTTTCAGTAGAACTGTCAGAGATTGAACTCTTTCCTCCGCTGTACATTGGGTGGCGGTGTTGAATCACTTTGCCTGAATTGGCTGCAGTGGTTAAAGGACATAAACCTGCTCATCAAGTAAAGGACAGCAGAGTGTGTTTCAGCCTGGAGCTTCAGCCTCCTTTGCGTTGACTGTTCCCTCATCTGCTTCTCTGAGTGACTCAAGACGCCAAGCTGTGGCGGCAACTGCCTGGTTTAAAGGGCCGGGGCTAACGTGCTGACTTTAGTGAATGTAAAATCACTGTTCAGATGAGAGCAGGAATGTTGCGAACACACACACATAGACAGTCGAAAGAAACAGCTTCAACTGTGAAGGAACTTAAAGAGTCGTGCCATGTTGTAGTTTTATTTGTTTTTGTTTTTTTGTTGTTTTTTTCTTTTGGTCACTTTAGCTGATTTTTTTTTTTTTAAAGTAAAATTTGGCAACAAGTAAAAGAAACACAAGCTGTTCCAGCTGTGTCCAACAGAGGGAAACGGCTCACACCTTGTCCTCCTCGTTGGCTCTGAGCTGCCTGCTGTCACTGTAGAGGAGTACAGGCAGACGATAAGCGGAGGAGGGGGGAGGAGGTTAATTGATTGCCCAATTCAGCCGTGATGGCGAACAAGTGCCGATAGCGGGTAATTTGCAGAGGTGGAGGCAGGCAGCACCGCTGCTATCAAGCCCTGGCACCACTCTCCCTTCAGTAGATAAAAAGGAGCTAATGCATAATTATCCTTTTGCAAATTGGATTGTTTTAACGAACTGTAGAATATAGGCCTAACCTGATGGAAAGCAATCATTGTTTTTACAGCTTTGCCTCTCCCTCCCCTCCCCTCCCTCCCTCCACTTGCCCCTCCAACCCTCCGGTCATTCTCTGTGTACCCTACACGGCTCATGCCCATCTTGGTGCAATCTCCCATACTCAATGGAGTCAGAAGACATTAGAAAAGCCATCACTATTAACATCAGGCTTTATTCGTCCCCTCAATCCTCTCTTCTTCTGATACTTTAACCCAACTTTATGCATTCTTCCTCGTCCCCGTTCCTTCATCTTCCCCCTTTTGGGCCAGTTTTCCTTTGACACACCTGAATCGCTTCCATGCATTTCTAATTAAAGACGGGCATTCAGCATCAGAGTCACAGGAAAGGTGGAGCAAGGGGAAGATGGAGTGAGGAGAGCTGCTCTTAGCCGTCTGTGCCTCCGATAAGAGCCGCTAATAAAGAGCAAATTGAATTACTAATGATGGGAAGCAGAGTCCCTATAGATGAGCCCGTTAAAAACCAACCTTATGACCACTCACACATGCATGATAATACACTCGCAAACAATGTTTCTTAATTTCCTCCTCAATGGCCGCTCCTGTCCACGCTAAGGGCCGGCGTTTTCCGAGGTGCTCGGTTATCTGTGGTTTAATTTAAAGACGGCATAAGCCTAAGTAAGCAGTTAGGACTGTAATGAATCGAAAGGTAGGTGTGTGTGTGTGTGTGTGTGTGTGTGTGTGTGTGTGTGTGTGTGTGTGTGTGTGTGTGTGTGTGTGTGTGTGTGTGTGTGTGTGTGTGTGTGTGTGTGTGTGTGTGTGTGTGTGTGTGTGTGTGTGTGTGTGCGCACCCAGAAGCAGCCATGTAGCCCAGATAATCTAATAAAGCTGATAAATGTCAGGAACGGACAGAACAGGGAGGAAGAGTGCTGAGCTGTGCGGCTTCAGGCCCCATGTGACAGACTTCTGGAGCATTTTAGGTCTCTATCTCACTCGGGTTTCTCTCCATCTCTCATGCAGTCTGGCTCTGGCTGCGGCTGTCCTCGCTGTTCACTTAATAAGCCCTCCGCTTTTTTTTTTTTCGTTTTTTTTTTTTCGTTTTTTTTTTTTTTTTTTAAGCCCAACAGACTGCAAGAGGTTTAGGCCTGAACTCCACGGAGAAGTCATGCGCTTAATCAGACAAATTTACTTTAAAAATGCTAATCTGTTGAACTTTACCATACTTTTTTTTTTTTTTTTTTTTTTTTTTTTACAGAATTCCGGTACTTCTGAAGTGACTGTGTGGTGATAAGTAGCAAAATAGCTGCATTTTGACATCATAATTGTAATGATATTCCATATGAACAAGTGAATTTGGGATTTTAATAGTAGGTGAGGCTTTTTTGATAGCTACAGTCATAGAGAGGTGCATAATATTGGAAAATATTAACTTTAGTAAGGCATGTGTGTTGTGCTTTGTAGTTTAAAATCGTATTTTTTTGTACCTTCATAAGCTCAGTTTCATTTCTTTTCTAACATAAATACACTTTTAAGCTTTTTCTCACTTTCATTTTAATCAACATTTTTGTCATATTTCTTGGGTTTTCCTCTTTTTTTTTCATCATTTCTGAAGCATTTTAGTGTTTAACAGGTGCTTTGCAACCATAGTTTGACTGATATAGAAAAAACAACAATCAGTCACAATTACACCAAGGTGTGTAGTTTGATAGGAAGTTAAAAGGTTCATATTGTTATTTTTTTATTTTTCTATTTTTATTTTTTTTTAACAGGAAATTATTGTGCCATCTGACCTGAGTTAATCAAAGCCTGTGTATATATTTCCACACAGAATTTGTGTTTCGAATGATTATCAATCCAACTTGAACGCGTGACAGGGCCTAAACTTTATCGCGGCTGAGTGATTGTAGCACCAAGGCGGCCGCTCATTTCTTATCTCTGCAGCGGTACTCTCAGGATCCGTGTCGGACGGTTCTTCCCCGTCCGTATAAATTAGTCGTTACGTGTGGATTTATACTCTGAACCACTGCCTCGTCGTGCTTCTCCGTTCCTGGGAGTCGGTTTGTTGACTTGTTTGTGTGTTGTTGTCAGAGGCTCTCTTACAGTTGCAGCGCTGCCACCTTTGCTCTCTCAGCATCAACTTACCAACATTCTGCCCCCCTAACCCTCCACCCACCCCCACCCCACCCTCCACCCACCACACAAGCCCATTACCACCACAAAAGACCCCCACCCCCCACCCCCCCACCCGACTCATACAGGGATCCTGTTACCGTGCGTACGGTGATCCCACTTATTTTTCCCATAAATCATATGTGCTGCTGCTCTGCGTGGAGCCCCCCCCCCCCCCAGCTGACATTTTCCACTTTCTCCAGTCGTACGTAGACACACACGACACATGCAGGCTGAGAGGGGATGCTGGCCAACTTTATCTGGACAGAAAGTATCAGAAAGACATTCAGCGAGTGGTACTGCCTTAAGTTCATTCATTAATACAGCTAACCCGTGGGATCGTAACTTTTTTCTCTTTTCTTTTTTAAGCTTTTAAATGCCTTCTCTCTTTTTTTTTTTTTTTTTTTTTTTTATTGAAGTGCCACTTTTAATCTGTGACCTAATCCTGGTCAAATCCTGTTAAATGGTGAGGTTACTGTTTGTATGTTATTAATGTAAAAAAAAAAACAAAAAACAAACCAAATTAAAGGACGACACTGGAGCTGTGGTTTGATCCTGACTCCTGTTACGTTTTCAGTTTTTTAATGTTCACCCAGGGCTGAATCACATTCACACGTTCTCTTTTTCCCTTGCCATTTTTCAAAATGCAGTAAACACATTCAAACACACGTTGCTCAGAAATAAGAATATTTAAAAAAAAAAAAAAATTAAAAAGTGGAACGTAATGCGTTTTTGTTTGAAATTTGCATGCTTTCTCAAGGTCTGTGTTCTTCAGGTAGGTGAGCTGTGGTTATTTATGTTTTACTGATAGTTATTGATCTAAAATTCACTACCAGTAAAAAGTTTGTGCACACCATCTCCTCTCACTGAAAGCATCAAAACTGTGAATGAACTCTTTTGGAATTTTGTAACAAACCAAAAATTGTGACAAAACTGAAAACATGTTCCTCGATTGAAAGCAGCCACCCTTTGCTCTCTTGACAGCTCTGCAAACCCTCCGCATTTCTCTCAGTGAGCTTCATGAAGTCGTCACCTGAAGCGGTTTTCACTTCACAGGCGTGCCTTGCCAGGGCTCATTTGTGGAATTTATTGCCTTCTTTCGGGGGTCGTCAGTTGTGTTGTGCAGAAGTCAGGTTGGTGTGCAGCGCACAGCCCTATTTGACAACTGTGAGAATTCATATTATGGCAGGTCCGTCATTACTTTAAGAACTGAAGGTCAGTCTGTGAAGAAAACTACAAAAAAATTAAATGTGCAGTCTGAAAATCTGAGATCCGTGGTTCCGCCAGCGGTGTTGTCTTTGTGCGACCTAGAAAAGGTGAACGGTTGGTTCTACATGCGTGGTTCCACTGTGAGGCATGGAGGAGGAGGTGTGAGGTTGAAGGCATCTCTAGCACAGCGTCCTGCAGCTACATGTCGTCCCCAGACACACCTCCAGGCTGAGTGAGAGCCATTTGACCACGAAGGAGAGTGACGAGCGCTGCGCCAGAGGATCTGTTCTCCACAGTCACCTGACCTGAATCCAGTGGAGATGGTTTAGGATGAGATGGCCCACAGAGTGAAGGCAGAAGGACCAACAGGTGCTCAAAGCCTCTGGCAACTCATTCAAGACTGTTGGAAAACGATTTAAGGTGACGGTCTCACGAAGCTCACCAGGAGAATGCCAGGAGCGTGTAAAGCTTTAATCAAAGCAAAGGGTTGAATCTAATCTAGCTGCAGTCTTCATTTTGTAATGAAACCACACGATATGCAGGCGAAAGACGGTACAATTTAAATAGTGCAACGTAAGCATTTACGCGTTGACCCTCGCACAATCTGGCGTATGGAATAAATGCTCCCAGCGCCATTCTCATACAGACGAACAGCTGAATGTTCCTTATTTTTACTAAACGTTGTGAGCACAGGGAGCTAATCTCTTCAATTTCTGGACACTGCACACTGAGCTTACATTTTTCTGAACAATGCCATATAAATATATTATTCTTGTGAAATCACACAACTCTCTTTATAGACACACAGATGTTGTGACTCAAATGCACATTGACACACACGCACACGTTCTTCTGCTGTTATCGTAGCACCATAGTTAGCCCCTTGATCGACTGGCGAGTCATCTCGTATGGACCACGCTTGTCTCCCACTCTTAGCTGAAATCGGTTCCACCTGAGACCCCGACCTGGATCAGGCAACAGAAACGATACCTGGATGAATTTAAGAGACGTTTGCTGTGGCTGTTTTCAGCGTGGTAGTTGAGACTTTGCATGCCAAACAAAACTTTACGTGAAGAGGAGAACATGTCAACAGGAGCACGTTTACATGCAGTCAATATTCAGGTTTCTGAATCATTTGGAATAACCCGTTTACATGCTTAAACAGACAGAGTTACTCCTGTTTACATGATCAGGGATATCCCCATTCAAACCGCGGAGCACAGACGACGCCATGACTGCATTTGCACTTTATGCCACTAGGTGTGCTGTTTGCATGTTCAACCTTATTTTACACAGACACCACAGAAAAAGAAGGGCGCTGCAGGCTCTCTCTGCATGTTGTTAGAAAAAGAGTAAGCCAGCGAGACGTGGTAATATGTTTAATGATGCGATGCACCGTTTTTTTCATTAAAAGAGAAGAACTGAACGATAGTTTTGGCACATTTTATTTACTTAGTAGCAGTTAAACTGTGTCACAAGCAGTTCCTGGACTCAAATGACCGAGATTCCTTACGGGTAGACCATGCGCAGAGCAGTATTTGATGTCCCTTTCGACCGGGATATTCCGATGCACGTTTATATGACCAAAAATTCAGGTTAGAAAAGGAGTAACCCAGGGGTAATATTCAGGTTTTTAAAAACCGGAATATGAGCATATTCAGGTTTTTGGACGTGTTTACATGGCTGTGCGCAACCGGGTTATTGCAAATATTCTGGTTAAGAAAGGGTTATTGACTGCATGTAAACACACCCACTGTGTTACCTTGGGAGTATCACAAGAGATGAAAGTGGTGTGCTGTGGAGTAGTGCTCAGGCTATGAAGCAGCCAGGGCATTTTTGTATGAGTTGTCACGTGTCTGACGAGCCGCCTGTCCTTTTTTGACTTGAGCTGGGCACAAAGCAGGTTTGTTTATTTTTGTTTGTTTATTTGCATCGCTCCCTGGTTCACACTGGCTCCAGTTTCTGCCACTTTTCCTTCACACTGCGGCCACTTGTTCTGTGGTCTCCTATCACTGACTCACCGTCCCACATTTATATACACACACTCACACACGCAGAGGCTTGCAGACACAAGCGTGTGCACAAACACACACTCTCCCGCACAAGCCCATGCATACACTCTCACGTAGAAGCTACGCACACACAAGTGCACACACACACACACACACACACACACAGACACTCCTGTGAGAGACACACTCATTTGCACATGTAGACACAGAAACAATTTGCTCACAGACACTCAGGTAGCTTACAGAAGATGTTAACTCAGTGTTCCTGGTGTCACGTGTGTGTCGGAAGCACTGCACTCGATATCTCGTGTCCACTGATCTTTCTCAGAAGTTTTTATTATTCAAATGGCTTTGTGTGTGTGTGTGTCTGTGTGTGTGTCTGTGTGTGTGTGTGTGAGATCCTTCCATCAGCTGCTTTTCTACATACCGTTCTCCAAATGCCATTCCCCAGCAGTACTCCCATAGTATTATCAGTTGGTCCAAACACACTTGCACTGTATGGACCTGAACTTATCTCGCACACACACACACACACACACACACACACACACACACACACACACACACACACGCACGCACTCTGAGGCATTCTCTTCATTCCTCTGCACTTTCTCAGGCTCTCTGTGTCAAACAGGTGGAGCACTGTCTTCTATGTCTGTCTTGAACCGTCTGAGGCTTTTTCCTCTTCCTCTCTCTTCATGTCCATCACCATTTGTCTCGCTCGCTCTCGCTCTCGCTCGTGCACACATGCTGGGCCAGACATGTTTGCCCACACATACACACACGCAAACCAAAGTATGTATCCAGAGCTGCTGCAGAGTCTGAAAGACATCAAGTTCACTTTTACACATTTCTCTGTATCTCTATCTTTTTGGAAGAAGTGTTCAGTATTGTGATTTTTTTTTAAGGCCTCATCTCTCTTTCTGTTTACATGTTTTTACATATTCCATATATGAAGAGCTATAATCTCAAAATAAATATCTAAATTCAAAAGTAGATAGATTAATGAAGCGGAATAGATCACTACATTCTTAAATATGCAATTAAATCAGAACAAAAATATATTTCAGTTTTTTATATTGTTTATCTGAAAGTTTTTATATTCACATATTGTACATCGTGTTCACATATATGCATTTCGACATTTTGATTTTTTTTTCACATTTGAACATTTTTCTGTGTATTTCTGATTTACTAAAAAAAATCACAGAAGAATGCAGGAAAAAAGGAAATAAACAATGGAAAAATAATGACTCAGAATTGAAAATATTCTTTTCACATTCATTCTTTCTGTGAATATACATTTAAATATATACATATTGCATTTTTGTGTTTCCTGGTTTCCACACTTATTGATGTTTGTTGCTATTAATTTAAAATAGCAATAAAATAAATATATGTTACTTATTTAAATAAGTATTTGCAAAATATATATATATATTTTTTTTGTAACCACAGAAGACTATTTTCAATTCTCTCCTTTTGTTTGTTCATTTTCACACTCTTATGTTCATCTGTACTTGATTTTTTTTTTTTTTTCCAGTTATTTAAAGTCCTGTCACAGTTTTCCTCTCAGTATTCATATTTGTGTCTATATATGAAACGTTTGGCCTTTTGGTTGCATGATTGATTCAGTTCCTCGTGCACGGCGGTGTCCTGTGCAGGAGAAGCTCAGTATAGCTCCGCACCACAGTGCACGGTAACATTTGGCATTTTGATTAACCTCCGAGGACCCTGGGAGAGCTGCGCATGCCAGCGACCTGACCGCGCCGTTATACCTACGGCGTGCCCATGTGGGCGACCTCTCCTCAGCTGTGTCGTAAGAGGCCTCCTCCTTACCCGGACCCTCATCAAACTGTCAACTGGCCATAATTAAAATTTCGACTCATTTGTATTGGGCAGGCCGGCGGACTCCGCCGGTCTCTGAGGGCACACGAGCTGGAGTGAAGACGTGCTGTAGAACTGGCTTCACTGACATGCGAACTTAAATAGAGAAAAAGGCTGTTTGTTTTTTTTTCTGGTTTCATACCCCTGCACATACTTAGATTAGCATATCTGCTGTTTCAATCACACCGCTGGATAAGGTTTTTTACCCTCTTTAACCCTAAAAAGAGTTCAGAGTGCCATGAGCCGTCATGAAGTCGTGTTTCTCTTCTAAATGGTGGGGGCAGAGGAGAAGCACAAGAAGAGCGGCATGTGTTGAAAAGTGTAATCAATACTATTGAGCCCCGAAACTTAATCCTGAAATGATTGTGACTTCTTTCCCAGTTAAGGAGGTAAATGTTTTCACGGTATCCAGAGGAGTGGCCCATGTGTCAGGCTGTCTGAATAAATCAGAAACCTAACAGGCAGTGCGATCCACAGCCCTACTAATTATTTGAGAACACATGGCAGGCAATATGGGTGTCATGTATTGGTAAACGGCTTGGCAGGACCAGTTGTCATCTTCAGCTTCAAGGGTAGACGTTAAACCCTTCTGATAATCCAGCTTTCCAGACATTTGCTCAGATTCTCATGACATCCGACATCTTTGGCCAGAAAAATAGAGAAGTTCCTTCTCTGTTGACTCAATGAACATTTTATTAACACTAACTGACTTCAGTTTAAATGTATCTATGTATATTCAGGATGAACATATTCCATTAACTTCTTGAAGCCTTCATCTCCATCAGTGTTGACTAAAAGCAGACCTTGCGAGGTCATTGTCACAGTAAAAGCTGCATAGCCAGATGAAAATACTGTGAAATAGCCCTGCTTTTGTCAAAAGACCGTCTCATAACTTCTCACCATGCTGTTTGAAGTCACTGGGAGGGTTCAGGGCGTGCAGTTTGACGTCTATGTCTCGACTGGTGATGATAGTTAACATTGGATGTTTTAACTGACCAGTACAGGGAGTACATATAATTAGTTGAATAATTGCATGCCTCCCTACTGAACTTCACTTCTGCTCTGCCCGTTTACTTGACAGTGTTGAAAACGGAAACGTTTCTTTGCCTTTTGACTGGTTTACATTGTTTTTTTGGCTTTATTTCATTGTACTTTTTGCACAATGACAGTAAAGTCTGTCTCTCTTCATTTACACGAAAAGCTGTTTTGAAAGCAGTTGAAAACAGAAAGCTTTGGGAATGCTTTCCAGAGTGCAACTTTTTTTAAATGCTCCTTGTGTTAACATCGAACCTCAGGCAGAGTCGCAGTCTTACACTCCTCTGCTGCTGCCTTCCTTGTTTGCGACAAGGTTTGAGACAGTTTTTTACAAATTGATTATGTTTTGGGCTGCTGTGGCTTAGTTGGTAGAGCGGAGTCATCTTCCAATCCCACAGTTTGTGCTACGATGGAACAGTCTTATTCCATCCATGTATCCGACAGTCCTTGGGTATGACACTGAACCCCGTCAATGTGGTGACCTGCCATCACTGGACTTTTTGGTCGTTTGAATGTTTGGACACTCTCAGCCGGACGACCCAACCAGGGTTGCTCAATCCAGGTCCTGTTTCTAAGATACTTTCAAACTAGCCTAATGATTTTCTTCAAAAGTGTCTTCAGCTAGAGAGAACACAACTTATCTTGGCTGCTTCGGGTTTCTATGGAACAAACCAGGCACCCAGTAAAGTGGCAAACAACCAGCAGCAGAAACAATTAAAGTGTGCAGTGTTTCTTATTTGTGCTATCTCAACTCTCTAGCATCACTATGCCATTATGTACATGTCAGAGCAGTGTGGAAAACACTTTTCATAGTCAAATTATACCTTTCCTGACAATTTTGAGCATAAAACTTAGTCTTATCAATCATTGTGAATGCAAAAATAGATTCAGTTGTAGTCATGTCCTCTTTTGTGGCGCCCCTTGTGTTCGTGCGCCCCTCATCCATTCTGGATCTTAACAGCCTACTGCTTGCTTAACTGAACATCTGGTACTTAGCTTTACGTGGATAAAACTGCAAGCAGGATATTTGTTGCTTGTTGCCATGGACTTGGCAATAATGCATGAGTGCTGGTATCAGTTTAGTTCAAGGGCCCCATATAGCTAAATTTGATTTTTACTGGGTTGGATAGCATAATACACAGTCTATAAATATCCGTAATGTCAAAGGTTTTCCATTTGTGTCAATGCAAATAAATGAGTAAATCATAATAAAGGAAAAAATAATCCTTAAGGTCACTGCTCAGAGCAGAAGATTTTTACAGCCTTTATTTAGCATGTTTTCACAAGCTCACCCTCACAGCCTGGCTTCAGTGCTAATACTATTTTGACAGCATAGAAGTAGCTAGCTTTCACAGCTCTCTCAGCTGCCATCCTAAAGTTCCGTTATGACTTCTACTTTTACTGATCAAACTGAGCGATTCCCACTGAAAAAACAGGGAGCTTTGGCTAAAATACCAAAGTGGTTGTGGCCATCAGCCAGCATAAATGATTTGGTGTAAGTAAAACAAAAAGAAGAGCACTTTCTTTGCACACACTTTTATTCTTACCTAGTCTGACGGAAATGTGTGTGTGTGCTGGTAAGAGGGAGGGGAAAAGTCAGGGGCTGCTGGGAGCCGCTGCATAAATCTTCACCTTTTGTCAGCTGGAGAGCGTGCCGGTATAGCTGTCCGGCCCCCTCACCCGGCTCGACCCTATGACAGTAACCCAACCCGCCCCAGCTCCCCTCCATATGTCTGCACACACTGACGTGTTGCCATAATAATCATTGGGGGTTCGCCGTTTACGTGGGGAGATGAGCAAAGAGTCCGAAGAGCGCTCGGCATATTACTTATGTCCCACGCACACGCTCGGGCATTGGTGGGTTTGCACGTAGACTTCACACAAACTGAACTCTTCATCTAAACAAACCACATATTAATTAATCCATATTTAATAAGTATCCGTTTTTAAAACAAAGCCTTTGCAGAAAGTTTCAGTTATTTAGGGGTAAATTCTAAAGAAGCATTTTTTTTCCCAGCATGTGAGATCATGCATGAATTCCCTTTCAAAGCTTTAGTCCCAAAATTTTACCGTGCACAACCTTTGTCTCACAAGTGATTTTTGGGATTTGTTAAACTTCAACATATTAATTGATAATTGCTGCTAATTGGTGTTGGGAGGTCATGTGAAACAGAATTCTTCTTTGGCAAGTTTTTTTTTTTTTTTTTTTTGGTATCAGCAGGTACAGTCAGCAAGTGGTAGATATTTTTTCACCCCATTATTTGGTTATCTTTTTTTTCTTCATTACACATTAGTCCAATAAAAAAGAAATATGATTTGACAAAGTTAAGTTAGACCAAGTAGTCAGTTCTATTAAAATGATTTATTTTCAAAAGTTTAAAAAAATATATTGTTGTTCTATTTGTTGATGCAAATCAAAATTTTGTCAATATTGTTAGCATGTACGAAGGTTTACTCTTTAAATTACCTAGCCAACAGTTAATTAGTTGATTAATTTTAAAATAGTAACATAATTGTGTCACTGCAGGCACAAACAGACGTAGCAGTGATGCATTAGTAAGCTGAATTTTGAGTTCCAGCAGCAGGTGATGGCGCCGTATGGCGACTTTGTTTCTTCTTCCTTTTTTTTTCTTTTTTTTTACAATTGTGACCTTGAGATAGCTCTTGTCAGAGCAGACAGTCACTGAACGAAATCCTCAAAACAAATTGCACTTCATTGAAAACAAATACAAAATTACTACATGTCTTTAATAAAACAAAGAACACCACAAAGCCGGGTGTTTAACAGAAGAACTGAAAGGCTGAAAAATTTACTGGAGAGTTGTGAAAGTGGCGGTGAAGGAATTTTCAAGTTCTTGTAGGCACACATATAAAATATATTATTTGCACTTCTGTTTTGGACTACAAATGGACTACACTTGTATAGCGCTTTTTACCCTGCATGACAGAGCCCAAAGCGCTTCACACTGCAATATCACATCACCCTTTCACACCATACTGGGTGGTGGTAAGCTACTATTGTAGCCACAGCTGCCCTGGGGCAGACTGACGGAAGCGAGGCTGCCAATCTGCGCCATCGGCCCCTCCGACCACCACCAACCATTCACTCTCACAACTTTCATACTAGGCAAGGTGGGTGAAGTGTCTTGCCCAAGGACACAACGCCAGTTTTACACCTGCGGGAGCGGGGATCGAACCGCCAACCTTTCGGTTATAAGACGACCCGCTCTACCAACTGAGCTACTGTCGCCCCGACTTTGATTTCCTTCTTGTAGGAATAACATAATTACAGGAACCTTTTCAGTTCCAAGTACAGCTTAAGGTGTTGTCTTTGTATCGTATGCATCAGTGTGATGTTTGAAATGGACATTTTGCTGTAGAAACCTTATTGTGGCATCACTGTGGGCTATTTCCAGTCCCTTTCTTGCAGATCCTATCTTTTTAATCATATAGCACAGTTTCATTTTCAAACTGTTCGCTCACACCCTCACTCTATTTCTCTACTTCCTTCATGTCGACAGGAATTAAACGTTACTCTTCTAATTGATGACTTGGCTGCGTGTCTCGGTGGGTCGGTAGAGCCAAGCGGAGGCTGAGGCCCACATCCCCAATGCCAATGGAGCTGCTCATTGATTCCAGCTCCTTGTAGTCAGCTTTTATCTTTTTAATCTATCTCCATCTTTCTGCCCCACTCCCCTCCCTTTGACCCCATGCCTCCTCCACCTGGCTCTGTCCAAGTCTCTGAAGCCAGGCTTCGGTTCGAGACCCCGAGCTGAGAAGAAACCTGACCCCCCATCTTCTTGACTTTTTTTTTTTTTTTTTTTTTTCAGCCTTTCCAACTTTCCATTTCAGTCATACCGGCCTGGACATCCGAACCCCCCCAAGTCTATTCTGGTCTTAGTGAGTTATTCACTGACCCCCGACTATCCACCCCTTCCCTCATACGCCTTCCCCATCCATCTAAGTACCTCCTTCGCTCTCTTGGTCACCACTTGTTCCCTCCTTTTCTTCCTTTCCTTTGCATCGTTGTTCCTCCCTTGGGGAAAGTTAAGTTCCGTCGCCTTTCCCGGGGCCTCTCAGGGCCCCTCGGGTATCCAGCCTTGTGCTTCCAACCACGATCGGCATCCATACCTCTAATCTCAGTGCCCCCCGCTTTCCCTCATGACCCTGACCTCCCCACTTCCAAGCAGAGGGTAAGCTTTCCTAAGCCCACCATAACCTCCCTACAGGTGTCTCCCACATTTAACCATTAGAAATAATGTCAACAGAGCTGGGGACAAATGTGGAAGGGATTCTTCAGCTAAGACCCAGATGAGAACTCTGCCGTGGCACAACTTAATCTTTTTGACCAGAGTTTGATAACTGGAGATTGAATAGAGTTTTCCTTCAATACACAGATATGTCAGCGGATATGAAAAAACGATCTGGTATGAATTAATCTATTTTGGAAGATAATATCACTTTATTTCATGGTGTCTTTACTTTACCAGTGATTTTTATTGTTTGACTGAGCAATGTTTTCACTGTAGATGTAAAAACCCACATTTTTTTTCTTTTAAAATTATCTTTTTGAAAAAAAAAAAAATCAAGAATTTGAGTGTGTTTTATTTTGAGGCTGTTTAGTCATGCGACCGTCCTTGACATATTCCGATGATCAGTCTCATGGTCTAATAGTATATTGGCGATCAAAGGAGTGGACAGAGGGAGAGGCGGCTTGTTTACAGGACAATGTTTTCAAGTGCAATATGGAGCTACGGTGATAGCTGAATTTCCACATATGAAACCAAATTTTTACAGTTATTACACAGATTTTAAATATCTAATTTAGGCAGGATGTGACTGCAGAATAGAAACACTACATCAATCCCCGAGGGGAGTTCTTTCAGTGAGATTCTACCTGATCTTCCCAGTTGCACCAATGCTCACCACCAGCATCTGGTATCCGGTCTGATACGGTGCCCAGGAAGTCACTGTGATGCCACTTTACAGCAGCTTCACAGCAGCTATCATCTACCTCCCAGCAGTTCATCATGTTGGGCCTCTACATCTGTGGCAGCACAAAAGAACAAAATGAGCAAATTGTAAAAAAGTACAATTATTTTAGTTGATTTTTAACTTTTATCTTTTTTTCCCTCTTTCCTGCCTCTCCCTCTCCTTCATTTGCCGCCCCGTAGCATTTGTTTTCACGTGTGGCTTCCTCCTCCCAGCCTGTGTTTTGGGATTTAATAATGGATGATTGTTTGTGTTTGTCAGTCAGCACGCTCTTGTTAAAGGGCTTTAAGATAACTGCTAATTCCAGCAGGGCTGTATTGATTAGCTGTGCTTGGTGTGGATTGTTTTATTACCCAAGAAGAAGGCTGCGGCCCCCTCCATCACCCTCCCCCGCCCCCGGCCGTTCGCATGCTCCTTCAGTTCCTCGCCGCTCCCCTCGTCAGGAGTCCCTCTCGCTCTCTGGTTGAATAATTAATGCTTAACCTATTTAATTAGTGAGATTTGCTCTGAACAGAAGCAGAGTAATTGAGTCCTCGGCTCTCTGAGTGGTTGGGGCTGAGAATGCGCTTGTGTTTATCTGTGTGTCGCACGTACTATGATTGCACCATTAAGTGGCTGCCTTCCTCCAGCGGTCCGTATGATTTACAGGACCACTGTCATTGAGCGAGTATTAGTGGCACTGGCATTCGTGGTAGCGCTTTAGTGTGGTGATTCTCGGAGCCGTGATGCCAGCTGGTTTGGCATGAGGAGCTTCAGGAGTTAGCGGTGATGGGTGAAGAGATCATACTGTGATATTAATAACCAACAGCAGGCCAGAACAATGACGAAACATTTGTTGATCATCTTTACTGTTGTAATTGGGGCTCAACACTTTGTGATTGAATGGACTGATGCTAAATGTTTCACAGGTCACAGGTTCAGCTGGGAGAAAGACTCGGGTGTCACTTTTCCTTCATAGATCTTTTGGAGTTACGCTTTAATTTATAGGAGCACGGTCATTAAAAAAAAAATGAAGAAATCATCCACAAAAATTATTTGATATTGACTCAATTTGTTTGGCAGTTTGTTTGTTTTTTCAAGTTGTCCTTAATCAAAAAAACATGCTTGCTGTTTGATCCACTTTTTAAAATAAGTACATTTAGTAACTTTTAGCTACTCACAATTCAGAGTACCGATACGCGTGCTTACTAAATAACATTAAACCTAATTCATACTCCATAAACAAACAATATGAGACTGCAATGCGATGCCACAAACTACCTCCGCACAGATGCTGATTCTGGCATCAGTATCCACACAAAATCTAGATGGAAAGAGCTTCAACAAAAAGTTATGTATTTTTTCTATGTAACAAAAAAGAAATGGAACAAAAAATTGCTGCAAAAACGAAAAAAGACGTCTTATTGAAAATAAAAGGAATGTGGCTCACAATGTGCACAAACATAAAATAAATGGCTGAATTATTCTCAATTTTACAAGATACACCACAATCAGCCATCAAAGTTTGTTCTGCCAGTGACATTTGGGTCTGCACACGGCTCTGTGTCGAATGTCTTCTTCAACAGCAATACACAAGCACGAGAGGAGCCAGAATGTTGTTCAGCAATATTAAACAGCTTTCTTTTTTAAATTAATTGACCCACAACTGCATATTGCAGAGTTATACCTTGCTGCAAGTCAATAGATGCACCTAATTGTACAAATGCTCCAGGATTTCACACCGGAGGTCTGGCGCATCTTGAAACGCTGATGAAACATCTAAACTAGCTGTCGTGGAACAAAAAGATTCAGTAACGGCAAAGCTGCTTTCTTACCTCAAATGTTTTAGAAATACTTTTTGCAGAAATGTTTTAGTTACGAAAGTTTGTGATCAGTCCACTGTCTTGGCCCAGTTTGAACTCCAGGGGCATACGACCCCCGGTACGCCTTTATCCAATCAAGTGAAGCTATGTACCGCTGAGCCGAGAGTCTTCGGGGCTCACACACCAGCCATGCTACATACTAAACGTGAATAAAGTATGACTGATGTGCTCATTACCAGTGAGCTGGAGCATGTGGCGACACACGGCAGTGTGTAGAGAGACACTACACTCTACCCTGACCTGGACTCAAGTGTTTCGATTGAAGAAAAGCATCTTTTTATCAAGACACTGCCCAGCTGACTACAGGATGCGCCCTCTATGCCTGTGACTTTCAGACATGGTGCGCCCCTGTGGACACCTACCATCGTCACTGAGGTGGTGTCTAGCTGAACGTCATCTTAAAAATCTATCGAGTGGTTTTAAAGCTCCCATGGTCTTTGTACCTTCCAGCCATTTGATTTTCATTTTGATTTGGGAAATCCACAAACGTTTAATGTGATGGCTTCCGTTATCTGATTTTGTCAAAACAAGCAGGATACGGCTCATCTCAAATCTGATTTCCTATTTTATGTCGATTAAACAAAAGTAGGGAATTAAAATCCGACCATGATTCATTTTCTCAACCTTGGTATGCCAGAAAACCCAAAAGACGCTCTTCTCCATTTGAAACGACAGCGGCGCATTGCAGTCTGCTATTTCAGTCATAAAGGATGTAAACATGGTCAAACAGTGTACCTGAGGTTCATCCAATGAGTTATCCTCTTTTTCACAGTTTGTATTTGTTTGCTAGGTTAGCTTAGCTTAGCTTACCTCGGCATTAGCATCGATGATGGCTTCTCTCTCCTCTCCTCCTCGTCCTCCTCTTTCCCCTGTTCAAGTGTGTTTCATGGTTTGTTATTCCTCGGCCTCCATTAGTGATGGCAAAATGGGATTGTCACAACTCTGCTATTGTATCATAGATTAAAGTTGGATGGTTTTCTGTAGTTTTCTTACCTGTAAGGGTTACCTGGAGGTGATAGGCTGAGAGGAAGCAGAGGGCGGGGCAATGACATGCGGAGTAAGCTTTTTTTTTATTTCTTTTGTTTTGTTTTTTTAAATGAAGGTGCATTTGGAGAATGAATAATAATGCAATGATTTTATACAGGGCTTTTCTGGACACTCAGAGACACTTTACAATTGCATTATTCATTCATTCCTTACCCTGTAGTGGTAGTAAACTATGCAAGTAGCCACAGCTACCCTGCGGTAGACTGACAGAAGCGAGGCTGCCATTCTGCACCATCGGACCCTCCGACCAAAACCAACCATTCAACCAACAGTTCCTGCGTCTATCAGCTGCAGGACGGACTCAACTGAGACTATTCAAAAATGTGATACTTTTAAGTGAGGAAATCCTTTTTTAGTGTGTTGGGATTGCTCCACGGTTTATCATACATTCAAGCTGCTGCTCTTGTACAGTTGTTTGAATCGTTCCTGAGTTGCATAGGAAACATATAATTGGATGTAATTTGATCATTCGGTCTGCTCCTGGAGGAAGGGGTGGTTTTCAGTGTGTGAGCCCCGCAGTGACAGGGGTTTGACGGTGTTCCCACAGCCGCAGACGACGGCCGGCAGCACCCGGCTGGTGAAAGAAGGCCGCCGGTGTCAGTTCTGTTACGTGTTTTTGGGCCAGCAGAGAGACTTGGCAGGGAAAGCCAGAACTGAGGGTCAGTACTATTTATACTCACCTGAGAGTGGGTCAGGGTGTACAGCCAGATTCAGGATTCTCACACACACACACACACACACACAGACACACACACACACACTCTCACATCACACTCACCTGCACATGTACATGCACGTGCACGCGCACTGGCAGATCCTTTCTCTGTATTGCTGCCAGTGAGCTGCAGAGGGGGCTGTGCACATTTGCACTGCTGGCTCAGCATCCCGTGTCAGAATCGCTTCAGTTTCAGACTGAGTTTTATTGGTTGCTGATGATGAACGCACAGATTCTCAGAGCCGTATTTATGTTAGTAGCTATTTCTAAGTCCTGTAAATCTTTAAAGTAGCGTAACTGCTTCAAAATGTTTGTGCTTTTGGCGATGCATCTGTTTTCAGCAGCTTTATTTCATCCACGGTGTTGGTGGGATTTTTGAGTGAAAAACTTACCAGTATGACGCGTGTGTAGCACCTCCTCAACCACTTCTTAATGTAGCCTCATGTTATTAAATGCACCTATTGTAGAGGCACTTGTAGGTCTGTTATGATACCCAATAATGTGTGTGTGTGCGCGTCGTGCGTGTGTGTGTTTTGTGTTTGCAAAAAAAAAAAAAGAGTGAAGAGAGAAAATTTATCTGAGCAGTCAGTTATTTCTAATAATGCTGCCAGGCGAGATATCAGGGTTGAAAGGATTCACCCAACTAACAAATTTCATTGATTATCTTGAATATAAAGGGATGGCTCAGTGGTTAGTGCTCCTGCGGCTCAGCGAGACGGTTACATACCGGCCAGGTCTTTCTGCGTGGAGTTTGCATGTTCTCCCCGTGTGTGAGAGTTTCCTCCAGGTATTCCAGTTTCCTCATATAGTCCAAAATCATTGAATGTGAGGTTAATTGGTGACCCTGAATGGATGCCAGCTGACTTTCTCTACCTGCCCCTTTAGTTTCTGTTGTTTAATTTAATGTATTTCCATTTTTTTAGCTACAGATAAATTGGTTTATTCGTAAAAAGGGATATCGAGTTGCAGTGTGTTAAAGCTACATGCAACCAGCTTGACCTTAACCCCTATTAAGACAAATTACCAGGCTGCATCACAAAAGTAATCAGAAATACCTACGTCTTTATTAGTTTTCTGAATTCTCCCTTGTGCCCCCCCCCCCTTTTTTTTTTAGCAGAATATTATGTAAGTTAATGATTCCTTAAATAGAATTAATACTGTGAGTGTCTTTTTCTCAGTGGGCCACTCTTTGCTGTGTCTGTGGAGGAAAGCCCTGCGACCGTGTGAAAGAGTGTAGTATTGATCTGGGGCAGTTCATTTTCTGCTGTCCCCAGTGAGTTGCGCTGGGGGAAATAGCTAGTTTGTCTCCTGTCACTGTAGCTTCACAGCTGAAGAGGAGTTTAAAAAAAAAAAAAAAAGAAGAAGGAACGAAGAGAGTCTGGAGGGAGGAAGCTGCTCCTCGGATGGAGACGAGGCCAGGAAAGACGCGCTCGGTCACAGAGGAGCGGCGGGATCAGACCGTCCTCATCTGGGCTCCACACATCACACGGCGGATTGATGCGCCGCCCGCCTGGACATCTCTTGGTGTGTTTTCACTTGTGTTGTGTGTTTCTACATGTGGAGGGCCCCCGTAATGCGTGGCTCTCCTGAAGAAGGCGGTATTGATCATTTAGCGTTTACTGTCCCCTGCTCCCTTGTGAATGGCCCTGTGGGAAGTGGTTAATTTGTCTCCTGTCGAGGCGGCTTTTCTCTTTGTGCGTGTGTGTTTGTGTGTGTGTGTGTGTGTGGGGGAGCCCACAGTGGTTAATTTGTGCTCCGTCTTTAGGGGGGTCTTAGCTGTTAAATACCTCACTCTGTCTCCGCACAGACACATACTGATATCATTGATCGTCCTGTTCGATGACAGTAATGCCGGACTGATCACCAAATAGACACCATTAATAATAGCAACCCCCAGTGTGCACGACGAAAACCCAAACCGGTGTAACTTCATGACAGCGTGGAATGGATGTGTCCCCAAGCTCGCATGAAACATTTGAACTCATAAACAATGACATACATCATATAAAAACACAGATCAATGACACTGCCTTTTTTAAAGAGAAATTTGCACTAAAATGAGCATTTTTGCAGAAGCAAATAACCACAGGTTACATATGGTATGGATGCTTTAATGTAAAGAAATAAAAGTAAAATAGCTCACTGTTTTTGCACGGCTGTCTGTTCTCACATCAGGGTGAACTTCTGTAGCTTCTACACAAATGAGCCAATTGTTATTATTATTATTATTGTTAATGATGATAATGATAATAAGCTGATGGGTGCTGCAAAAAATATGTTTTGCTTCAAGCTGAGCCTCACCTCTGATTGTGCCCCACTTTGTGGTCAGTACTTATCTGGCACTTTCCGAAAGTTGGCACTGATTATAGTGTTCCTAAAAAATCACTAAGTCTCACTGATTTGTAAAGGCAGTCAGTAGCTCTGTGTTACTTCAGATCTGTGTTTCTCTAACTGTGGTGTGAGTACCACAGGTTGTACGCAAGTTTCCTGTGGTGGTACATGAAGAAAAGTCATAGATATATTGTTTTAAGTGATTTTTTTGAAAATGTATGAAATTATCAAGAGGAAAAAACTTACATTGAAAAAATTAAGACCATAACTAAGAAGGTCAGCCTCTGCTGCGTGTTCAGGTCAGCCATAGTGGTGGAGAGTTCAGCGTTTTCCCAGTTGGTTCAGACTGTGTAAAGTTTTAGAACCAGGGGCATTGCTGACTGCATGGGACTTTTTTTACAGCAAGGGAAAGGCCTTGTAAACTATAAATTTCACAATTGATTTTGATTACCTTTTTAAAAGAGTTGTGGCGTGTGTCTAAACTTTGTTCTGGCATCAATCACGTTCAATACTGATGTCGCAGGTGTTCCTGGCTGTGATAGTACTGGGACACCAGCGTGGCCTGCAACTTCTCACAGCAGCTTCACATCTCTTTCAAATGTTGAATTATAATAATCAGTGTGCTCGACTGTACATGAAATGTTATGCAGTTGATGGAAAGCAGATGTATTTGATTGGTGTGGTCTGGGAATGTGGGCTTGCTTAACTCTCGAGACCAGGATTTCATTGTGTGGGACACACATGGCCATCCATTCATTCATTCATTCATTCATTCATTCTGTAAGAGAAGAGGTTGTGATTGTCAGGTATTTAAATTTATTCTTTTACCGATAATCTAAAGGACTATAAGAATTGCGTGTTTAAAGTGATACTTCAACATTTTGGCAAATTGGCCCATTTAGCGCAATTCCATAGTCATTTCGAACAGCATACTTACTGTTTTTGTGAGGGCGAGCTGTTGTTTATTCAGAGGCGAGTCGGGGAAGGTTTTCGGGACGGACACAATGGAAGTGGATGGTATTTTTGTTCCCCCTCGTCAAACTCATCAAATACAAAATCTAACAACCCCAGAACACTTTGGTGGACATTCGCACATTCGCTACGCTGTGGAACACCAACAAATAATATTGTAGCGTTACAACACTGAAGCAAATACTGGGAACTACTTTTTCTTTTGAAATCACTACGCCCAGACGCCATGTTTAGTAAGTAGTTTCGTCTTAGCAATCTTCGCATAAACAACTCAGTCTCATAATTTTGCATTAATATTTCACAGCGTAGTGAATGTGCGGATTAAAACGTGTCCATCAAAGTGTTTTGGGGTTGTTAGATTGTCTATTTGATGAGTTTGACGAGGGGAAGCAAAAATACCGTTCACCTCCATTGTGTCCGTCCCGAAAACCTTCCCTGACTCACCTCTGAATAAACAACAGACCGCCCTCACAAAAACAGTAAGTACGCTGTTCGAAATGACTAAGGAATTGCACTAAATGGGCCAATTTGCCAAAATGTAGAAGTATCGCTTTAAGTCTCGACAGACAACAGGCAGCCAATGACGTATTTTATTTCAAGCAAGTTTAATCTGTGTTTCTGCTTCCAAGCTTTTTGTGTTGTTCTGTTTCCCTGGCCTTATGTACACGTTCTCACATCCCAAGACAAATTTGAAGGATGCTATGGGACACACTGGTGGTGTACCATTAATTTATACTCAGTGACTCAGTGCCATCCACAACATGGTGCTTTGCTCAGTGGACAATACAAGGCAAGTTGTTTTATGAATCTGTACTCCTTTATTCTCCACTCATATCAGTAATTGGTATTGGCAACTAATCAGGTATTGTTTCTCTATCGCGGGGGGAGCAGATTTGATTCCCCATTTCACCTTGTCCATTTGTGAAAGTGCATTTGAACTAAATGGGGCACAAAATTCTTTGCAATGGTTTGCAATGGGTGGTGTGCAGTTTTGTAAATTTTTTTGTGTATTTGGAAAAAAATTTCTGTGGGAAATTAAAGTAATGGCGGTGAAAATATTTAGATTAGAGAAATCTGTAATGTACTGTTGACTGTGTGTGATATACACCCTGTTTTGGTGTGTTTTCCATCACATCAAATCAGGGGTTGAAACACATTTTGTAAACTTTAACCCCTTGTTTTTGTGTACAAACTCATTGGACGCCGCCTCCTGCTCACACTCTTTCTTCATAGCGGCCTCCCTCTCCATGCACCCGTGCCTGTGATACCTAATAGCATAGCCGCTGTCTTACAGTTTAGCTCGGGTACTTGAGGTTCATGGCCCCGGATCTATTTCAGAGGGGATTACCACACTGCTATTTCCCTGCTTATCTGCCTCACACTCAAGCTTGTCTTTCATTGCATTCTTGTTTTAATGCGTTTGTACATAGAATAACCAGTTTGGAGCCGCGAGAGTCGAGTTACCTCGGGGATGGTGTCGACAGAAAAAATATTCCTGTAATGTTGTCACAATTTTTTTCAGGTCCATCCTCTTCTAATATTAGTTGCTCTAAAACCTTTGAGACTCGGTTACACTGAAGTTGCATATAACAGGAGTTATTCCGAGGATCGCAAGTTTTTAAAGCCCGAGTCATCTCTTCATGTGTTTTGCCGGGGCAAATGGACTCACAAGCCGACCAAATCCAATACGCAAGCAGCAAACACAAACATAGTCATTTAGTCAGATTGTTCAAAACAAAGATGAAATGTGTGACAAACGTTATTGCACAACTAGCACTCACACATTTTGTACCCCAGTTGGAAACCACGATTTCTTTGGCCAAACTTCACATGTTTTCAGCTGTTTTTGGTAAGGAACTCAATTAAGACAATAATTGATTATGATAGAACACGACAGTCAGTATTACATGTGGTTTCTCAAAACTCGGCACAATACATCACTTTAAATGACAACTGCATTCCAAAAATCATTAAACTTCTTTCATAACGAGTGTATTCAGTACTAAGCTGAGAACCATTTTACTATAATGACAAGTTTCAAACTTGTTGCGTAGCCTGACACAAGCCGTCCTAGGGAATCTTACCCCATTCCTCAGTGATCTCTGGCTCTGTTATGTTCTTGGGTTTGGATTTCGCAACTGTCTTCTTCAGTTCGCAACAAGTATTTATTGGGTAAATGTGAAGGCCACTGGTACCTTCCAAAAGCCGAGCCACAGTGAACATTGAGATATGCTTGCGATCATTGTACAACGAGCTTCAGCTTCCACAATGACTGCATGACATTTTCTCCCAGGATTTACTGAAATTGGACTGAATCCATTCTGGATCATAAATTCCGATGGTTTTCAGTGCCAGAAGAGACAAAGCAGCCCCAGACAGTCACCGAGCCACCAGAAGAGTTGTAGAGAATACATGGGCAACAGACGGGCAGAAAGTGACGTCGAGCCACTGTCTTCATTCTTTCTGGCCTGTTAACCAATTTCCAATTTTTTTCAAAGAAACAGGTGAAATTGCAACAAATTTCAGTATCACTGAATTTATTTTAGTGTTAAAATGTCACTTACATATATGCAAGTCATACAATTTATATTTTTCATTAAGTTAGCTGCTGTGATTCTCAAAAATCCTATTGATAGATTGTTATTCAAACTTTGTCGCTCTACTAGTGAGAATGAAATTTCTGTGACCCTAAAAATGACCATAGCTGTCGATCCCTGGCCTTAAGGTCTGGGAAACATGCTTATAACTAGAACTTTAAACCTCCTCAGACAGGTGGTGGTTTCATTTTTCTGCATCGTCTAGGATGTGTATCCACAGTTTGTTTAAATTTGACCTCATAAACTCTGCATCCAGAGCTATCTGGTAGGGACGGTGGTGGCCTCAAGCTTAGAGAAGTACACTTGGGGTCTGAAGGTTTCTGCTTTGAAGCCCACTGCTTTCAGTTCAGCACGGTGCTTTCCTGAACAAAGCCCTCAATTCCCTCAAGAGAAATCAATACAAGATAAACAAATAAATGAATAAATAATAAAGCATATGTAACTTTCAGTTGTTTTTTAGTCAGAATTTTCATAAACAGCCGGAGTTGGATACAAACAGATAAAATGTGACTTTTGCATTGAACGATTATTTCAGTCTCAATTTCCTGATGTAGCTGTATTTAAAGAGAGGAGAAGGGGGGAAAAACGCATAATTTTCAACATTTATTTATTTTAAAAATTCTTGAAAATATGTTCATAATAGAATGAATCCTGGCCAGAATCACAGAAATCATCATTGCCAGTTGATTGAAGTTGAGCGTGGTATAACCAGAGTCAGGCACCTTTATGCAATTAATTGTTTTAAGGTTTTTGTTGTCTTACCTTAAAATTGACTAATTGGAATCACCTTATTCTTTCTTTTTTTTTTTAATTTTGGGGCAATCTATTCATAAATTAGGCTTTTGTTTCACTTAAGGCCTTACTAAACTGTGATGGATATAATCAGTGTACTTGAGTCACTCTCGCTGAGGAAATCCACATTTTCAAGAGACAGGAAATTCTTCTTTATCATAATCTGTGACGTTTTAATCACAAAGCAAAGCGCTAAAAATAAATGTAATGTCTGGGATTTCTCCCAATGAACAATCTGACTGTTGTCTGTTGTTGCTGAACAGAGGCTTTGCTCTTATGCTAAGCTGTGACTTTGAAGGACCTTTATTAGTACGTGTTTGTGCGTAGGTCCTGCCAGCGGTTCAGACGCAGCGTCCACTCTGAGCAGATGCCCGCTCCTCCTGGTTGCGATCAGCATTTTAGAGGCCTGCTGCCAGCTCTGCCCCGGCCCAAAGGGACCAATTAGGCCCGGGCAGCTGCACCCAGAATGCCACCGTGGTGGAATGAGGGGGTCGTGAGTGGGTGAGGATGCTGCGCAGGAGAAGGGCATATAGACGACAAGAATAGGGTTTCCAGCGAAGAAAGCATATACTTCTGAATGCAGAGGAAAGAAAATCTGATCTAATGTGAGAAGAAAGCAAGAAATTCCTGGAGAGGAGCTGATGAAGAAAACAAAGGTGGAAAGCTTTCAGAGGGCCACTTTGTTTATTTAGAGCCAGCCGCCTTCAAAGCACCTGCTCATCTTTTATAGGACCAGAAAGGGGAGAGTGGAAGCCCCTTGGCCTCCTGCCCTCACCAAATTAGCACCCAGGCCGACGAGACTCGGCTGTTCCTCATCACGCTGCCGTCCCACTTTCTCCTTCCTGACCTTTAGCCCCTGAACCCTCACTTTTCACCCCGGTAATGCAGTGCCATGTCAAGAGCCGGCCGCCCACCAACACCCCCTGTCACCGAGCTGATGGTGGTCGGTCACCGGAGTGAACCGTCACACACAAGTAGTTATTCTAGCAGGTCCTCTTCATTACATCCAGACTCAAAGGTCAAGTATCAGCATCATTGCTCTGGATGGGCAACGTGGCAAAGACAGGAGGGGTGAACTAGGTTTTACCTATATTTTTAGGAAACTGATGTCACTGTATCCAACATCAAGTGTTTCCACCTTTCAATGTCTCTGCCACTTTAACATCCAGCAATAGGGTGCTGCCAAAAACAAGGCGCTGCGGAATGAGTTTTACATCTGTAGTATTTTTATTAGTTTCCACCAGATCACTTCTAAGAAAGGCAGGAGAACCCCTCTTCAAGCTCATATTTGTCCAACTTTTATAGTTAAGCCAAATTCTCACGGTTACACCCATTATCATCAACACATAAATAAAAATTGTTAGTTTCCAAAGCCACTTCTGGATTCTGGAAAGTGCCCCGTTCTGTTGTTTGTTTGTGCGACTCTGGAGACTTGCCTCCCAAGGTAGTCAGGGAACTGAATTTGGGAGCCGCTGTTGTCTGTGTTTCATCAGTGTTTGTCACTTATGCCTCTTTTTTGTGTCTTGGCCATGGGCAACTGAGACAAAACTAAGAAACCGATCTTGCTCCCAATGATGTTGTGCACTCCTTGCATGACAAGTGTTGTGCAAATTTATCTAAATGATACTTATCATGTGAAAGAGTGTTGGGATTGTCGAATTGATAAAAATTCTCTATGTAGGCAGAATTAATGTAGTATTCTTGGTTAGTCGAACAGCAAAGTCCATCTGTATAAATGGTCTGAGCCTCATCAGATATTTGTAATTTCAATTTAACACTCGTAATCGTACGTTCTCGCCACCGTACGTATCTGAAATAGCGAATGTTTGAGTTGTAATGATTCTAAAATGGAAACAGGCCTATATATATATATATAAAACAGTGTATTGCTGTAGTATGACAACCTCAAAATAGAATTTTATTTTGGCTGCCAGAAAACACAATGTGGTTAGTGTGTGTAAACTGATGTCCGTTTCATTTCACACACATAGCGATAATCCATAAAACTACTATTCAACATTGCCGCCATTCTTCTTCCTGCATAAACTGAAATGATTGCGGTAATAATGCTGGTGGTCGGCCAGTGTTGGAGCTAAGTGCCACACAGAAGCCAGTGTTTGGGCTCCTTGACCTGGCTGCAATGCAGCTGTATGTAAGACTAACCTTTCCTGAAGACACGCCTCTGCCTTCAGTGTGAAGAACGCCTACTGTAAATGCTCCTTATGGCTGTATGTGGTTACCTTTTCGACACCCTCCTCCCTCCTTCTCTCTTAACACTCTGACACATTCATGATGCTTGTGTGTCTCCCGGCGGGTGTGTACATCACCTCCTTGTCTCTCACTCAGTGGTTGAAACAGAAGTTGAGGGCTTGGTGTCCGACCGGCTGACTGGGGTCCATCACTCATTGGCCCCGAAGAATCGGCAGTATGATTGATGCACAGCGCGCTGGCATCTGCAACCAGAACCTCAGTGCTGCGTTAAATCTGTAGCAGCGAGCCACCTGTGTCCGTGTGTTTGTGTGCACGTGCACGTATGCATGCTGACAAACTGCATGTCCCTGCATGTGTCTTTTAGCACATCGGTCTGAGTCAAACTGACATAGCGGGTGTACAAACAGCAGGTTCTCCATCTCAGTATTGCTTATTTGAGTACAAGACATTTGTCAGCCAAGATGTCCAAGAAAGAGTATTTGTGGAAGCAGAACACCTCGCCACCACACGGAAACTGCACAGTTCAGAGAGCTGGCTGCCTGAGCTCAGAGACCAGGGTACTCATACTTAGGGCTGGGCGATAAACTGATAGCGATATACGAGTATATCACAAAATAACTTTTTCTTCTTAGACGTATAAAACATGGTCAACAGATTTTTCAGTGTATTGCATTTTTCCATGCTTTGACTATACATATAGCCAGTGATAAAGAGAGTTGCTCCACGCCGAACTAGTCCTGTGGCTGAGTGGAGCAAATCTCATTATCAGTGGCCATCCGCACTGTCCATGTTTTGACAGACAATATGATTAGCCAGTGATAATGAGAGCCGCTTTGTTCTGAGCCAGTTGTGTGGCCGCAACAGAGCCCTTTCAGGTTAGCACTGATACGTCTGTTGCCTTCTCCCACATGCTTACATGCATGCATCAGTATCCAAATATATCATTATTTAGGCCAGTGCAAAGGACAGAGAGTTGTGCCCTTATTTATTTTTCCTTCCAATAATGAGACAAAGAGGTAGATTAATGTCATTTAAAGCCATGTTTTTTTCAAGTATTAGAAGCCGCTTAGTTTTACCAACTTTGAGCAGATAAGGATTCCTGGATTATCTGTTGTTACTGCTAAATATATGCATTGTGTTCGATGTACCACTGCTGCAGCTTCTGACACCTTCACCAGCAGTACTTCCCCACCCTTTGCCTAAAGTTTCTGTTTTCCCATCTGTTCGCATTTGAGCATCCAACGGTTATGTACAATTATTTAATCTTGGTTTGCCATTTGAAGAGTTAACGACAAATAATTTCTCTGTTGACTCGGCAAACAGTTAAATTAAGAATACTCAGAGAGGAAGACACTGAGTCAAAATTTAGCACTTTGTATTTTTTCCATTCCATGTTCTTTGTCTTACTAGAACTCTTTTGTATTGTTTCTAGAAAATTAAACAGCTTTTAATTTTGAAGTCTAAGTAATGCATTCAGGTCAGATTTTTTTTTTAATATCTGGAAAAGAAGAAAAAAAACCTTACAGGCATTAATTTCCACTGCTGCCCATTGCTTTAATGCTCAGGGGTCTTGACATGCATTGTTAAGGGCAGAAGTTCACATCCCTTGTGAAATCTGGCAATGCCCTTTAGGGATCCACTCACTTAACCTTCAGCTGCCCCAGTCACACACTGGAAAGGTTTTATGACACACGCTTACCCCCTCCTCTTCCTTCCTTCACTCACAGATACCCACACATACGCACTCTCCATGCACTCATGCACATACAACCTATGTAATAATGGTCGTGCTTAAGTGGACAAAGCCCCAGGCTTTTCCTCCTGATGCGTCTAATGGCATGTGCTGATTGACAGCCACAGTCATGCCTTTGACCAAACACGACACCTGCGTGTGACATAAACATCATGTGACTCACAGGAAGTTGTTGGAGGAAAATCACAACCTGACGGAGTCCCGATCGCCGCCTGGGACTTTGTACATTTTCAGGGTTAGGGTCAGGATCAAGGTCAAGTTCACAGGAAATGCATGTTTTCATCATGTCTTATTTACACTATTGATGTTCTTTATGGCTGCAGGAGCATATGGTACGCCGGAAAAGCGTACATAGGAGGCAATTATCATTCAATTATTCATCAAGGATCCTGTCATGTCTCCTTTCATATTATTCAACATTTGAAAAACTACTTAGTGATAGTGCTGTCTAGATAAAGGAATTGCCTGTTTGACAGAAAAGATGACTTTTTTATACCGTACATACAATTTGGATATGATTACACTGGTAATGCAGGCTGATTTCATCATTGTGTGTCTCAAAGCATGTTTCAAACCTTTCTCCTTAATAGGACCAATAATGGCCTGTATGGAGATTTCCAATATCCACTGAAATGTTAGCACCTGCATTTATGTCCATCCATTTCTAGCATTCTGATTGAATTCTCTGATTTAAAGTTGTTGGGTTAGCTTTTATAACCTGGAGCGGTGATTCCCAAGCTGGGGGATAGGAAGGGTCAATCATTTTTATGTTTTTAATGTAGACAAGTAAAAACCTATCAAGTTTAGACACCATTTACATTACTATATTTCAGTGGTGGGCCGTCAGGGCCTGCAAAGCCTTCTCTGCTGGCCTAAAAATTATCTGAATTACAGACTGATGTAAATTATATTTTGTCCATAAATAATTAATAAATGATTCCAAACGGTATGTTCCAGTTCCTTTCATAGTTTTCCCGTGGTTGCGCTGCTTCCAGACATGTTTTTTTCATATTAAATCATTTAACCAATCAGATTTCAGGCATAATCTGTTGCTAGGGTCAAAGAAATCTGCCCGAGGCCTTCGCTATCCGTTCCTGATGGCGCAGTGAAGTAAAGTGAAGCGTCAAACAGACAGCTGCTTCAATCAATCAGACAGTTGCTTCAACCAATCAGATTTCGAGTTGGCGACTCAGCGCCTTCTAGCTTCTAACAACAGCATATCCAGGCCCTCTGATTTACATTCACCAAGAGATACAGTAGGGGGCGGTATGCACCTAAGTTGTTGGTTGCCTACCTCAATTATTCCAAAGAAGAAGAAGAAGAAGACCTGAAGAGAAATAAAACTTATGCCAGAAATACCACAGGGCAAGCTGGACTTTCAGCCCTAGCTTTATGGAACTGAGACGCTTGGATAATCTATATGACAGAGCAGTTGAACTCTTTTTGAGGAAGGAAATGAGGATGGATTTTGTTGACAAATAATCGGGATTTTGGTGAGTAAAATGTTCCTCTTTTCCTAAATAATATTGCTGCTTTATTAAGTTGTTGATGCTCATTGTATGTGCACAGTTGTAGTAGGAGAATTGTGCACTTCAGCAAAGGCATTTATTCTGTATCTATCTGCTGTGCAACAACTCTTTATGTGCATATCTGCATAATAAGATTTTTTTTGTAGACAAAATAGTTATTGAGAGGTGGATTGGTTCAGGCGGATCTGTTCTGAAGGCCTTAATGTGAAATGCACGGTCCACCACTGCTATATTTTATTATTAGTACCAAAATTTAAAAAAAAAAAAAAAAAAAAAAAAAAAAAAAAGCATTTCAAAGTTTTATAATATTGTGAAGACTTTGACATGTGGAACATGAACATCCTATCTGCAGTAAATACAAAGGTGAGGCAGCAAAGTATGCAACGACCGAACTGGATAAGTCGTCACACACCGGCTGTTAGAGAAACGAGAAAGATGAAGCAATAAAGAAGAAAAAGAGTGTGTGTCCGGAATTACATAGAATATACATTTTATCTAAAACAATGGCCCAAATTAGATCTGAATCTCTCTTTTGCTGTGGAGAAAACTGGCAAATTGAAGTTTGAAACCATGCTAGCTGAAGTGCTACCAGTCCACCAACCACCCTGAGACAGTGGGTAAACCCAAGCAAGTTTTCCATTGAAGAAAGGAACTTGCCATCCCAAAGATTTTCGAGACAGTTTTGCTAGGGCTGGTAGCAACCAGAAGCAGGCGTCAGTTGCATCTTTTGAGTATTCTTTCCTTTTTTGTGAGTCAAAATGTCACACATCTTTGAGATGCCTGTCAAACCAGCTTGCATTCAAATGGTTGAAATATTGTGTAGGCCACAGGTGGAATATAAATATACAAGAAATATACCCAGCCTGTACAACAAGGGTTAAGGTTAGAGAATTCAGGGTACAGTGTATGTTGGTGTGCAAAATGAATTGTAAGAAAAATAAAATGGTGAAAAGGGATCTGCAGCCATTTTTCCTTGCTGATGGGACAGTCAGGAGCTGGAAGCTCTGGCTGGACACATGTAGCAGCTTCCAGAGAAGATGCACTCGCATCCGGGGATGTTTATAAACATATCATTGAAGACGCTAAGGTCCCAGAACCATTTTTGGCAAAACAAGGAGATGTAGAGTATCTCCAGGCTGAGGATGAGGATATAAAGTCCTGTTCTCTCCTAATTCAGTTCTTTGAAGATTATGGATAGAAGCGGTGTTGTCTTGTGAAAGGACCCAGAGGTGCTCCTGCGACGTGCTCCTAATGTAATAGCAGAGCTCGAAACATAGTGCAGAGTTACAGTGATCCTGAACGTTTCAGAGATGTTGTTCCAAATATTTGGCTCATGCAAACCGAAGGCATCCCCTGCATGTTTCGTTGAAGTATCTTCAAACAAGAAATTGAAAGAAAAGTTGAATAAAGTAAATAAATAACGCGAAACCAGATGGGCTGTGCCATCTATCACAGTCACTTAGGTAAATCACAAATAGTCTGTTCATCCAACTTTTGTAATTTTGAAGGAGCCTAAAATGGTGCAGTTGTGTTTGCATTTGCCTGAATGGAGTTGCCCCCACCTCCACCCCCACCCCCGCCCCTTTAGTTCGAGGTTCCCTGGGTCAGCTGGTATAAGTTACAGTTGAAGGCTCCACTGTGATGATGGACGAGGCCACAAGTCGGCTCACCCCCCACATCTACTCCCATAGCCACCCCCCCCAACCCGCCTCCCCGCCCTGACACGCCTCCTCGTGGTGACATCACTACCACCCTGGCTGACAGCATCTGTTGATGGCACGCACTGGGCGCCTCCTGTGTCAGTATGCGGCCCCATCAGCCTGTCAGCTTGTGTCAGTCCACCACTTCATCCACACACACACACTAATGGAGCCCCTGAGTATTCGCCTAAAAACACCGTAGCAGGTCCATCACACAGAAATACTTTGTTAAATATAATACCGCACGTCCTCTGGCGTCTAACTTTGTGTAGCCGGTGTTAATTTGGTCACGAACCCGGGAGCAATTGATTAATGCCGTCTGTCTGTCATCACATTTACAGTAACACCGGTTCTCTGCTGGCAGGTCTGTTTTTAGTCCTCAGGAGTGAATCCAAAGGCATATGAAGTCTAGCTGCAACCCTGCAAAGTACACAAACATGTTCTGCATATACAAACATATGCAGCCTTTTAGCTCAGTATCATTTTTAATCTGAAGCAGTAACACTCAAGTCACGAGCATCAAACTCACTGGAACTCAGAGATGACCAAAATGTTTGACAGTTTCATTCGTCCTTTTAAAATAAACCCTGGCTACTTGAACTCATGGGGTTTGTTGTGCTAGAATCACCCCTTCTTGGTAGAAGCCAAAGGCTACATAGTAACCTTTATGAGTTTGCAGCTTTTGCAGCAATTTAATAACAAGGAAAGAGTTTGTCCGCATTTTACATGGATTCAGCTTCTGTGGATGCCAATACCAATGATAATACTTCAGTAAGAAATTCATTTAGTGCTTCACACTGTATAAAGCTGAATCATTACAGCAGATGAAATCCTCTTCAAACCGGTAATTTAATTAAAACATGAAGAATAGCACAATACATTAAGATAACATTCGGTTGAGTAGTCTATGTATAAAGGTGTGTTTGCAGCAAATGTTTAAAGAAAGGCATAGTTTGGGTCTGAAGCTAATGGAAGTATTGAGGCTAACCAAAGCTGAAGTGGGATATTCACTACAACTTAACGGTAATGGGCATAAAATTTAGTCTATACAGACTCCTACTTGCTCTCTATGCTACTGCAGCCATTTGCGTGCTCTCCTGTACCTATTTCAGTAAATCTGCAAAATCCAGGAACCAACAGTGCAAACACCACATCGTATTTTGCTCCTCAAATTGTTAATCCAAGTCAGTTTGATTTGAAAAATATTCCTTTTTGTATTAAAGTCTGGCTAAAATAGGATTAGATATAAAATGAAGGTGCAATAAGTAAGAAATTTACCATAAAATCATTAAAAATCTTTCCCATTTGTAACGTTTTCTTGAAGAAATTTTAAACAATCTGACTTCTCAATTAACAATGTCTTTTTCAATTTTTTTTCTTTTAAGCTGAGAGGACTAGGCCGGAGCAACTTCCGTGTGTGGTGCTACACTTGGTTCCTGAGCCAGTCAGGAGTCAGTTTCCAAGCTTGCCAAACAGACAGCAATGCAATCTGCAATTTATGTCGACCGGCCCTGCGAGGAGGGCCACCGATGCGCCGCCCCTAAAGTCACTAGAAAGAGTCAGAAATTAAAATCAAACAAATAAATATTTTTTTGTCACTTAACGCAAATTATCAATACTTTATGCTATCTCAGTTTTTATTCATAAAGCTCCTCTAGGGTTATGGCAGATTTGTTGCTTGAATTGCAAATTACTTGTCACAAGTGTTACGACAAGCTCTTAATATCTATGAAATGGGGAAACATGAAAAATGTATAGGTTATCCATTGAAATGTGTAATTTTGAGTCTGTTGACATGTTACTGCGTCTTCCTGGTAGTTTTCCGAATGCAACATTGAAACTGGTTCACACGCAGTGAATCCTGCGGAGCTCCCATTCGAATCCCACTGCAGGACACGATCCATTCCGATGAGCTACAGGATGCAGTATTTTTAAGACGCTGGAATGCAGCTCTCTGTTGGCAGGGTGGGGCATCAAACTCTGTTGACACATCCTGGTAGTCTGTCAGAAAGTATCGCCGGGTGTCACGCATGCAGAGATCATATTATCATAACCACGCTGGCTCGCAGAGGGATCCGAAATTGCGGCGACTCCCTCGTTAAGTCTGATGTTAGCGTGGCACCGCTGTCTCCCGTAAGAGCGGCGGAGCTGTGGGAGTCAGAGGATGAGCCCCAGGGGACGAGAACATGGGATGGCAGGGGGAACAGGCACTGTCAATAATAAGATTTATGATCCATCGGGTCGCCCCAGGGAGGGGGCAGACAGAGACCGCTGTTCTCTGGAATTAGCCGTCAGGTACAGAGAGGCATGCTACTGGGGGGGATCCCTAAGAGGATGGAGGACTGGAGGTGCAGTGCAGTGGCCTGTCAGCCATTTAACCAGGGCTACTGAGGATAGAGGACAACTTTACTTAGTGTTAGGTTGGCACTGCTTACATGAGGCTCAGTCATCTTAGAAAAAGATTGTAACACTCTTAAGATCCACTTATGTGATGCTCCATCTGTCTCTTAGCTTTGAGAAAGCAGGATGTACATTTAGTGACCTGTCACCAGGTTTGAGTGGATTCCTCATCTGGGCTAACGGAAGAGAATCTTACAAGTTGTATCACGGAAAAAAAAAAAAGGAAAAAATACAGTTTTATGCAATCAAAGTACTTCGAAAAGTCTAACTGCCCTGATTCAGTTTGTCTGACTTTTTTGTTGCTGTTGTTGTTGCTCCAGCTCCACGGTTAACCCCATGGATTTAGCATTATTTGGAAAACTGACTTTTAAAAAGTCACCACAGTTCATGTATAGATATTAGTGCAACATCTGAGCTCACATCAAATGAGTTCCAAGCAACAACTTGAGCAACTGAAGAAATCGAACAAAATTCTGAATCTACACCAGAACCATTGAAGTTTGGCATTGCTTTTACTTAAAAATATTTGCATGTTACTGATAGAGAGTGTTTTCACCGGCATTCGAATTCACTGTGTTTTTGACAAATGAGCGATCAGAGCGAGAGTCTCAGCAGCATTTGTTCGAGGCAATTTGAGAATAGCTTCAGGGAAGAGAAGGGCTGAAACCACTGATCTATTATGACCTTTTATATATGTGGATGAGGACGTTAGAATGAGGTTGGTGTGTCCAAGAAACTTTTGAGAGGCTGGAGAAAAGCAAAGAAGAAAACAAAGAAGGCTAATCATGGACTAAAGGCATGCACAACTTAACAGGTGTTTCTGTAAAAGCAGCTGCTGGACCAGAAACATTAATGCCAGTGTTGCATCTCTACATGGACAAATAAATGACGACTTGGACATGCATTTTGTTTCTTTCCTTCTCACTAGGTGTCCCAAGGTTAATGAAGCTTGTTACTATAGATCGGGACATTTTCTTCAGGAGGATGTTGACTGAATGTTTTCAAATCAATATGAGGACATCGTTTACATAGTAATGGTTGCTTGGATGTGTGATTGGACAATGCCTGTTTGAGGGCGGGGTTTGCGAAAGATCAATTGCAATTATTAGAATCATTTGAGAAAATGTTTCTTGGGATTAGAGACCGTCTTTGTTGATTTTATTACTGACACGAGAATTCACTGTGTTTTCCTCAAACTGACGTCACAGGCACTTCACTTAAATATACCCATCCTGTCAAGGTGTGTTTTCACACTGTTGATCTGTTACGAAGTAATTTTAGTGAAAAACGATACTTTTAAGTGAGCACTTCCTGTCTGTCCCAATCAAATCTGCACAACTTTCCTCCGGTGACGAAAGACGTGCCGTGGATTGTTGGTGGAGAACAGCAATGAGCTGTTTGTGGTAAAAACACGGGCATAGTGTAGAATGGCCACCGATCACATGAAGTGCCAACTCATTCACTTAGCACCACGTGGCATCCTTTTCTCTGAGCATCACTGAAGGAAGTGGCAGTTATTCATTCATTCCTCCAGTAGAAAATGTACTATCAACACAACACTAATTCATCATTTGTAACTTTACATTTGTTACTGTTTATCTTAAGAAAAATATCCACATTGTTCACTGATCAGCTGCTCAGCTCAGAAGTTGATTTCAGTTCCGTCTGCCTCAAGTTGAGATCTGGAGTGTTTTTTCATTCTGGTTCTCTAGTACTGGTATCAGCAAATACTTTGTTCTCATTCTACATGATTCCCATGTTGGTTCGCATGAGTTTCGATGTACAAAAGGCTCATCCTCTTTAATCAGAACTGGAATGGCTGCGCCGGAGTGATGATGAACATGTCTCTGTCACCTTTTGTTGTTTTTGTTCAGAAGCGGCAGGCTCAGACAGGAAAACCTGTAGAAACCATGTCATAACAACCCTTTAGTGGGGGTCGTGGTGTCAAGGCAGCCTCCTTGCAAAAGAAGCAATGAGTGCAGCGCAAGAGAGTAGATTATCTGTGGATTCACGGTGGCGAGTCAGTGGGAGATGGATGGACGGCGGGCGAGCTGCATGCGTCTGCAAATGGTGTCTTCTGAGCGCAGGGCACACTCGCAAGGCAGGCCACTGTCAAAGGTCTATTAGGGAAAGATTGAGACCCCAGGTGTATATGTGTGTGTGTGTGCGTGTTTTTGTGTGTCCGCTCACAAGCTCATTGGTCATGGTCCTATAGTGGAAGATTGAGACCCCATTGCTCCCAGAGCCACTCAACCAACACAACCTGCAGTGGTTTACAATCAGAGCAACACCGTCCATCCATCCCCGCTGACACACACACACACACACACACACACACACACACACACACACACACACACACACACACACACACACACACACACACACACACACACACAAGGTGCAGCTCACTATAGATGTCATTAAACAGTAACCAAGGTGGAACAGCTGTGTGACGGCGTCTTGGACACGGTGGGTGTCGTCACGTTTGCGACAAAGGTTCGAAAACAGATTGAAGTGCAGGTTAGGGATGCGGGGGGGGAGGTAGGGGGGGCATATGAGGTTGCAGGGTGGGAGGGGTGGCAGCACCTTTGACAAGCTCTATTTGTCATCTGCCAGGACGCCCAAATAGCTCTGACTGCACTTCAGATGGATTGTGGGAGAAAGAGCGACTATAAGCCAGGCAACTAATCCTGCACAAACCCCCACCCATTTACTCTCTACAGCTCATGTGTGGTCCCCTTTCTATTTATCTGTCGTCACTAGGTCTTTGTCATAACCTCGGCACACTTCCTTTCTCCCACAGAACAAGCAGTACAGTTTATATTGAAGTGCATTCATAGAATATTAATTGGCAAAATAAAGTTTTGTTAGCCTGAACACCTGCCAGCTTTCATGAATTGTATCACAACTTCAGCCCGAGCTGATTTGTTAATTGGCATCTATGTGGAAGAGATTTGCTAAAGCGTAATCACTCATTGAATAAGAATCCATCGGTCATCTGACTCTTACCATAGAATGGAAGTTTCAAAACGAGTGGCCCAATGTCAAATGCATGAATTGCAATTTTTTTTTTTTTTTTTTTTTTTTTTTTTTATCAAAGTAGCTGTTGGTCCTGATTTGTTAATTTGGGAAATGTGTTATCTCAGAAAGAATAGAGATTATAATGTAACACTGACGTGACAAACTGAACAGAAGAGAGTAGAAGTGTTCAAGCGATTAGTCATGTCACTGTGAAACCTAGATACATCATCATGAGCACAGCAGCATCACGGTGGAGATATACATGTGTACATAGATACATAGATATACATGTGTAAGCCTCACTTGGTGTTGGTGTGCGTCCTGAACGCAAAGTCAGTTTTTCGGCAACTCCTTCCAGCTCTCCGTGATTTGCTGAACAGTAAATGTTTGGCTGAGATGAGTTCTCCAGCTGATCCAGAGAGAGAGAGAGACAGAGAGGGGGGAGGGGGGGGGGGATTGTGAAGAAGTGGAAATCGAATCATTTTATTGTTTGTCACCGCGGCCCTTGTGGTCACGGTTTGTTATGGGACGCTAATTAAAACAGCAACAATCCCGACAATTGGCAATTAAAGCCTTGTGAAAGAGGTGATGGGAAATGAGCTCCTCACCGGGGGCATAAACTCATTCGTTATCCCCCTCTCACGCCTCTCCTCTCTCTGTCTTTTCTTCACTCATTAGGAAGACTGAGTGCTGTCACTGACCACCGCAGTGACTGATGGATAGGAAGGGGACGAGAAACTGCAGATAATGACATTTTCTTTTTTTTAAGGGGACTGGAGTAATGTGATAGAGTATGTTGAACAATGTTGCCTTGAGTCTTGATTTCTGTCCCATCGGTTTGCTTTTGTTTGTGTTTGTTTTTTTAATTAATTAAAATCTGACAGCTTGTGGGAATTTGATGCACCCCCCCAAAAAAATAAAAAATAAATAAATAGAATAGTAAATAATACATCTAATTTTAAAACATTTATGCTATGACAGTATCTTTTGGGTCATAAGACTGTGCATACAGCAGAGAAATGTCAACACCAAAGGTCATCAATATCTGAGCTGCATATTGAGTGGATATGCAAGAGTTCAGCTGTGATCATTGTTTTTATTCCTAAACTCGAGCATAATGTCTGGCCTACCTATGAAAATACAAACCACCACACAGAGGAGTTAGTCTGACATTCTTTTAATCAGTGACTTTCAGACCACCTGCCTCATTGCAGAGCCCCTCACTCCCCTTACAGTCCCATACACAACACACCGTTTGTTCATGCAGGTTTCTATTCGGTTGTTAGGTAGAGTCTTACATTGGGAGATAGATATAATGTGTGGCACAATGTTCACATTACATCATGGCAAACAGCTGCCTCATTTTACATCATAAGTTTTTGTTCTTCAAAATGTCAAAGTGGTGTGTTCACATACGATTCCTGGTTTCTCATGTTAGTAAATCTGGGTCTGTTCATGAACATTTAAGTTATTCTGCTACCTGCCTACATACACATGCACGTGCTTTACTTCCCACCTATCTGTCCACCTGCTTTTATAGAAGCAATCTAGAGAGGGGCTTTTGGGAAATGAATGTTGAGAACCAGTGTTGTAGAGGATGGCAGATCCCTGGGTTGACCAGATTGAAGATTAGGAAGTAGGGCATCAGGAGTCTTTCCAGACACACATTTGAAATGACCAAATTTTTTAGAGAAATTAATGGCAGTTATGAAATCTATGAAAGCAAAAGTTTGGACTAAAAAGGCAGATCAACTTCCACAATTCCAGCCCCTCCAATCCTTTTAAAGTTCAGACTTTTGCAGCCATGTAGCGTCTGATCTTGGTAAACTGATGTAAACAACTGCTCTGACAATCCACAATGCAAATTCTCCTCTTTGTGCGAGCGTGCCAGCCCAGCTCAGGCCATCATAAAACAAAATGATGGATTCAGAGCCACGCAAATAAATAAATAGATAAAAACACTTAGTCCTCTCTTTTTTCTTTTTCTTTTTTTTTTCCTTGTTCCTATCTACCCACTCTTAAGCTTCCTCTCTGATGGATTTGTAAAATGATATAACAAATGAGACTTAAAGTGAGACAGAAGGAGGGAGGCCGGGCAGGAGGAATGAAGGCGGTGAGGGAAGAGACGGAGCATTTGATTTATTAGACTCATAAAAATTCAGCCTTTGTTATTCCCTCTCATTTTTATATGTGAAGCTTATTAAAGAGCACACCTGCCAGAGTCCTCACACTAACTTGTGTGTCCGTCTGTGTGGGTATGCACTGGTTTATGCATTCATAACGACGTGTTTCTGCATGTTCTTATTTTCATGTCTGGACCTTCTCACTCATCACCTATTAATCATGTCTGTCTCCAGATCCCACGTCCACCTTATCACATCCTGGCTCCGCCTACCAACGGGTATTCACGTCGCGATACAAGATGGTGACCCGCCCGGGCTCCACCTCCACCTACGTCCACCACTACAACCCCGCACTCTCCTGGCGTGCCAAGAAGATCCAGTCTGCCAGGTAATCCACATTAACGATGACGAATCCATGCACTCACGCGCACCCTGTAGGGGTAACGATAATGCGGCTCAATGGCTAATGCTCCTCCGTGCAGAGCAGCGCCCCGTCTTTTATGTGTGAGTCATGTGTGGCATGAGTGGAAGAGGTCGGAAATTTATGGCACTCATTTTTACACAGTAGATAACCCAGAGAATAAAGCATTTACACCAGTGAGCTCCTCACATTAATTTACACCAGCAGGGAAACCATCACATCAAGGGGTGATTCAGAGAAAGAGAGAGATGGGAGGGACATTTTCTCAATATCATGACAGCCCAAATCATTTCTCTCTCTTTTTTTTTCAGTTTTTATTCATCAAGGTGCCTACCTGCCTGGTAGGCAGTTGTGAATATTCATAGGTCAATAAATATGTGGGTCTGAAAATAAGGTAGTGCATAAATGTATGTCGGTAGGTAGTCCACTTGTAGTTTGGAACATAGGTCTGCAGGTAGGCACATAGGCACTTAGAGAGTACAGAGAGATTAACAGGTACAAAAGTATGTGGATGAATTGTGTCTGTTCAACAATGATGACCTTGGGCCGTCGTTACCATGAGATGTGGACTTGGGATCAGAAGGTCGCAGTTTCGAATCTCGCTGCAGAGGGGTCGTCACTCTGAGCAAGACCCTCGACTCCGCTGTCGTCCAGGCACCGCGCTGTGGCAGCCAACTGGTCCTAGTATGCATAGTTAAGGTTAACTATGAAGAGGACGGTTAAAATGCAGAGAATTAACTTCCCTAAGGAGATCAACCAAGTATGCTTCTTTCTTTCTTTTTTAGTTCTTCTTTAAAAGGACTCAACAACACATTTAATCCACACATTAGAACCGCCCCGCTGGGGTCCCTGCCTGGGGCGCTCTTGGTCCTGCCCACTCTTGGCTTGATGGCTTGTGTTGTACCTGCTCCTGCTCCTGCTCCTCCTGACTGGGGTGGTCCTCTCTGCGTTCTTCCTGTGGGGCCCTCCTGGGCTTTCAGTGTGCTTTCCAGATAGACCGGGGCCGCTGCAGATATGGTGTGGTGCTGGATGTCCAGCTGACGTGGTCCAGGCCCGCTTTCCCAGTGTGCCGTGTGGTTTTATTCATTTATGCACTTCTCTTTGCAACAATACATTTGGTAAAGACAGTTCATGTTGATTTGGTTATATAACTGTTACTGGTTTATGGTGTGGCTTATGCTTCTCTTTGTTGCAACTTTAACAATAACGTCATCAGTAAGGTTGCTGTCCACTCCTCAATAAATAAGGAAATGTTTTTGATTTCTCACAAAAAATAATGATTTACTTAATATTATCTTTGTGGCTGATGTGTTTACTATCATGACTTAATTTAGATATTATTGAATATATTTAGCCGCTCTCCACATTGAGAGAGGTCTCCCGATAGAGGCCTACAAAGCACGCCGCGCTGGCAGGAAGCCCTGGGGTCAGCGCAGAACAGATTGGGGAGATCATATCTTTGTGAATGCCGTCGGGAAGTAGCTCAGGATCTCTCTAGAAAAACTGCAGAATGTTTCAGGGTAGAGTGATATCTGGACATCTTTGCTCTCCGTACTGCTGCCACGATCCTGTTTGGACTGAGTGTCAAAGCAGATTAATTATTCGATGGACGAGACATTTAGTCACTCGGTGGTGTCGTCCTGAGCACTCTTTCCCAGAGTAAAAATGTCCCAGTTCAAGTCCAGGCAGGGCTTTGTGCCTTCCTGTGGGGAGTTTGTGTGCATGTTTTCCTTAGCAGACCTGGCCTCTCTTCAGGAATTACAATTTCAATGATTATGAGACTTACTGTTGTCTCTAAACTGTCCCAAGGTGTTGTCTTTCTCTGTCTGTCTGTCTGTGCTCTTGTCCTGTGATGGACCGGAGAGCTGTCTGTGGTGTACTCTGCCTTCTCCTACAGTCTCCTGGGATCGGCTTCAGCATAGATAAAGCAATGTAGATAGATGTATACATTTTTATGTTTTTAATCACAAATCCTGGGTTCGATTAAAGCTGAAATTACTGTGAACAGTAATGGAGCACCATTAATTTCCAGAATGCCACAGCTTCATGTGTCTGTGTGAGTTTAAAAGCACTGCTTACGTGTGAAAAATTCCTTTTGAAGCACATGTGCAGTTTAGCGGTAAACTTGATTTTGACGTACTGGTGTTTCGTTCACTTTGTACACATGATCACTTTTTGTGATATTCAGCCATGTGGATCATTTCTGTGTGAAGAAACCAGACATTTCAAGCCTCAAACAACACTGTGGAGAAAAACATGCCCTTATTACAATTTATCAACAGCAAACATCAGTTAAACAGATCTCATGTAGGGATCAACTTTGAATCATTCAGTTTGACAGTGTCTCGATGTTGTTAAGTCATTTTGTCTATATGCATGCGCGTTGTGCATGAGCAGGTGATGAGGGTTCATTTGTGTAATCCAGATTTGGCGAGACAGAGGAGCCCGGCTCGTGGCTGGACTCAGCCTCTGGTGACTTATTACTATTCATTTAGCTGCTGTAGTAAATATTGATTCATCAAGGGATTTTCAATTTGAGCCCCCTGACATCTTGTGAAATATCACCAAGTGTGTGGAAGTGAGGAAAGAGATAGGGAGGGAGGGGGACAGGTCGAGTCCCCGGGGAGGGATGCCCCCCTCTCCACACACCTCCTCATCCTCTTACCCTCTCCTTTCTCATGCTTATCTATCTGTTTAACTCCAAAGACCACCGCCACTTTTATCAATTTGAGGCTATTGAGTGGAGCATGAGCTCATATTCTCTGCTCTTAACTACTGAGTGCCGCTCTTCATCTTTGGCCTATCAGACCCACTGATCCCTGTCCTCATAAGTCCTCAGCTCTTATCTCTGTGCCTGCTCGTCGCTGAACCCTGAGCATATTTTTAAAAGAAAATACCAGACCTAGACACTGCAGTCCAGAGGATTCCTGTGTGCTCATGGTTACATAACACAAATGATGAAGGAAATCACACGTTTTGCATAGAATCCAATTAAATTTGAGAGCATGAAGTGACCTTCAGTCTTCACTTTATCCATGTTTGTAGACACATGAAGCACTTGGCATTTGGCAATCGCAGCCATTTTGGTTTTGGTGGGATTGTGCCAGGGGACGGTGGGGTAGGCTTGGCTCCGAGTTGTGCGGTGGACTCCCCTCTCTGGGTCCTGGCCAGTGGGGTCCTGGAACTCTGGGTGACACCCACTCTTGGCTTGTGGCTTCTCTCTCTCTCTCTTCCCCCCCCCCCCCCCAGTAGGGGATAGTGTTAGTCTTATGTCTTATCTGTGTTGGTTGGCCATCTTGGGTTGAGTGTGTGGTTGTCGTTGGGGGTTGGGGATCCCATGTGCCTGGATGGTTTGGATCTGTACCTGCACCCTGTATGTCCATCTCACTTACTCTGAATACTTTGCTGGAAATTTAAATGTATCTAATTATAAGAATAGTTCATTCTTCGGACTGTGATATGTGTCTATTTTTTCTGTGAAATTCTTTTACATTTAAATGCCACGGTTCACTGTTAAATGCCAGTTTGTTTTACAGGTTTGGAGCATCTATTGTTATAGACTCCCAGGGAGAAACTGTAAAGAAGGCAGAATTACCCCCAGACTAGATACTTCTCTGGCCAGTCCTTAACAATTTCATGCTGTAAGCTTCAACCCTCCAGTGAGCGTTCTTCCTTTGGAGCAAATTAAGTTAAATTTGCAAAGTTTGACCTTCGTGTTTCTCTTTTGTTCACTGTTTTGTCTCCTAAAAGTACAGTCTGTCAAACTTCAGCTCAACCATCCCGTCCAGCCTTCTCCAGTAAATCTCTTTCTCCCAGACCTACAGGAAGTGAGGTTCTCCCTACCCAGCATGCCGTGCTCTCACCTAGTTTCAGCCATAACGATTCCAGCGGGTGATTTAGTGCAGAGGTGCGGTTTG
The DNA here is from genome assembly GCF_902148845.1 of Salarias fasciatus. Classification (NCBI taxonomy): domain Eukaryota; kingdom Metazoa; phylum Chordata; class Actinopteri; order Blenniiformes; family Blenniidae; genus Salarias; species Salarias fasciatus. The sequence continues at coordinate 28,441,279 of NC_043766.1, read as the reverse complement.
ACGGGGCGGGGAATCGGCTGCAGTATTTCAGTCGCCTTCACCAGAAAATAGATATAATCTCAACATTAACTCCATTAATAGTAGCAGGAGTGGAATTAAGAAAGCCATAAAACATGCACATTTCAGGATAAATTACAGCCCTGCTTCATCTCTCCCATACCGGCCCTTTTTTTTCTCCCCTCAGCCACACATTAATGTTCTGTACGCAGTGTTTGCTCTGTTTCTGCACCGTGTTTGCGCCTGTGTGTGTGGGTGTGAGTCTGATTAATAAAATCGTCATTTTTTGTTTTCTAGTGTAAATGTTAAAGCCCCAGGATCACGACACATCCTAAGTCCAAATAAGTATACTCTCTTTGAATGTGTGTATAAATATCTACACACACACACACACACACACACACACACACACACACACACACACACACACACACACACACACACACACACACACACACACACACTCTCTTGGTCCAGGCGCTCATCTCCTTTAGTGCTTCAGTATCGATCAGTACAGGATGTAAGCGACTGGGCAATAAAGTGAACCAGTGCTCTCTTTTCTTCACTTCTCTCCTCGTTTCCCCACATCCATCCCCCTCTTTATTCCGCCATTCATTCATTTGCTCATTACTTATCACATCGGTCGTTCATCTGCCACCCACATCATCTTCCATCTCGTTTGCCATTGTACTCCTCACAAATACACACATAGAGCTTAATTTTACAATTAAATATGAAGGTTTTTTTTCTAGCTTTCAGGTATATTGACAGGAAATAGTGTGTGAACCATTTATACTTTCAAACTTTTCTCTATGTTTTTAACCTAATACCACAAACACAAGTGGACTATTTTGTGTTTTTAATTCCAACAAATCCATTTAACTTTCTTACAGCTGGTGTAAAGATTAAGTGACTAAGCTGATGACTCCATAACAGCTAGTTGAAGTCAGGAGTTAGCAAACCTGGAGTCCAAATAATAATAAAAAAGCAGGGGAAAACTAACTTGGGCCCATGTTGACAGCAACTTTGTCCTCTGAAAAACGCTCAAAACTTTTGATTGTGCCGTTCACAGGAAGCACCTGTTGATGTGATTCATGCCTGACAAGAATGACATCTCTGAAGACAGTTGTGAATTGAGATGCATAAAGCTGGAAGAGGTTACAAAACTGAAAGATATTGGATAGAGTTGAACACCAGGCCCAAGCACCAAAGGCAGAATGCGGAACAAAAGAAAAAGAAACGGAAAATTCTAGAGTAACAGCTTAAGGCTTGAAGGACTGGAACGTGTCTGTTAATCCGTCTAACACACAGAGAAACATCAAAGTGGAATGGACTGAAATGAAAGCAACAGACTGCATGATTCCTGAAGTTTACCAAAGAGCACCTTGAAACTCGACAACATGGCTGGGAAAGTGTTTTGTTTACTGATCGAAGTAAGTTTCAGTTGCTCACGTTGGAAAGAGCATGCAGGCATTACAGGAATCTGATAGCACGATGTCAGGATGGATTTGCTGGCAGCTGAAGCTCAGGTGTACCTGGGAAACACAACACAACACAAACATGGGGGAAAAAATTGCCACATAAAAGTTACACAAAAACAAAAATTCTGTCTTTCAGAGTGTCTCAGTCAGAACCCAGGCTCGAATCTCACAGAGATGCTTTGAAATAATCTGAGGAGACACATTTAGGCCCAGCATCCCATGAAAATGGCCGAGCTGAAGATGTTCTTGAGGAAGAAAAGTCTGAAAGGGCTTGGTTGAAGTTGAATGTGTAAAAGGAGGTTCAGCCAGTACTGAGCACCAGTTATTCACTCACTGCTTTGACCGGCGCTCCACACATCTCCGTCAACATGTTTGATGAAAACGTTGAATATTAAACCTGTTTCTGTATTATTAGGTTAAGCACATTGTATTCTTGTGACTTTTATGAAGACTGGATCAAAATTCACCAGTAATTAATGCATGAAGGTTGGAAACTGAAAAGAGTTCATGTGCTATATCTTACCACTGTGCATTTGATTCTAAACCTTCATGATTTGTAACGACGCCTCTTTGCTTTCCTTTAAGTGGCCGAAGAGGAGCAGCAGCCTCTCAGGGTCGGAATTAGCCAGATGACTGTTTTTGCTGCGCTCTGTTTCAAGGGTAACTGTTTCCCAATATGAGCTTACTAATGCTTGGGTTGCAGACAAATAGACAAGGGCAGCATTATTCTGAGCAGCCGTGCGACCCTCCAAATTCTTCCCTGCCACTAAAACAAAAGTCGGATCATTCATCAACGGCGCCCGTAGTGCTGAGTTGCGCTCTCCTTTATCTGTGCATCACATGGTCAAAGCAGTGCTCATACACACACGCACACACACACACACACACACACACACACACACACACACTCACACTCACACTCACACACAGGTCTCGTGGGGATTTCTTTGTGCCCTTACACCGTCCTCTATTTCTTCCTTTTTTCAACTTTTTTTTTTAACTCTTCTTTTGTGATGAGTTTAAATTCTCTTACCTTGACCTCCAGACTTTGTTTTTCTAGTTTATGGCATCTTCAAAAGGTTGTATTGCACAAAATATATATTTCATAGGATTTATAAATGTAATGAGAGATGAAACACGTGCTGGGAGTAAAATTGTGCAAATGTACTGGTAATTTATAAAGCGACAAAAAAAAAAGTGTTATGTAATTTTTCTAAACAATTTCACTTTTATATTCAGAAAGATTGGAAGCTGGTATTTATGTTTGTTGACTTTTCATAGAGCAAACAACTAGCTCCATAGCTTTACGTAGTAAAAGTCTAGTTTGCTGCATAAATCATATTAGATTAAGTAAAAGAAAAAAAAAACATGGTCGATTGTGGTCTGAAGCACTAATTCTCTTGTCTGTGATGCAAAAACAAAAACAAGAGCCTTTAAAGCGATACTTTAACATTTTGGCAAATTGGCCCATTTAGCACAATTCCTTAGTCATTTCGAACATCATACTTACTTTTTTTGTGAGGGCGAGCTGTTGTTTATTCAGAGGCAAGTCGGGGAAGGTTTTTGGGATGGACACAATGGAAGTGAATGGTATTTTTGTTCCCCCTCGTCAAACTCATCAAATACACAATCCAACAACCCCAAAACACTTTGGTGGACACGTTATAATCCGCACATTCACTACGCTGTGAAATATTAATGCAAAATTACCAGATTGAGTTGTTTATGCGAAGATTGCTAAAATGGAACTACTTACTAAACATGGCGTCTGGGCATAGTGATTTCAAAAGAAAAAGTAGTTCCCAGTATTTGCTTCAGTGTCGTAACACTACAATATTATTTGTTGGTGTTTCACAACGTAGTGAATATGCGGATTATAACGTGTCCACCAAAGTGTTTGGGGGTTGTTGGATTTTGTATTTGATGAGTTTGACGAGGGGGAACAAAAATACCATCCACTTCCATTGTGTCCGTCCCGAAAACCTTCCCCGACTCGCCTCTGAATAAACAACAGCTCGCCTTCACAAAAAAAGTAAGTATGCCGTTCCAAATGACTAAGGAATTGCGCTAAATGGGCCAATTTGCCAAAATGTTGAAGTATCGCTTTAAAATAAACGTTTGGCAGAAGCTGGAGTCTCAATGTGGACTAATGCCTTCACCATTTGAATCCTCGTTTTTAGGCATTTGGTATTTAATTTGGTTGGAGTTGGAGACGTGTTTGGAGAATGGCTGTTGTATAACTGCATGTAGCAGAGGTTGTCCTGTGTAACACTGACACATTTCCACCTGATTGTTTTATTCTGATTGTTTTTAGTTTATTCATTGCCCCCCCCCAAAAAAAAATTAAAACCAAGCCAGAGAAGTGAGATTTAGTAGTGACATTCCAATGTGTTCTCCTTGCACATTTTGGCACAGAAACAAAGAAATCGGATTAATTTGAAGCTCACCTGTCGGTGAAAGTTTCACCCCAGCTGAATGGAAGTTTGCACGTCATCCGAAGCAGCAACACTCACCTTATGATACCAGACAGCGAACGTCTGCTGGGCTGAAGCAGTGAAGGAAAAAACCTACTTGTTTTGTTTCTTTTTTCTTTTTTTTTTTCTTTTTTTTTTAATGTTTGGTTTTCTGTGCTGCGTAGACTGTTTTCCTTTTCCTTTCCATTACTGGCAGATTACCTTATTGTGTCGGTAATCTGCTCCTACAAAGGCTGTTTTCACTAATGATGTGCGGCCCGAGGGTGAAACTCATTCACACAGTTGTCTGTACAGTAGCGCAAAAGTCCTGCACTTTAATTTATGCTCAAATGAAGCACTCGGCTCATCACTACAACAATTAGATCAAGCAGCAAGCTGACGTTCATGTTCAGTTGATTATATAATGATAATAGTTGCCTTTCACAGGTGGTTTTATCTCAGTCATTTTTCAGACGCTACAAAGTGGCATAACATGATTTTGTCAATGCTCCACTTTAACCCAAAATCCATCAGGGATTAAAAAAAAAAAAGGAAGCTGTGATAATAAAGTCATGATGGTATTGTTTGTATGTTTCTAATAAAACAAGCTCTCACTGTCAGGTGAGAGCTGAATGACTGGCTGATTGCCAGATGCTGCTGTTGCTTTAATTTGGAGGCACGCAAGCGAGGAACTTCCAAATCTAAAAGTAACAAAAACGAAAAAATAAAAACTGCAAAACATTACTGTGCCCAGATAATTAGTCTCTTGTTCTCCCTGCAGACAAGAGAGGGGAGTTGTAGGGCACCCACCTGGTGAAGCCCACAGTCACTCCAGCCAGATAATAAAAGACCACCAAGGTGCAACTAAAGGCTGTGACAGTATCTCAAAAGTCAACTCTCACCTTCCTAGCCATTGGGATGAAAATGTCTGGATGGTAACTGTGAGTTCACGCTGATGATACTCAGTAACTTTGTTCTGTTAAAGACGCCACAGACTGAAGCTGCGGTATAACGAGTTAGGGTTAGGTTGTGAGATTAGAAGAAACACTGATGTTTTCCTGTGATCGTAGTGCATGACGGGGGAGTGCGGTGGAGACGGAAGGACAACTTATTCCCAGTTCAGTGTTATTCATCAGTGTCCATTCAGACACAAATCGAACCGTACACAAAGAAGACGACGACACCGACGACGATGTAGAAGATGAGAATGGAGAACGATATTTGTGTACTTTATTGATCCTTCTTGGGGAAATTCTTTCTCTGCATTTAACTCTTCCTGTATTCAGATACGACATCGCTCCCACAGAACTGTCAGTGACAGAGGGGTCGATGACACAATGACAGGCAGATGAAGTGTGAGAAACAAAGGAGCTCATAATAAAGTGATGAAAAAAAAAACTAGCAACAGGACAACCCCATGTGCGGCCATAATCTTTTAACACAGGTCAGTCATTGTCTGTGTTTCTGCCGTTAGCAGACTGGTTTTTTCTGAAAACACACAAAAAGAAATGAAAGCAAAACGTCCCGCTTGGTGAGAGCGAACTGGAGTGGAGTGAGTCTTTGCCTGGAGTGAGGCGGCAGCTCTCCCTCACTCCTCACTCAGGCAGACATTCATTTGACAGTATTTGGCGGGGTCTGTCTGTCCCTTCCCTCCCCCACAGCGAATCTCCCCGCGGCTCCGCTCTCTGGCCACCTCCTCCCGACGGTAGCTCCATGTCAGGGTTAACTGCCGTCTGTGTTAACTGTTCATGTCATATCCCCATTAACCTCCATTGTGGCTCCCCGGGCCACACGCTCCTTGTTTAAGCCTCCCTGGGTGGCAGTCAGCGCTCCAACATTAGCCTCCATTACGGCTCCCCTGGCTGCAGTTGCCCTGTGTAGGGCAGCCACTGATCTTGTACCGGTGAAACCGAGTGTCTGTGCCGCTTGAGTTATGGCGCACGGTCAGGTAGGCCCGTGCGCGCGGACGCTTCCAGCGGCCGGCGCTCACTCCGTTTCTTCCTTGTTTTGCAGCGGTGCAGCGTCCATGTCAGTTGTTTAGCGCGTGGCGTGCGTCCGGGGGTAACCCTCTCTCTTCTCTGTAATGGGAGGCATGAACTCTCGCTCTAAACCCATTTCCAGCCCATCTGAAATACGGCAGCAAATTACCTCCAGCGGCGCCCTGCACACCAGCCCCAATCCGCCCCAAATAGAAGTGACAGGACAGCGCAATTTATCGCCATAACCCCTGCGCCGCCCGCCCGTACACACAGACAGACACACACACACACACACACACACACACACACACACGAGCTCTCTCACCTACTGAGTGAACACGTGTGTGGGGGCCTGCAATTGTGTGTTACTGTACATACTGTATGTGTGGTGTGTGTGTGTGCGCGTGTGTGTGCGCGTGTGTGTGGTCTCCACACTCCAGTGTAGGGGCCAACCCGGCTGCTCTGGCCCCCTGCCCTGCCTATTATCTCATTGATTTCCTCCTCTCCTCTTTTCAATTCTCTCCATTTCCACACTGCCGTCCTTTCCATTAGAGGAGCAATTTAACAGAGTGCTGTGACATGGGAGGAGAGATCGAGAGAAAACGCACGAGAGAGAGAAGAAGAGAGACAGAGAGAGGGTGGGGGGGGGCTACAAGAAGGAAACAGAAAGTGAGAAGAGGACATATGTGGAGGAAGTGGAGGCAAAATGGGTCAAAAGGGGGTGAAAGTTAGGCGAGGATTACAGATTAAACTATAGGCAAAGCACAGCAGGGATTAAAATGTCACATTTGTAAGTCACATCTCCCCAAGTTGAGCTGAAAAGCTGAATTATAAAATATGTTTTGTTCATTTTTGTTGACTGTGTGCAGGAGTTTCCTCCAGAGACGTCATCGGGTTCCCTACAACACGCACCTGTCGTTCAGCCAGTACTGGAGAGGGACCCAGATGTGCTGGATCGATGACTCCCTGTACAGGGTCTCGGCCAACAGGCTGTCTCGCACAGCACCGGCCAGCCTGTCAATCAACCGAACAGGTACTGGTGTTGTTGCGGGAGATTGTGTGTGCTGTTGTCAGAACGGAGAGCTGAGTGATCTGGTCAGGATAGGCGCAAGGCTCAACTCTCATACTGAGTCTCAGTTGGTCAGTTTAAAACTCAATGCACATCGTTTCTTCAAACAAAGCCATAAATATGTTCACAAAGCCTGGACGAGGACACCATGGCTTCATCGTCCAAGAGGAGCCGCCCGGACGCTCCCCACCTGCTGCTGCATCGTCCACCTGATGACAAACCGGACACATGCGACGCCCGGCTGGCGTCGATGGAGATGCTTCACCATGAGCTTCAGGAGTCTGGAGTTTGGCCAGCAGCAGGTGGCTGTGTTAACAGTGGAGAACTGTGGGACTTGATGTAGTTCCTGACCCAGAGGGTGAGTTGACTGTCGGAGGACAAGAAGAAGATGCTGGATCTCCAGAGCTGGAGCATGCAGGACAAACTGGTCTTCGCTGGGCCTGAATAGGTGGAGCAGCACCCCAAGGTGTTCACCAGGAGCATTCTGCTGGTACACCTCAAGCTGTCTGCCCACGCCGTGAAGGGTTTCGCTTTACACCCAGTCCACTGCCTCCCGGGGAGATCCTGGTCCGTTCCTTCATTCCCCTTCATCGTGACCCCTTGTTCTTATAATCTATCACTGTCTTTGCCACAGAAGTACTTAACCCCGAGTTTCATTACATCCTTTAAAAAAACTGTAGACAGTGTTTCTAGAAACAAATGGTCTGCCTGGTGTCTCTCTGTGTATTCTCTGGGACACATGAGGAGCAAAGTCATTTATTTTACTTTTTTTTTTTCATTTAAAACAAAAAGGACAGAATGATCAAAAATACGAGTGTAGAAGACTAAAAATAGACTCAAATGAAATCATTAACTAAAAAATACTATTTCAACGACAGTGTTTACACTTGCAGGTCAGCTAAAATGAAATAAATTTTAATTGAAACTCCAAATAGTGAAGTAACTCCTTATTCTCAAGAAATGAGTAGCACATTAAGATAATTCTGAAACAAATTGCACTTTAAGATAAACCCACCATGATCTGAAATAGAGACCTTTCTGAGCAGAGTGGACCCAAACAAAGGGAGCAGATTACAGACCTGTAAGCACCCATCTGAAGAGAAGAACTTCATGAAGATGTCCATCATTTTCCCGATGGCAAAGCCCCATGAGCCGATGGATACCCTGTAAAATTCCACAAAGAATTCTGGCCTTTATCCTGGCCTGAGTCTTCTACTTACCCTCCATACATAAACTGCTCAAGTACCAGCCTTGTTTTGAAACCAGGTAAAGATTCCAGGCTCCCATCTTGCCATTGCCCAATATCTCTAATCAACTCAGATCTCAAATTATCAGTATCCCTTTCGAGCAGAATAGAAAAAAAATATACGGTAGTCCACTAGGACATCAAATGTAGATTAATTGACTCGATAAACCCACGCCACATTAACAGAGCACTGGATTTTTCACCGAAAGGAATGCATTCGTAAAAGAGAAAATCAGAAAGCATCTCAGCTAAGTGTTTATATTTGTTACTTGGGCTTAATATACTTTAGACACATTTTGGTCCAAGACTCCATGAAACAGATAAACACACGGTATTAGATTCTGTGTATTTAGCTTAAAGTCCCTTCAAAGTAGAGGCCGTGTCTTTCAAATGTGACTGACATTTTCAGCAGGGAGCTGTGGTAAATCAGTGTTACACACCCTCGTACAGTTGATGTATCTGAGGTAATTGCTGCTGTTGTTGCAGACGAGACCCCTCAGTAAGCTGCATACACGGCCGAACCGAGGGGGCGGGGGTGCTTGGAACCGTTTCCACACACTGCCACTGGATGCAGAAACAGGAAACACTCAACTATACGATGAATCATCCGGTGTTTGGCACTCTTTAACAGGAAGTAAATAAGCAGGGATTTCAAAATATCACTTTTTTTTTTTTAACTCTGATTGTCAAATATTAAGAGACGTAAGAACATAAACAATAAAAGTATGTTGAGGTTTGATACCCAGCCTGTAAGCAGCAGACTGTGAACACCCATGTTTGCTGCAGCTCTGTCCACATGCTCTCTAATAGACCGGCTGGATTTGCCATCTGAAATAATAAAGTTGTCATCTGTCAGAGCGGCGAAAGGGAGGGCCCTGAGATTAAAGCCCAGATCTGCCTCTACACCTTCACACTCCTCTGCGTCTATTCTTTTTTTTTTTTCCCCCCCTTTATTGTGCACATTGTGGTGCAACTGAACCCGCAGGTGAAATTGAAGATTCTGTTTCCACTCGTGACCTGCATCCCAACGCACTCCTGCGTCCTCCACCGGCAGCCTCAGGTGTCTCCTCTGAACAGGAGTTACCCTTTCACATCTTTCCCCGCTGCGTGAGCTGCTGGGAGCGAGCCACAGGATTCCGTCATGCCGCTCCGCTGGAGTCCACACCGGAGCGCACACTTGATGCGAAGCGTTTCACAGCCAAAAGAAAGCTCCAGAATTAGAGGGCTAAATAAGATAAATTGCACGGGCACACCGGTGTTTGCAGAGTGCACTGGGTGCATCCTGTTTATGATGTTCTCGCACAGAGCGAGACGTCACGTTTGGCTTTGGCACCAATGCGTCAGACTGCCACAGTATAAATAACCAGTTGCATATCAGGCCGGTATTGCATCTGCCTGCACAAACACACTATGCAGTGACTTTAGTAATACCTAAGCTTTAAGTGTAGAGTTACCATAATGTTTATTTAGAATTTTTATTTTAGATTGGATTTCTCTCTTAAAATAGCACCATGATGGTCATTTGAACTCAAAAACCAATGAAAAGCTACAACACAAGCCAAAAAACAGCTGCAGTTCTTTCAAATATGGTGGATTCTCAGAATTTTATTGTTTTTGTTATGCTTCATATGGGAGCATTTAGCAGGGATGGACTGTCTTCCTTCCTCCAGAAAACTGGATTCCCCCCCCCCCCCCCCCCCCCCACCAAGCTTTTGAGTATGATCAAGTCGATCCCCCAGGACGTGAACGGCGTCGTCCAGTTCGAGATCATCTTCAGACCCTTTTCTGATCAAGAACGGTGTGAAGCAGGGCTGTGTCCCTGCTCCAACCCTTTTAGGCATGTTTTTCTCCCTGCTCCTGTGCTACATCTTCCGGGACTCTGAAGACGGCGTCTTCCTCCACACCAGGAGCGACGGAGGCCTCTTTAACCTGGCACGCCTCAGAGCAAAAACCAAGGGGCCGAACATTTTCCTCAGGGAGCCGCTCTTTGCTGACGATGCTGGTCTTGTTGCCCACACTGAGGAAGCGCTCCAGCGTCTCATCAACTGCTTTGCTGGTCCCTGCTCTGAGTTTGGCCTCACCATCAGTCTCAAAAAGACTGAGGTCATGGGTCAGGATGTCAGTAGTGATCCCAGTATTAACATCGGTGACCACACCCTTGAGGTGGTGGACAAGTTCCCCTACCTCGGGTCCATCATCTCCAGGAACCTTTCCCGCGACACCGAACTGAACGCACGCATCGGCAAGGCATCGACAGTGATGGCCCGCCTGGCGAAGCGTGTCTGGGACAACTCCACGCTAACCCCCAACGGCAGCAAAGCATGGACCTCTACTCCTGTCAGGAATGCTGGCTGAACGCTCTCCACCAATGTTGCCTTCGCAGACTACTGGGCATCACTTGGCAGGACCGTGTCTCCAACATCGACGTCCTGGCCAGAGCAGATGTGCCCAGTATGTTTGCCATCCTGACCCAGAGATGCTTGCGGTGGCTTGGCCACGTCACCCAAATGGACGACGGCCGCATCCCCAAAGACTTACTTTACGGGGAGCTGGCTACTGGAAACGTGTCAAAGGGACGCCCAGCTCTCAGGTTCTCCTCAACCTCAAGGCTGGAGGCTTCAACCCCTCCCACCTGGAGTCAGCCGCCTCCGACAGCTCCGATTGGCGGACCACCATCCAGGATGTGATCAGAACAGCAAGGAGAGAAGAGACACCCGATGGGGAGAAAAGACTCCGCAAACAGCGGAGATCATTGACATCCCCACCACACCTCGAAGAGTTCATCTGCAGTGGCGGCGGCAGGATCTGCAGATCCCATATCACCCTCTACAGCCACACTCGATGCTGCAGCTCCCTGACTGAAGACCCACGGCGCAAAGCCCCCCCCCCCCCCCCCCCCCCCATGATCTTTCCAGATCGATGGAGGCAACAACCAGCTTCATATAGAATGCATTTTATACATCTACAAAGTTTGTCTTAACCACATCACCTTGTTAAGTGAATCTTTGAGAGGCAGGTGTAAGCTTTCCTTCAGATGTGTCTTGAAGAGGAATTAAACAAACGCCTCTTGAGATTATCGAAACAAGGCTGTTGTGCTGTTGTGTTTTCTGACCTATGAGCTTCAGTCTATTGGATGTACACATGATGTTGCTGGACTGTAGGAAGAATCATTGTGCAACTAATTTGGATCCTAAAACAAAAAAGCGCATCTTAACCAGAGATCCAGAAAATGTAGATTCAGCCTTGATCTAAGTTGCTGATTTGTCTTTCTCCTTCCATGTTTAGGACGCTCTCCCGGCTTTCAACACTCGCATCTAAGCCCTGCCTTGCTCCGAGCCTCCAGCACTCGTAACTTAGCCAGGTAACGTGATTTTCCAGTTGCTTTCCTGTCATGTACATGAGGCTGCATCTGCAAATGCTGCCCACCAAAGAGAGTAAAGGGAAGGCTTTCAATTAACAGAAGTTATATATGGGCTGTCTTGCTGGCCCTCTTCATGCAGCGCCACCATCATGAAATCATATCCAGCCAAGACAGTTGCATCTGATCCTCTGCTCTCTCCTTTCCATATTAATTGCCTTTCATCACTGTCAGCTCAGAGGTGTACAGCCAAAAGAATCTGTTAAAATTAAAATGTGCATTACAGTACTGATAAACCTTCACAGGGACGAGGCATGAGGCCTGAAATGTTAAATTTAGCTTTCTTCAGTCACTACAAGCTGCTAATGGCTGATCATAGATACCTGTGGTTTGTCTGTTTCCTGAACCAGCCGCGCCGTCCAGCGCAGTCTCGCCATCATCAGACACGCCCGTCAGAAGAAGCAGCCGAGGCAGTACTGCATGTACTACAACCGTTTCGGCAAATGCAACCGCGGCACCAGCTGCCCCTACATACACGACCGGGACAAGGTGGCCGTCTGCACAAGGTACGCTAAACATCGCTTGACCTCCAGTGTAGTCAGAAGATGGACTGGTAGAGGGGTACAAGGGCAAAGACGCACAGTTTGGAACAGTTCCATTCACTCATCAATGAATATGTCTGGATATATGTGGGACAAATGGAAGGATGCACGTGTGGTGATTAGATGGATGGATGTATAGATGGATACGTAGAGATATATGGGACGGACATGATGGATACCTGTGGTATGAACTGATCAGCATGTTAGTAGACAGATGATAGATAGGTAGATAGGTCGGTAGGTCGGTTTGGTGAGTTGACACGTGTGTGAACACTAAGTAGTTGAATGTTTATCTCATCCTGGTGAAACCGTAAAAGGTCTATTGCACTTTTCATCGAACTGATTAAATTGCGGTTTAGTTTTGAACTGAAGAATGTATCTACTAATTGCATTTAACTTGTGTAACCTCATGCACTAACTTTCTGATCCGGTTGGACGTTTGTATAGTTGGTTTTTCTCTTCTTCTCTCTTTGACTTGCAGGTTCCTGAGAGGGACGTGCAAGCAGGCAGATACATGCCCATTCTCGCATAAGGTGGCCAAGGAGAAGGTAACCGAAACAGTCACTCATGGCCTACATGTTGGACAACGTAGTGCTTTATGGGTTTTCATTGCAAAGGCCAAGGAGGTACAGTGTGTAGCTATACCATGTCACACACTGTTGGGTAAAGGCATCATGGATCAGATGAACTCTCTTGGCAGAGCTCCTGTTTCCATGGGACAGGAAGGAGTGGGAAAGACATGGCCTTGGGGGGGATTGAGTCGGTGGCTTATGGGTAAACAAGCTGGCTAAATGTTAAAAGACATGGCTTTTGTCTTTAAGGTCATTATAAGGTCTCTTGAGGGGTCAGTCTCTTCAATGCCGTGTGTGTGTCTCTGTGTGTGCGCATGTGTATGTGTGTGAGACAGAGTAACGCGATGAATTAGGTTTTAAGTTTCAGTTTTCAAGAATTGTATTGTTATAGATATAGCAGCAAAGCCACAATTCTATAATGAATTTGGAAAATTTGCAATGACATTTTATTTTAATTCATCTCTACACAATGGTCAATTAAATAAAACCTTAACATGCCCTTATAAAGATGTATGTACCATTATACAATAATATATACACATCGATAAGCACGTATACCCATGAATACACACGTAAGTCATTATTAACATTAACCATTTTTCACACAGGAGAATATAATCTTCCTCTTGTACACATGCGCATATACGTACGTCCACGCGTATATCTGTACAAACACGCACACGCAGCGGTTATTGTGGTACAAGCAGTACTCGGTACTCAGTACTCAGTAGTCATTACTCCCTGAAACCATTTTCCAAAAGCGGACCGTGTCAACAGTGGCTTACTTAGTGATGTTAAAGTGTTGCAGGAAAGCCATGTGATTGTAAGACAGGCTGATAGAAATTAACTGACCCTTTTGCTGAAAACAGATTGGAAATGTGTCTTTGGTATTGTGTGTGCGTCTTTTAAACCTTATTCCCTGAGACATTATAAGCTAACTTCACACAGAATTTTAAAAAATATCTTGAAGCCTTCACTCGATGGTCAAAAAACAGTTTTGTTGTTACTTTGTGTGCGTGTGCGTGTGTGTGTGTTTTTGTTTTGTTTTTTGCAGAATAGTCTCATAATTTTTCCAGGTATCTCTAAGCTTTCTGAGTTTAGTTTCCACGACTGTGAAAGTATTAAAAAAAGGCCTTTAGCGTGTCAGTCTGATCTTCATCCAGGTTGATGTTATTGCTGAGCAAATGCTGTGAGCCCAGGCTGTGTCTGACCTCTGGTACTGCTCGGCTTCTTCTTCCATGCGTCGCAGAGATCTTGACGAGGGGTTTATCTGAAGAACAGAATGGATGGGTTTCTTTAAAGCCAAGACAAATGGAAAATATCATACTAGAGCCACACTTTGCGGCAGACTGCGCCGTCGTGAATCACACAGAATCAGCTCGACAACATATTGTTGACAGGTTTGCTGATAGAATCCTGTTTCTTCTGGCTCAGTATCAGCTCGTGCCAGACAGAGGAGCTATTCCATACGTGTCCCCCCTCAGCATGGCACCAGCCACCCATTGCTATTGCTGGAACACAGCTTAAGACCGTGGGTGAATTTAAATATCTCTGCTGCATCCTCTCTCATAACAGCTTCCTGGACAGAGAGATCAATGCCAAGATTTCCAAACCCAGCCAGCACCCAGGCAGCCTGCAAGTGTTCAAACTGAGTCTTTACAGAATCCCGCAGAACACCAAGCTCAAGGTGTACGTGAGAGTCCACATTTACAGTGTGGTGGCCTGTACCGTATACCGTTCTCACGTTTGGCTGCTGAAATACTCGCTTCGCATGTGTGGCCTACAGTGGTTCAGAGGCATCAAGTGGCAGAGCAAACAGCCAGCGACAACGATGAGGTGTGATCCACAGAACGAGGAAAGCCCAGATTGACCAACAGCAGCCGGAGGAGTGTGATCATTCCAACTGGCATGCCCTGAACTTCTGGCGCAAATTCTGTAATTGGTCTTTTAACTATTTTTTCAATTAATTAACCACGCTATGTAGCTACTTAAAAAAAAAAAAAAAAAAATCAAATGTGATTATTTTATTTGTGTTAATTTTAGTAACTGTCCACAGGTGCATTTTTTTTTTTTTTTCTTAAATCTGACATCCGAATGCATCACCTCTGTCATGCTTGGCAGCTGTATCACTTCCGGGCCTCTAACTGATGTCTTGATAAAAATATGCTTTCCTTCAGTCACAACACTTTTAATACAGGACAGGAGACAATGCGTATTGTCTGTCTACACGCAACCCTTTGCTGCACACACAGGCTCCAACTTGCTTTTAATTTGTGTATCAGCCATACTTGAATCATATTTAGCATCGCTGGTGTGTGAGCCCTGAAACTCCTCAGCATGTAGCGTGTAGTGTGTAGTGTGGTCTGGAGTCACGTAGCTGCACCTGATGGACCACAAGTTTCATTCCATGGTTTGACCTCTCCTGAAGTTAAAACCAGACGGACAGGGCAGCTTGGTCACAAACTTTCTCTTGTTACTCAAACAGTTCAGCGAAAAGTCTTCCTGAAAATACTTCACATGAGGTTTAAGCTGTGCAGTTGTTTTATATGCCCTCGTTTTTTTTTTGTTTTTTGTTTTTTCCACCGCTGCTAATTTAGACATTTGATCAAAGTTCAGAATTCAGCTTTCTACTCCGATGCGTTTCATATTGACCATGAACGGGATGCAGGAAGTCGATGGATGTTGTGGACATGAAACGACGAGTCGACTAACGTGAAAATGACTTTGAAGAAATTTCATTGTCGATGATGTTGAGTACGTCGACTTGCCACAGCAGCTGTAATGCACATCTCCACACAACTCTGAAAGAAACAGACGTGACAACATCCTGAAGCACATACCAGGTGAAAGCCGAGGGTCCAGGTGCCTCGGAGCAGTTTACCTGCTCTCTCTGTGGCTGTACCAACACATCCTGCATCACAGCCACTTAACAGCCCACTACTGCACGTGTTTGTCAAGTAGTGTATTCAAAGCCAATTCAGTTGTACGAGGGGTAAAAAAAAAATGAGGTAAATTGTGTGTTTTCTCATATTTTTGTGTTTCCATTTTATCTGGAATTTGTTGTTTTACTGAGTCTGAGCTCGCTGGTGTCGTTAATTCCTCTGTACGTTTTAGTTCAGTGCCTCCACCCAGCTTAATGTTCGCGTAAACATAAAGAAGGTGGGCTTTTTTAGAGACAAACAACCCTGCAGCAGGTGCTCTGCTGCCTCACCCCAAACACACACACACACACACACACACACACACACACACACACACACACACACACACACACACACACACACACACACACACACAATGCACTGCACTGCACTGCACCTGTGTCAGTTGTCACCCTGCTGCCTGAAAGTGCTGAGAGCCCAGCTGTCTGTTTGTAATGCCACCTCTCCAACAGTCCCCCGTTACCCCCAAACCTTCAGCCCCTCCCTCCACAGGATACACTCTCTCTTATTTCATGTACAACCCTGAAGCAGGACTGTATGCGAGTGGTGGTGGGGGGTGTGATGATATGAGCAGAGGTGAGGAGGGGGAGGGGGTGGTTCAGGGTTATGCACCCAGCACCCCTTCGAATTTGATCCCGACACTAGTGTGGATAGGCGAGCCTGAATCCTGAATCCTGCGAACCCCCCCCCCTTCACTACCACAAATACTTCGAAATCAGATATGCCCAAGCCAACTCCCCTGGCATCCCCCCCCCCCCTTCCCTCCCCAGCCCTCCGAGCCTCCTCCACCACACACACACACACACACACACACACACACACACACACACACACACACACACACACACACACACACACACACACACACACACACACACACACACACCCGGGAACATCACCCGCCCTCACAGGTCCAGCCTGCACACACATCCAGAGCACATAAACACATCATGAGAGCTGGACGAGCTGCAGCCTGGATAAATATTTCTGTAGCAGTTAATTAGGTAGAACTGATCCCAGCTCAACAAGGTGGAGTCCCTCTCACTCTCCGCCTTCCCACCCTCCCATCCCTCTCTGCCGAGCCCCCGAGCCCCCCTCAGAGGTATATTTAGAGCGGCCTTCGACCAGGCTCGCCCCTTGCACACCAAACGGCAGATCCTCTCCCTTGGTACACACACACACACACACACACACACACACACACACACACACACACACACACACACACACACACACACACACACTCACTCACGTTGTCAAGATACACATTCACTCTCACTCCACTGCTGTCAACTGCAATTAAGGTCATTTAGCTGCTCAGTGTGACAAATCGCTTGGCGCACCGGACACATCTGAAGCGCACAGGATGGCGGTGTGGTTTTAGAGCCGCATGTCTGTTTACAAAGTCATGTGAACCCATGTAACATCAAGCTTTCAACGCCACTTCTCGCTTCTCCTCTCTCTATTGTTGTTGCTGTCATTTACATTCAGTTAAGTTTCTCAGTGATGCACTCACATACACTCCTGATGCACAAACCACGATCGTGTTTGTGAAACTTTGGAAGTGCTACAAAGTGTTTTTCAGTCCATGACTTCTTAATTTAAACTGTTTATTGACTTTTTGCCCTTTTTTAGGGGCTTATCATGTAATTTAGAAAGACCACATAGACTAGTGCAGTCAAGCGATTAAAATGTTTTAACTAATTAATCACAACTCTGACCACAGTTATTTGTGATTAATCGCATAATTTGTACAATTGACATCAACACATAAAATTACCAATTTAATACGCAAAATGTCTTTATCTAAATCTTTTGACTGAAATGGAGCAGTGTTGCATCAGAAAATGCTCACCAATGTGGAATTGAACCATCCACCCTTCTCAAGTTGAGATGCTACAGGCCCATTTCCTCTTTTGGTGTTGATCAGTACAGAACATTATCGGCCACATGAGGATTTGGAACATTTTCAAGCTTCAGAAGAAAAATCTAATCCTCGTAAATCACCTGGACTGCACAGAGATGAAAAAAACATTATCTCAATGACAGTAAAATGAGTTTTCTTTTTTTTGGCACAATTGCTAGCCCTAACCCTAATTATGTGATTAATTGCAATTTTAGAAAATTAATCGTTGACAGCCTTCAATCAATTAATCACAGTTAATGCAATTAAAACTGACAACACTATTTCATAATTAATTTTATGTTTAATATTTTATAATTAAGAGTGGTGTTCATAAGCTTGTGTGGTTTTCTCTCAGTGTGTCCAAACAGCTGTTATCAGTGAATCTGGCCATCATCAGAATGGAAAGTCCAGATAAACCACAAAAAGACAAACTGGAATAAACTGTTACTGTTCAAATGGAACCGACTGAACAAGCAAACTCTTTAAATGAAGTCACGTTACTGTTTGAGCTTGAAAAGTCACACTATTCGGTTGTTGATGGAATGTGGATTTGTGATCGTTGTGTGTGAGACTCGCAGCGGTTCCTCAGGTGAACGTAACTTTTCTCTTTTTTTCCAGATGCCCGTGTGCTCCTACTTCCTAAAAGGCATCTGCAACAACAGTGATTGTCCTTACAGTCATGTGTACGTGTCCCACAAGGCTGAAGTGTGTGAGGACTTTGTGAAAGGCTACTGTCCCGAGGGAGAGAAGGTAAAAACACACAGAGGCACATAAAATACATTTGCCCTATAAAGTGATGTGTGATCTTCATTGTCAGCTCACACAGAAATCTACCAAGAAAAACCACAAGAGTTTCCGTTGTATTTCTGTTGTTGCATAATAATTAACAGTAGTAATGAAATGTAGAGAGACTCTGCTTGAAAATAGCTTTGGAACAAACCAAATCATTGAATTCCGGTGTTCCAATCACTTCTATGGCCACAGCTGTATGAAATCAAGCAGCTCAGCGTTCAGACTATTTCTACAAACATTTGTGAAAGAATGGCGTCGCTCTCGGGAGCTCAGTGAATTCCAGTGTGGTGCAGTGACCGGAGGCCGCTCGTGTCCAGCTGGGTCCAAGTTGCACAACGCAGAGCGCCAGATACAGTGGCGTAAAGCACAACACCACTGGACTCTAGAACGGTGGAGAACTGTTCTCTGGAGGGACCAGTCTCACTTCTCTCTCTGATAATCTGATGAGAATCTAATCAAGTTTGGCGGAAGGGGTTATGAAGTGGGCTCGTTTTGGGAGAGTTAAACTCGGTCCCTTACTTCCAGTGAAAGGAACTCAGAAAGTTGTGATTTATGCCAGCTTTCTTTCAATTTTCAGGATATTAGAAAGGAATACATGCAATTTTTTTTTTTTTTTTTTTTAAGCGCACTAAATGAGTGACCTGCCAGTTGACATAAAGAAAATCAGAATCATGGAAACTGTCATGGGAAGAGTGATTAAAAAGAGCCAAGTGAGAATCCCATCTGTGATGGAGACAGAGACATTTGAAGGGTCTCATATGTCTCAGTACATACAGGTCAACACTCAAATCATATCTTATACACACACAGATGTATACACACACATATCCATGTACCTGTACATTTCACTTTATTCTTTTTCTATGTGCCTACAAGAACCTGTAAACATCTCTGTGTTCCCCACTATTTCAGGCAGGCTGCTTCACTGCCTCAATTTGTACAGTAATAACAATTTGCCAAATTTGTTTCTTGCATGTCTTTTCCTCGCCGTCAGTCCAGACTTGCAAACTTTTTTTTGTCACTTTCCGATCCATTTTCTGTCCTTTTTTTAGTTTGTAATCACTACTTCCTTTCACAGCACTACGTAGCTTTATGAATTGATTGCAGTATAGCAAAGTTACAGTACAAACAAAATGGCACGCAGTTTGATTAGAGGGATCAAGCCTGTCTGCATTGACAGCCGAAAAGAAAAATCCTCTGCGATAGAGACGTCCTTCTGCAAGGCTCCTCTGAGGTGCAGGGCGAGGATAGTGACAATTACAGGTCCTAGCCGGTGCATGCACATCTCAGTATACATGCAAAGAACAGAGGTGGACAAACTGTATTACTGTCATATGAACCTATTTATATATGGACGTAATTGTGTATACACACACACACACACAAATACACATTGACATGAATACAAATCAGTGTATGCACAAATGTGATGATAGTCGCACAGATATCATGTTGCACATCCAAAAAAAAAGAAAAAAGTATACGCTTTTTTAAAAAAAAGCCCAGAATGTAGCTCTTTTTTAGAGTTCTGAAGTCTTGTGCATCAAACCAGCGTTCAGCTCAGGTCACCGCCAAGCTGTGGACGCCGCTCGGCTGAAGATCTTTGATCGCCTCCGATAACCTGCCTGCACGTGTTTGACTTGTACCACTTTGTCAGTCCGACTGGATAAACTGAAATGATGGACGGTGATACGCTGCCATCATTTTTTTGGCCTTCGTGTCGCTTCTGTCTGAACAGAGTTTGATTTAGCGCTCCGCTGAGGCCGCGATCTGCTCGCAAAGTTCCTCCTTTAAGCTGCGCTCTTTATCTGAACATACAGTCGCAATGTATAACATGTATAAAGTTCCACTGGAGTTAAACTGAGGCTTAGGTAAATAAGTAGTTTGGTAACCAATCCTCCCCCTCCACCCTCCCCACATACACATGTACACAGTGACACACAGGCAGGAACAGCTGCGGCGGGTGGTGGTCCATAATGGCATAACTGTAGTGTCTGAGTGACACATTGAGGGCCTGATGGGTAACCGAGACCCACCTACACATGACTCAAGACACTCGAGTCCACTCTGCGCCCCCCGCACACACACACACAGTCACTCACTGTCCTCATGCCCACCTTACGTACACCCTCTGCTCCCGTCTCCTCCGCCCCTGTCTCCCAGCCTCCCTTTGTCTCCCCCCTCTCGCTCCCCTTTCCCCCCTCGTCTTCTCCGTTTGTTTCTGAGCGACGAGTGTGAAACAGATGCTTTTTCACACTGTCAGACCTCATTTAAATAGCGCACGGGGAAATGAGGATATAGAAAACAAAAGGGATATTAATATTTATTCTATTAGCTGAAGTGCTTAGGTCTGTGATTTTTTTCCCCCCCCCCCATGTGTGGCTGTTTGTGCCCGAGCATGTGTGTTTATGGAGCGCTGCGCTGTGAGGCTCCAGCGGCTCTATGATGGATAGCAGGCAGTAATTATAGATGGGAAAACTGCTGAGGGTGGCACTATGAGCCAGGCAGGCAGACACTCCAGCAGCTCAGGGGTTAAGTCGGCTCCTCGCCTCCATCCTCCTCCTCCTCCTCCTCCTCCTCCTCCTCCTCCTCCTCCTCCTCCTCCTCCTCGTCCCATCCTGCCTCATCCCAGCTGAGAACTGTCTTCACTTCCCTAATTGTCCTTTTTGTTCTTTCACCCACGACAGTCACTTAGACCAGCTTTTACCTGTTTCACCTTCTCTTTCATTGAACATTGACCTATCAGTAACCAGGGATTTATACCGGTAACCACCGTCTCCAGCTTGTGAACGGCTGGCTTTCATTGGCTCCTCCTGTCTTCTTCGCTTTGAACCCTTCAGCCTGTTTGTGAAAAACTACTGAATGATCTGATATTTGGCCAAATACCAGCGTGTCACGCTATTCCTGAAGAAAAGGCCACACCCTCTACCAGACACCTGGTAATTTGTGCTGTCTGTCTTTATTTTAGCCTCTCACTGTGTTTTACACTCAGGATGCTTCTTTATGTGCATCATGTCCATTTTGTATCCAAGCTCCACTGGGAGTCCTGTTGAGCGCCCACACTGTTTTTTTGTCTGTGTGTTAATGTAAAACTTTGATGTAAGGATTACAGACAAGCTTGGACTCATCAAACAACCACACACACACACTATGGAAGGTGGAGTGTGGACCATTGCGGCATACAGACCTAAAAAACTGAGTTACATCTGAGTGAGACTCATTCATCAGTCAAAGCTCTGAAAAGGCTGCCTTGTATGTGAACGTTTCAGTGGCGCAGTGCTTTTATGATAAAACACAGTTTGTGCAAGTCCAGTCAAGATGATTAGGTTCCTTAATTTTTTGTGCCAGAAGCTCCACCTTTGCCTCAAAGGATGACTGTCGATCCCAAGTTGGGAACCACGATGTTATTTGATGAAGGATGAGTGATGAAATCCAATTGGAGCAAGATGAGATGAGAGCTTTAATGTTCGACTTTCTAGAGTCAATCTGACAGTGATTGACAGTCCCGCTGTGGTCTCATTCGAATGAATTAAGACGTTTTAATGTTGATAGGATCACACCCCAAATTCTCCGAACTACAGTTTTCTCAATCTTTTCACCCTGTAATCTTCATAATCCATCAACCTGTGCTCATTTATTGTTCGCTTGCACTCGCCGTGAGTCGCTCTCGATGAGTGTTGGCTTAATGCCCAAGTTGTAAATGCATGTGAGGTTCCTTTTTTCAATTTTACTGTCTTTTCCATCTACCTTCCTCCCTCCTTTCTTGCTTCTTTTTTCTCTCTCTCTCTCTCTCTCTCTCTCTCTCTCTCTCTGTCTCTCGGTAAATGTGCTGACTCCTCCTGGTTTTGGCCCAGCAGAGAGCTCTCTAATAGGCCCCAGAGACGTCCCGGCATTCCTTAAATCAAGTGGAAAATTGTTAACTTGGTGTGGGATAAAGATGTTCTGTCCACTTTAGCTTTCTCCTCCCATTTCTTCCCCCCCTCTGCTCCTCTCTCTCTGTCTTTCTTTGAAAATGAGGATGTATGCTGATGGAGCTGTGGGAAGGGGACTCAGCTTTGCAGATACTTTCTCTGACACTCTCAGTAGTTAAGTAACTTGTTACATTGCTCTCTGCCAACTGTGCGACAGTTGTCTTCAAAACCCGTTGTGTTGTTTACAGTTGCAATTAGACACGTTGAATCCCCTCAACGTCAAAAGACTGTGGAAAGACAATGAAAACTTTTGACAACCAGAAATATTTGACTGTTTTAATACACATCACGTATCTTCACACATCTTCGTATGCAAAAGTCTGAAGCTGTGTTATGCATGATGGCCTGCACACTGAACTGCCTAAATCTGACTGAGGAAGTGACGGACTGAGAAGAGACCTCGCCTTCCAGGATCTTTTTCTCAACCAAGCATTAGTGTACTTTTAGGACTGCTTTGGGATCTTTGCCTTTATGGAGAGACCAATGATGGTTTCATTTTGTCAGGATGGTGTTTTCTGCTCATGATCTTGACTTTTCACGTGACAGGCAGAAGAAGAACATGCTCGCTCCAAGCCTGGACTCTAATATCCATGCATTTAATCTCAACCATTTATGTCCAACTTTGCAGACTTTGGTAGGAGTTTTTCATTCACACACTCATACGTACACCCAGACCAATTTTGATTGTTGCCTTGCAAGGAACTCAACCCTTCAGCTGACATACTGATGTTGTTCTTCATAATGTGTGATTCCAACAGTTTCAGCCTGGCAACATGGCTTTCATAAACATGGGTATGGTTGTAAATCTCTGTACTCAGTGTCAGTCTCCAATGAATCAGGTAACTCTAGATGTACTCCAGTACCCGAAAATAACAAGGATATCCTGCCAATCATCTCCACTCTCCACCAGTGTGTCCTGTGCAGATAAATGAGTCAAGCAGTTGTTGTAGTGACATTTATGTACAGGGAAAAGGCCCAGCAGGAAAGATCCCTTCAGTCCCCCGCCTTTTGTCTGAGTCGGAGGCATCTAACTCGGGTCTGAGTAGGAAAGTGCAAGGCCCCTATTGAAAATGCTCAGATCATTGCAACTATTTTATCTCTACTGAATTATGCTTGTGTGTCTTTTATATGCTGATGTTGATTTCCATTGTTCAACAAATTGAAAGCTCAGAGTGAAGGGAGTCCAGTTCTCGGCATTGCTGTGAAGATGACTGTTTAACTGAAAGACATAAGAGAGTGTTATCAGTTGAAATTATAGAAGGAATGGTTTGTGCCTCAGGTGGAATGAGTGCTGAAGTTCATCACAGACTTGATTGAGTGGGAGAGGACTGACCTGCAACGGCACATCTGACAGGTTACATCAGACCCGAGCCCTCCAGGTTCACCGGTGATGTCCTGCACCAGAAATAAAATGTCGTGGCAGACTCCAGCGGGCAGACCTGATTTGTTGAGGGAAACCTCGTGTGAAAACCACAGCCCTATAAGATGATCCACTGAAACATTTGACAACGAGCTGATCCCAGGCCGCCCTGGCACCCAGGGGTGCAGGAACATGGGTGTGAGGGCGGCGAGAGGGGCTCCGATGGCAGCCAGTCAGGACTGCTGGGCTCCACAGAGGGTTGAACAAGAGTCCACAGTGTTCCTGGAAAATCGATCTGCAGACCCCTTCTACCCTAACACACACACACACACACACACACACACACACACACACACACACACACACACACACACACACACACACACACACACACACACACACACACACACACATAGACACAGATACAGACACAGAGACAAACATAGACACACACACACACACACACACACACTCCTTGCAGCCTGCAGCCCACAGTGAATATAATTAGCTTTTCTGACAGGTGGGAGGGATCGGGTCTCGTGGAGAATGAAGCTACCAATTTACACCCGTATTACACTGTCATACACACTCACTTGCAAACATGTGAAAGCTCGCTCTCTCATGCACAGCGCTCCCCAGAATGACACTAACTGTGACCCACTTGCTCAACTTGCACGTTAAAAAAGAGGGTGACAGAAACACGGTCCTTTAAGCGTATTAACTTACAAAGGAGTATCGAATTAAGTACCTAATCAGGAGGTGGGCCGCACTTTTACTGCATGAACTCATGTCTCGTAAGTCCAGTGAGTTGTGACAGTCGACGACCACGTCTCAGAACACGCCCCCCAACCCCAGAGCTTTCTTTCAGGATTAGTAATTAGTAGTATTAGTAACAGGAAACAATGTGCGTGTTCATGAAACTGTTTGTGTTACTCGGATAATGACTAATCAACTCTTTTAAAATGAGGGAAATTCTGTTTTCACATCCTTGATTTGAACCACACAACGGAAACCTTTGACTCTTTTAGTATTCGTTGTCATTGCTGTCCTATAGACCAGAGTGAGTTTACTATGGTTTGTTTGTTTGTTTGTTTGTTTGTTTATTTGTTTGTAATCAGGATAGTTTGACATTTATGTACACAGATGTTCCCATCTCACATATCACTTAGAGAACAGAATGAAATCCATTTCTTGAACAGATCGATTATTTGCAAATTAAACGTTCATACTGTTTTGTGTCCGCATGCTTTTCTCTTGTGTGTGTGTTTGTGTATGTCTGCATGTGTGTTTCAGTGTCTTGAGTATGTACAAGCCCTCATACGCTGCTGGGGAATGAAACTGGTTTGCAGGACTCATGTGACAGAGTGGACCAAAGCAGACGTCCTCACAAGGGAAATCCATGCGTGTTTCGCTGACTTGTTTTAGGATCGGGCAATTAGCAGTACTGAGTTTACAGAGGGCCTGCAGAAGATGAATGTACGTCAGTGGAACGTCCCGACGATGACGCAGAAACTGTGCATGCATGTGTGTGTCTTTCACATCCAGTGTAAGAAGAAGCACACTCTGGTGTGTCCGGATTTCTCAAAGTCCGGCTCGTGTCCTCGAGGGTCCCGCTGTAAGCTGCAGCACCGCCAGCGAGTCAAATGCAGCAGCAGCAGCTTCACTCCTCCAGCCAAGAAAGCCCGCAGGGAGCCTGTAGAGAGGTCAGAAACACAGATTAATGACAGTCGCGCCAATTAGTACCGATACAAATCATCGCCGGACTAATATGACTTTGGTCATTGTTGATCTTGGCTACACTTTTTTCCCTCTCTCATAGGCCTCATCTGTCAGTCATGATACCAGAGGACTCTCAGGCAGCTCAGGGGACGCCCAAAAGGAGCTCTCTGGCCCTGCCATCCTACATCTCCCTTTCCAGCTCTCCAGAGGAGGCGGATGCACCAGACACTCTGCCAGTCAAAGGTATGAATATACAGTGTGTCACCCAACAAACACGGAGCGTCAGAGTGACCTGAGGCGACAGGAAAGGCCAAACTTTACTGTCAAACAAGGAAATAAAACCAAACGTCATTGGTTCAGTTAGTCGCAACAAGAGAGAGATGGAAATTTACTGTAATAAGTCTTTGTCCTGAATCTGCCAAAACACAGCTAAATGGTGATATATATCTCCCCCGGAAATATAAAACTAGGTCTTAAATGTCTTTAATTCTCTTCTGTTCTGCTCACATGTAATAATGAGGCTTGAACTAAAACTGAACATAAAACTCTTTGGTCTGAAATGTTGACAAGTGCCACCTGAAATTAGACGTTTGCTGATGTAGTAGAGTCCGTGGCAGTCATCGGTGACATTTGGATAGTTTCTTCATTCAGCAGTATTTGCTGGAAATCCACAAATATTTGACCTCTTTGATCAGTCGTAGTAATTTCACCCCAGTGTGACGTGATCCCCACAGAGGCCAGAGCACCTGCTAATGCTAACAGCTTCCTGCGTCCAGGTTAGAGTGAACTGATCATAAAGGAATTCAAGCACTTATATGTGAGCTTGGTGTTCTGATTCCAATCCCAAAAAAAATCTTTAAACCTTCTCTTTGAAATTCATTTTACCTGTTTTGTTTTTTTTTTTTTCCTGCAACTTTGCATACATTGAACACCCTTTTTAAAACCCTGATATGTTCCAGTTCCAGGCATAGCCAGTGGCTTTTTTTAACAGATGCATGATTAAACTATTTTTCCATACAGAATTGTTGCAAGTCTTCTCCTACCTGGATAAGTGTTAATAAATGTTTATTCACGTACCATAAATAACAAATGAGCTGATTTTGTCTACAGCTGTGTTTATGTGTACAGAGTCTACTACCACAATCAAAGCCATGGGAAGGGCGAGGTAAATAAGGCAACATTCGGCGTAACTTAAACCAGCCATAACGGCCTGTGGTTGTGTCATGTCATACAACAGCGGCGTTCCAGAATTAAACCAGTTGTTGACTCAATGGGTTTGATCATTTTGAAATCCTTTTTTTTTTTCTTCTTCTTTTTTTTAATTGCCAATATACAGTTGGAATTCCACGTTTTTTGTCTTCTGTCACATTACTTTCCTCTTCTGGTCAGGGTTGATGTTTCCAGCTGTGCTCTTAAAGACGTAATTGACAGGAATGATGGAGAAAAGTGGGACAGCTCTTAATTCCAGGGATTGAAGAGTGGTGGTTAGTCTGAGCTGGAGACTGGTAGCAGTGATCTGAGGTGTGTGTGATGATGCTCAGGGGACGACTAATAATGCTCCCAGGACGGAGATAATAATATTTAGGTTTTGGGCCGGATGGAGGCACAGCTGAGCTCTCTGTTGACAGACATGACAGATAGAGGATTAGAAAAGAGGCTGCCGCCTCTGATCCCTCCCATTCCTCCATCTCCCCCTGCTTCCCCACTCCTCATTTCCACCACCAGCATTCAGCATCCACCTGCCGCTGCCTGCTGGACACACACACATAAACACACACACACATTTATAAAAATAAAGTGTGTGTGTAAAATGTAATCGCCCTACAATTTTGCATTGACAGAGCACTACACTGGTTGGGGCTCAGAGGAGTAAGAAAAGGAAAGAAAGATCAACAGACAAACAAACAAGTTGACATCAGATGGCAACTTAATCCACTGGCTGCAGGCTCGACGGGAGCATGAAGCACAAATCAGACCTCCAGTTTCCCAGAGAATGTACAGACAAGAGAGAGAGATGAAGCACAGACGACAGGAGAGAGAGATGAAGCACAGACAAGAGAGAGATGAAGCACAGACAAGAGAGAGAGATGAAGCACAGACGACAAGAGAGAGAGAGATGAAGCACAGACAAGAGAGAGAGATGAAGCACAGACAAGAGAGAGATGAAGCACAGACGACAGGAGAGAGAGAGAGAGAGAGAGAGAGAGAGAGAGAGAGAGAGAGAGAGAGAGAGATGAAGCACAGACGACAGGAGAGACAGTCTTAGACGTCAGATGTCGGGGTGAATGTACGAAGAGTCAGAAAAGAAGCTCGCTGGTTTAGAAAGCCTCCCTACAGTCTGAACCTCAAGTGTCTTAACTCTGTTAACTGATCCAGAGTGATCTGAACCGGCTCCAGCTGTGGCTTCATTAGACAGGAAGCTGTAAAACCTGCCAGACGCAGAGCCCGTGCTCGCCTCCCAAACTGAAACTGATATCCGGTTGTGCGACGCGGAGCCCCCGGGTTTGTGCTCTTTAAGTATTACTAATGACACTCTGCTCCCGGCTCTCACACTCTGCACCGCCCAGAGCCTCATTAAAGGTGGAGCTCAGCCAAACAAGCTCCTTTTCACTTTGCATAAATTAGCTGTGGTACAATGTATCACTGCCAGACGGAGCCCTCACACACACACCTTCATCCATCCCCTTCTCTTCCTCGTTTACTCATCAGCTGAGATGTCATCACTCACCGTTTGAGCCAGATTCTTGCTTCTTCTTTTTTTTTTCTACATGCAGCAGATCTGAGTGAGTTCCACTCCAGCGGATCCACAGTTTGTCAATTTAAACCTGTCTGTTTGTGTCATGTAATTTCTGCAGCCGTCTCCTTTTCGTCTTCATCTTCTGTGTCTTCCCGCAGAGAAAAACCTGCAGATCAAACCCCGTCTCTGACTCCCCGGCGCGTCGCGGGACTGATGGTGAGAACGACCGGATGTTTGAGCCTCTGTCCTTTTCCCTCTCAGCGATTTCACTCAGGTTCCCAGTTCTACTATCATCAAGTTTTATATATTCTAAAAGAAGCAATAAAGGTTTTCAACCCCACCAGCGTGTTGAGCTCAGTGTTGTTCCGGTGTTTATGGGTTGCGAGCGTCACGTGACCCGAGCGTGTTTGTGAGGGCAGTCGACGAGAAGGTGGTGACAGAAGCCTCTCGCTTTAAAGGCCCGAGACCAGACACATGAGCACACACTGACTTCACCCAGCACGCTCTGTCTGTGTGCGTCTGTTGGTTTCTCATTTCATGTGTGTGTGTTTCTCTCTGATAAGTAAAAACAGGCACGATAGCAAAAACTAAACCACAGATCTGAACCGTGTAAGAGCCTTCATGTTGTGTACTTTCTTTAAAGCTTGTGTTTTGGTTTTTTTAAGTCTCATAGAAGAGAACAGAAATAGAAGTGTGGTTTATTTCATATAATCTAACAGAGGATTTTAGAGCTCTATATCCACAACGTGGAACATTTGAGACTGAAGTCTGTCAACGTTCACTTGTAGGGGACCAACTCTGTGAAGGTGAGTGTCTCACGCCTGTCCTCGTCGCTTTCAGTGTTTATGTTTTACATTAGCAAGCATGCTCAGTTGGCCTTACATATGAAGAAGATTCGTCCAGGTGGGGAAATGCTGCCCGCTCAGCACATGGAAGAGAGCGATCGCCACTACAGAGTGGAAGAACGAACATCTGCAGCGACTTTTTGCACGTTAAAGAACGCCGTTCTGTTGAGGAAATACAGCCGTGTCCAAGCTCTCTGTCAGTAGCTGGCGTAATTTACACTGAACTCCTTTAAAGAACACTTGATTCGTTTTGAACATCTCGGCACCGAAGTCATTTGCACCAACAATCGTTGCGTAATGCAGAAACAAAGATGAGACCGAAGTCAAACGGAGGATGTGAGAAGATGAACTCAGACTGAGCCTTCATCGCCTGACAGAAGAGGATTTTATACCCAGGTCACCTGTCACGCCATGGAACCGCTTCTGACACCTTAATGGTACACAAGACAGCCTGATCTTCTCCCTTATCGAACAAATAATCAGCTTTCTATCTCTTCATTAATAAAACTATATAAACACAAGACATTTCTTTTTTATTCCTCTAACACGATCAAACACAGAAAATGTTTTGAGGACAAAAATGGAATGAACTGAAATACAGAATAAGTAAAAAAATGTATTTTAAAAAAGTTTTAGGCTCTTTAAATCACTGTTGGATTGCTGAGTAAACGTCTGAAACCACAATACACAAAGCACAGATTTAGACGATATGAATGTGACGGTATGAATAAGTGTACGACTGGACTCTTTGTCCGTGCTGTCAGGGTTCTTTGGTTGAAAAAAGACAGAATGCTCGGAAGAGTGTGTCCTGCAGCTCAGCACAGGATCCTCCCAGGAAAACTCTAAACACTCTCTCTGTGTAAGTCATTGTTTGTCTTGGATTTCTACACCTCATTTGTACAACATGGTCACTGCAGTGACACAAGAAGTGTGTCTGATACTTTTAATCAACACAACTGTTAGACTGGGCAAGTGTGTGTGTGTGTGTGTGTGTGTGTGTGTGTGTGTGTGTGTGTGTGTGTGTGTGTGTGTGTGTGTGTGTGTGTGTGTGTGTGTGTGTGTGTGTGTGTGTGTGTGTGTGTGTGTGTGTGTGTGTGTGTGTGTGCGTTCTCGTATTTCTATCCTTGTTGGGGCCAAATGTCCCCACAAGGATAGCAAAACGTGGAACGACGTGCCTTGTGGGGACCTTTTTCCGGTCCTAAGTAGGAGAAACAGTGTTTTCTTGACCATGTTGTTGTTACTGAAAAAAGTAAAAGTGCAAAAACATTTCTTTAGGGTTAGGCTTTATTGTGGTGTGGGTTAGGGTTAGGGTTAGGGTAAGGGTCAGGGTTAGGGGCTAGACATGAATGGGAGTCAATGGAAGGTCCCCACAAGGATAGAAATACGAGACTGTGCGTGTGTGTGTGTAGAATTGGTAGTTGACAATATGTTTAAACGGTAGATCAGACTTATAAAGATTAGAGTCAGCATCCGTTATGCTTGAAGCTGAATGGTAAGACATGAGTTCACTCTTTTTTCTTAAAATTTTTTTTCTATATTATTATTATTATTATGATAATTATTATTATTATTATTTATTCGGTGCCGGCTGGAGGAGGATGGTCCAAAATGCCAAACGCCGCCTCTGTTGGAAATAAAGCTCATTGTAGAAACTAAAATGGGAAAAACCGAATCTTCCACCGCTCGAAAGGAGCGAAATCCGCAATGGGCACTGAGAAGTGAGGCACAGGGAGCACGGACGCCGAAAACACTGCAACACCGAGGCAGGAACACACAGACGCAGTGAACACACACAGACAGGCCGTCACATTCTGAGGCACCAGCTGACGACAATCACACTCAGAGGCACAGGTGACAGGCACCAGGGCAGGAAAAGCAATCAAAAGAGTTGGAGTAGCACATGAAACACACGAGACGAAACATGAACTCTGACACACATAACACACATACAGTGCGTTGCTCTACCTTACCAAACAACTTCCCTGGAAATAACGATTACACAGTGCAGGTGCACGTCCTGGGTTACTCTTGCTTTGAGGCATGAAATTTGGAAGTCCATCACATATTCTTTAAGCCCAAGTTGCAGGCACACCACTTCTTTAAAGACATTCAGCAACCAAAATATGTCTTGGTGTCATGAGCCGGCGACTAGTCTCGCCTGGTTTAGCTCTTCCTACCTTTGAAAACTGTCACCGGGGTCTAGTTGTTAGCATTTTGGCCTCACAGCTGGGAGGGTTTATGTTTCGTAGGTACAGTAATGTGTTCCATTTGTGTGCGTTTATTAGTTTTTGAATTCAGATTTAGGAGATTAATGTCAGATCAATTTTGGGTTCAATTTTCTTTCCTAATTCCACTTCAACATATATAAAGCAAGGGGAGGCATCAAAGCCCCACCTCAGACTTGAAGACCTCCTGCTGTACCGACTGAGCCACAGCTCCTCCAACTTTAAATCACTGGAAACAGACTCGGCTTCAGGGAGACAAAAACCATTTAAAACCGACAATCTGCTCTTGTTTCAGTGATGGGACTGAATACCTCGTAGACAAACAGTTTAACTGTTAAATACTCACTGAGTTCAATTTTAATGTGTTGAAATGACCAGTTGACGGCATGTTCTCACACACACACACACACACACACACATATACCATGAAAACCTCTCAATATCAATAAAACATTCTTTATTTTCCTAAATAAAAGCTGTACTGTGGCTGAACTCTCCTGCTGCTGCAGAACAAATCCACCCACAGCCACCAACAAAGCCACTTCAACTAGAACTTAGCATTATAAAACTTCCCTTGACTCCGACCACCACAGAGAATCTGTGCAGCACAGACTTCAGGAGTGTTTCCGATGATTAACAGAATGGATGGAGCCTCATGCAGAGGTCGGTCCTGAGCGCCGCCGGCGAGTCGGACTTCATGCTTTCACTTAACGCGTTCGTTTAAAGGCTGCGTCCCGTCACTCGACGTTTATTTATGGTGAGAACTTCAGAGCAGTCAGCTGCTTCCTGCTGGTTACTTCAGTTGATGCTGTCGCCGGTTGAACTGCAGTGAATGCATCGTGTGCGTGCGTGCGCGCGCGCGTGTGTGTGTGTGTGTGTGTGTGTGTGTGTGTGTGTGTGTGTGTGTGTGTGTGTGTGTGTGTGTGTGTGTGTGTGTGTGTGTGTGTGTGTGTGTGTGTGTGTGTGTGTGTCACCTCTCGGCTTGCTTCTCTCACAGATGTATTGACAGCAGCGAGCAGAGATGGAGAGCTCGACATGTTTCTCAGAAAAGGCTGGAGACAGGGAGCCATCACTCTTCTTTTCTCGCCACGCGGTTCTTCCCCCCTCCCCGTCCCTCCCCCCTCCCTCCCCCACGCTGCTCTTCTCCTGCGCTGAAGACATAAGTGCCTTAGACAGATGTCTGCTGCCTCTTGTCTAAAACCCTCAACGCGAGCTGCTGAGCTCGGCAAACTCTAATTAAGATCAATATTTCAATTTTTAGTAAAAGCGCACGAGATGGGGAGAAGACAGAGGGAGAGAAATCATCTGTCCACGGAGACTCGCAGAGACAAAAAGAAAGGTCAACTGTGATCCTTCATGGTGTGTTTGTGCAAGACTGTGTGTGTGTGTGTGTGTGTGTGTGTGTGTGTGTTTGTGTGTGTGTGTCAGACGGACTTTGTAAGAACACTGTTGTAGGAGTCTGTGGGGCTCAAAAACGGAATGACTGTATGCCGGTCGGTGGTGTGGATAAGATTCTCACCTTACTGCAAAAACACCCAAACTTTAAATGTGGACTTGGGCGCCGTTCTATGTTGAATTTGCATGTTATCCCTACGCCACAGAGACTTGTCTTATTACTTACTGCTAATATACACAAGTTAGTCGCTTTTGGAAAACTTGCTCCGAAAACACACATAAAAAAGATCAAATCAGGATTAAAACTCAGATTTACAGCCGTTCTAAGCGGAGGTAACTTTCAGTGACATTTCAGCCATTTATTGGATTAGTTTCACCTCCAAACATCATGTTTGTTGTTCTTGATCGCTCAGTGTGAAGTTTTGAATCAGAGACTTGGTTTTGTTTTGTTTTGTTTTGTTTTGTTTTGTTTTGTTTTGTTTTGTTTTGTTTTGTTTTGTTTTGTTTTGTTTTGTTGAGTGGTAATAACAGGAAGTTTGAGCCCGGTGAAGCTGGGAGAAACAAACCACTTCCTCTCCTCAGAGATTTTCAGCCTGAACAGAGAAGGACGACGGCTCTGCTGCCCTCTAGAGGCCAACACAGAGTCTTCAACAACTCCATAAAGATCATCAAAGCAAATTACGCCAGCTGAACTTACACAAATAAAAAAATGAGTTTACGTTATCGATCTTTTTAAGGGAAATCATTCAGTAGAAGTTTAGTACAACACACAAGTAATAAAGAACAATCCTCTTCGCAACTATGGAGCGGTCCACCCTGAATGGCTTCACACAACGGAAAACAATGATGGCACATGGACGGCACACATTTTACTTAACACTAAGTAAAAGGTCACTGCAGAGTAATCAGAGATGTTTTCTCATATGTTCATATGCTGAGATGCACAGAAACAACGTGGCTTGAATAAATCTGCTTTAATAAAACAGAATAATACAGATTTCCATCTATATATTAGTCATTAGGGGGACCTTCACTCGTCACTGTGATCACCTGACTCAAGTATCCGTCAAAAAGACACTTCATGTTTAGCCTTTTTTTTTCCTCTTGTCTACATGTGTGTCAGTTTCAGATTCACACTAGAATTTATCTAAACTTCAGTTTATCTAAATATCAAACCGGGACATTTAAAAGAGCGGGTGGACACTGATCCTGGTCGTATGGTTTCTTTCTCTGATTCCACACTGACTCGTCTCTTCCTGCTGTTCACACAAGGTGGAGACTTGTAACCTACCTTTCTAAAGCTGCTCCAGTCTGCAGCCTTGGCTTTTTGTTCAGCGTCGCTCACGCAGAACAACGCATGTAAGACATTCAAGAGTTCTTTACCATTCAGCATTAACATTTTCACACACAGCTTTAATCTGACGAGCACAATGTTTCCAGAACTGACAGAGAACTGCAAAAACTCCCACCGGGTCACAACTACGAAAGTGACACTCAAAATGTGGGAAAGTACAACTGTTTTTGTTTACATGAAGAATAAAAATGCTATTTTTTAAATGAGGAATAAAGAACGTAAAATAATAATTTCTTGTTTCAAGAATATATAAAGTAAAACTGTTAGATTAAAAGTTTCATTAAAATTAAAATAAGTGAAATCATCTCACTTTAACTTTTTTAAAGAAGAAAAGTATAATTATCCTTCTTTTTGAAGAGACATTAAACAAAAGAAATGTACCTATTTTTTTTTTTTTTTTACGATAAAAAAGTAACTTCACTCCTCTTTTTATAAGAATCCCATATTTTCCTTCTTCCAGTAACATTTTCTGCATCTTTGAAACCAAAAAAAGCCTTTCTGTCCCTCTGGGGAACAAACATGATTTCCTTACAAGCGAGGCTCCTTGGATGTGGTCAAACTCCGGCTCTCACAAGTAAGCCTCTGTGTCGACTCCACACACACACACACACACACACACACGCACACACACACACACACACACATATGTGCATGTCACACATCTCCTGCACAATTAAAGCTGATTCCTTTGCGGCCGCATTATTGACTTAGCGGCGGTGACAAAGAGCGCCGGGGCCTCAGATAACCCTGAGCCACCTCCTGTGGATGCTGGCTGCAGTGGCTCAAACAAAGCTTGATCCTCCACCTTGCTGATGTCCGTTTTGCTTAAGTCGGAAGAAGTGCGCTCGCAAGCGAAGTCCCAATATGCAAAGGCACAATGAAAACCCTGACTTCAAAAATTTATGTCTCAAGCCCTCGGCCGCAGACACTCCCCTCTCCCTGACAATGAATGGACCACAGCAGATCTTCTTAAATGTGCCGTCTGAATGCAGACTGCTTAGCTCGGCGTTTGAGGGCCAGCTCCTACTTATTTGATAAAAAAAAAAAAAAAGAAGGGAAAAAAAATCTCCTAATGACTTGAAAAACCCTGATATGATTTCCGTCCCTTCATCTCACACTCTTCTTTTCATCCATGCCAGCAGATTTGAGGCTGCTGAGGGGGGCGCGTATTTCATGCCCACTTCGGACTGGAAGTTAAGCTCAGCAGCTGTGCAAGGTGTTCCTGTCCACGTCTGACCAAGTTAAACTTACAGCCACCTGTGTTTTTCTGCAGGAAGGCAGTTTCCCTCCCGCGCAGATATATCACTCAGGTATCAGCCGAGGAGGCAAAAGGACTCCGTCTCCACTCCAGCGGAGGCACCCATACCTGGGAGGAGAAAAATACAGTTAGGTGGAACATAAATTACTCAGTTGATTCATTTACTCAAGTGAAAGTTAAAAAGTACCAGATGTGATACTTGAGTGAAGAAATCAAAAGTAATGCTCGATCCAAACGGTGCACAGGAGTTCCCAAAGACATCTCAGTATTTACTGAAGTCTCAAGTGTAGAAAATGTGTTAAAAATAAATAGTCAAGAAAAATATTAAAAAAAAAAAAAAAAAAGAACAAGGAAACTATTTGTACTTAATGCTCTAAAACCAAAAAAGATGCTCTGAAATCACTCACATACTTACACAACACAAATAGTACAAAAACAGGTCGACTGATACATAGGTACGTTTCAGTACTTTCAGAGTAAAAGTGAAAAAGTTGTGGCTCTGAAATGTAACTGGCTGCAAAAGTAAAAACATACGTACATTTTTATAGCTAACAGTGGAAAGAGGTGTTCAAAGTAGAAGGCAAAGCTGCTTGTGTAGAGAGCTCATGGTAAACAACATGACAGTACTGAAGTAAAGATAGATCTTCAAGCCCGCTGACAAGCCCAGAAATTCATTCTGTACCTCAAACTACCAGTTCATGTTTGAAAATGACTCTGAGAACATTACAGCACACTTGAGCACACTTCAGAACCTGAAGTAAAGTGAAAGTTAATGTTTAGTCTGAATGAGACACAGAGTTGTAAAATGTGGTCACAATGTGTGAAAAGAGACTCTGACAGTATGGACAGGAGGAAAACACCCAGGAGACGGAAAAGTACTGAGACTGCTGTGACATTTTATAAAGCACTGAAATTAAAAAACACACACACATTTTTGATCCCACTAGTGTGTCAGAAGTAGAAATAGTGAGTCTTCACTTATAAAAATGTGTTTTGTTTTGGTGTTATGTTTTTTTCTCAACAACAGTGATGCAGTGGTAACTAAAGCACCCAGGATTCAAGAGGTCATGGAGTGTGTGAACTTTCAGCTCCTCTGTGCCATCAACAAACACACTTTCACTTCAGGACTTGAGCTCCTTCACACTTTGGCACATGTCAGCACTGGTATTTCTTTCTTTAACTGAAAATGAATATATATATGGTGTGTGTGTGTGTGTGTGTGTGTGTGTGTGTGTGTGTGTGCTCATATTCATCAAACAAGTAAACTTCTTTGGATAAATGTGTGTCTTATCTGGTCATCATTGTGTAATAATTTTTTTCTTCTGTGCTTGAGCAGATTTCATAATTTAAACTGTTTCTGTTCTATTTTAACGCCACATCTTGTTTTTACACAAGTAAAGAATATGATTACTTTTACCAACTTTTTATCATCAGGGTTAAAGGTTTCTTTTCACTTATGGGTTCGTGTACATTCAGAACCAGAGCTTTTACAGACCTTTTTTTTAGTGCTTTCCACACACATTGCAGTATCTTCACTCTTACTTCTGTAAATGAGCGACTGAATACTTTTGCGGCTTCTGGAGAGGTTATTTACGTCATGTAAACCGCGAGTGAAGTCAGAAAAATTAAAATCAAAACAACTCACGTAATCCATACCTTCGACACGTGAACTTCACGTGGGTTTCCCTCCTTGCGCGCGCTTCGTCTCAAACGTCGTGTCGTCATCTCGAGACAGTTCAGAGCGCGCGTGAAGCGCAGGTATCGGTGTTCAGTGGCATTTGGTCAAACTTGCAGTGTGCGGTGACACGGGCTGTGGGCTGGGTTGCTCCTGGCTCCCTCCCTCCCTTCAGAATAAATCAAAAAGACTTATGTCCACACCAGAGACGCACGCGGCCGCGCTTAATTACCCCTGAGGGTCCGCGCGGAGATGAGTCTCGATGCAATTTGTGGTTAATTGCGAATGAAACCCACCAGGACGATCCAATCACACTTAACCCCGCGCGCAGCCACCGTGCGGCGTCCTCACGCGCCCCTCCCGCGGAAATGCGCATTGATTTTTTTTTTTTTTTCCACTTTGGCAGAGGTGCGCGCGGCCTTAAATCGATCCCTGATTGATAGATTTGGTGGTTTCTGGTGTCAGAGTCGTTCTCTGGCTTCCTCTGAGGGGCCCGCGGGATGGGAAAAGGTTTGAATAAGCCGTTTTTGATCAAGTTAATAAGAGGGAGGGTGTCTAACGAAGCCCCATAGTTCATAAGTCTTCGGTTTTGCACCTTGGTGAATGAGAATAAAGACTTTTGGCTTTCACACAGGGCCGCTCCAAGCCAGACGGGGGCCAAGAGCAAGAGGACATCATGAGACTCCTTGAATATAAACATGCACTATACCCACCAGTGTTCTGAAAGTCTCTAATTTTGTGCATTCCTGAAACTTGATAAATCGGCTGCTCTAAAAAGTAGTTGAAATATTAAAAATGTGAACTTGGCTGCTTATTACCTTTTGGAATACAAGTGGAATTACTTTACTAGTTACTGACAGTTAGTACTTTATTATCAGTTTCTGCTATAAATACTTTACTACGTGTCACTAATTACAGAAACATGTAGTTGCAGTTCTACTTTACTTACTGCTTTAAATGGTAGTAGATTTACTTGAATGTAAGCTAAAGATTAATACCTGCGTTACAGCTATAAATAGCAGTTTAAATTAAGTAAATTTATTAATTGATTAAAGTCAATATCCCAGTTATAGGTGTCTTTACTGACAGCACTGGACTGCAGTTGAAGTTACTGCTTTAACCTGTCTTGACATATTTCTTTATAAATAAGCAATTTATTGCAGTTATAGTTTCTAGTTACAGCTTTAGATAGAGCTTGATTGGTGAGATGTTCCCTGTCAGTCTGATGCGCTCTCTCTCTCTCTCTCTCTCTCCCTCTCTCTCTCTCTCTCTCTCTCTCTCTCTCTCTCTCTCTCTCTCTCTCTCTCTCTCTCTCTCTCTCTCTCTGCGTGCGCGCGTGCGCGCGCTTGATGCGTTCAGTTGCAGTATTATTATAATAGCGGGAGGAGCGGTCAATCCAAAAGTTCAAGGTCCGTGCAAATTTACCCCTTCCTCCCTCTTCGACTTATACGGTTGCAATTTAAGCGAATAATGTTGACATTTCTGATTAGAGCTTACTTCTGGTCAGAGTGTTGGAGAGATGATGTTTGTGGCTGGAGCGACAGTGAAAAGGCATCGCATAGAAGAGCAGAAATTGCAGTCTGAAAACAAAAAAATAAATACATAAAAATAAAGCTTTCAAAATACCTATTTAGTGCAAATGAATGTAAAAACACAATCGAAAACTAGCTGTTATTGTGTGTAATTGCAACATTATGTTAAAGTTGCCAGTATTTATTATAGCTGTTAGTTTAAAATCATAGTTCATGTAGTCGGCTATACCGTCGACAATCACAAGTATATGAACTTTACTTGGAATAAACCAGAGTCCACCTGACAGGCAATAAAGAGCAACCCGAGAATGAAAAAATGATTTTGCAAAGTAGTAAAGTACTTATTTTCACTAATAATTAAATTGTCTCCCCCTCTAGTTAAAGCAGTAACTGTAACGAGATGCCCATTTTCAATTACTATTAAAGTAATTAAGCCATTAAAAGGCTCTTCATAACTTCCATGTGTTGGTACGGCTCCCACTTGGCTCGCAGGGGTTCTGCCTTCAGGAATCCAAAAACGAAGTATTTTGTGCACCACTGATTTGCGTAAACAGCGCGTAAAGTCTCATTCCCGTGTAACGCGCGTGCCCCGTTACGTAAGGGAACCTGTGAAAGTGTTTCTCTGTTCCAAGTAAACATTTTTCCTCCGAGAAACCACCGGAGAGCTCGTCTTACTGCGCGCTCCGCTGCCGTGCAGTTGCCTTCGCCCGGTCACTAGAGGGGGGGATCTGCTGCACCTGTTCTCCCTGCGCTCAGCTCCGTCTCTTTCTCTCTCTCTCTCTCTCTCTCTCTCTCTCTCTCTCTCTCTCTCTCTCTCTCTCTCTCTCTCTCTCTCTCTCTCTCTCTCTCTCTCTCTCTCTCTCTCTCTCTCTCTCTCTCTCACACACACACACACACACACACACACACACACCCTCTCTCTCGCTTCTCTCCTTCCTTCGGCTGTACTCGGCTCTACTCGACTGGCCACAGTGTACAGTCTCCTTTTTTTCTTGCTATAGGGGAATGCAAATGTGCCGGCTGTGATCTCCTCCCATTGGCCCGTCACACCTCGTGTGTGGGAGGGTCGGGGCGCGCTGGGGAGGGGGGGCCCGCCGTCTTTATATAAGTGCAGATTGCCTTGCAGCCTCTCAGTGACACTGCGTGCTTGCACTGCTGAGCTGCAAGAGGCAGAGTTAGGGCTGTTAGAGCCAAAAAAGCTAAAAAAACAAACGGAATTTGTCACATTTTGCGTGAAATTCCTAATATCACCTAGCAAAACCCGACCAGAGCTTTTAAAGTAGATTCTGCTTGAGTGAAACAACAGGACTGACCACCAACACAAGGGACCGTTCATGTGATCTCCAGTTCATGTGAACTTTGACAACATCTGCACGTGCATTTTCTTTGGGACCGCTTGGACTGTTTTTGGCACACTTTTACGCACGCAGCGCAAACTGACTGTCCCGCTCGCAGCTTGAAGAGATTGTGCAAGAAACTTTTAATCCGGGCCATGCTGCGGTGACTTCATCACTGGGACCTCGAGATCAAGTTGTAAACAGCAAGAGGCGAGGAAGGATGCTTGGAAAATATTTATAACGCACCGAGGAGAAGGAGACAAAATCTTTTCGCGTTACTTGATCGAGCAAAACCGAGGACAGTAAATCACAAGGAGGCGAGCGGGCTGCAGAGGTGAAGCGAGGACAAGACAGGTTGGTGTCTCCAAATTCACCGGGCTCGAGTTTCAAGCGCCCCGGGGGGCTCCTGGTATTAAAGCGTGCATTTGACCTGGGATAAGTTGTCAACAAGAGCAGCGAGCGGAGGCAAACTGGCAGGTGTACAAGTTCATTTACATGCATACGTATATTCACGCCACTATATATAGAAGTTGTCTTAGGGACGTGCAGCCTTAATAAGTTTCTCCACCCACCCGCCAACCCAGCTGCAGTAGCCCCCCACGCACCCGGCGTGTGCGTGCGTCTATATATACACCATACAGGCTTTGATTCCTCTTCGCAATCTGTATCCGAGAGGGCTGCCCGCCGTCGGTTTGGCTGTGAGGGCAGGAGTCGTCGCATGGACTGACATGGCCACCGACCTTGCCATGAGCGCAGAGCTGCCCAACAGCCCTCTGGCCATCGAGTACGTCAACGACTTTGACCTGATGAAATTTGAGGTCAAGAAGGAGCCGCCAGAGGCCGACCGCTACTGCCACCGCCTCCCGTCCGGCTCCCTCTCCTCCACCCCGATCAGCACACCCTGCTCCTCCGTGCCTTCCTCGCCCAGCTTCTGCGCCCCGAGCCCGGGCGCGCAGCCCAACCAGGGCCTCGCCAACGGCGTCAACAGCAGCGGCAGCAGCAACAACGGCAGCGGCAACAACAATCACAACAACGCGGGCAAGCCGCAGCTGGAGGACCTGTACTGGATCCCCAGCTACCAGCACCACATCAACCCGGAGGCGCTCAACCTGACCCCGGAGGACGCGGTGGAGGCCCTCATCGGCAACGCGCACCATCACCATCACCACCACCAGGCCTATGAGGGCTTCCGTGGGCAGCAGTACGTGGGGGAGGATCTGTCTGCGGCCTCGGCGGCG
Organism: Salarias fasciatus; assembly: GCF_902148845.1. Taxonomy (NCBI): domain Eukaryota; kingdom Metazoa; phylum Chordata; class Actinopteri; order Blenniiformes; family Blenniidae; genus Salarias; species Salarias fasciatus. Next base: position 28,400,236 of record NC_043766.1, on the reverse strand, counting down.
CACCACCACCAGGCGCACCACCACCACCACCACCACCACCACGGCCACCACGCCCGCCTGGAGGACCGCTTCTCGGACGAGCAGCTGGTCAGCATGACGGTGCGGGAGCTCAACCGGCAGCTGCGCGGCTTCAGCAAGGAGGAGGTGATCCGCCTGAAGCAGAAGAGGCGCACCCTGAAGAACCGGGGCTACGCGCAGTCCTGCCGCTTCAAGCGCGTGCAGCAGAGGCACATGCTGGAGACCGAGAAGTGCACCCTGCAGAACCAAGTGGAGCAGTTGAAGCAGGACGTGGCCCGCCTGGCCAAGGAGAGAGATCTTTACAAGGAGAAGTACGAGAAGCTGGCCAGCCGGACCTACAATGCCGGTGGACCTGCGAGCACGAGAGATCCCTCTGGGAAACAGGCCGAGTTCTTCATGTGAGAGACTGACCATTTGTAACATAGACTCAGACTTGCACCCCATCCCCCTTTACAAGAACATCCCCGTCATATTAAGTTGTACTTTGCGTTTGTGTTTTGTTTACAGTTATTTTCTCGACAGGAACGAACCTTTGCGGGCTCCTCCGTGCGCGCATTTTCAGTCTTAAAATGTGTTCAGCCCAAACTTCTGCAGCCTGTCAGTTGGACACATGGGATCACTTGCCCTGCAGACTTTTTTTTTCTTTCTCTGGCGCAACAGAACATAGACAAGTCTTACTAAACCACCTGCACGTGCCACTTCGTTTGGGACCCCTGGGACTGTTTGTGGCACACTTTTACGCACGTCTGTGCAACGCCCACTGACTGACCCGACACAGATTGATGAGACTGTGCAAGAAACTTTCAAATCGGGCCATGCTGCTGTGACTTCAACAAGCTGCCCGGGACCTCGAAATCAAGTTGTAAATGACATTTGACTTGACTGTCTTAAATCAGAGAGAGAGAGACAGATTCGTCTTAAAACTGTGGCAAACATGATGTTTTGTTAAAAAAAGAAAAGAAAAGAAAGAAAGAATCGAAGCAGAAGAAGCAATACACCGCCTCTCTTTACGCACCAGAAAATCTCAAAAAGACTGTGTGTATGAGAGAGAGAGAGGTGGTTTGTGATGCAGAGACCTTTCAATAATGCAAGTTCTAATAGTTCCTCATCCCTATTTGCAACCCTGCATGCAGGACATGTATGGTAACCTCCAGTCATCTCCAATCCTTCCACATGTATGGAAAGCATGACCCATGCCACCTTCTCCTGCCTCCTCCTTCTCTGCCATCAGTACAGGCCTGGGTATGCAAAAAGCCACAAAAAATGCCCCCCATCCCCTTCTCCCACTTTCACCCCATCTGAAAAGGTGTAAGGACAAACATGCAAACCAACCTGCTTACTGCGAACAATGGATGCGTCTTTAACTATTTTCAATCAAGTTTTCTATTGTTTTAAAATGGAAAAAAAAACGACAAAAAGAGATTATCTGAGCCAGATTTTAGACTGTATTTATTTCCACGTGTACATAATGTGTAGAGAAATGGGTTAACTGTGTTATTTTACCTTCTCTCTCTGTCTCTCTTTCTAAGAACCTGCTTTTGTTGCTTGGATTATTCGAAACGTCTTAATACAAGTGTTTGTATGTTACAGCATGCAAATCGTCTATGGTATCCTCCTCCATACTGATCATGTGTGAAGTCAAAGGCGAACCTATAATGCACTAAGAAAAGGTCAAACTGGACAAGTTGTTTTCTACTCATAGGACCTTTGATGCGTAAAAAAACTGGATGTAAATTTGAGGAATCCTGCATTCGCTGCTAAAACTCTATGCACCAACCTGACGATTAAATTAAAAGGTTTAATATTTCTTTCCTCAATTTTGTTCCTTTCTTTCTCTATTTTTTACTTTAAATATTTATAGACTGAATTTTCCATTTCGGGCCTTGCTGTGTTTTCTTCTGCAGCCCGATGTCTTAATCGTGTCTGCTTGACTGGTAGTAGATGCAACTCGATGCGTTATTCTGTCAACCAGAACTCGTGTGTTTTCTGCAGCCTAGATATATGTGCAATATTGTGCAGAAGCGTGCAGAAGCAGCGTCTGGAAATGCTCGAATTTGGGCCAAAAATCCTCGGAAAAGCTAAAAAAAATAAACATTTGAACACCATTAATGTATCTTTTCAACAGAAATGAAACATTTAACTCCTGTTCCAAATTTCGCAAATCGAAAACCACAAATTTATTATCCTTTAGACTAATTTATGAAAAACACTCTGTAAAACTGACTCGGGAAAGGCGTCCTCAAGTGTGTCTCTTTAATTTTGATATTGTGAATTCGAATAATTGTCGATAAAGTGAGAACAAATCCTTTTGGGTACTGCTCTAAATAGAATGAAAAAACAGCTTCTGCACAGTGCTGTAAATGTATATCTGTACATATAATTTCTATATTTATTCGATGTCCTGACGTGTCAACAAGTGGAAAAAAAACCTTACAAAAGTTGTTGTTTTCATAATGTTTAATAAAAAGTTCTGTCCCAAATCTGTCAACGACTGTTGCAGTGGAGGTTTTATTTCAGAAAAAAGGAGTATAAAAAGGGAGATTATACATTATTTATTGAAGAAACATTTTTTTGTAGGCCAGCTCAGATTTACTGCAGCTTCGATTTCTGGAGGGAAAGAAACGAAACAAGAAGAGAAAATCTTGATTTTTGATGGATTTATTTTAATTTTTATATTAGGGAAAAACACATTTGAATTTATTAACAAACGTTCAGAGAAAATTCTTTTTAAATAAAGAGAGGAGACATTGTTATAAAATGTAACAAAAGGCCAAATAATTTTGATTTATTAACGGAAAAGTGCTTCCATTTTTTGTTTTTAATGACACATAATATTACTTATTATCGCTATTATTTTAATCATTATTATTAATAGGATTTTACTTAGATTCAGTGTTTTTCGGCGGTGCTCCTCCAGTTTTGCTGTCGGCACGCTGACTCCGCTTTACCCGGAGAACAGCTCTCCGTGTCGGGGCAGAAGGCCTGCTCTGATCCGCTGAACCGCGGAGCCGCGCTTCCAGACAGAGGAGGGAGATCCTCCGTCCTCGCCGCCCGGACCCTGGGCGCCTGACAGCGGGCCTTGGGCGCCTCGTTATCCGGTGATAGATGGCTGGAGCCGGCGCGCCACCCCCGGACCACCAAGGTAAGGACGCACCGCTCTGCCCGTTCACTGCTCGTGCTGAGTGTTTGACAGATGTGCATGATACTCAGAGGCGCGTGCGTGCGTGGATGCGTGTGTACTTGTGTGTGTTTGTGTGTGTGTGTGTGTGTGTCTGTGGGTGTGTGTGTGAGCGCGCGCGCTGGGTTGCATTAAGTGGTTTCTCTCCGGGTGGAAGCGGCGCGGCAGACAGATGCCACCCCGGGTTGTTGCTGATGTGACACCGGCGTCACTTCAAACGCGTATCATAGCCTGTGTGTGTGTGTGTGTGTGTGTGTGTGTGTGTGTGTGTGTGTGTGTGTGTGTGTGTGGGAAGTCTCAGTTGGAGGTCAGTTTGGGATGGTTTCCTCAGTGCTGCAGCCTCTCCGCACATCCAGCTCCGCTTCATAACCTGTTGGTGTGTCTTCCCTCATCTGTTTATTTGCATTTTCAACCTGTAAATATTTGAAATAACGCGTTCGGTCAGAAAAAAAAGCAGCTTTTCTCCTGCAGGCTGATCGATGAACTTGATTTGAGAACTGATAGATCTGACAGTTCCGTGCATCTCCTCCTCAGTGAAAAGTGTTTGATTCTGTGTGATGTTAAAATACTTCATCGTTACAGCAGCTTGTCAGACCCGTGCACGGAAAGTAGCAGAGCCATTTAAACTTTAACTTGCTGTTGGACTTTTCTTCCAGCAGATTATTTGTTGAATAGCAGTCCATCTTCACTGAAACGTGCATCTGATCAGTTTAGAGACTCTGGAATTGCTTTAGTTCTAATGTACCTAAAATAATCTGAGTCTAACTCAGTGGGTCCAGTTTTGTTTTGTTTAAGATGTGAGTTTATTTTATGGATCGGTTGGTTATGAACCTGGTGGAGAAGGGATTAGTATGTCAGCCAGTCTTTAGTGTAAGTTTAGGGTCTGGCTAAACAAAGCACTTTGCTCTCTTTAAAGAATCCTATTAAAATCTTGAAGTCTGAACTTGATTTTTCAGAAGGGCACAGTTTGAAAGGTCCAGTTCAGCCTATATGGGTCTGTTTAAGAAAGTGTCTTTGTTCGAGGAGACTGGGTTCAGTGTGCTGTTTTCCCTCTAGAAGTCATATAAAAATACATGTTTTCTTTTATATTTTCAGAAGTACTTTTTTTATTTTAGGTGAATGGCACGCTAATTACGAACCCCCTCCCTGACACACGTGCTGCCTGTCTTGTGTGCAGCTGCTGGAAATGGGTATTTAAATACAGTTACAGTTTGCAGTTACTGGTTCAGATAGGATACTGGAAATGCTTTTGTAATTACTGACAATCAGCAATCAGTTATAATTGACATGCAGCAGACTCTACCTTGAAAAAGCTGCCAATTTGCTGGTTAACAAAAAGTAGTACCTTATTAGTTCCTTATTTGTGTTGTATCCTATTGGTTGTTTTCCTGTTTCTGTTTTTCACTTTGCTGCCAGTATCTTGTTTAAGTGTTTGTTTTGCTGTTGGTTGGCTTAGACCCCAATAAAAAAGAGTAAATAAACAATAAAAACAACATGTAGTGACAAGTTACTACTCAAAAAAAAAAAACAAAAAACAAAACAGTGAAGATAGTTGGTGAGAGTTAATGTCATGATCATTTCAAACTGCGAGGTGACTTCAGTGTAAATAGGCGTCTTACTGGTTGTAGTTTGGAGTTCTCTCTCTCTGTCAGCCTCTCCTCTACTAATCATGCTCCCACATCTGTATTCCTCTGAAGCCCTCCAGTGCGGATGATTGATTAACAAAATGTGTCGATTCTGTATTTAAATACCTGAACTATCAAAGCACACACGAAGTTTTCAGAGGTCTCACGGTTAAAATGCATGTATGACAGAGTGACAGAAGAGTCCAATGAGCTTCCTTCTGTTGCTGTTGCCGTACTTATCCTGTTCATACTGCATGTTTCATTACGGCACAGTTCAGACCTTCTCTGTGCTGTGAACTGATCCAAATCAATCCATTTCATTACAAATTGTGTGTATAAGACTCACCTGCCTCCAAAATCAGATACACACCTTCATTTGAGAATGTGAGGACGTGATACTGTCCTCACAGCGTTTGTTTTCGTTTAGTGTAGCGGCTGTGTGAAAGATTCCCTCCAAAGCAGCGATACGGGTCTTTCAGGGGGGCAGTTTCCCCTCAACACAGTGGTAACACACCAGGTTTGGGGCAGGCAACAGACATGTGACGGACGCACAACAGACAATCCCGGCGTTGTGCTTAGATTACACCTTCAAGCTCAATTCAGCGGACTCAGACGGGATTCCCAACATATTCAGCGAGCTGCTCACCAGGCGACAGCTTCACTCTGAGCTGTTCAGAGACTGACTGTCACAATATTACTATTATTTTACTGTTATTACTATTATTTATGGCGTTTCTTCCAAATCTGTGGTCGTTTGCAGACAATACGAGAGCTGGTGCCTTTTAACCTTCTTGTGTTAATAATTTAGTCCTCGTGTTAGAGGTGGGCAGAAACATCATGACGATCTTAATGGCTGAGTTTGTGGAGGATCGGGTTCTTTGAGCGAAGTGGAGGTGACTTTATCCACGAGTCTCAGAAGAGTGTAACGGTGGAAAAGTTCTCTGATGGGAGAGTTAAAGCCGAAACACATCAAGGCACGCATGCCTTTCTTCAGGAGAATCAGAGACACATTCAGACATTTCCTTTGTTGTATCATCAATGTGACATTTTAAAAAGACAAAAACCATCACAGAGGATCCTCGGGAACTTTGTGTAGTTCACTCTGACAGTAATCTCTATTTTGGGACAGTTTGTTGGTTTTCTGATGTTGACAGAGGCTCTGTTGCATCTGAACCTTGAGTCAACGCTGAAACTGTCTCTATTAACAGTTTGTTCATTTTCACTGAACCTCATGCGACACAGAAAATAGTAAATAAACCCTCGGCGACCCGACGACTGGCAGATTAACATGCTGACGTCTTCCAATCAGGTAACTATTGAGCCCTCTGAAGCAGCGATGTGGGGAGTCATGAACTGTCCAGTATCTGTGTGTCAGAAAGAGTTCAGGATCGACGAGTTCCTAAGCGATACGTAAACCTGATGGAGACAAAATGATCATTAAATTTACCTGAAGACATTGTTGGTGACGTTGCTTTGGGTTATTTTCATCAAGCTCAGAGGTTTGATACTGTTTGGTCATAAATATGTTTGCTTTGTGGTTTTTTTAAACTGTTTCTCATGTTTTTTCAACTTATGCATTCATGTCATTGTCAGTGTGTCCTTTTTTTTAAAAGTAGCATTTATAACGTAGCTATGTCTGTCTTTGACGTTTCATCTTAAAAACTGTTACGGTGTAGAGGAGTATGTCTCCTACTGAAGACGTTCATGTCCAGTGACTCACTGGTGTGCTGATGAAATGATGCCAATGGATTTTCATGTTGGTTAGTTCGGTTGGTCGGTGCTGGACTTGATTTGTCCTCAGATGTTCTCTTGATATCTTCCAGAAAGGTTTAGATTGGCAATAGAACATTGTTTAAATACAGCTGAAATCTTATCAGCAGTGATAGAAAACAAAAGATACACAATATTCTTTGTGTTTAAAACAATTTTACATTTTCCAAAATAATGCAACTTTTGTTGATGTTGAGAAGCTGCTTTAATCACAACCATTTCATTTCTGGATATTTGAGCATTGTATGATCACTTTGACATGATCTCAGCTGTCTTTTGTTGTAAAGTTTGTCAGTGTGGAATAAAGCAACAGACGGTCAGTGTCTGAAATGTGACATTGACACTACATGGATGAGGTTGTTGTTGATTTACGGTGCTTTAGATCCTGAATCCTCGAAGTCGCAGTGTTCCTGTAAACTCACCGTATTCCATCGTGATGGTTTTACGCTGTTTGTGGCTCAGCTTTCTTGCTGCCTCTCTCATTTTGGGGTGATGTTCACTTTTCAATACGCTTGGATGGATTCTGAACAGTTGCACTTGTGACGTTTTTTTAGTTTGAATATTAAATTTAGTGTCAGCAGATCGTAGATTCTGTTCAACGTGTTTAACTCCTCACTCTGATGACGGTTGCTTTTCTTTTTAATCTTTATCTTTAATAATTTTTCAAGATGTGTGAGTGAAGGACAAATTCCAAGATACCTGGACATCACACCAAGCAAATGACCAGGAATGTTGAAGATCACAGTTCCCTCCATCTGAATGATGAACGGTTTCAATGAAGACCATGATATCAGTTACGGCTGTGAGAGAATCTGCTAAAATAATTAACATTAAGGAAAAATGAAAAATGAAGGGTGCCATATATTGTTCAACATGCATCCCTGAAACACCCATAAACCCTGACAGAAGCAAGGTATAAATGTGTTTAGCTGTCATGTTTCTACATATTTATTTATTTTTGAAGAAAAGGCTGAGATTCAAGCAGTGTTTGTCTGGACTCTGTTTATGGGGGTGTGTGTACGTATGTGTAGGTGTGTGTACTGTAGGTAAGCTGAGCCGAAGAGACGCTGACTGTGTTGAATCTCAGCAGCAGCAGCTCCAGACGCCAGAGACACACTGCACCTCGCTCCATCCCTCCATCCCTCTCTCTCTCTCCTCATCCCTCTCCAGTGCTTTGTTTCTCGCATGCAGCTCAGATGGACTCTGCCCTGATTTATGGAAAGAAAAGCCCACAGTATCATCACGGTGATATCTGTGTGTGTGTGTGTGTGTGTGTGTGTGTGTGTGTGTGTGTGTGTGTGTGTGTGTGTGTGTGCGTGTGCGTGCGTGCGTGTGCGTGTGCGTTTTAAAGCTCTCGCTGTGACTCCCGGCGAGGTGACGGCTGTCACACCGCTCAACGTTTCCGCTGAGTCAGCAAAAAGCTCGAAGAGGAGGAGAGTGATGGAGAGGCTGAAAGCCGGGCGAGGAGGGGAGGAGGGCGGAGGAGGAGATATTAGGGTGAAATTAATGAGTGTGTTTAATTTTGGGAGCATGTAGCGCTACAGGTGAGCGTCAGCATGCAATCAATACGTGACGAAATGCATCGATTTGGCTCAATTCACCAAAGGTTAAAGTGATGTGCTGAAACAAAGGACGCCGTAAAACTGAATATGCAAGACTTTGGGGAAAATAACAGCAGTAAAATGCAGCTCATTAAATTCTTTCATTCCCTCCAATGTCTCCCAAACCCTTGAGCATGCTGAAAGCGGTTAGGTGTTGAAATAGCAGCTGACCACATTCAAACCCACGTAAATTACGACGGAGCATTAATGTTGGAGTGCAGGACGGCCCCCCTCAATATGAAAAGAGCAAACTGTATGCAGAGGCCTCGCTTCGCACTGGGGGCGTCGCTTCATGAACTAATACAAGCAGTCTGTAAGGTCAGAGACGAAACCCGCTCCCTTCTCTCTTTTAGTTTATAAAGATGTTTTCAACTTTCACGTTCAAGTCTCACCATGATCCATCAAAACTTCATGTCTATGCAGGATCTAGTAAAGCATGAATTCCGTATCCTATACGGAGAGCTTCACGTGTTGTAACAGAACTGGTCAAAAAGAGTCCAGAGAAATTTGGGAGGCCTGGTAATAAGTGAAAACATTGTGTTTCATTCACCGTAGGAAAGAGCCAGCATATCTGATGGCAGCAACACAGCGTCCCAACGTTTTTGGAATTGTGGTTTTAAAATGGATCCTTCCAGGCTCCATTCATTCACGCTGTTTTATTCAGAGGGGCTCCACCTAGCAGAGGTGTAGTCCTGCTCCAGCCCGGCTGGCTCCCGTGGGACGTGTTCGGCTTTTAAAAAGTTGACACCCTGCACAAAATGTAATCGACATTTTTGATAAATCACCTCCATGCTGTTAACACTCACGGGGTATTAATAATTATTACTCCTGATGTAGTGATGGAGTTAGTGACCCGGGGGCCAGAAGCCCCCCTGGGTGGGTGGAGGCAGTGGGCTGGGGGTTCACCACACCACCACACCACGCCTGTCCCCACCCGACACGCCCAGGAAAGCAATTTGGCACCGCTACTGCTCCGACCCCTGACTGAGTGCTGCCTCCACCGGCAACTCCACACACACACACACACACACACACACACACACACACACACACACACACACACACACACACACACACACACACACACACACACACACACACACACACACACACACACACATTCTCTGACATGCTGCATGCTGAGTAGACAAATTCAAACATGCTATCACAGGAGAAAATATGCCCAAACAGCAAATCTAACCTTGTCCCATGCTTTGAAAATACAGTAATAAACTGGCAAACAAACAAACAAATGAAGGAGATGATGTGCTGATCTCAAAACAGGCAGGACGAGGTGGCGAAGGAGATGTGAGAACCACTGGAAATAGGCAGTTTTCACCTGGAGGTAGCAAATAAACCTCTAAAAATGAGCCATAAAGGCGGAATAACCACTGAAAGACTCATTTGCAGAGCTGCCAGTGTCTTAGCCGCATACGTATTTATTGTTTTTGAGCTTCTTCTTTTTTTTTTTTTTTTTCTAATCCTGTCTCAGTGCCCAGCAGTAGTTTCAGCTCCCAATTTGTTGCCAGGAATTCACTTAAAGAGAATTTCCGTGGTGTTATTTTATTTCCCGTTGACGATGGTCACGCGGCGATTTACTGAGTCAACCTTTTAACGAGGGGTCGAGTTCCTGCTGAATCCCTCAAACCACCACTATCACTTCCCTTCATGCCTCACTTCTCACCTCTGTGTGTGTGTGTGTGTGTGTGTGTGTGACTCAGCATTTTGCACAAATCCACCAGTCATTGTTTCTTCATTCATTTTTTTTCTTTTTCTTCTTTTTTTTTTTTTGAGTCACATCATGAACCTCTTTTTTCCTGTTTGGTTTTAGCGAGATCAGCCGTACTACACTGCGGTTTGCGGGCAGAGATTTAACACACACACACACTCCCACACGCGCACACAGTTGTGAAGCTGCACACACGCTGTTGACCAGAGGAGTCTGTGCGGTAATGCAGTGGAGAGGACTGTCCTCAGTGGCAGTGGAGGGTCAATCGGCAATCAATTATTCCACTCAGCCTGGCCTGCAGCCACACCACAGACTGGCTTCCTGCAGCAAGCACACACACACACACACACACACACACACACACACACACACACACACACACACACACACACACACACACGGTTTTGATGTAAATGCACCAACAAAGGGAGGACCTACATTTCTTTCCTGCTTATGAACATTTAAAACATGACAGTGTTGTTACATACACTATGTGTGAAATATTACATTTAAGAAAAATGTGTTTAGCCAAACAGTCATTATTGACTCACATGAGTTCAGTGATGATATTGATCAGAGATTATCTCGCTCAGGATGTCTTGGACATAAGGCTTGCTTTTTTTCACTGAGAACACTGGAAACACGTTCTAAATGTACTCTAGGCAACTTTCTTGACTGAACAGACAATTATCGTTCTATTTTCCAGACTATAAGTCATATCGCTCTTAAAACACATTTCAAATAACACTAGTGTAACAGACGCATGCATTTTTCCATGTTCAGCCATAACTGTGGAGATAGTAATCTTTACTAAGCTTTTAGCCCACAGTTATCCTTCTATGTTTTCTTCATCAAGGTTTCTTCATCACACTCTGACTTCTTCCTGCTGCTCTGTTTCTGCCATCTGGTGTTTGCTTTAAAATAATGTTTGATTTAAGTGTTACTGTTCTTAATATTGGGGCAGGTTATTAGTTCAGTCTTCAAGGTTTTCCGAAGTTATATCAGTAATTGGAGCGAAGATGCTCTATAACCTGGATGTCAGCACTTCTTGAAAGACTTATAAACTAATGGCATCCAGACAGAGCAGCAGCCGAACAGCTGAGATTAACTACACTCATGGAGACTCGGTTAGGTTATCTTTACCTGAGGCAGGTAACGTCAGTGGCACCAACGAAGGAAGCAGACTGATGTTAATATGACTCACAGTGAGGCGTCCGTCATGCTGCTGCCGACTCACTTCAGAATTAACGACACTCTCATGCTCTAGTCAACAGGAGCTTGTCGAAATTGTAACTTTTAAAAAAAAAAAATACTTGGAAAAATAAGCAACACAGCCACTGAAACCTCAGTAGCAGTGACTCATGTAGTGGTGTTGCGTTCACGTTGCTTCATAAGAGTTGATTCACAACACTGGTGGATGAAGGATAAATTGATAAAGTGAGTATGTCCTTTGAAAAATGTACTTATGAAGCAATGTTTAAAAAAACATATCCGATGCTGCACGTCACATGGGAGGAGAGGCGCAGAGTGGCTGGTTTGACTGGACCCAGTGGAGGTCACACAAGGTGGAGGGACAGCGATGGAGGCTGATGGAGGACGAGGATCCAAGGGTTCGGTTGGGTTTGTGAAGCTCAGCAAGGTGCCGAGAGGTGGGAGAGGAGACGGTGGTCACTGTGGCCCGTGGAGCCGTTGGAGAGGTGATGGATGGATGGTGTCGAGATCCGCGGCAGCGTTCTGAACCAGCTGGAGTCGGAGGACGGATCCGAGAAGGAGAACAAGCAGGAGGGAGTTAGAGGAGCTCAGATGGGACGGAAGATAAAGAGAGCTGTGCTGTTCGGGCTGAGAGACGAGTGGAGCTGGTCCACAGTACATAGATGGAAGTTTGCAGAACCGTTGATGTTATTGGTATGATTCTGAGATCACGTAGTTCAAGTGGGACTAAATCGAGTTCAAGTTAAAAAGTCCACGATCTAAGATCTTAAAATCAAACTGATGATTGATGTTACTACAAGTTTTTTTATCTGTTTCTTTTCCTCCACAACTTTCTGTCATGGAACCAATCACTGTCTTTGCAGAATGTGAGCAGATCCTTTGGCTCTGTGCTCACCATGGCTGCATGGCTTTGTTTCATCTTGAACTTTGGTTTTGTGTGTCATGCATGTGACTGTTTCATAAACAAAGCGTTGGGGTTAGTCAGTGTTAATGTTCAAAAGCCATGTTATATTTCAAACTGTAAATACAAACATTAAACAAAGAAACACATTCATAGCATCAGGTGGTAGTTTCCAACATTTCTTTCTTGCAGCTAATCACTAAGAAAAGCTGCTGATCACAACTTTTATGGTTGACTTTCCAAAATATAAAAGAGTCAAACTCTGGCAGATAAATCCACTTTTCAGCACCACAGAGAAGCAGAAGCTGGCCGTTCACCATTTCTGCTCTGCTTTCCCCAAAGTGTCTTTATATGGTTTTCCCCCACACCCCAGAGTGGACCAAACCTTTGGTAGCGAACCCCATGTTGGAACCACTTACATACGAGTGTAGCAGGGTTATTTTTCGTGATCTACCTTTAATAGTATACATGGACACAATAGCTCAAAATGTACAAAACTCATACTAAGATACTAAAAATCTGAAATAAAATAACATGAAGAGTAATCAGCATCAGCTGAAGACACAGTGAGTTTTAATGTTTCACTTAGATTATGGGATTGGACGTACTGACCGTGTGGGTAAAATGCAAACCTCTGAGATTAAGAGGCAGTGTGGCAAAATTAATTAATAAACAGGCAATCCTGTTGTGAAAACAAGAAGTGGGAATAACAGACAAGTAAAACTCAGTATGAATTCCCAATATTGTCCTTAAATACAGTTATGCTTCCTCAAAATCTGCTGTCCTGCACAGTCTCTGAGGTTTTATTTATAATGGTCACTAAGCTTGTTTCCATTCTGTGTCTTTTTTTTAATTTCAGTGTGTTCTACTTTCATCCACACCGTGCGACTGTCGCGCCTCGTGCTCTCAGATTTTGAACGTGGCCTTGTCCCGCGTGGCTCGGGTACTGTTTTAATCTCCAGGTCTGTCCTGGGCCTGCATCAGCGTTCGCTTGGCGTTAAAACACACTCTCACGGCTGACAGGGAGTGGCGGCACCACGCCGCCCGCCGTCACACACTCTGTCACCGTCCGCTCGACGCAAAATGCCGCGCAGGCACCGGAGTTGGCGAAGACGGTGTGGTCGTACAGCCGGAGTGACAGAGGTGTCACTGAGCCTGACACACACACCGAGGACCAGGACCCAGAGGCAAGACACACCCTGTCCGGACCGATGCTCCTCTAAACGGCGTGTGTGTGTGTGCATGTGTGTGTCAGTGTAATGTTTGGTTAACTGGATTTTGTTGTGTTTGTCATGCAGCGACACACACGGTCAGCGATGTGGACAGACTCTTGATGGGCGCGATGGGAAAGGGGCGTCTAACCTCCTGCGCCCGAAGGTGAAGAGACAAGGTCTGATCGGGTTTCCTGTCAGACGCTCCGGTGCAAAAGATCCAACATTACATCTTCAGGGAGGAAGCAGCACTTCGTGCAAACCTCCAGTGATGTGTGTGAGTTAGAAGTCGCCAAAACTGGAGGTTATTCCAGTAAAACAGAAGGTAGAAGGCTGAGGACATCCTGGGCCGGTCACCGATCACTCACCTTGGCAGAGCCAGGCTGAAGAAATGACAGGTATAAAAGAAATATAAAATCACTAATCTCCTCTCATTCCTCAACATATTTTAAAAGTTATCATCAATCATCAGTGCAGTAATTTCAGAAACAGATTTTGTAATACATTATTTAAAATAACATTTTTTGGTCCTTTCACTAACAACAACTATTATTATTAAAAAGGAAAAGAAAAAATGATCACCAAAAAATATGGAAACCCACCACATCCAACAACCAACAACACACTCACCAGCCACGTCCAACTGGAGACAACAACCATCAACAGCCTACAGTATCAGAATACTCTTTATTGTCAAGTACAGTCGCCCACACCCAAACTGATGGTGTTTAAAGACACCGAGGCAGCCAATCACAACTGCCGCTCGGTCAGTCACAATCAAGACAGCCAACAACAACACACATCCCGGAACACAATCAAGGCTACAACCAGCAAAAACCAGCTAAGAACAGCCATCAATGCCTGACTGTTACAATTAACAACCGTCTGTCATTTAACAACAAACACCGATTATAAACAATCACTAGACACAAAAATAACCACAAATACTCCACTTCCCCAGGGGAAGGCTTACTCATAAAACTGCAAACCAGAGCTACAGACTACTGTGGAAAACATATAAAATTCAGCAAGAATTACATACTTAATTAATCAATAATCAAAAATATTAAAAACTATTAAAAATAGGTAAACAGAAAAACAAACAAGACACAGATAAAGTTACGTGTTAAATGAATGAGGTTTCTAAATGAACAGGACTCTGTTAAGCTGCTCTCAAAGAGTACAGCTAAAGTTCCTCCTTTAAAACACATTTAATATATGGATATTTAATATATGGATGGATTTGTTGCCAATTAAAGGACGCATGTTTGAATCTGGAGGCAAGCGAATCTTAATCCTGTTAAACATACGTTATGATGATTTTTTAAAAATGTATCCATCATTTCCACAGAGGAAAGTCTTCAAAGACTAACACACTTTTTAACGACAGTGAAATTGGCCATTAAACAAGAGAGAACGAGGAGAAAGTGCAGCTCACCTGTTTTTCCATTTTCAAACCGGTGCCTACGTTACACCACAGTACATCTGAGAAACAGACACAGCCATTAGAGATTAGTTGTGCTCTGCCAGGAAACACTTATGTGGCTGTGGTCCTGTAGGCAGAATTTATTTTACACGTCTAATTCTACTTGACCTGACTGATTTTGACCGTCAAAATTCTGAGTTAAATTGAATGTAAGCTGCAGTTAAATACTGAAGATGTTTGTCTCGGAAGAGTGTCAGCGTGTTCAGTAGAGGTTACTCAAAACCAGAGGCATGATGGGACTGTGTCCGTTGCTGTGGGTGAGGACCAGATGGAGGCAGTCACTGTTCGGCTGAGTGCTGACGGTCTCGCTATTGTGTTGTGTTGTTTAAAACGTGGCGGTGAAAGTTCGGCGTGTTTCGCCAAAACTTTTTCTCATTAAGTTTAGAAGGCGGCTGTCAGAGGAGGAGGAGAAAGAGGAATTCAGTGGCTCCGTGTGACAGCGTTGACAGAAGACGGCGTGCTCTTTCTTCTGCGATGTACCTTAAACTGGGGTGCGCACAAAGCTGCCGCCTTATAAAAGCACGTCCTCATTCAGCCTGTTTATACGAGCGCAGGGATCCTTCTGTGGGAAGACAAAAGACCGCAGAAATAAACAGAATGAAGAAGTGGTTGCGGCGGAGGAGTGCAGACTCAGCGCTGCCGGCGGTGTGCGGCGGAGACGGAGTGCTGAAACTGTCATGGCAGCCGCTCGCTCGGTGACAGAGCGGTGCGAGCCATCAGGAGGTGGAAAGAGAGGAGGGAACGTAAAGGGAGCCGCTGAAAGAGAGGAGCTACTTGTCTGACATGTCGCCGTTTCATTCGGAGTCGTTTTTAGTGGTGAGAGATGTTGGCAGTTTGGGGCCAGCTGCTCCACTTTCCCCCACTGATGACGCTCTCCACGTCTCCACGCCGCCGCTGTTGTGGTCGTCGGCGCTGTTGTTTTCAGCTGGGTGGTTGATGATTTTCAGCTGTTGCTCGAGTGTACAAATTGATTCAGTTTCTTTGTTTTTTGCTTTTTCTTTGTTGGTCAGTGCTCACATTAATGGTAACAAATGGGTCGACTCACTCTTTGGTCAGAGTCTCTCTGAAATCTCACAGGCTTCCATTTGGTCTGACTGATTTAAATAAAATCTCTGCTCCATCAGGAAGATACAAAGTGTTCCCACATCCGCTCAGTGCCATGTTCAAGGACACTTCCTTCCTTCTGTCCATTACTGAGCCCATCTCCTGCAATGAAAACTAACTTGAGTTGCTTTTGTCAGTTTCTTCTCTGTCCCCGTTGCTGCCCAGAGTGGTGAACATCTCACCATTCACCATTTCACTTGATCCCAGATCTGAAATCACTCGCTACGATTTAAACCCTTGAACCCTGAAGCTCCTCCGTCTTCCATCACTCTTTACGTACTCCTAGATTTCCCTCAGATTAAGGGTGTATTCTGTGGAGATATTCACAGTATCTTATATCTTCAATGGAAATCTCTCAAGCTGGCACCAGTCAACAAGATCAGAAAACAGCAGAATCTTTTAAAGTTAAAATACAGGAAGTCTGCCCACGTTATTAGCATTTAATCCCTCCAGTGATAAATAAAGCATATCTAAGTTGCTAGTTTAAGATATGTGGAACACTCGGGGATATCCCATTCATTTCACTTGGCTAAAAAATATCATAGGGTCTGTACCATTACAGGCTCTGTAGTTGAGGTTGATTCAAGTGCCAACTCTGCCGTCGTATCGTCTCAATAGTTGTCTTATTGTATCATTTCTCTGCTGCATTAACTGTTAATGGTATGAGAATTAGCCGACGTAATGCCGATTAGATGGGTGCTGGCTGTGTGACCGGGGCTGCCACCTTGGAACGATCATGCTCCTCCTCAGTCTTCAGTCTCAGTTGTCTCAGCTGGTCCTCCAATTCCATGGTTGGTAGTTCAATCCCTGTCTGACCCTCTCCGTCTGTTGAATTGTTCTTGGGAAAGTTTATAATTCTTCTTCTCCATTAAAAAGGAGCTTAATGTAGTAGTAAAGATTAAGTCAAAAGCTGACAGAGACTGCAGCCGTGCAACTATTCTCAAGACAAGAACACGCTCATAGAAAGCTAATTCACTGTATTTGAGTCATAATTTCCATAACAGTAATTAATTACAGTCAATTTGCTGGCAACTGAGGATGTCTTCAAAAACAAGGTGTACTTCCTAATGATGAAAACAGGACTTTATATTTGGCACATTGGACCGCAAAAAATAAAGCCATAGAGGATGTGAGCAGCTTGTTAACAAGTGTTGACAAGCCACCGCCTCACGGTCCGTCCAGCCGGAGCTCCTAATGCAGACCGTCTCTGCTGCGGGACTCGTACTCAGACCTCCCACCTGCAGGACGTCTTCATGTCTCCGCAGTGGCCATCAGTTCATGTTCACAGTGAATCAGCCTGATGGGTGGTGCGACACATGTAGCCTCCCCCCTTTTCCCCTCCTCTCTTCTCCCCGCGCTCTGCCGGCACGTCTGGGTCAGATAGGCCTCCATGAATAAGTCATCATCCACCTTCCCCTCACCTGCTGCAGCCCTGTTTATGTGGATTAAATTTGCATGGCCTTGATTAAGATTTGAGGACACAAATCAACGCTTAAACCTCTTAGCTAACTTTTTTTTTTATTTATTTTTGGTCAATCCAACATCTGCTTGTTTGACAGGTTTTTAGTTGAATTTTTTTAATTTGATTTTGTGATGAATTTTAAAGTCTGATGGGGGAAAGGAGTCCAGGTTGGAGTCTTCCACTTCGAGACTGATCTGTTTGAGGCTCTTAAAAAGACAGAAAGGCTCATGGAGGCATGTGGAGAGTTTTGTGTGTCTGTAATGAGATTTGTTTGTGTGTATAGTATTTTTGCCCTTATATCTTCTATACCGCTTTGTCTAATTCAGAGTAGCAGGGCCAGGAAACGTCCTCAGCCAGTCCTTCTCAGGGAAAACACAGAGACTGACAGTCTCTCACGCTTTGATTCTCAACTACAGGAAATCAATCAGGCTCCACCACCGAGCTGTTTCACATTGTGGAACCTACTTGGGCATAGAGAGAACATGCAAACTCCACACAGACAGAGGCCAGGCATCGCTTGAGTGGAGCTCAACCCCGTGAGGTGGAAGCGCCAACTTTAAATCACCCTGCAGATGAATTTTTGTGCATCTCTTGAAGTGTTTGTCGTGGCCTCCACCTCAGGTGGGTTTTACTCCCTCTTGAGACGGGTTTGGAGATCCACTTTCTCTCACCCTTCTAAGATTTCTTCGAAGTAACGATTACACACAAACCATATTAAAAAAAAGAAGAAAAATAATTTGCAACGTTGGAGTCAGAGTTATAAGGTTTCAGTTTGTGCTTAGTGCTCAAAGCAATATGTGGACTGACAGAACAGGTCGTCTGGCTGTGTTAATCCATTCAAATTATAGTTTTCAGTGTCTTAAGAGGAAATTAAAAGCACATATTTGGAGGTACAACTGATGCTGATATTAACGATGAACATATATTTTAAAAAACAACATACAGTACAGGCAAGTTAACATCTAAGCTACTTTTGTGTTTTTTATGCATTGGTTTTACTTATTTTAAGAACCAAAGTAAAGTGAGTGAAAACCTCTGACATGTCAGATTTCTGATTCAGGGTGGAGTTCAGTTCACAATGACTCTGCAGAAACACGCGGGAATGACAAATTGTAGAAGTTTTCATTCACATGCACACTTTCACTTCTGGGCTTTTGCCTAAAGGGGAAGTCATAAAGCACATTTATGAAAAAAAGAGAAGCTTTGTCATTTTTACTGAAGCAGTTTGGCAGATGATATCTCCGAAACAACTCGTTGACAGGCTCTTCCCTCAGTTTCTCAGCAGTTGTAGTTTTGACCTCTGGACATATTCTGCACCTAATTTGTGTTGCAGGTGTCGCAGGTGCTCTTTAGATTTCAAATATTAGTGCTGGTCTACAAAACTCTGAGTGGTTTAAGCAAAAACTAGATCTTAGTTCTTCTGTTGCTGTATAAAAAAACAATCCGACCTCTCGGGTCATCTGAATCAAACCATGTAGAAACTGTTTTGTTTTGTTTGTTGTTATTTGATGAGGCAGTTATCCATCCACCTTCTGCACCCCTCATCTTGTCTGTTTTCAGGCCCTGGAGAAGATCCTCTTCGTCCTGGACAATGCCCAGCATGCTCTGCACAGAGGCGAGTGTTTCAGCTCCAGGTTGCTGTTCCTGCACAGAACCTTTCAGTCCTCGTGGCCATCAGATGTTTCAGCTCATCACGGAGTGATCAAAGGAACAAAGTTATTTATTCATCTATTTTGCATTTTACAAAACACATAGATGCACAACTGGTGGAAAACACTCAGCTTAAAAGAGTTTTTCTCCTACAAGTGATCCTTCAGAGACTGGAAGCCTGGAAGAAAGTGCACAACATGAAGGATCTTATCCTGCTCAGATCTGTAATTGTGGTTTAGTTTTTGTTATTGTGCAGCATGTTTTACCTGTAATATAAATATGGGATGATGAGACTAAATTTTACTAGACGTGTGTGTTACTAATTGTACAATCATTCATTTTCATTCAGCATTTCATGAACTGAAACGTGTGTCAAATTTTAATGTCTCTTGTTGTCCTCTGACTTGTTTTTCTAGAAATGTTTGTGTTGTTTTTATAAACTCTGTAACAAAAACAATTAAATAGTTACAAAAAAGAACTTGATAAGGTTCTCCAGTTTTTATGGATTTAGAAAAAAATAAACAAAAAAACAAACCTTTAATTTGCTAGCTGTTAGCAGAGACTATGATTTGTGTCGCAGCTCTGCTGGAGCACCGGTCTATAGCGTACCATGTACTCATCAATAAATATTTTCTCTTCTTCTTTGTTGTTATTTCTTTTATGCAGCTTTTGACCAAACTGAACTTCATTTTTAATCATTGTAACCTTTACATGCTGTTTGCTATCATACATTCAACCCTGTCTCCACAGAATTTTCATAGTAAAATCATGTGTTTTCTTTACCTAATACACACAATAACTTAAATATTGACAAATGTCTTCTGGGTCTGTTCACTTTCGGCTGTTTTTAGAACCACGAGTATCCGTTCACATCTTCAAAATGTGGTTCAGTGATACTCAAAAAAACCCTCAATAAAACCTGAAATAATTCATTTTATTTGATCTCTAAAACATTTATTAATGACTGATATCCATGCACCCAGACGGTGTTTAACTTTTATTCTTGGCCTTGGTCAAAATCAGCAAAGCCATGAAATCTGAACAGTATAAAATAATATATTCGATATGTAATGTAGTTTCAGCTTAGTGGTTTGAACATGTGAATTTATAGCTGTTTTTAGAGTAAACCACGACTGCTCCTTCCAGCCGGGGTTCCTTCGACTTTGAGCCGAAGGACGAACCACATCTGCAGCCTGTCGGGTCGAGCCGGGCTGAAGCCGAGGTTAGAAAGTCGCGGCTCTCATTAGTGAAATGTCCCTGGCTGCGCGTGTGACCCCTCGGAACGGCGGAGGAGCAGCGGTGCGTTTGGTACAAACCTCTGGATTTGCGTCCGGAGAAGAGGGGCAGTGGAGATTCATCAAACCTGTCAGGCGACGAGTGGGCGGGAATCCCCCCCGGAGAGGGAGCTCACCCTGCTCCTGATGAGGCAGATTCATCTTCCACCTCCTGTCAGACCACCGGCCTGCGCCGTTATGTAAGCAGGAGGATGAATGAGTGACAGCTGAGGGGAATCCAGAGTGGAAATGAATGGATGGAGACGGGCAGGGCCGAGGTCACGAGAACCAGGCCAGGAAGGGCAGATAGAGGTTTTATACATTTAGGATTCCTGAGAGGGAAATTCTCTGTTTTCTCATTAGAAAAAAAAAAAAAAAAAAAAAGAAAATATTTTAAGCATTATTCTACATGTCAGGAAAATCCATGTTTAATGATATTCATTACTATAAGCCTGTTGTTTTTGCTACTCAACTGTGATCTGTTGTAAAACCAGTTCAGGCGAGCAGCAGCTAGACGCTAAACAAACCAGTTAACCAGGCTGCAGCGGGCAGATTCACTGACCGGCTGCAAAGTGCAATGCACCTCTGTTTAGGTTAGCCAGGTAGCGTTAGCGTATGTCAGCCTGAAGCGCCACGCCACCATTAAATAATAAGTAAAACATTACATAAGGGAGAGTGTCTTATCATTTTATTGACGACCTTTGACTGACAACAGTAAGGTCACTGCAAATCCATGCAGGTCTTGCAGATAATTCGTATAAGTAGAGGACTACACTTGGCACACCTCAAGTGGTCATTCTTGGTCGATTGCCAGACATCTGAATGTATTCTAAGACATTTGAATTTATATACTTTCCTTCTGCTACTGCTGCTTTATGTATCTGTGAGTCTGTAGAGTTGTAGCTTACAACTGTTTCCCCGTCACATTTTTCACACCATAGATCATCATATTACTTTAACTTGTCTTCATCACATCTACATTAAAATTCAATTATTCAGAAAAAGTATAATTTAAAATCACATTCTTTTCATTATTTTCTTAAAATCGTCATTTTAAAAGCAACACTCAGCTCTTCTTCAAGCTTACCCTATTATTTAATAAAAAGTGACCGCCTCCTGTCTGAGTATTTTGTGTTCCTAACCGTGAGCTCTTGACTCTTTGCAGGAACTCGATTAAACATTCATGCAACATCACATGACCAAAACTCATACTGAGGTCACAACAGCTTATCCATGAGAGACTGAGGTGCCATGAGCACTTCTTCACCATGGCGGAAGAAATGGGAACAGGTGGCGGACACAGAATCACTGGCTTCATTTACTAATCAACCACACAATGCGGTTTTCAGTACTTTTGTCAGCAGTGCCACCAAAACAAAATGACAACATGGCAAGAAATTCAAGGAGCACTTTCAGGGTGGGATATGAGTATACCGACGGACGTCGGGGCAAGATGGTGTCAGAACTGTGGGGCTGGCTTTGCATGCAAACCAGTCAACCCCCGGTCCGACGCTGCATGTCGCATATGGTCCGAACGCGGTCTCAAAACACTTAAGGACCTGTACGACGAAGGAGCCTTTATGGCCTTTACATCTGTGTCAGATAGGTTCAACCTACCTAAGAGCCATTTTTTTCAGTATCTCCAAATGAGACACTTTATCCAAAAACAGTTTCCCACATTTCCCAAACCGCCCCCCTGAAGCTGAAAAAGACCAACTGCTTTCTCTCGACCGGCGACAAAATCGACTGACATCTGTCATTTATAATAACTGCACTTTTGAGCCCAGTCCCCCCACCATATCGCCTAAATGCGTGGGAAAAGGGTCTGGGGATAGACGTCACCGCTGACCAATGGAGAGAAATTTTAAAAGATCCACTCTTCATCGATTTGTGCAAAGCACTGCTTATTACAGTGGAAGGTGGTCCATAGAGCCCATTTCACCAATGTTAGGCTGGAAAAAATTTTCCCGAATCACAGTGATGCCTGCAACCGTTGTAAACAGTCTCCAGCGGACCGCGTGCACCTGTTCTGGTCCTGCCCGAGCTTGACTAGTTTTTGGTCGATATATTTCAAACAGGCCCTCAACACAAATTTGGAACTAAATCTCCTGACTGCCCTTTTTGGCCTCCCTCTGCCTAAAAATCTTCCAGTCTCCACAGTGTGTTGTGGCCTTGACCACCTTACTAGCCAGACGTGCCGTACTTCTTAAATGGAAGCACGTCGCCCAACCGACTCATAACAGTGGGATACGGGAAATTTTACACTGTCTAATTTGGAAAAGTTAAGGTTCTCACAGAGGGGATCTCTGGGAGGGATCTCTCTTTCTATGTATTTTTTTTTTGGGTATTCAGAGACAAAAAAAGATGGAAACATTAAAGACAAAAATGAAAACTGCTTAATATGGACATGATGAACATGTAGAGTCTTTGAATGCAGTGAGTTTATGTACACAAATCCACTTAGGTTTGTAAGGTATAAACATATGGGGTGGTGCAAAATTAATTCATTTCCTCTAGTGGGACGCAAACAAATCTTTTATGAAGTTGACATACGGGCTTATCTTCTCTGTCTTACACGTGTTCAGTATGATGCCCATACACATATTTAAAGTTGGGCAGTCCCAAGAAAGTCATGCAGGCCACCTCAAACACACACACACACACACATTTAGCCATTTTTCTGTCCATCCTTCAGCTGTGAGTCAGGAAGTGAGACAGCGAGGCTGCATTACTACAAGGCTACACATGCACTACTTCATGGAACTTAAAGGAAGACAAATGTTTATTTTAGAAAAGATGCACAATTTAACAATATGTGCACCGACTTTAAAACTATACTGAGCGAAATTTGAGGGTGGGGTGTGAGCGACGGAAGCACATGGGTGCATGTGTGTGTGTGTGTGGTGTGTGTGTGTGTGTGTGTGCGTCCCTTCGCAGTCTGACGGGTTAAACATCAGCCTCTGTGTTGCTGCTGCGCTGCTCTGATACTGCATGTCATGAGACCAGCTCTGATGAAATATTCATGAAGCATGCAGTGGCTGTGTGTGTTTATGGTGGGATGGGATGTGATGGGGGTGGCGGGGGTGGGGGGCGGAGGTGGGGGGTCGGTGCACTCAGTGGGAGGTCAACTACAGGAGAGAGGTGGGTGGTGGTGGGAATAGAGGTGCTGAGTTACCAAGGAGATAGTTCTCACTTCAGCGAGGCAGTGACACCCCTCTTTCTCTCTCGCGCACACCACACACACACACCACCACACACCACAACACACACCACACACCAAACACTGCATGCACAATAATTCAACCTTGTAGCCACAATATTTATCTTTTAATCATATTTACGCTTGAGTTACACCACAAGCCTCAGTCAGGTAACTTGTTCACAACATTAACTCTCTTCAGGCTCTGATTTCTTACTAGGTACATGAGAGTTATGGCTGTACATCAGGTATCGGTGAAGTTACTTAGTAACTGTAAATTCATACTTGATTACTGACTTACTTTTAATAAAAGAGGAGTCACTCCTCCAGTTAGAGAACATGATTCCCTCTTCTGTCAGTGGGAGTGGATTGACTTGACTAGTTCCTCAAACTCTGATTACAGTTTTAGTTACCAGGGAATTAAGTACTGTAAATTCAAGTAAATTTAGGTAAATACGAAGTTTTGATGAAACATTCAATGTGAGAACATTAAGAGGAATCTCAAACTGCAAAATGACTTTTTTCCCCCTTGTGAACAGTAAAATTGATTGTACTGTGTGCTCGAGGAGCTCTGAGAGTGTGTGACATGAGTTATCAGGTATATGATTTAAACAAACATTTAATATTGAATTAGACTGCATTATCCTGATCCTATTCACTCTCAGAAATTGACCTTTGACCTTGTGATTTTGACACAGAGTGGTGCTCTGGGCCTTGAGGCTTTTCTGTGTGGATTTGTTGCAGGTTCTCTCTGTGTCGCTGCCTGTTAGGTGAGTTGGCTTCTTTGAATTAGGAGTGTATGTTTGTACTGTCTTGTGGTGCTCTGTGATCGACTGCTCAGGCTGTACCTGCACAGTCTTGAACCTTTGGGGTCTGTTTGACCTCTGCTCCATACATATATATTTGTGCACAGTCCATACTAGAAAATATTTGCATGAATGTGAACACGCACACACACAGTGGATACCGTGACACACATAGAACGACAGCTGAACATTTGACAGTAGACGGAGTGAGGATGAGGATGGTCCCGGAGGAGTCGGGCCGTTTCTGTCATCTGAACCCAGAGAGGGCAGAAAGTCAGAAAATGGCCGTAAACATTTCTGAAAGGTTTCAGTTTTCGTTTTCAAATCATACAAGCTCTTTTCAAGTGTGAATTAAGAGACAAGATCATTATCTGTCGCCTTGTTGATGGTGGGTTCAAGATGTCCAATTAATTAAAAATGTTCTTTCTCTTTTCTTGTTTTGTTTTTCTTTTGCTGCAGCATTAGTGAACACTTTTTTATAATGGTTAACATAAAAAAAAAACTAAACTTTTTGATTTATATTCTAGATCTTGATCTAAAGTAGAAACTGTGTTAGTTTCCTGAATTGAAGCTTGAGTCTGACCAGAGGAGCCTCATGGTTTAAAGCTCTCTACTTTAAGAACTCTTAAAAACTCCAATAAGCAGCGTCGCTGTGCTCTGATGGTACCATGATGCCTGGTTGTTAACATGTTTGTACACTAAGAGGATTTTTTTTTTAAAATCTTTTCTGGACTTTACAATAAGAGATTTAAGAGAAACCAGAAATCTGATTGAATAGAATGTCAAGCAAATCTCAGCACAGACATTGAATCCAGTCCTGTGTCATCTACACTTGCTATAGCGAGCAATGTTTATAGGTTTTTGTTGCCATCATTCATTAAATGAGCAGCAACACTCCAACCAGCCAGCCAAATCAAGCCCATGTGTCACAGGTTGCACAGTTAGTTATTTCCTGTTGAGCTTTTTTCACCTCCTGTGGTTAACAAGAGGAAGGCCTTTCAGAGAAGCTGATTTTCACTCATTAATCAATATTCCTTTCTCTTTTTTCATAGTTGTTGTTGATCAGTATGTTCCACCTTCAGTCATATTCACACTCATCTTTCTTCCACCATCAGAGGATTCACTTGTGGTTGCCTCATCAACAGGGTTCCTGTCTTCCTCTTTCCAATTAGGAGTTTGTTTCATACAACCCTACAGCACTGTGACTCTGAGTGCTAATGCTGTCCAGAAAGCATTTCTCTTATCAACAGGAGTTTACCTTCACTCATTCATACAGGCATACTTCATCGCACAGTCAGACGCCACGTTTCTGTTCAATAAAGAGAAACTCCACAACACAGACGTGGAAGTCAGTATGACGCGCAAACTGAGCAAGAGTTTTATGCTTGAAAGTGTAGTGAACTTTAAATTAAAGCTTCACATTACAAACAGACATGACTGCATATGAAATGGTGCACATGAATTTTCACAGTTCAGGCGGTGTCCAGGATCGTATCTGACCTATCTGGCACTGTATGATCTGACAACCGCTTATGTAAGTTCAGGACTGCCTTCAAGACACTGCAAGACGAATAACGGCTGCAAAATTAACCAAACAGAGCACTTTGAAAAAAAAATAATTGTAGGGTGAGTTGTCCTTTCTTCTATTTTCCTGCAGCTTTGAGATTCAAGAAGTGAAAGAGAATTTCTAGCAGGATCGTATGGAAATGATGACTGCAAGTGAAATGAAAACAACTTCCTGTGTGTTTATGAATTTGATCTGAGAAATGAACAAACACCACATTTTGCCATCCGAAAAATGATTTTATTTGAAAGAGTGAGTTGAAAGAGTGACAGTAACAAACAACAAACAACAAACAAACAAACACAAACAAAATGTACTTTTTCTATACTGATGGTTAATTGATGGTCCAGAAAGCCTAAAACACAGAACACTTTGTGTGGTGTTGCGATTTGAGCGATTCTGTAAGACGCTCAGCACAAGCATCAAAGATGACTTCGTTATTGTAAATACACATTTTGGAGAATTCTGCTCATAAAAATTGTTATTTGAAATCAAAGCTTTCAGTCAAATATTTGAAACGGGAGGGAAGCTGTTGAACTGACTTTAAATCAGAGGTGCACGAAGTCTGAAACACTCTGAACAAATCAGCTCTATTTTGTGCATATCATCTCCACATGTGCTGTCCAACTGAACATGACAGAAAAAGTAACAAAATTAGTGCTTGATTGATATTATATTGTTTGAAAACCCATTTTTATTATAATTTTAAAGTGTTTCTTTGCTATTTCTGTTATGATAAACAAATCTTCATCTGATGGACGTGTCTGTTCTGAGATGGGAAAGTTTCCCTTGGACAGTAACTTTCTTCCAGCGGAGAGCTTCTGATTAATACATACAGCGTGTGGATTTAAATGTAATGCTGTGTGGATATGAGCGCACCGCCGTCCCGCGGTGTGACAGGTCTCCGATGGACAGGTGGCCCTTAATGGGGACAGTCCATTTCTGTGATCCACTTTCCTGAATTATTGAAGGCGGGGCTAAGGCCGTGCAGGTGCCGCTGGTGAGTGGCAGCTCCGCTCCCACCTGGGTGAGACCGGTCCATTTTGAGATTATTAATGCATTCACCAAGCATTCGCTTATTTCTCAATATTGAAACAGGGCCAAGAGAAAGCAAGTTTTACTCCCAACCTGATGTAAAACTTGATTTTGTTTTGGAACTTTCAAGCAAATTTCATAGAGTCAGTATGAGTTTGACTGAGTGATTAAAACCACCTCCTGCGGTTTAGACGAGGCAGTTGTTTATCGTGTATAATAACAATCGCATGTTGTGTGTTAACAGTTTCTCTCACGGCGATGATGCTCCTCTCCGTGACATTGACATAATTTGTTTCACTTTGGTTGAAAGGTCCCAGCACGCCGTCCAGCTCGCCCCTCCTCGAGCCGACTCGTGTGTTAACATGCACGGGTCATAATCAGGTCTTTCCAGAAACGAGCTTGTCAGCAATCCCTGGATCTCATCAATATTAATCAGCGATGGTCAGAGAATGCATAAGCATTCATTAGACCTCATAAAAACTAATCATGGGCAGCATCTAAGGTCACAGGACACATATGCTGGACAGGAAACTCAGCAGCTTCTGTGTTCAGGGTTCACTCCTCTCATCATACAGCGTCCTTCCCTCTTGAACATCTGTGTTTACGATCTGGACGACCCGCTTCAAAAACTAATGAATTCAAACTCATTTTGATTTTGTGAACAATCTTTCAGCTCAGATGTAGTTGCCATGTTTCTTTTCTTATGCGTTCACAGATTATTTTCAATTGACTCTGATGCAGACTAAGAGGCCCGCGTCTTCTAGGACGTCCCAAGCCTGACTTCAAGACAGACCTTCACTTATTAATCATTCATTTCTCAGCTGCTTCTCTGCAGCATTGGATGCATGTGTGCTTTATTTCACAGACATGAAGACAAAATAATAGCCGGACATCAATCACAGCCCTCAAACAAATCTGTTTTTAATATCAGTCTCTGTTGTGACTTGTAGGGTATAATTACTCCGTCCCTAATACTTATTTCAAGGCTTCAAGGCAGTCATACTGAGATAGCAATGATATATACGGGGTCTAAGACAGGCTTCACCTTTGACCTTTGGCCAGTAAATCCCATTTATCCATCATGTCATTTTTTTCAGGTGCTGTAGAAGATCACAGACATCAAGGAGCAAAAGATGCGATAAGCCGGCCCTTCACAGGACCAACACAAAGAGACACTCACTTTTGAGTCATCAGTTAACATAAGAAGTGTGTTTTGGGATTGAGTGAGGAGGTTAGGGCTCTTAGAGTGAAGCCAGCAGGTGAGCTATATGCAAACTCCTCACATGAAGACCATGTGACCAGTCCCAGAGTCTGAAGTCTGGTGCTGAAGCAGTGCTAACCACTGTGCCACCACATCGTCATATAAACAAAATGAAGAAATGGAGTGGAGATTGTTTGGAAGAGACTGGCTTTGAGCAGAACTGTTGCATCGGATCATATCATCACGCTGCAATCACACTTATGAAAACTGAGAGGAACTGATGAAACAGTGGAGTGGACTTATTCACCATTGCATTATGGGATCACGGTGCTGCTCGTGGCTGGGTCGGTGTGGGGGTTGGTGCCTCCGGTGCCTGTTCAGCTGAGTTGCAGCTCCGTTCTGCAGACATGTCTGTCTGTTCCCTGCCTGCGCGCTCATCCAGGCTTGGCTGCTTCGAGGATGCACTTCAGGAACTGATGCTTCCCTGAATGAGATGAAATTGAAAAACAAAGGGAGAGGGACTTGAGTGTAACTTTTAGCTTATCAATCAAATGATGTGATTATTTATAAACCGCTATTAAAGTATCACAACTCAGTCACATGCTTTGATCAACAGTCGTGATAATCATGTTTTTATTACCTGGCGGGAACCTTAAATGAATTTTCAAAAATACTTCTAGCTGTTATTGCAGGACTGAAGAACTTCTTTAGTATTTCAATTTGTCTCCATTACACTTCAAATAAATACAACTTGGGGAAAAAGGGGTTTAATTGAAGTAAGTCATACCTGAAACCCACAGATCTGCTCTGAGGCAAGTATCTCGATTTCATTTGAGCTGTGTAGAAACCTGCTCATTCCTCATAGATGGCTAATGGATTAAAAAGTGTGTTTAAAAAGTTTGGGTTTTTTTTCACAAGTGTAGCAGTATGTAGATATAACAAACATATCAAGAAAGTGCATAAGTGACATCTTCTAAAAATGTTCTCATCTCATCTGAACAAAACTGTGCACTGCAGAAGACTTGACTACCGTGACAACTGCAACTGAAATGGGTGAATAAGTTTCACAATATCATGACATTTTCATACACTACCTTTGTGAAGGTAAACCATTTTAGCCATTATTTTTCTGGAAATCAGTCCTTTGTGTGCCGCTCACACTGGTGACTTCTCGTGAGGCTGAAGCGTCCCTGGTGGCGATCGGTGGATGTGTGGGAGCCGAACGGGCGCGTAAACGTGAGCAGTTATGTCAGTGTAAACTTTGAAGAGTTTTGAGTTCAGCTGTGCCCTCGGAGCTCACGCCGGACAGACCTTGTGTCAGCAGGTTGGTTTAAGAGAACATGAACGCACACACGCAGAGAGAGGCTGAGCAAACAACATCAGCAGCACATAAACAGGTGTAATCAAACGCACAAAGTGCTGAAGAGGGTGGAATCGTGACGTGCATGATAAAAGGACTCTTTGAGCGGCTGGAAAAAAACAAAAGCAGCGCTGAAGACCACAGCAGAAGAAGAACAGAGAAGAAGGCCTTGGCCCGAGGCTTGTTAGTTTTGTCTCTAACAGCAGTTTGTTTGAACCTCTGCGTGGCCTCTTTTCTTATTGACAGCCTCCTCTTCATCACCTCGCCCGGCTGCAGGGCCACAGGGAGGCGTCGGCCGCGGGGGGAGGGGCGCTTCGACATCGCTCCTCCCCACCCCCCAAGAGCCGGACGCCGCTGCTAAAGCGCTGATGGCTAGCTTAGCGCTTTGTGCTGAAGCACGAGCTTTAAAACGCTGCGTCGTCTTCCTCCGACACACACACACAGGTCCGTGCACACACACACCTCAGCAAAAAGACACACCTTGGAGTGAACTTAGCGTGGCCCAACACACGTGCATCCATCCACCAGTGCCGCTCCGATCACACACACGCCCGGTCGCGATGCGATGCTCTCGGAGGACGCCACCTGCCCCTCCGGTCATCAGCAGGCCATTAATTGTGGCGTTCCTCAGGGAGCACACACTCAGGCAGGATGGAACAGGACTGTGTGTGTGTGTGTGTGTGTGTGTGTGTGTGTGTGTGTGTGTGTGTGTGTGTGTGTGTGTGTGTGTGTGTGTGTGCAGTGAAAGTAAGAGCATGTTTAAGGAATCAAAGTACTTCTAGGAGGGAAAGTGAGACGATTGTGGAACCTGCGTACATCGAGCACAAACTTGAAAAGTTTCAAAAAGTGACAAATTTGATTTATTTTGGAATAGTTTGGTGAAATTGCTTTTGTTTTCACATGAAGCAAAGTTCATGGCACCCGTAGGTACCTGCTTTTTCCATTTCATGTCTTCTTCAGGCCTCCATGTGCATGAACATCTGCATGCACCAATTCAAGATGAATGTCGACCCTGCAGGACACACACACACACACACACACACACACACACACACACGACACACACACACACACACAAGACAATTGACTTACAAGTAAGCACTTTAAACATAGTTGACTAGTTATCAAACTTGAGTCCTGGATTACTCCAGTAATTAGTGTGTTAGACATTCACTTCATGACTGACCAAAACATAGCAGTGCATACAGCTACAAGTAACTCCTTTGGATTATTTGTGGACTTACATTACAAGTGACTGAGAAGTTTTTACAGCTATAGATACTGTTTAAGTATATTGAAGTTACTTTGCTGATTACTGAACGTGGTTTTCAGTTCCAGGTAGATACTGTTTTGTGTGTGTGTGTGTGTGTGTGTGTGTGTGTGTGTGTGTGTGTGTGTGTGTGTGTGTGTGGGTGTGTGTGTGTGTGTGTGTGTTCGTATTTCTATCCTTGTCGGGGCCAAATGTCCCCACAAGGATAGCAAAACGTGGAACGACGTGCCTTGTGGGGACCTTTTTCCGGTCCTAAGTAGGAGAAACAGTGTTTTCTTGACCATGTTGTTGTTACTGAAAAAAGTAAAAGTGCAAAAACATTTCTTTAGGGTTAGGCTTTGTTGTGGTGTGGGTTAGGGTTAGGGTAAGGGTCAGGGTTAGGGTAGACATGAATCGGAGTCAATGGACGGTCCCCAAGGATAGAAATACAAGACTGTGCGTGTGTGTGTTGTGTGTTGGTGTTGTGTGTGTGTGTGTGTGTGTGTGTGTGTGTGTGTGTGTGTGTGTGTGTCAGGAGCATTACTGCACAGTATCACTTCATAAAATGAGGCTCCTGGTGAGCGTGAGGAGCCACACACAGTGTGTATTCTGTATGTAAGGACAACCTGGACAGAGTAGTTTAAATAAACAAACAAAACACAACCTATGCAGTCAAATTATCTCAGAAAGTGATGGATTTGATTTAATTGGACTTTTTTAGAGACATAGGCTATTTATGTGCTTAAAGTGAATTTAATGCTTAAAAGACTTGCATACCAAAAATGTATAGAAATACATTAATATTGTCAGTATGTGTGTGTTTGTGGGTGCGTGCGTGTGTAATGGGGGTGTACAGAGCCCCTGGTGGTGCATCTGGCGCTGAGTGGACATTTTTGCTGCTTTGGCATTTTTGGCATGCTGCTGCTGGAGTTGTGTGTTCACTGTGCAAACAGATTGTGTCTCTGTGACTGAGTGTGTGTTGGTGCATTAATATCAGCATCGTTACGACACTTCTTGCAGACCTTTTCTGTTTTTTTCATCTTAAAAAAAAAGATGCTATCAAAGTGGAAAAGCAAAGAAAGAAAATGGAAAGTTGTTTTTTAAAAAAAAAAAAAAAAAAAAGTCCCTGCACCGCACGATATTGGTGCAGGTGTTTTTTTGTGTAGGTGGGTAAACCGTGGTTGCCGTGTCTCCTCCGTACGTCTTCTTGCGTGTTGTGACAGTGAAATAGTGCGCCTGTGTCGTGCTGTAAATCCCGTCTGTTTGTCTGGTTTCCCCCTCATTAGTGAGAGAGAGTTAACGTTAGCACAAGCGTCCTGCGCTGGACCGTGAGATTAGTAATTAACGCCGAGTCTAACGAAGGGAGGAAAACACAACACCTCGACAAAGTCCGACCATCAAGCAGCCAGACCTGCTGACGGAGACAAACCTATCCACTGACACTCCAGAACTCAGCCTGCACGTGTGTGGGACCTGCTCTTTTTTTTCAATGTTATTTTCACTGATGTGGAGGAAAAATAAAGGCGAAAGAGAAACAAAACATGAAATCATGAAGATGGTACAGCGGCTGGCGTCTCTTGGTGGCGCCGGGGCCTGAAGGTTCGAATCCCAGCAGCTGCAGGAAGAACA
The DNA here is from genome assembly GCF_902148845.1 of Salarias fasciatus. Taxonomy (NCBI): domain Eukaryota; kingdom Metazoa; phylum Chordata; class Actinopteri; order Blenniiformes; family Blenniidae; genus Salarias; species Salarias fasciatus. The sequence goes on along the minus strand of NC_043766.1, from coordinate 28,367,972 downwards.
TTCAGTCCCAAAACTAGACAAGTCTGCAGTGCAAGATGCAGCAACTTCCTGCAGTGACCGCTTTTAAAATATTATTATTTTAACTGTAACTGAAAAAGGTTAATTGACTAAAATGCGTCATTAGTTATCCCTTTAAATGGTAGTGTAACCTAAGTAGTTTCAGAAAACTAGAACAAAGTTACATTTATAATTAAGAGTAGATACTTTAAATGCTATTCAAGTCCAGTACTAGTTCTAAAAGTTAGAACTTGATTACATTTAGGCGCTTGAGACAGTGCTGGAGGCACTTTAGTGAAAAACAGGTTCTCATTAACTAACAAGCTACTGGTGTGAAGAGTAACAGAGTTTTGCACTGAAAAGTAGTTCATGCTTACAGTTATCAGTCACTTTAAAGAGTAGTCAGGTTAGTTTAATGATCACTGAAGATTAGTACTTGATTACATTTACAGTTAGTATGGTAACTGTAAATGTAATCAAGTACTAACGTGTGAACTATAGTTAACTATAGTTCACACGTTAAGTAGAAATTAAATTACTAGTTACTAAAATGTTTGCACTTGATTGAAGTTGAGGTAAGAAGTTGCTGCTTTTAAAAGAGAGATATAACTTTATTGAAAATTAACAAGTCTTTAAAAATACAGTTTCTACTTGCTTCTACAGAGTAGTACTTGAATTACTTTGCTAGTTACTGAAAATTAGTAAATGCATGAAGAAATACCTACTACTAAAAAGAAGATGGTGGAATCACTTTGCTGGTTACAAAAATTTGCAAAAGAGACTACTTACTGTTTCAGAAAGTGGAGTTACTGAATGTCAGTATTTGAAGAGATTTTGGTTACCTCTAGCTGTAGGAGAGTACAAACTGAGTCTACAGTGAAAGTTATGCTAACTTGTTGGGTTTCCTAGTTTGTGAAGAGAACCCACTGTCATAAATGTGTAGCCTATCTGTCCGAGGGGTTGACGGTTCGATACCCATCTCTGCTTGTCCTTGAGAACATATGAAAAACTCTTCTGTGGCCCTGCAAATGTCATTTTTTTTAAAGTGTAAAAATTCAATCAACAATATTAGCTTTTCAGCCAATCACACACTCCAGCCTCTCAATCTCACAGAAACCTCCGCCCCCGCCTCCGTCCAGCCGGCCCGCCCCAACCCTTCAACGTCTGGCTACAGAAATCCCAGAAATCCGAACGGATGGAAGCTCCCTCCGGTTAATGATGTCCAGGCTGATCCATTCCCGTGTCCGCTACGCTCCCGCTCAAAATCCCCCGACAATTCCCATATGGCTCCTCGATAAGGTCCCATCATGCCTTTCAGCTGACCCTCCTCGGCCCCCCCCCACCAATTCATTTTGGCCTGTCTCTCCCTGAGCCCCCCGGATTTGGGTTGGACTGGGGGCGGTTTGCAAGGGTTAATAGGAAGCTAAGAGGAGGAAATGAAGGAAGGAGGAGCAGATGTTGAGCTCACCTTGGAAACAAGACTCGTTCAATAGGAGCTTCAAAGGGGACACGGGATGTCCTCTATTCTACACACAGCTGGAAATCCTTTTAGTGGCCCAGCTGGGATGTGGCAGAAAGCTGCTATCTCCTCTGAATATGTTTTATTTTATCTTTTTGAAGTCCATCCAACGACTATCCTTTAATAAATCCAAAGCATCGACTGCTGCGCAACTACATTTTAACAGATGACCTTTTATTGGACAAAAGACTGCATTTTATAACTTTTATTATTACTCTCTGAACTGACGACGGTATTAAAACAGTCAAAATGCATGATGGTGGTTACCTGTTTGCCAATAACTCACCATGTTTTGAATTTTGAGAACTGTTTTCACTTTAAATTATGGAATATGCTGAAGTTCAGTTTTCTCTTTTCCTTTTAGATAGATTTTGTCATTGACTGAAAATGTGTTTTATCCACTACACTTGAGATGTGCAATATCCAAACAGTTTGATGTGTGCATCACAGATGAAGTGCCCCATAAGTGATTTTGTTCTGTAGCATATTGAAATCTGTGGTTTTGTCTCTTTGTTTTGGCGGACCAGGTCTGACTCCTTCTATTTGCTCCAGAAAGACACTTCAAACTTAAAAATTTGGAGAAACAAAATGAAAAACGTGTCATTATAGCTAAAATAACCATATTTTATAAATACCCGAGGATAAGTAATTTTTTTCCAGACTGACCGCTGACCCTGTTTGGATGCAGAGGTGCCGACACAGTATGGCTGTTTAGGGAGCTGACGGGGGTCAAAGGTCTTGCTGAAGGGCAGTGGTGAGACGTCAGCTGTGGATTCAAACCTGCCAACTTAACCCTTAGCCAGTGGAGATGGCTGCCGTGCAAGAAAGTTTGGGGTTCAGTGTCTTGCTCAAGGCACTCTGACAAGTGGACACAATGTTCATTTTTTTAAATACCTTTTCTTGTCAAGTATACATTTTAAAAATGTATAATTTTATCAGTATGTAATTTTTTATTATGTTCTGCTCTTTAAATACAACTACAGTAATAATTCTGTGTGTATGTATATGTGCGTTGTTTCTGAATCTCATTGAGCTGAATATCAACAATTAATGGTGCTCCATGCTTGGAAGTTTTCCGTTATGATCGTCTGTTGTTTGAAAGATGCACACGGTACCACGCATCCTTTTAATAAAGTTTTTTTATTTATTTATTTATTTTTTTAAGTTAACTGAGACCCTGAAGCTGCATATGGACAAAAGTGTTCTTTTCCAAGCAAGTGCCCGAAAATTCATTAACTTATATTTATTTAATGCAAGTAGTAATTTCACACAAAGATAAAACAATCACTTAATTCTCCTCGCCATTTTGGCAACATTTACCCATCGATAGGCTATATGTAAAATATAATGAAACTCCAGGTTGAACATATGACCTGTAGGAGCAAAATGCCAGTTGTGACACTTGAGGCCTCGTTGATTAACCAGTGGATTGATCACATGTAAATCCTTGTGTTCTATTAGGACCGTTAATATCATACCTTAAGGAGACGGTCTAAAATCACTCTAGAAGTCACTTTCCCGAGTCATTAGTTACTCTTCTCTCCACCGTGACGCTCTACTTTTTGAGGATGAAGGTATAATTGATGATCGATTTTAGGGCGGTTACAAGTGAAAATGTGGCCTACATGTCTGTGTGCGCTTGTGGGTTTTGTTTATGAGCCGCAGATGAACTGTTTCACGTCTCCAACCGCCATGTTGTCGGAGGAAGGAGAGGTGCAGAGAGGTGCGGCTGTGAATAAATTGATAATAAGTAGATTTCAATAGGCTGAACATGTCCCTCCTCATGAGCCTCCTGTCAGTCAGCGCGGACCTCCTCGGCATCGGGTGCTGATGGACCAGACATGGAGGGGATGGATGGAATGGGAAGCGGACAGACAGGACGGAGAGATACGGCGGTGAGGCGAGTGGGGGAAGGGCGCCGGTGGAAGTCAGGGGGTGTTTCCTCCTCCTCCCAGCCGCCTTCTTCCCACACCTGCAAGGACTCAGGCGTAACTTTCCTCCTCAGACCTTGGGGACGCCAAACCCGAAACGTGTCTGGAGCGGAACACAGTGAACCCGTGACGAGAATTAGAGGAGGAAAGTGGCTAAAAGCTCTGAGGAAGTTGCTGACAGAAGCACTTGTGTGGATCAACTCTCTCAGGTGGCTGCCAGCTTTGGTACGCTCCTTTCAGGCCTTCCCAACTCTGTAAACTCTGCGTGTTCGTGCGCGTGCGAGCCGAGAGGCGAGGGTTGATAATGGCAGCAGCGACCGGCTGCCTCTCAGACCAAATGGGCCTCAGCTGTCAGCTGTGGTAGAGCTAAACTGAGTTTAGGGGAGATTAACACAGAATGACATCCTGTTGCTCCCAGTCTAATCCTAATCTAATCTGACGGGGCTGCATGTGGGGAAATGTTCGCGCTCACTTGGCCTCCCTCAAAAACTTGTTTTACATTCCTTCTTGTGTCAGGGAACACAAGGAGGCTATTGTCAGACCGTGGTGGGCGGAGCTAAGTTCAACTCAAACTGAGGCATCGAGATCCAACTTGTGATTGGAGCGTTTTCAATTATCATGAGTTTGATTGACTGACAAACAGTCACCGTGTGTCCTGAACCGATCTGTAGCAGCGGCAGCAGGGTCCAGCCCCCTGTAGAGTTAGAAAAAAACAGGTGTAGAACACTTTTAATTAATGAATGACTTAAACATGAGTGTTCACAGTGGATTTACAGATGTAAGATTGATCAATGGACATTATTTATTGACTGATGTATGAATACAGTTTCCAAAACAATGAAACAGCAGCTGGATTTGTAGTTTACTCTGTCTCTTTCAACATTTGACCGCTTGTTTGTGCTTTTGTCCCTCTGAGTCCGATCATCTGGTACAGCACAAAATGGCAACTCTCCTTCCATCCATCCATCCCTCTATTCATCCATCCTTCCATCCATCCCTCTATTCATCCATCCATCCACCCTTCCATCATCCATCCATCCATCCATCCATCCAAGGGCTAAAACAAGCAGAAATCATATTCTTCCGACAGTTGCTATCAACCCTTTTCCTCATTTCACTTTTCCTCATGCATATTCTGATATATTGCTTCAAATGTGACAACCTATACGTCAAATGAAAGCTTAAATTATCTTACAAGTTCTGTTGTTTCTCACTGGTATTCTCACAGTCACACATTTATAGGTTCAATATGGAAGTGTTTCAGACTCAGGTAATTGATTAGCATCTCTACAGTAGTTTTAACATAGCAATTTAGGCTCAGTAGCTCCAGAATTACCTGTCTTAAAGGGGTCTCTCTTCAAAGTTAGGGAGATTTGTACAGCAGACATCACTATCAGCTGACCACAGACAGCCTCTTACCTTCATGTAATTTTATAATTTAAAGCGACACTAAGGAACTTTTTACCTTAATAAAACATTTGAATATCTTTTGTGATGATACATCGACTTACAACTAGTTGAATGACCCTCTGTCACGGGCTGAGGGCGTCAGTATTGCTTTCACTTGGACCGAGCAGCTGTGAGGAGGGTGGTAGGAACCCTGCACACTAAAAAACTCCAAATGTGCGGACTGCTTTACGGCATGCGTCACATCATGATATAAGATTGTTTAGCCACCATTAGATTCATTACCTCGTCGCTATCCGTCCTTCACACAGCCACTGGAAACAAATCAAGGCGAGTTTAGTCCGACAACATGCCACCGGGAGCAGCAATTTACGACGCCATTCGCTAGGCCTCATGGGAACTGTAGTATTCCTTCAGGCAAAACACTACCGCTTTTGTCCACTGGCACCGCCAAAATCAATGAAAACTGAAAGTTCCTTAGTGTTGCTTTAACAAGTTATGGACCGCTACTAGGGGTGTAAAGGTACACAAAAGCCATGGTACGGTACGTACCTCGGTGTAAGGGTCATGGTTCGGTACGTTTTTCGATACAGTGGGGAAAAGTAACAAAAGCTCACAAATGTACCTGAACATTTTTCCCAAGTTTTCCCACGCGACACATTATTGGCCCAGTTTACATGGTGGTTTTTCAATCCGATTGTAAACAATCGTATTAAACGCGAGTGTATTCATGTACAGCATACAAAGCATCCACGATGAATCCTCGTTTACAAGGACCCTGGGTGAAGCGGATTATGCAGCGTCCTGTGACAAGCGCACAAAGTCTCACGAGGAACTTTCAGGTCTTTAGCTCAGCAGCAGCAGTCCTCAGCGCCGAGCAGAGTGTTTTTATCTGCTGATATCTGGTCAAACAATGTCCCAACATCTCCATGATACGCTGCTGAAGGAGCGGCTGCTCCCCTATGGGCGGCCGATATGATCAAAAATACAGCGTCAGAGACGGCGTTTAAAGTGGCGTAAATATGGGCAGACGCCATTCGCCGAACGACGTCACGTGACCAGGCGCCGTTCGCGGAACGGCGTCTGGTTTGACCAGACGCCCGCATTATAATTTTATTCTAATATTCTACACCACTGAAGTTTGGTCAGCCAGTAAAATTAATTTATTTTTACCCAGTCAGTGGAAACCTGGGGAGACGGAAGCAGCTGCAGGACGAGCTGGATCTCTGGCTGTGGCTCCAAGACAGGAAGGAATCTGGACTTCACAACCACAACATAATACTTGTGTTGCATTATGTTTATGCTGCTTTGTTCATTTCTGATCAACATTGCTCGTTTTATCACCATATTCTTTAACAATCAATTTAATTTGCCGAAAAAACATGTATTTTTGTAAGATCAATTAGGTAAGATCAATTTTGTAATCCAAACGATTACGTTTTTAAACTGTAATTTAAACAATTTATAAAAAAAAAAAAAAATTATAATGGTACTTAAAGAAGCACACATATGATAATTGCACATCCAAACGTAGTGAGATAAAAGACAAAACACATTTTTTCTCGGCAAATTAAATTGATTGCAACACAAGTATTATGTTGTGGTTGTGAAGTCCAGATTCCTTCCTGTCCTGGAGCCACAGCCAGAGATCCAGCTCGTCCTGCAGCTGCTTCCGTCTCCCCAGGTTTCCACTGATTGGGTAAAAATAAATTAATTTTACTGGCTGACCAAACTTCAGTGGTGTAGAATATTAGAATAAAATTATCATGCAGGCGTCTGGTCAAACCAGATGCCGTTCGCGGAACGGCGTCACGTGAGGTCGTTCGGCGAATGGCGTCTGCCCATATTTACGCCACTTTAAACGCCGTCTCTGACGCCGTATTTTGATCATATCGGCCGCCCATAGGGAGCAGCCGCTCCTTCAGCAGCGTATCATGGAGATGTTGGGACATTGTTTGAGCAGATATCAGCAGATAGAAACACTCTGCTCGGCGCTGAGGACTGCTGCTGCTGAGCTAAAGACCTGAAAGTTCCTCGTGAGACTTTGTGCGCCTGTCACAGGACGCTGCATAATCCGCTTCACCCAGGGTCCTTGTAAACGAGGATTCATCGTGGATGCTTTGTATGCCGTACATGAATACACTCGCGTTTAATACGATTGTTTACAATCGGATTGAAAAACCACCATGTAAACTGGGCCAATATGTGTCGCGTGGGAAAACTTGGGAAAAATGTTCTGGTACATTTGTGAGCTTTTGTTACTTTTTCCCCACTGTACCGAAAAACATACCGAACCGTGACCCTTACACCGAGGTACGTACCTTTCCGTGGCTTTTGTGTACCTTTACACCCTTAGTTATGGATTTTACATTATTGAAGTTCAAGCTTTGCTTAGATGACTGAGCCATGTGGCAGTGAAAATGAGGAGAACAAAACACCAAACACAAGGTGAGAGTGAAATCAAAGAAGAAATGATATAAATTACTTAAAATTAATTTATATAGAGTGAAACAATATCTTTCAAAACATATGGATACAAAATAAAGTCACAATAAATGTGATTTAAAGTGTTAAAAAATGTGAAGTCACTGACTAAATGAATGAATGAATGAATGAATGAATTGATTGATTAATAAGTAAGTAAAGAAAGAAATGAGATTGGGAAAGTTAGCAAAATAAATTTTAATTAAAGCCTAAAATGAAATGGGTGGACCTTCTAATTAAAAGCCAACTGGATGATTAAATCTTGATCTTCCATCAGAATAAACAACAAAGCACTAAACAAAACATACATGTGTAAGATTGCTTTGCAAAACAATAACGCATGTTCCTCACTCATTCAACATGTATTGACTTAAGTGCCCCTCATGCCCACACCACACACACACACACACACACACACACACACACACATATAAATTTTTCACCGTGGAGATCTCTGATGCAAGTGGCAGGCCCCCTGAATCTTCTTCTCGTCGTCTCTGCTGGGAGCTCCTGCACACATGTGAAACACTGCTAACAGCTACCCAGGGAGGAGGAGGAGGAGGAGGAGGAGGAGGAGGAGGGTGTGAGTGTGTGAGAGTGTGTTTATGCATCTGTGTGTGTCCTTTTAAATCCTCTCCTCTGAGAACCAAACCTGAACGAATAAATAAACTATCCATCCTCTGCTTTTGTAATCTGTCTGAAAACCATCCTGATGTCTGACGACTTTAATCAAAATTCTCCAGGAATGAGGGAATGTGGACGAGTGCTGCTTCTTCTTCTTCTTTTTTTTTTTTTTTTTTTTTTTTTTTTTGGTCTCCAAACACTTTCTTTCAGGTGAGTGGAGCCGGCTTGGACCTCTGTGTGTCCTTGACAGTCCTATTGAAAAATTAAATCCTTCTCCTCTCCTCACCTCACCCATCCTCCCCCACCTACTCTGCCTCCTCCCCGCCTCCCTCCCTGTCCCCCCTCATGCTCCTATTTCTTCCTTCACGCCTCTTGAGCACTGAGAGAGGTCAGAGGTTCAAGCTGCTCTGTTTCCAGCTTGAGCTTCAGTCCCAGGTTCACTAAAATAACTTAAAAGATGCTGCATTTTGTCATCTTCACGAGTAATTTTGTTGTCATATCCTGCACACCTGAGGGTTCCGCTCGCGGTGAAAAGGTGTCATTTCAGTTTACAAGACCAGGAACAGGAAGTAAACCTGGAAAGCTGCAGCAGACATCATATGTTGGTTAGCTTTTTGGTGATCTGCAGTTAGAAATTGCCCCAACAGGACCTATCTAATTCCACATTACTGAGGTCTACCTCCTCTGATAAACAGGAGTTCAGGAAAAGAGTGACAGAGCGGCACGTAGCCAATGAAAACGGCTTCAGATCATGCTAATGCTAAAAGCCTCCTTCACAACACTGAAAATAAGAGGAGCTCCTCATGCGTCCTTCATTCTCTCTGTGCTCTGATTTTACTGGCATCACTTATTCATGGCTCTGCTGTCTCACACAGGTCTGCGTCACCCCAAGCCACTACACACAACATACACACACACACACGCTCACACGCACCACGCGTGCGTCTTTTAGCTACTATTTTACTCACAGCTCGGCTTCAGTCCTCATGACCTGCATGTTCCTGTTCTATTTTCCTGGGAGTGTGCGGTTGCGATATCCTCGGCGTGGTCAATATTGAATATGAAAACAGACTGTGGGTCAATAAAGATCAATGCAGTCAGATGTAAGTACTAAACCACCATCATACATCTCTTGATCACCTCTTTGTTGACTGTCTCGTCGTCGCACAGTGCACACAACGTAATCTGTATTTAAATAAGTTGTTTTGTTCTTTATCCTCAGACAAAAGCCCCAAGCAGGAGGCTGAGGCCCGACTGTGGACTTCAGACTGTCTCACATGATGTCCTTTCCTCCTCTCCTCTCAAATCTGTGTCTCCAGCAGCCTCGCTCTAAGCCGGAAAGAGTGCTCCTCTTGATCCGCGGAAGCTGTTTGAAGAGTTTTCAGTCCCTCTGCCCCTCTGACTGACAGCCGCGCTCCGCTGGCCCTGTCGCTGGCCTGAATCCCCCGGCTTTGGGCCCCTGCAGCCGGCTCTCATCCAGGACTGATCCCACAGAGGAGAGCCGCAATGCCGTCAGGATGGATTTGACAGTCCTCTCTCATCCCGGGGATGTCCAAGTGCTTCACAGTGGGTGAACGAACCACCGCTCCCCTCCGTGCCACCACATTTGCAACAAGGGTTTGCCAGTGTGTGTGTGTGTTTGTGTGTGTGTGTTTATCACTATTGTAGGCACCTAAATCTGTTAGTAAACTCACTTTATCGAGTCTCTCACACGAGGAACTAATTAATCACCTAACTGAGGTTAATTTATTATCGTTTTTCCTGCAGGTTGAGATAGTTTTGATTTCAATCAAGTGTGCACAGCTCCATAGAAAAACGAGTTCATCAGACAAACCAAGGAAGAACAGGAAAACAGTCATTCAGACAAGAATGAAGAAGATTAATTGGCCTAAATTAATCAATTAATGTAAGTTAACTAATTATTTAGGAAGACTGAAAACATCAAATCTGTATTTGTGCGTGTATTTTTATGATTTGTATATTTTCAGGGTTTTGCACATGCATATGTAGCTTATATACAGCAGGTTGTGTGTCTGTGTGTGTGCCGAGCATCTCTTTATTGGATGTGAAACATGAAGCAGGCTGCTTGTGAGCGCCGCCCTACTGTGAGATCCAAAACGCAGTGTCACCCAGCAGTTTAGGTATTTTGAAGGACAAAGGTTTGGTTATGAAGCCCAGGTTACAAACATGGTCAAGTTTACGTTTCAGGAGGAAGAAGGAAGGCACCTATTTGAAAATGAATGTCTTCGGTTTGAAGGCCCCAGAAAGAGAGCAGGACAGATCTGTGTGCGTCCGTCTGGAGCCTTGTGCCATTGTTGTTGCTCTCGCGGAGGAGGCCTGCATGTCTGTGTGTTTGTTTCTTTGCAAGATTTTTCAAAATATTGACATGGATTTTAGTTGACGGAGACCAAATCTAGAAGAAAATGTCAGTTGCCCTGAAGGACAGCGCCACCTTTTGGCTTTTTATGACCCTTGTTGTAAATGTGAATCCAGGAACATTTTTGGAGTTTCAGTGCATGATCACAGCTCTGATTGATTTTTTGAATTAGTATAATTTTATGACCTTCTTTAACACAAAAAAACCAACGCAAAAAAAGACATTTATTTAAAAAAAAATGCTTTTCTAACTTAAAATGGCACATTTTAGGATTACTACAACAAAACTGTTGTATCACCTGTAAAATTATTAAAAAACAATTGCATGTGTATATAAAGCCGAATTTGGGGAAACACACAGACATTTGGAACAAATATTTTATTGGTTGTAAACAAGTGCCTTAGTAATTGAAAAAAACAAAAACAAAGAGTTTGTGTACTTATTTGTCCATCCACTGAAGCCATCCATTATCTACCCGCTTGATCCTTTTCAGGGTCGCGGGAGTCTGGAGCCAATCCCAGCTTCATATGGGGGCGCGATTCACCCTGGACAGTCTGTCACTGGGCCAACACACTGAGACAAACAACCAGTCACTCTCACATTCACACCTAGGAGCAATTTAGAGTGACCCATTCACCTCACATGCACGTTGTCAGACCGTGGGAGGAAGAAGAATACTTGGATCACCATCAGGTCCGGGGTTGATCCCCCCTCCCAGTAACAAGTGCCAGGCAGATTGTCTTTAGAGGTAATTCTGCAACTGTTGCATTGTCAAGACAGGTTGTACAGTCCAGTTTTCTCAGGAGCAATGCTGTACAGGACAATATGTTCCTGGAAGGGTCGCGAAGGTGGGAGCGTCTCAGTGAAAACCAAGACTCGCCAAAATCATACATTCATGCAACAGGAACGTAGAATAACATGAATCATGACCAAACTATGAAAATCTGGGACTCACTTATAGAAGGTGCCAAGCAAGTCCTGGTCTGCCTCATCTCCAACACGCCGACATTCATCCCACCATCCGCAGTGTGAGAGAGCGGCGAGCCACAAGGCGTCGTGAGCCCCGCCAACAGAAACTTTCACCACTGGATCATTACTGTGTGTGTGTGTGTGTGTGTGTGTGTGTGTGTGTGTGTGTGTGTGTGTCAGGAGACAGACAGGACATTGACTGGGTCAGGAAGTGGCTGGAGTGTGTAGACAGAGGAGCGGGAGCTGAGCTTCATTGATAAACCTTCTTCAGTCCCAGACGAGGAAGGAAGCAGTGCGGCTGCAGGGACCGGGACGGGACGGGAAGGGAGACGCTATAGATCCAGTATTGGACAGGAGTCCGGCCAGTGCCAGCCATTGATCAGGTTCACAATCAATCAGGGAAGCATTGACCAACCCTGCTCCAAAAATAGAGTGAGAAAGCACCTGAGAGCGAGCAGCGGACAGGGTCAGCACCAAGTCACGCTGACCGCGCCAACACATCATCCCTTCACCCGTAGCCCAAGGCAGGAAGCGGATAGCAGTCCCGGTGTTAACCTCACACGTGTGTTTCATAATGGGACTTACACGTTTACGCCACTTGACCTCTGACCCCCAAACATTATTGACATGTTCTCTTGTTCATGGGTCAATCCTCCTCCCTGGAGCCAGCCTTCCTACAGCTTAATGCATCATGTTGGAGCTTTGCAGTCACAGAGCGACAGCTGAAGGAAACAAATCCAGGCTTCTTTTTTTTTTAATAGTGAGAATTAAAGGTGGGGTCCTGCAGGTTTTGTCTCTGATCACACAATGGAAAAGTCAGAAAAAAATCCCAGGGAATTCCAGAGCGGTCATCATGGGTGCTGGAGCTCCCCATGTGACGGCCACAGCACCCCCATTTATTAATCAACCAGACGACTGGAAAATAAAGATCCCTGAATTCCCCAGCACTGAGCACTGCCACAGAGATGGAGCTCCCCCACAGCACCTGCAGAATAAATAAAAACCTCTGGCACCGCCCAGCTCGATATACATGCAGGAGTTTTGGTCCGGTTTCTCCAGTTTCCACCAAAAACGGGAAAAATGACAAGCTCCCAATCCATTTTTGCATCCAATGCTCAAACACTGTTCTAAAGACTGCTGAAGTGGTAAACAGTAGAAAAGCTCCCAAAGTTTATTTTGCAACTCTCAGAAAAGCAGGAAAAACTAAAGAAGAGAGCACAGGTTTTCTCAAAGTTACAGCTATGCAGAAAATCAATCCCTGGTAGCGTCGGTGAAGACAACTGGTCCCTGGAGAGAATGTAAGTCCATTATATTTTCACACCTATACAACAATAAACCAGGAAATATTAATTTGAATTGTGAGGGGAATCCGACCTTCAAAGAAAATAAGAAGGAAATTCCTACTTGTTTTACAAATGCTCAACACTGTAACACTTTGTAATGATGGTTTATCTGTGTCCGACCAGCTGTCCGTGCATCTATCTATCAGTTCTCTTTGATGTATTGACACAGAAAAGGGCTGTACATTCTGAATCCGGAGCAGATATAGATATAGAAAACTGGAGTACAGGGAGAAAACCAATTTCTGACGGTACTAAACACTTCAACACTGCGCCATTCTGCAGTGTTCTACATTTGTCTATCTAATATGGAAATTTCACAACCACAACAAATGGGTTCAATTACATTTAGGGACTTTGACTGAAAAGGAAATTTTATTTGCATCTTTAAATGTAACAGATGAAATTATCCATCCTTGTGGGTGAGAACAGGTGGGATCTGTCAGATAAGTTCTTCCTGCGAATACTGAGACATACTTGTGGAAGTAAGTAAGAAGAGACGGCAGCCAACAAATGGGAAAGTAAAACTTTAAAGCTCACATAAACTACATGAACTGACAGCCATACATGCTTTTTTTTCTCCCTCTTCAGTTAGTCTATCCGAATTTGTGGAGTAGATTTACTTCTGAGATGGAAAGCACTTCAACACAGACACCCACAGATTCCCTGGGCACACCTGTGTTATACAGAGAGAATAAAGGCTCTCCTGAAGTGAAATATCACTTAAGCTGCTTCACTTTGTTTGGGAGCCAGCAAGTCAGTGGTGGTGCCAGCCAGGAGTAAATCTTCTTGGGTTTGTGTGTTAAAGCTTCAGAAGGGGGAGGAGGAGGAGGAAAAGGAGGGAAGAGGTTGAAGGAGGAGGAAGAGGGCAGGAGGAGGAGGAGGAGGAGGAGGAGGTAGGTTGAGCAGGGCCAGTGGTAAGACGCCTTGGTCCTGCCCATGAGAGATAAGTGTCCATCCCCCCTCAACCTCACACGCAGAAAACTGAGGATATGTACAGTACATGTACATGATATGGACCACACACCACACACACACACACCACACACACACACACACACCACACACACACACACACACACACACCAACACAAACACACTATCCAGATTATCTGCTGGAAGAGGTTTACACAGACCCCACTTCCTGCAGCAGCATGCACGCAAACACACAAGCACACACTCACTCACACACACACACACACACACACACACACACACACAAACGTGATCTCTCACACACGGATGTATCTAAAGATAGAGTTTAATGTGGCGAGGACGACGCACATCCAGTGGTGGTGGCTGTGAGGAGAATCGGCCTGACTAAGCTCTGAATTTACATGGCTAAGCAAAGTTGTTAACCCTGAGAGGCAGGGCCAGAGAGGGAGCTAATGGGATTTCTCTGTTAATGAAATTTATGAAAGAGAGTGAGAAGAGGAGAGGGGAAGAAGGGATGGAGAGATGGAAGAAGTCGGGCTGAGGAAAGAAGTGCAGAAAGTCCTCGAGTTGGTCAATGATTGTTTTGTGTGGAGGAGGAAGAGGAGGAAGAGGAGTAGGAGGAGGAGTGACATGGCACACCTTTCAGCCCCTGCTATTCTTTTGACAAATTTCAACTATTTAAATACAAAAGTGGAAAAACAGAGGATTTCCTGTTTAATTTTGAGCTGATGCCTTCTGTGCATAGTTTGCATGTTCTTTCTGTGCGTCTTCTCTGACTCCTTCAGCGAATCCTCCCGTGTCTCACACGGATGCCTCCAGGTGTTGCTGCATAGGTGATTGTCTCTGCCTGAAATGGACTGGGAATGATCCCAGGTTGTAGAAGACGCATAAATGAAGAATGAAAACACTGAAAAATACAAAACCAAACTCCAAAGACTGCTTAAACTCCTAAACACTACTTCTGTTTTTAAACAGAAAAGGAGTGAATTATTCTGCAAATTTAGAGTCACAAGCAAGCGGATTTCTTTGTTAATCAGTTCAGTGTGAACATCTGGAAAAGTAAACTGCACATATTTGAATGAAAAGTACTTTGTACTTGTTTATAATCTTAAAAAATCCCAAACATTTCTTTCAATACATTTTCACATATAAACATGGTGACCATCCAGACATGGGGCTCTCAGGTCTTGCTGTACTCTGGCCCTTTCTCTTGTTTATTTGTTCCTCTGGTTTCGATGCACCACATGATGCAGGGAGGTTTTCCCTGACTATCACTCAGGCACGTCATAATTAGTTGGTGAACGTTTAAAGCTGGTCTAGCTCACAGTATCCAACACTGCCGGTTCGGGGGAGACTTTCCATCTCCTCCGGTGAGTCCAGTAGGTCGTGAGGGACACAGCAAACCCAAGCAGACTGGAAAGTCCTTGCCTCAAGAACTACATTCTTTTTTCTTTTTTTTTTTTTTTTTTTTGGGTGCTGGTCAATCATTTTTCACTCTGACAGTTTGAGTTAGTTTATTATGAATGAGATGCTCCTCTTGAAGTAAAAAGCTTAGTTGAATAACAACAGAACTGCTTCTCACTGGAAGTTACCGCTTCAGACAGTGTTTGCTTAATGCCCCTAACCTAACCTCGTTCCTCTGTGAGGAACAGGAGATTAGAGAGATTAGAGAAAAGGAGACAACATCACTGCTGTGAATGTTGATAGTCAGCTCAACAAAGTAATACAAGGAGCAAAGTGTGATCATTGTACTGGTAATGACTTTATAATATAATATAATATAATATAATGGATTTTGGTGCAGGTTTTGAGGTATTAGTGTGTGAAAAAACTGCAGTTGCAAACAGCAGAAGTCTTTAACAATTAATGAACGCTATCAGAAACAAAGCTATATAAATTGAAACGTTTTTTATGTCCAAACAGACCTGGGAGGACGGTTTTTTGCAGTGTAACGTCAAGCTCCCCTGACTTGAGTCTGAATAAGACGTCCGGTCTATTCAAACATACTAAGGAATAGCGCTGACATGTTGGTAGAAGCTGTTTCCTCCCCAGGGTTGGGTGTCTGAGCTGCCCTCTGGCTGTGTTGAGCTGGATCGTGGCCTCTCCACACAAACCCTGCAGCAGCAGCAGCGCCGAGGTCTCGTTCCCCCCGTTTGCCCCAGAGTGAGTGGGCAGAAGATTGTGATGAGCGGGGAAGAAGACTAAAACCGAAGGGGGCAAGTGCAGAAGTGAGTGAGGGTGTGCTGATGGGGGAGGAAATTACCCCCGAGTCTGCACATTCTACTGCAAGAAGAAGAAAAAAAAAAACAAACAACAAACACACACACACACACACACACACCTTCGTTCTCCCAGGTTGGTTTGCTGTTTTAGTTTGATGCCGAGGCAGATTTCTTCGTGCCCCCCACCCCCACCCCCGCCCCCGGTTCTTACCCCCACCGCCACCATCGCACACAACACACTCCGCCCCATCTCGCCCCTTCGCCTCCCTCTCGCCCTCCGAACCCGGCACAGTCAGCATCGGCGTGGCGACGCCAATCGATGCTCCGCGCCCCGCTGAGCGTGTCCGCGCAAGGCCGAGCGAAGGGCCCCTCCGCAGGGGATTGTGGGAAATCTGATTTATGATGCCCGCGGTGTTGCTGACCACTAACTTTTCCTCCCTCTCTCCTCATCTTCCGCTTTGTCTCTCCATCCCGCTCCCCTCGTTTCTCACCTGTTTAACTCTGGTTCTGCGAAAGCATCGTGGCTTTATGGAGATCAGAGCGACCGTCACCGAGCCGTCCCCGAGTGAGAAAGTAAGAGTAGCGACATAAGAACGGGATTCTTGCAGAAAGGAATCGACGAGGGATGAGACGGGGTTGTTAGGACGGACGGGGTAAGATAAAGAGAAGGAGGGATAAAAGATGATTCCATTTCATAGGGATCTGCTTGCAGAAGGAGGAGGATGTAGAGAGGATTTTCATGGCTCGCTTTGCCGCTCAGCCTCTCTCATCTGCTGTGGTCTCTGCCATGGCACCTGCGACACACTGCAACCATCGGCCTCAGGTAAACACGCACTCCGACAAGTCCACGTCTCATTAATGACCGGGAAATCTCAAGGTTTGACGCACGATTCAGTCGTTAAAATTGGTCTGCAAATTAATTTCACACTGCATCTAAACGTTGAAGAGCGGTGGAGTTGCAGGAAGCATCCTGCTCAGAAATTAAGTGTTCAGCATTAACTGAGCACCCAAGTCGGAAAGTTACTCATTCACTTCGGTTTAACGAGGGAGCAGTACTTAATTATTATCTGAAGTATTTCACATGACAGGTGTCCCTCTGTAAGAAACTTTACTGTTTTAATAACTAAATGCCGTAATGAAGCTTCTACCTGTGACTCCTTTCAAAAAAATCCACAGCAAATCCACTGTGGTTCTTTTATTTGTTGATGATATCAAAAATCACGACAGCCCAAATAAAAATGTGCCCAGTTCTCACTCTCGCCTTCACACCTCATCTCCAAACATCCAGGTAAGAACCCTAACCTGGCTCCTATAACAGAGCACGAGTCTCTGTCCACAATGCATGTGATCCATCAGGTTCCCTAAATGAACATTAACTTCATATGACGTGTTTGCACGTCCGTAGCTTATCAAAGTCTGTAGTTTATCCATCACCGTTTGATGACTGCTAGTCAAAGTCACTAAAGCACCAGTGACTTGTTGTAGAGTTGCAGAGCTGCTGTCTCTCTGTCTTCTTCTGAAAACTGTCTGCATGTTTGTAGTCCATCTCACTTGTATATCATAAACTAATTGTTGTTTGTTGTTACCTTCTCTAACATGTTGAGATGAGTGTCTCACATTAATTACGCAGTATTTTTTGGACTGTACTTCAGCAAGCGTTTGTATAGATTGTGGAATATTAATGACACTATATGAACTGTCATCCACTTTGTTACTTTTTAAAATGACAGGACGCTGTAGAAATGCATTGCAGATGTTCACCTCCAAGTATTTCAAGGTATTTGTACTTGAGACACTATTTGTTTTATACCCATTCAAGTTCCAAATATTCAATGCAATCTAATCACAGTGATGACTTATCATAATAGCACTCCTGAGCGCACGCACATGCTTGCGTGCGCGGCGCGCACACACACACACACACACACACACACACACACCACACACACACACACACACACACACACACACACGTTGGACTAGACTTTTTGTCCAGTAAGTTTCTATTCTAAGCTGAGAAAAGTCATTTTATATCTACCATTTGTTTCCCTCAGTGTTGTTTGTTGTTATGTAGTTGTTTTTCTGGAAAGAAACAGCTAACAAGAATATCTTTAACCGTTTGATAAATCAATATACACAATTGACATAAAACAGGTAATAAACGAAACAAATAAGAAAGGGGGACATTTACCTAATAATATGTTATTGTTTTTATCTTTTTTAATATTTTCACCTCTGTCTCATAAAGTGTAAAACGGGTTGATAGCTGTGAATGTATTATACATCTTAAAACCAATTAGGTCCACTTAAGCACATTTACACAAACCATTGAACATCAGTACGTTTAGTGTGAGGTTTTTTGCTTTTCTTTTCACCACAGAAGCCTCCCTAGGCTGGTGCTGAGTAGATGTTCATTCGCTTTCTCCTCCACATCAAGAACAACTTGTAAATTAGAAGTTAACACACTGATGGTTAGAGAAGATTGGGCTCTCTCTGTGAGTGTGTGTGTGTGTGTGTGGTTGTGTGTGTGTGTGTGTGTGTGTGTGTGTGTGTGTCAGCAGTTTAGACAGATCCCCAAACACCAGGAATGCATTAGACAAATGTGTGATTAAACAGTTCCATGTGTGTGATTGGCTGATTATCTGCGTTGACAGTGGTGACTGGCTGATTTTACAGATCAGGCATCAGCCTGTGGACGGTTCAGCACTGTGAATCATCTTTATTGGAATTTCTGACATAATAGCTGTGGGTTCTGATTTCACTTTCTCTTCTAGGTCAAAGTTTGGAGAACTAAAGAGGAAGCTTTTCTTACAATGCAGTTCATTTTAACATTCTTGTGATCCTTTACAGAGTGGTGGGTTTTGGTTTGACTTTGGTTTCTGCTTCCTACAGTGAAAGAGTTACCCGTCAATGACAAAGCTGAATGCAATAAATGACAACTGTTGATCATTTCTGAAGTTTTAAGAAAATGTTTTTCCTATGCCACTATAATATATTTCTTTCTTCTAATTCAGCAGGGCTCAAAGTTTTTTTCTATATTAATCACATGCACAAAACAGCCAAGGACATGTCCAATCCACCCTCCAATTCCTCTTAAAGGAATCACTTTTTTCAGTGTCTTAAAAAAGATTCATACATGCTGAATAAATACAGCAATTTAAACACCACGAGGAGGCAGGTGCAGTGTGTGTACTGTATATCCTCCCACTCATATCCTCTCATCCAAAAGGCGTCTCATTTCTCAGGATGGTATAAATGCAATGATTTCTAAAACACAACCGTTTAAAACTGCAGAAGCAGGGTCAGAGGTAGAGAGAAGAGAGAAAAAGGATAGAGCTGACAGAATGATTGCAGGAAGGATTCAAACCGTGGTTCAGAGAGGGAGGCTCTCCATTCAGTTCTGCAGACAGAGTAGCGCTACAAGGGGATGGGGGCAAGAGGCTCAGACCACAAACTTCCACTGTCCGAATCCTGCAAGAAGGTGTGTGTGAGAGAGAGAGAGAGAGAGAGAGAGAGAGAGAGAGAGAGAGAGAGATGTTTGAGACATAATAGTAAGATTGATAGTAATAGTAATAGTGAAACGTGAAACATGGTGATTGAAAAATGAAAGAAGCTCGGTGCAGTAAAGACCTCCCTCCAGCTTAAACTCATGGCAGCTTGATGAGAAACTGCTCCAGACTGTCCTGAACCAGTCCTAACTGTAAACTTCATTAAACAGAAAGGTCTAAACCCTTGAAAGTAGAAACTTTGTTGTCCTCTCGAGCAGAAACTGGGAGCTGGTTCCACATAGCAGGAGCCTGAGAGCTGAAGGCTCTGCCTCCTGTTCTGCTTTTAGAGAACCTAGAGCCTCCAGCAGACCAGCACTCTGAGAACCAAGTGCTCTGGTGGAGAATATGAGACTATGAATTAAAAGACAGATTTTGAACTCTATTCTAGACTCAACGGGGAAGCAAATGATCTCAGTGGGGTGATGTGATCTCTGCTGGTTTGTGTCAGTAGTCTTGCTGCAGCATTTTGAATCAACTGAAGAGTTGTTGGGATACCCTGAAAACAGAGAATTACAGTAGCCTACTCTGGAAGTAATATTCATGCGGGTTAATGTCTCAGTGTCACTGTGAGTCAACAGTTCCCAGGTTTAGAAACATTACGTAGGTGGAAAACGGCGGTCTTCAAGGGCTTATACGTTATATACAAGGGTTTATAAGTTTTATATAACTTCAAGGGTTTTCACATTGGTGCTGGATGTCCAAGTTTAAAATACAACAGACATCCAAGACGTGTAAACTTAAAAGGAAACAGCAGTGGAAATATCCCCCTGCCACAAGACATTACTTCTATCGAAAGTGTGTCAGTGCATTAAAATGGTGTCCCAGCGGACATTCCCCCTCTGGTCCCCACTCATTTTTCCTATGCAGTGTAAATGCACTCAATTTAAACAAATAAAAACAAAAAACAATACTGTGGGTTAAGAAAATTGCCTTAATATGCCAGAAATTATAGTGCAACTCTTCACAGTGGGCAGAATGTATAACCAAAACATAAAAAAACAGATGCAATGTGCTAAAACAGCAGTGGGTCCATCCAGCTGGTCAAAGTATCACTTGTCTTTCTGGTATAAATGCATTTTAAGTAGCAGCAGGAGCTGCAGATGTATCCCAACAGTCCCTCTGATCATCTCACCACTTCTATCAACGGATGCAGTGAATCCGATGTCTGAAACATGATTAAAAATGTTTTAAAAGATGTTATAACAGGAGTGGATCCGATTCCCACCTGGCCCTCTGGGGAGGTTCAGCATTCTATAGTTAAAACAAGCAAAAAGCAGTAATGGATATACCCTCCCTAATCCTGCCCAAATCTCTAGGGATCCTTTTTTTTCTTCAGCTCAGTGTAAATGCATTTAAATGCCCTCCTTGAAAAAGAATGTATGAAACAGGAGCGTAATTCCTGTTTTCATCCTGTCCAGCTCAACAGCAAGAAAACCTCTCCATAACCTCCGTGATGAAGGAGCGTTTAACGGCCCCAGCTGCATCTCTGGCGCTCCCGTTCTCCGAGAGGTTAATTCTATAATCACTGTGAAAGGGAGATGTATATTTAATATCTCATCTTGCTGTGCTGATGATGTGGCCTGTTTTGAAACATTGGTTTCATAACTATATCACTACCTCATCTCTTTTTCATGCCATGATGTTCGTCTCCCCTCAGAGGAAACATCCGCCTCCGAGGCACTTAGCCCGGCTTATTTCAATACCTGATTGAAATCTGCTGCCTCTGCTTTATTAAGACACTCATCAAGATGACGTGGCCTAAAGTTAAAATAAAAGAAAAAGTTTGCGGACGACCATTATCTGACATTACGTTGACGAAGCAGATTCCGGGTTCTCGTATTTGTGTGTGTGTGTGTGTGTGTGTGAGTGTGTGTGTTTTTTTGGAGAGGTTTCCCAGCATTGTTTATCTCATGGTGTGTTTAATGTGTGTGGCTGTTTATTGAATCTACAAAGGGGGAGAAAATTTGTTTTCACAGTTTTGAAATTAAGTAGCTGTGACATCTCTGCTACCCACAGCCTCCTGCGGGACAGGCTCGCTGTTAGCGATATTTCCCCGGTGGCGGCCCGGGCCCGGGCTTTACAGCATGTTACAGCAATTAGCTCTCAATTAGCCGAGGAGTAAACACACACAGAGGGCGGAGGGAGGCGCGTCGTGTTGGAGGGAGAGCTGTTAGCAGATGTAAAAGAAAAAGAGAGAGGCGGGCCCCCCGCGCTCTCTGGGGCCTCGTTTGAACCTCTGGATCCCTCAAGAACGAGCCGCCGAGCCCTGAGGGCCGGATTCAATCTCCAGCCGCAGGACAAGACGCCACGCAGCCTGGAGCCATGGTGATGCAGGGCGAGGCTTCAGGTGCCTGTCTGGAAAGAAGGTGATTAACGCCAGGGCCCGCAGTGCACCTCCCTTCCTGGAAGTCTCTCCTCCCTCCGCCGTTCCCTCCATCTCTCTTCTCTCCTCATGTTGAGCTTTCCTTCTTCTCTGTCTGGTCTCTCTCCTCTTCTCTTCTCTTTTCTTCTCTTTCAGTCCACTCTCCTCCTGTTGTGCTATATCTGATCTTCTATGTCTTTTTTAAGTTTCTGTTATTCGTCATTCTTCCTTTCCTCTATTTCCAACATCTTCAGTTTCCTTATTCCTTTTCAACTTATAATAATCCAATTCTCTCCTCGTCTTTTCCCCTTTCTGTCCTTTTTTCTCTACTTCTAACCTTTTTGGACTCTCCTCGCTGTCTTACCTTCGCTCTCTGGACTTAGTTCATACGCTCTCCTTCGTACACCTTTATATTTCTTTACATCCCTCTCTTTTTATACTGTCCCCTCTTCTGTAATGTTTCTCCCTTGTAATTCCTTTCTTTTTCCCACTTTTCCTGTCAGGACTAGATCCCTCTAGATTTCTCCCCCCTGCAACTCCATCTCCTCATTTTTATTGCACCTCTGGTTTTTCTCTCTGTCCTTTCTCCTTTTTCTCTATTTCATCTAAGTTTTAAACTTTCTGTCTTTCCTGATTCCGTCATCCTTTTTTTTCTTCTTCCTGATTTCCTTTTTCCTTCATAGTTTGTTGGTTCTGCTCTTTAATCATCCCATCATTTTACTTTTGTTTTTTCCTTTTTTCAACATTCATCTTTTTATCAGATCTCGTTCCTTATCTTCTACTTTCTACCATTCCTTATAATATTTTCTCTCCTCTGTGGCTTCAATTTCTTTCCCTCTTTACTTTCCTTCTCTTCTTTTTGTAACCAGAGCTCCTTTCTCATTTCTTTCTACATCTCTCCTTACTACACTGCCTTTTTCAGTCTCCTCTCTCATTGAAATGCTCATTTCTGAATTCAGTCCCTTGTGTTTTTAAGGTTTTCTGTTTTATTCTCACTTTCTTTTATTTTCTTCTTACTGTTTGCTACTTTGCTTTTGTTCTCTTTTAACTTATTTCAATAGTTTCTTTTTTTTGAATCTTTTCTCATTTTCCTCTCTGTAGTGTCTTGTTTTCCATTTTTTGTCATCATTTTTCCATTCTCCCTCCTCCTCCATTCTGCTTCCTCTGATTATTGAACCCCTCCGCCCTCTGAACTCTTTAATTATTGTACCTCTTTCTTTCTTTTTTCTTTCCTCTTTTCATAGATCTCTTATTTATACTTCTTCCTCTGTTTTAAGTTTTATTCATGTCTTTTTAAGTTCCCTCCTGTTTTCTGCTCTCCTTTCATTATTATTTGTTCTTTTTTCTGTTTGTCTTCCTTCATTCTTTCTTTCTTGTGTATTTTCTCTTCATCTTATCCTTCTTATTCCCCTCCGTCTTATTTTTCTTTTTCCATTTTTTAATTGATTTCATCATCACTTGCTTCCTTTATCTTATCTTGGTTGTCTTTCTTCCCATCTCATCGTCCTCTTTCTCATCTCTTCATCTCTTCTCCTCCTCTCAGCCTCCTCGTCACACTCTGTCATCCACGCTCTTTACTCCTGGTTATTATCCTTTTCTCCTCTGTTCTGTTTCCTCTCCTTTTTCCTGCTTTCATGTCCTCACTTCCTTTTCCTCCCTCTATGGTCTCCTTTATCAAGGCCTCATCTCTGCTCTTTTACCTCTGTATTTTGATCCCACCCTCTCCTCCTTTCCGCTCTTGTCTTATATATAATTTTGCTCTGAACTTTTCCGTCCTCCTCCACTCACACAACTCACTCTCTCCTACTCTCTCCTCTCCTCTCCTCTCCTCCTCTCCTCTCCTCTCCTCTCCTCTCCCTCTGCGCCGGGTCGCTGTGCTTGTCGCGGGTGATAATCCGTGTCACGGCGGCTGATTGGGGATTAGGACTAGCAGTTTATTCACGGCAGGGAGAATGATACAGCGCTTAGTGGCAGCGGCTCCCGCGGCAGCCGCTCTCTGCTGAATAGCACATGTTTGAATGAGATAAAAGGGACAGCTTACCCACCGCACTCCACCACCTAATCCCTATACAGCTGTGAAATGAGCCGGGCCGGCCGCACCACACCTAGACCCATGCTGGCTTCTCTCATCCTGCCTCTCTCTCTCCTACAACACACACACACACCACACACACACACACATATATATACACACTGGTTTATACTACACCTGCCTGCACACACACGCACTGAGAACAGCTCTAATTCCACACTACGAAGCAGCCGGAGAGGCACATACCTCCACCAGGGCTGCACAGCCTCCTCAGTCTGTAGCTCAGTGACGGAGTGCAGCCAGATCTTTCCTTGAAAGTGGAAAAGCATGAATATACAGACGGTGACGGACCAGTATGTTGAGCCGGCCGTGGCAGCCATGAAGTTTGGATATGTAAAATATTGCATTTTGCATGAGCTGTTGCGTATGTATGTCTGAAACAACCTTTTGGTGAAGAGACAATCCTCAGACAGAAGGTCAAGGGTCACGGGCAAGGCACAGATTTAATTACTCATTCACTAACTTTGTTTTTTGCATATTCACACACAAAATGTCATTACAGACACACATGTCTGCATCCACAGATGGAAATACCACACAGCCTCAGGTCAGTTTTATGGAACTGAAAAAGGTAGCAATGTTTTGAAATTAAAAAGTCTTCAGCAACAC
This sequence comes from Salarias fasciatus, assembly GCF_902148845.1. NCBI lineage: Eukaryota > Metazoa > Chordata > Actinopteri > Blenniiformes > Blenniidae > Salarias > Salarias fasciatus. Next base: position 28,343,555 of record NC_043766.1, on the reverse strand, counting down.
TGATTTCAATTAAGTTAGCATTCATTCACAATGCACACAATGAATCACAAATTTATATCTAAAACTTGACAAAGTCACAGAAGTTAATTAAAAAAAGTGTGACAGTATTGTTACCAACACCCTCAGGCAGATGTATTTCAACAAGTGCCCCAGAAGAATAATTGGAATTTATGTATGCATAAATCTACATGCACATGCACAGAATTTGTTACACATATAAGACGTAAGAAAGCACACACACAGATGGCATTTAAAAACACATGTCTGATTACTCATCCACTAATTTGGACACACACAACTTTTCTGTTTCAGCCAAATTTAATGATATTATTTTTAAAAATGTAAAAAACACCATTATGTGAAGCGTAATAATGAGTGCTATATTTGCTTCAATCAGAGTCACATTCTTTGCTTTTTCTTTCTTTTTGCCTTATCTGTTCTCCTTATGGTGAAAATACTCTATAGAGTAGTGTTTACTTCCAGGCTACCTTAGCAGAAATCTCTGGACAGCTGGAAGTTGACTTGATTTGTTGTTTGTTATTTTTCCACATGTGATTAAGCTCTAAAATAGCTTCCACTCTCCTCAACAACACAACAGTGTGAAAACTACCAGGAGACAAAGTGTGGTCCATTTTGTTAATGGTTTTGGCCAGAAGGGATGGCCATCTCCACCAATAAGCCCAGCCGTATATCTCACTTCATTTGGCTGGCGTTGTGTCAGCAAATAAGGCAGGGAATAATAATGCGCAGCTATCTACATATGGAGAAGTAATGAAGGAGAGAGGGATGGCGTGGAGGGAGGGAATGAGCCAGGAGTGGAGAATTACAGCCGATATATTAGAACTGTAGAATTTGCAGCCGTCTCTTTCTCATAAGGCGAGGTGAACAGAGGTGAGTCACCTAAAAGGCAAAGTAAGCACTTTTTTTTTTTTTTTCCTCCTCTCGGCCTTATCAGGAAACGCAAAACAGTGACACTTCCTGCACTTATGTTTAATTTGCAGTAGCTTTGTGTCTCTGAAATGGTGTGATATAAATTCAACCGTCCATCAGATGCCAAAACGGCGTCGCGGCCAACTTGAGGAGTTTGCCGCACATTTCATCATATAAGTAAAGTTAGCTGTCATCACTTTGGTCACCAGTCGGCCAAGCCAGAGGGGCAGAAATTTACCTTCTCGCTGCAGCAGTTTTCCTCCAGATTCACATTATAACAAAAAAAAAGAAAAAAAAAAAAGAGGAAATACAGAGGCTGATTTTAACAGATAATCCCAAGGTTGCAGCATGGTTTCATCAGGAAGTGTGAGGTGATAACCTGAACCGAGGGGGAGCATGGTGGGGAGCTCCCCACACCAGTCTCACAGTGAAACTGCCCCGGGATATTGTTAATGAGAACCGTGTCGCACGGAGCCCGATTGATTTGTCGGTGATAAACACAGCTCGTCGACACCTTTTTACACACAAAGAGAAGCAGGGAGACAGGGAAAACACATTTCCCCTGTCAAAAATCACTCTCAGGTGGAGGACAAGATGGATTGAAAGTTTTATGTGTTATGTTATAGATCTTTGCTTCTTTATTCAATTACTTTCACTGAATTTAACCCTGTTTGTAACATTTAATCAGTGAAAGAACAAGCCAGCACAATAATGCCCTGAAGATTTACCACAAGTGAAAAAGAAATCTTCAACTGTGTTTAAATATTGTAAGATTCATGTAATTTTATTTAGTGCGCCTTTATTAGAAATATATTAAAACTATGGATGTGCGGAACACGTGCAAGCACACACCACACACACACACACACAACACACACACACACACGCACACAACTTTAAGTTATTCATTATTTCTCTTTCCTGTTCAAATTCTTTTGCTTGCACTGCTATTCTGACGTATAAAGACTATATCAAGGAATTTTTTCAAACTGTACATTGTAGTCTGGTTCCAAATTAAACTAATTGAGAAATAATTAGTTTTAGAACGCAGTCTAAACATGGTTGCCCCCTGAAGTGACAGTAATGGCAAACGGTCATATCAACTTTTCACTCAGTACCCTGGAATTGAGAAAAACATGCATAAATGCAAAAACATATCGTCTGTGGGAGTCGATGGTCTGACCATATGGTCTGGATGTGGTGGTGCTAAGTCAGATCTCCTTGGTTGATATTTAAGTTCCGATTGCCACGATTCGACTTATCGATCCATCAGGAATCGTTTCAAAATAAGAGTCTTTGGGGTCTGAGTGGCAAACGATCAACCCAGGTTCAAATCACAAGAGCTGCTCCTCATCTTGCAACAAATCTCTTTGAAGAAGCTGCTTTCTCCGTCTCTTGTCAGATTATGCTCCATAAAATCTCCCCGCTCCTTCTTTCTGTAGATGGTGGCATATATATTATATTGATTCTTTCATGATGTGATTAGGTTCAGTCATCCTTTACTGTGTTTGCTATTCACACAGCTCCCAGTCTGCAACTGACCCTGTGAGATAGGGGGTCACTGGACCCCAGTCCTCCAGTAAATTAACCACGTTCATGTTTACCCAAATCGCCAAATTTGGTGGACAACTGGCTTTAGACGCCAGTGATGTTTCTCCATACAGGTAACAGTGAGAAGTGAGCATCTGCATGATGCTCTGTAGGGTAAAGAAGGCAAAGATTTTTCTGTGGAAAAGGGGTCAAAGCATCGCTCCACGTTACCATCTTATGTGATTAACTTGCTCCTGTAAAATTTAAATTACATTATGCTGGCGATTCAACATGCTGTCATCAACACATTAACACAGACAGCGCTGACAACAGGCTATGCTAATGTTACTTACAGCTTCAACATCTGTCAGGTTGCTGTCAGGAGGAAGGAGTTCAGTGAAATAGTGACACCGCTGCTCTTCACTACAAACAGCAGCTTCAGCTAACGCTAACAGCCGAGTCACTGGACGGCGAGAAAACCGCAGCCCTGCAGCTCCACCAGAATCTTTATGAAACGAACAGTCACTTTGGCTGGGACACAGATTCTATCATACTAATGAAGCAGGACATATTTCATCACATTTGTGTTGAAGGAAGACTATTCTACTCATTGTAATGTTATTGATGTATTGACTGATAAAGACAGTAACATACTGTTTCAGTAAACATGTGGTCTAGGAAATTTGGCTACACATGAGTTTGATCATGACGGTCAACTTACAAGATGTTTCCAGTAAAAATGAAAAACTGTCATTTCATTTTGGACATCTGTTTACACAACAACAACAACAACAACAAAGCTCAAAGCCAGTTTTTGAAAACTGCTTCCAGTGTGGAACTTTGAAACACTTCTATTTCGCGTGTGCACCAGAGTGGTAGCTCTTCTGCACATGAGAGAGTAAATGGAAAATAAAAACAATGGCAGCCTCTAGAGTGACTCCCAGTCCATATTCTCCTGGCACTTGGTCATTATATACCTTGTTGTGCAGTTTGCGCTGGAACGGTAAAGTTAGGCATTTCCTAGATCTGTGTTGCATTTCCACTACAGGGAGCAGGGTTGGAATGTAGTCCGTGTTGTGAACGAACGCGTACCGATGCAGGTACGTGACGAAGGGCTGCACTTCGTACGCTGTGGTCCTTCACTTTCCCCTGGTCACTCCTCAGCTCAGGCCTCCTGAGCGAAGCGGTGAGGCTCCATTCTCAAGATGCTCTTCCGATAAACAGGACTTTAGTGAAATAGCAACAGAGCTACTCTTCACTTACTCCTCAACCAGCTTCGGCGAATGCTGACATGATGTGTGCCCATTGTGCCGGACGACGGGAGACAGCATCTGCGCTTATCTTAGACAACAAGTAACAACTCCGGTCAGAGCTACAGTCTGGCTAGTTGACAACCAGTGACGGCCATACAGGCTGCCACACTGCCCTCAAGTGGCCATCTCTACATTTTTCATGAAACCGGACTTTTTTGTTGTTTTTTTTTCTTCCTATGACTAAACATGCCATTTTTTCTCATCTTGTAATGAATGGAAGTTATTTAAGTGTGAAGTAAGTCTTGTCTGGGGTGTCGGTAGGAGAACACTGTGTGGTTTGTTTACATTCTTGAGCTGTGGCGTTCTTTCTCCGGCGCCGAGGCCAAGCCAGTGTCACCTCTGTGCGCACCGCCTCTACACTCATCTTAATCTCACCAATGGATAAGCACCCCACCCCCTCTGATTGGTTTAGCCGGCGTCTCTTAATATCATATTGATGATAATTTCTCTGTAATGCGCCATTTGCACTAATTGTGATGCAGGGAGTGAGTAATGGCATGTGACTGCAGCCGCTCCCCAGCCGCTCCTCAACACTTAATCTCCTGATTGTCCCAGAGAGACGAAACGTGACAAGATCGCCATAAACACCAAGCAGACGCAGCCCTCTCCTCCGCTCACCCCGACAGCGCTGACCTCTGAGCCACCCTGCATCTCTTCCTCACCCTCCTCCTCGTCTTTTAGGCTTTGTTAAACGTGAGGCCAATTCTGTTGTCCGACCGCTCCCACCGACTCTTATGCAGCATGTATTGCTTAAGGCCAAAATTAGGCCGTTTTAATATTGACCCTGTTAATTTATTCCTTGACCTGTGTCTAAAATATATATATCTAAAAAAAAAAAAAAGAAAAAAAAAAAGAAGCATTTGTCATATTTTGCTCATCACTGTTTGGAGAATTCTATAATCACATTTCTTCTGGTTGCGAGGATTACAAAAAACGTGTGATAATGCTGATGATTCCCTTTATTGTCGATGGTAGATGCTGTTTTTTTTTTTTTTTTTTTTTAAATAAAGACAGCAGGGACTGGCTCCAGTCCCTTATTGGCCTTGAGGTTGGTATAAAAGATAAACTGGATCACATATTAGATCTAATGTATTGATAACCTGTAAAACGTATTCTGAATTGTATGCTATGCAAACAAATCAGTTGGTGTGCATTTTGCATGTGATGAACTCAGAATGACGCCATGAGTGGCGTCAGGCTCCAACAGCACTGAAATGACGGTTGCACTGGTCTGTGGGGCAGAATCTGCTGGACATTTGCTTGTGCTCCACATGTGGTGATTTACTGAGTGCTGAGTCCCCTCCAAACACAAAACGCTCTGAGTGGGATGTGTTGGGTTAGCGTTAGGGCTAGACAGAGTAATTCCAAATTCGCAATCAGGTGTCAGCCCGTATTGAAACTTGCAGCAAACTTGGATATTTTTTTAAGTAAGTATGATTCTGCCTCAGGATCTACATCCCATCTCAATTTGTTATCTAGTAAGTAACCTGAAATGCAGTCTGTCTACTCTTGTAGCAACACATATAACTAGATATATATGCTAATACCACTTAAGCAAATGAAATCATATAATTGGCCGTAGCAGCTTAACCTTTGAAGAATGAATAACTGCATGTCTGAGCTACATATGCAAACCATTTACATAGAAGTGCATAATTTAAATGCTCCCTTTTTTCATGTATCGCTTTCATCGTGCGGCGGGAGCACCCCTCCACGGCTTGAGTGTTCACAGGCGCTGGAACAGATAATCACTCATGACAGTGGGCAGCTGATTTTCACCCTTTATCCAAGCTTTTGGTGTGAAATCGATGTAGGTGGCCCATCTTCAACCCTGCGAGAGGGGAGGGCGGGTCATCTAAGACTTCAACGGCACGGGGACAGCAGGAAGATGGAAACCTGAGGAAATTATGATAATGACTACAGAAACGTGTAATTGTGTTGGTCATAGTTTGAACCACAAAAGGAAATTGTTCGCTTTTTCCTCATAAATGATTACAGATTTATGACTCTACGTGTGAACTGTGAGCAAGTGTGATATATGAAATAGGATATTCGCTGTTTTCTTACATTGGATTGTTTTCTCTTTCTCTCCGAGCTGGAAAGAGGATGAACCACTGGTTGGGGGGGGAGGAGGGGGCTGTAAAATGGAGTGCAGAGGGTTGAGTCAGGGACTGTTAACCCCAGGGGAGGCTCAGAGCATCGGACCTGATTCCCAGGCCATCTCATTGTTCCCAGCCAGGCTGTAATTTAGGAGGAAAGCGGCGTCAAAGCGGCCATAAATCCTCCATGTGCCGAAAGCGTCCCAATCTCAATCTGTCAGTGAGACACTGGTCAGCCGGTAAATACTCATTGCCTGCTCTTGTTCATGCGATTACACACACACACACACACACACACACACACACACACACACACACACACACACACACACACACACACAAACATATACATAAAAAAACATACACAGAATCTGGTTTGTGTGCACGTGCATCCACTTTTCAGTTCTACATGAGGAAGCTGGCCTTGCTGAGGAGGCAGGTTTGTCAGATGAGCAGTGAATGCACAGATGTGCGAATATGCACACACACACACACACACACACACACACACACACACACACACACACATACATTTTTCCTATATTGTGGGCTTTTCTGCATGGTGAGATCCACCCTAAACGGAAATAATTATTATTTTGAAAACTTCATCAAGAGTAAATTATTGATCACAATACTTTGAGTTTCAGACACTGCGAGAAAAAATGGTCCCACAGGTAGAGTCATCTGTCAGGTTGCAGACCCCACAGCGGTACAAACACCAAAACACACACATGCCTGCACGTAGACACACACGCACACAGGCACGCACGCACGCACACACACACACGTTATGTTTAGATGCCTTATGGGAACAATACATTAAAATCTGTTTGTGGAGACGGACTCTACAGTCTGTACAGACCTGCATCTTTTTTTAACGCCACGTGGAGTCACCTGCCTGACGGAGCAGCCTGGTGGAGTTTCTTTCAGAGAAAGACTAATTTTGGTTGCTTTCAAGAAAATTACACATTGACTAAAGAGAAATTAAAAACTTTAGATTTGCAAGATGGGTGTGTCTTTTGAATTTCCTTTTTTTATTTTATTTATTACATTCCCAATTAAAATTAATTTATCAGGTGTGAAACGAGGCAGAACATAAGAATGTTTTTAAATAATTATTGAGCATGACTGCCATGCCTGGCCATAATGTAGCAACATTCATTGAGTCCACATAAGTAACATGAATGTGTCTAATTAAGGATTGGAACAAACAGTCATGATAAAGAGGGAAAAAATGAAAAGCAATAAGTGATCAACAGATGTGAAATAAGCCCGTTCCCTCCTTTATTTGCAATCTTTATGTTTGACTTCTTGTTGAAAATTGTACAAAAAAAAAGGTCAACATTAGAAAAGGATGGCTCTGAATCCGGATTCAGACATTTACTTACTTTGGAAAAAAGAAAAAAAGACAAAATAAACTATCAAATGTATGGAAATAGTGAGAAATAAATAGAATAACATTGAGAGATATTAGAAACATTGGAAGAAAGGAAATAAAAATGAAGAAAAGAAATACATTGTCATAATGACAGTATAAGACAAAGAGCAAAGGTAAAGGCATCCAAAACAATACTGAGTGCTTATTGTTTTATTGTGACAGCAATCATCAGATGAGTTTTAAAAGAAGGAAGTCTGAAAATGGAAAGCACCAGAACAAACTGTTCAGACCATCCAAGGCATTTTTGGGATTTTAAAAACAGTCGGGCGTTGCCTTTTGCTCTGTATGCTGAACTTGACTTTTTGGTTCCTCTTCCTCTTTTTGTGAGCATATCTGATCCCAAAGAGTTGAAAATAGTTCACTTTGAAACAAACAGCTCACAATTCAGGAAATTTCAACATTTTTTTTCCCATCGTGTCTTTTTCATTGTCATTTAAATTTTTGAGAATGACTCATCATAAAAGTAGAATGACTGGAAACAGTGACTGGTCGAATTTGATTAAAATGCATTCTTTTATATTGAATATGTGTGATTGTAATTAAAAGAAATCCCAAATTTTAAAAAATATAATTTAAAAAACAAAAAATGATTGCAAGCTAAATATGCATAGTTTCTGTACATTTTATATGTCAAAGTTCAAGTAAGGATTACTGCCTGAGATTACTCCCCGAGACATGAGACGGGAATATGTGCAACGTACTTCCCAATTATTTGTATCTCTTCTAAACTTAACTCTCAGTGCTGATGAGTTAAATATGCAGAGTACATACATCATGTTTTACTTAATTAGAGTCAGTCTGCTGTAACTGGCTAAGCTATAAAAATACGACCTGGAGGATGTAAACAAATGCAACAATCACATTTCTGTCATTCAGTCTGCCACCAGTCCATCACAGGCACCCTCTAAACCAGGAGTGGGATTTCTGGTCCTTAAAGTGATACTTCAACATTTTGGCAAATTGGCCCATTTAGAGCAATTCCTTCATCATTTCGAACAGCATACTTACTGTTTTTTGTGAAGGCAAGCTGTTGTTTATTCAGAGGTGAGTCGGGGAAGGTTTCGAGACGGACACAATGGAAGTGGATGGTATTTTTGTTCCCCCTCGTCAAACTCATCAAATACACAATCCAACAACCCCAAAACACTTTGGTGGACACGTTATAATCCGCACATTCACTACGCTGTGGAACACCATCAAATAATATTGTAGCTTTACGACATTGAAGCAAATACTGGGAACTACTTTTTCTTTTGAAATCACTACGCCCAGACGCCATGTTTAGTAAGTAGTTCCATCTTAGCAATCTTCACAAAAACAACTCAATCTCATAATTTTGCACTAATATTTCACAGCGTAGTGAATGTGCGGATTATAACGTGTCCACCAAAGTGTTTTGAGGTTGTTGGATTTTGTATTTGATGAGTTTGACGAGGGGAAGCAAAAATACCGCCCACTTCCATTGTGTCCGCTGCGAAGCCCTCCTCGACTCACCTTTGAATAAACAACAGCTCGCCCTCACAAAAAACAGTAAGTATGCTGTTCGAAATGACTAAGGAATTGCGCTAAATGGGCCAATTTGCCAAAATGTTGAGGTATCCCTTTAAGGACTTCAGTTCTGCATGTTTTCAATGTTCCCCTGCTAAATTACACCTGAATTTAATGAATGTATGATGAAGCTCTGCAGAAAGCCTGATAAAGAGCCAGTCATTATCATCAGGTGTGTTAAAGTGAGGACACTTTGAAACCATGCGGGAATGTGATCCTGGGGGACCCGGAGGGGCCACCCTGCTCTAAATGTTCATAATGATACGATAACTGTTCACATAAATTATAGAAAGTACATGAAAGACAAATATACATAAAGATATTTTGATCCATAAAGATCTTAACAACTATTTTAAAAAACTGTTAGTGCTGCTGGAGGTTCCTGGATTTTCTAAAAGTAGAACAGGGAGGCAGAGCTTCCCGCTATCAGGCGCCTGTCATGTGGACCCAGCCCCCAGTTTCAGTTAGGGAGGTCGACACAGTCTGTGTTCAGGGAACCCTGGACTGTTTTCTACTGAAGCTGCTGTAGGTTTAAGCTGGTGGGAGGAATTACTGCACGGAGCGGCTGTCCTCTCTCAATCACCATGTTTCATTGCTAAATGTCACAAATATACTGCTCTCTCTCTCTCTCTCTCTCTCTCTCTCTCTCTCTCTCTCTCTGCAGGATCTCTGACAGTGGAACTGATGTTTTTTTTTCTAAACAGACAGGCAGCCATTGTAGGCATCCTTAAACCAGTTGTGTGTAGTCTTGCTTTTTGTATTTTGTACTTGCCAAAAAATTTCGACCTGTTACAGTTTGTCAATTAAGTTTTTTCTTAGTTATTCTTGGTGAGTCGGTGGTTGAGGTCTTGGTGATAACTCGCTGCTGTTTTTCATATCACTACCACAATGTATTATTCATTGATAACTCCATTTGACACTGTTAAACTAAGAAAGCTGTCATTTGTTTGGGAGTCAGGGAGGAGACATCGTTTCCTCTTGGCAACTGTATTCGTTGATCTCCTCAGTTGAAGTTACACTCACTCTTCTTCACTCCTCTAGCTAGTGAGAAACACAGCGACCCACCTGGTGTGGAAGTAACGCAGCAACAGCTCATTAAACACACTTCAGTAAACACAACAAAGGCTAACCCCTAACTTTAACTCCAGAGAGACGAGAAGCCTCCTCTGACTCTGTGCTCACACCATAAAATCATATTAACCCCGGTCTGAGCCCTCCAGGGCGCTGCCACACTCTCCTTTTAACAACAGGTACACACACTGACCTCGGGGTCTTTGCCCACAGCATATTTAATTCCATTAAAAATCTTTCAATAGACACACACTCATCAAACACACACACTCATGCACAGCCGTGGATCACACGCACACAGAAACATCCTCTTGTCGATCAATAGCCCTCATAGATTGTCAATTACGCTCTGGAGGGGAATGAATGGGATTTGCATATATATAGACACGGGTTTACCCATGCACTCACAGGACGTCCTGAAACTGCTGCAATCAGCAGCCACTGGGTGGAGACGGGGCGAGGGGGGGGTTAATGTAGAACGGCCGAAATATAGGAGCAGACACCTGAGACACGATGCAGAAAATTCACATTATACTGTGAAAAAATCATTATGATTCAATCACACTCATGTCAGTTTGTAGACTTTAAGTGCCCTGCAAAGAAAGTATGTTGTGGTTTTATGAAGAAGTGAAGAAAAGAAGTTGGAAAAATGTTGGATTTAAGTTGGGTTTTTTATATATATACTGCAGATAGAAAACCCCTTCTATAGACAGGCTTTGCAAACTAGCTAAAGCTGCGTAAATGGTGTGTCTGGTTCAGACTGTTGTGTTTTAGCCCAGTGTTCGTCATAAATCAGAGATCGACTGGCGACGGTAAAAGTGATATAAATAAATTCAAACTACAACAGAAACTATGGTGTGAAACCATAACAGGTGTGTCTGTTACAAGCTGTTTTTGAATTCTTTTTAAATCCTCTAACTCGCTTTATGCCACCAAAGACACTGGGTTTCAGTTTTGTGCTCAGGGCTTGCTGGAGTTTGCATGTTCTCCCTGGACATGAGAACATTTTGAATGACTCCCTGTACACAGACAAGCACTGCAGTTTGAGTGTGTGTCCAGTGCTGTTTTTTTTTTTTTTTTAATACAAACATTCAAGCATTCAGAGAACAGTATGAAGGTAACTTTCAGTCTCCATTAAGCTATGTCTCTACCGATCCAGATGATCCAGATGTAAAAAACGCACAATTCTCTTAAATTCCAAAAACTTGAGCAGCACAAACACCCTGGATCCTACATTGTTATTTTGTCAATTCAAAAACGTGACCAAGAGTTATTTACTATAAACTCAGTGTGCATGTGTGATAGCAATGTTTATTCTTCTATTAATATTGAATATACTATTTTCAGCGTACGCTGAGAAACACAACAGAAATTCTAATATTCTACTACACTGTCTTCCTAAATTGCGAGAAATGTGGTGCGTGTGGTGTGTGTGTGTGAGTTTATAATTAACAGCTTCAATCTCAAACTCTATTTAGAGAAAACAATTAAAAAAGACTAAGAGAACGAGGCGTATCCCTCTTTAACTCCAGTAAACGAACAGCCTGCATGTGTTTGAGGACTATATTTTCACAAGTTACCATCAGATATTACTTCCTCGGAAACAAGATAATAACCCCTCCTGCTGTTTTTGGGGGAGGTACTGCTGGCGCTGTCCGTGGTGCTGGTGCTGCATCAGGTGTAAATATTTCCTCAGTGTAGCACAAAGCGAAAGGCTGGCCGTCCCTCCCGAGTCTGCAGGATGCAGCATTCATGGTCCAACACTTTTAAGTTTCACTTTAGACCATTTTAGACTTATTTTTGTTTTCTGGCTCACGCCAACTTATGACTTCTTCGTAGCATGACAGACCTGTAACTGTGTCTGTGTTCACAGATGAGGATTTCTTGAGGCGTTTCTGAGCCCAGCAGGCAGTGATATCCAGCACAGAATCATTTTTGTTTTCAATCCAGAGTCATCAAAATACATGGGTATCACTATCACCCTGTCCTGACCTTTGACCTTGTTGCCTTTACAAAGAGAATTCTCAGTTTCACACTGTAGATAGTAGCAAATGCCAATTGTTTTAACTGATTTTTAGTATCTGTTTGAAGGCAAAATTAGGACGTGTTAGTTTACTGAAAGAGCTAATTGATGGATTTAATGGCAGACATGCAGCATTAACTGGACTTCTGAGAGAAGCACATGTGAACAAGACTTTGCTTGATTTCAGACCATAAATTTTGATGTAAATTAGGAACTATATGCAAAATAGATACCTATTTTAAAGCCAGTGTTATCATCCTGACAGCTTGAGTTATGCTTTTTCAGTCAGTGCCAAAAGTGTATGAGTGCAATATCCACCTTTTAAGAGAGACAGACTGAGCCCATTTACATACACTCCATAGTGGTTTGACACAATGTATTTCATATAGCAGCTCATATTTCTTCTTTTTTTCTTTCTTTTTTTCCATCCCACTTTTAGCTCCCGTGTGCGATCTCGCGCCTGCCTCGGTGTGTGTGCGCCGAGCCAGTGTGAGTATGTATTTCTGTGTACCTGAGTCACTGCAGAGGCATCGGGGGCCAATTAGCAGGGTGGATTATGTGTCTGAACTCTGCTCCTGAGGGAGGGAACCAAACCACACTGTGGAAAAGGGGTTGTGAGGGGCGGGGAGGGGCGGGGAGGGGCAATTCACCACATGGAGCCACACAAATTACACCTGCACCGAACAGGGGCTCACTATATCAGTGCTGTATTAGCTGTCATCACAGCGGTGCCTGTGAGTGACAGCCGGGATATCTGTCAGGCATTCAGAGCTGCAAATGTGTGTGAATTTACACTCCCATGCATGTGTGCATGTGTGTGTGAGACAGGGGCGGGGGTGCCTCAGGGTAGTCAACACATAAATATTACATATTTGTAGCAAATATTTCTGTCCAGTGAAGCTGACAGTTAGACATTAAAGTTCTGTAACAGCCCTTTATTCGGTTTATCTTGTCGGAAGTTAAATCCAGTGGGACAGTTCTGCTTTTGATTCTACCTTTTTGAAAACAAATACTGATCAATTTTGCTTGAAAATGTCACGTCACTGTGGATCGTCCCTGTACGATTTTCACGTTGGCGTTTCGATGTCCCATTTCGCTCCCAATAGATTTGCTCCCAGTGGAGGTTGGACTTCTTGCATGGCAGCATGCTGTGTGAATGTGTGTGTTAAAGGTGTAATCAATGCATTGCGACACATAACGTTCTCCCCCGCGCCTCCCTCAATAATTATTGCTATGTCATCGTTTTTGTGCATTTTTGGGGTTTTCAGAAAAGTGTCTCTCTTAAAAGAACCAACGAATATTTAAAGAGGTTTTAGAAGCAAAGCTAATTCTGAGAATTATGTTCAAGAAAATGTTCCATCCTGTGTTCATGTACATCTACATGCTAGTGTACCTGCAGGCCAAGGTGTCTGCACCTGGGTGTGTGTGCACACATCTGACTGGCTCTTGTGTGCCCATGTGTGTGCGCTACATGAACGCTGCGTGCATGTGGACGTGCACGTGTGTGTGTGTGTGTGAGAGAGAGAGAGAGAGAGAGAGAGAGAGAGAGACAGAGGGGGAGAGAGAGGGGGGAGAGAGCCGGTCAATGGGGACATGAAGCGTTAGCTCGAGCATCAGCGTGTCCAATGGGATTGATCGATTTCTTGTTGATTGCCGCTGCGACTCCCAGAGAGTGTTTAATATTTCTATTACCGGGCAGCTTCGTTCACTCTGAACACTGAGTGGCTTTTACTTACAACATCTGCATGAAGTGTTGTTTCACTGAGCAAAGCTTAATCTGTCTTTTTATTGTTGTGGCTCATATAAACATAAAGACAAACCCTACGTCTGTCGTCATGTTGGATGTTATCACGGTTTGGCAGCATCAAGCTAATGTCGTCCTCCTGTTAGGAGGTCCCGCTATGTTAAATCTGCTCCTTGCCAGCTGAAGGGATCAGACATCCAGGGTCAGGCGAGGGTGGATGGGTGGGACGGTGGGTGGGCGGGTGCGTGTGCAGCTCTCGGGGTTAATATATGTGTCTGGAAGGCGGCCTTTTCATCCCCCTCCTCATCCTCTCTTACCTTCAGGCCCTCGCTCTCTGTCCAATCTGTTTCTTTTTGTCAACCTCCCCGGTCTGCCTGTGATGTGGAGAGGTTTGGTTTACCACACACACACCACACACACACACACACACACACACACACACACACACACACACACACACACACACACACCATGGTGCATTAGACTGGTGATTTCCCCTACTTCATGCCTATGCTATGGCCTTATTTATCATAATTCATCATTTTACCATACCCACTCCCCTCGCTATTCACATGGGCATTATCATATTGTGGTGTGGCTGCAGGGTACACAGTACAGAGGAGCCATGTAAGAGTGTGCAAGTATGTCTGAATGATGGTTCATCCCTTTAAACACCTCCCTCAGACAGCTTCTAAAAGCTCTTCTTTTTTTGTCAAGGAAATGTGGGTATCAAAAGCGTAAGTGAAAATCACAACGCTAGTTTTCTAATCCTTTAATATGCTGCTTGTCAATTACTGCAGCCTCAATAATCCAGAGTTACCAGCTATCAAGGATATGTTATTCTGGTGCAAGAGATACAGTGCTTTATATATATTTATAAGAGTTTAAAGAAAGCCTGTATGGGCAAATCAAATTTCAACAAAAGAAATATAATGGATGTATACATACATGTCTATGCATTCCAGGATTATATGAATCAGATCAATTTCTCTCTCTCAACTTAAAAATATTTTTTGATATAAAGAATCACTAATAAATCGAAAAATATCCAAATCAAAAATACAAAATAGGCATTTGGTCAATGAATGCCCCCAAAACTTCACTTGAAAGCAAAAATTGCTCAAAGTCCTCTTCATCCCACCTTTAAGAACCTCTTTTATATCAGTTTCACCCAGATTAGTGTAATTTACCAACACCAGCCAGCCACCGCTGCAACACACACTCACCCACATGAAGATAAACCTGAGGACCACGTTCAGCCTTTCCGTGAAGACAAGGAAAATCATGAAGATGTCTCCAGATGTCTCATATCATGGTTTGTCTGGGTGGGGCTGCTCTGGGTCATGTCCGCTGTCGGCCTGGGGGCTTGTGTTGGGGCCCAGGGCCTGAGGACCGGGGCCCTGCAGCGCCTCTTCTCCTGCAGGCTCCTGCTGGCCTGGGCATGTGGTCTTCTCCATGGAGCCTCCTCAAACCAGGTGGGGTGCTGGACATGCGGGCGGCATTGCTTGATGGTGGCGCCCGTTGGCTCTGGAAGTGTTGCTGTGAGTCTCCACACACACACAGGCACATGCACTCATGCACGCGCACACACTTGCTGCATATTAGCATGAAAGGTGCAAAAGAAATTGTTTTATTGATAACTCATGCGTTGACATCCAGAACAGACCGGTTCAGCCAGATGAGCCTCTACGTGTGCCTGTTGTCAAGTTTGTACCCGTTAAACCTGCTACATCCATTCAGACCAGGTCAGATTGGTGTCAAAGACTCTGCCAGAGTTGTGAAATTAACACATCACATGATCTCTTTAAAGCGAACCTGCCATAAACAGATTCAGATTTCAAACTTGACTTGGACTTTATTAATAGACAGATTCAGTATAATTTAAAGAGATTTGTGTCTTTAATTGGGACCTGGGCCATCATGCTATAGACCCGGATTTTTAAAACCAGATCTGGATCCTTGTCCAGAGATGCAGATTCTTTCTACAGGATTCTTTTTATTTAGCCTGAACAGGATTACTGAAAACAGAACTGAGTTGGGGTTCTTTACAAAGTAGACATGAATTCAGCAAACAAGACTATGCCTATATTTTTTAATGGCTTTATGAGCTTTCTTTCTTCAAGCAGCCTGTTTAAAATAAACCTTCTTTCAGCTCGAGCCTTTAAAGAGTGAAATTTCTATAAAGTTTCAGTAGACTCTACAACACGAAATTCATTGCGCCAAGTGTTTGAACAGCATATTAAAGGGTTAAAGAGAAAGTAAACTCCTCTGAATAACCCATGATCTTTCATTGTTATACCAACAAAGAGCAGAGAAAAAAAAATGTAGATTAGATTACTATCTCAGCCTCCGTTCAGACACACCGAGTATATTAAATCCCCACCCGACAGACCACACAGACACATACACACTCACTCAGTATCACTTTGCTCTCTAGATCCTAATGAGAAGAGAAAAACCTAATTTGATCCATCTCAGCCCTTCACTCACCCTCCCTCTCCCCCCACCTCCCAGGCCGGTCATGGGCTATTCCCGCTGCTCTGATTATTGTTAATCTCATCATATGTCTCTTTCCGCTCAATAAACCCCCCTCCTCCATCAGTGCTCCCCATTTTCACTCAAATCAAATTGTTACTGAACATAACCTGCCCGAGCCCCGGCGTGCCGCTGCAGTAATGCAGTTTGTCATAATTAAGTGCCGAGCCTAATTAATTAAATGGTCAGAGGGCTAATCAGTGCATTCTGCGGCCAAACTGCTGCATGATGGGAAAGAAGCAGGGATGAATAGAGATTGAGTGACGGATATCATTATTGACAATTCCGACTGAACCAGGATGACAAAGTTAATTGCGGAGGCGTCTCAGTGCGTCTTCAAAGTTTAGGACAGTTCCACGCGCACGCACACACACACACACACACACACATACACACTATCTCCAATTAACGTCAAACGCATGTTTTTAAACTGGGGAAATAACCCAGAGAAAACACACATAAGCAGTCTGTCAAGTTAAAGCTGTATGAATATACATCCATCCATCTCAAGGGAACCAGTCCCAGCCGTCTGGGCAAAGACGCGGTACACCCTGGGCAGCGCAAAGAGACGCATTCATACCACACCACCAATTACCCTCACATACATTTTTGGGACCGAGAGAGCGAGTCCGACTTGAACCGTGGCCCTTCCAGCTGTGAAGCAAGAGTGTTAGCCACTTGCTCTGTAAATGCAGTGTATGTAAATATACATAGTCACTTCACAGAAAACATGCATGTGCACAAAATACAGATAAACGTGCATATTCACACATTTCTCAAAGTTAAAGGCGATGTATGTGCAAACACAAAAACACACAAATGTTGACACATAGGAAGCAAACAGCTACAGAGAAACTAAATATGCATGTATCTGGCACTCATGATACAAACCTCCACAAACATACAAAAACACACCAATTTGCACAACACACACACACACACACACACACACACACAGAGTGGGGGAGACAAACACACCACTCCTTTCCAATCCAACCATCACATTATAGTTTTCATTGAATTGCTTGAATACACAGTGTGTATTGATTGAGTAAATGTGCTAATGAAAGTGATGCACAAAGACAGTTCATTAAAGTTGGGCTTGATTAAAAGAGAGAACCCAACACTACACCACCCCCAACCCACCAGCAGCACTACCACCACACACACACACACACACACACACACACACACACACACACACACACACACACACACACACACACACACACACACACACACAGTCGGTTCACTGGTCCGACTCGCTGCATTTTTAATCTCTCAACTTTTACAATGGTCTACTGCGGCTTCGGCTCTGAGTTTCAGAGCAGAAAACTCTTAATGCAAATGTCCACATTCATTATTCTGAATTTTCAACATTACACAAACAAAGCATGCAGGACAAATAAAGAACTTTATCAAGTGAGGGAAAACATAATATACACTGTTTCCCCGCCTGAAAAAATTGGAGTAGAGTAGTAAAATACTTGAGTAGAACAAAGATCTACGGTCACACGTGTCTTGTATAATTGCAATGGAGATCGGTGTAACGCCCAGTTGTCTGTCTTCATGTACACCGATCCTGCGCTCACTTATTACGCCCTGCTGCTATATGCTGGACCATCCCTGAGCCTTCTTTGTTCAGCCTGGGCCTTGGATCTGACCCTCTATGGTAGACCCTTGTCTCTGTGGCCCTTGAGCTCAGTGCCTGTTATGGTGCTGCCATGATTAGCCCCACCGTGTTGTCTGACGGTGCAGTATTTTCTAGCCATTGTTCTTGAGATCTGCCGCTTCCTCTGTTTTGCATGGCACATGACCCCCCCCCCCATGCACACACACACACACACACACACACACACACCAATTTAACCTGCTAATTCTCATCAGTACCTGCAGCAAAGGTTTACCCAATGAAATGATTTTGAAGGAAACTCTGAAAACTACCGAGTCTTTTTGATTTGAACGTTGCACATGTATGTTCACAGAAATCTTTATTTTTATTTTGTCAAATATGTGAAGACTAACAGTAACGCAGGGCTTCCAGTTGAGTGCTATTATGCACTTGACTCAACATTTCTTCTTAATCTACCCCAACACCAGGACAGAACTTAAAGGTAGGGTAGACGATGTTGAAGAGCCTGCAAGATTTGAAAGCCGCACACTTCAAGCCATCCCCCCTAAGCTCCTCCTACTCCAATCAGTGCTTGGTTTTTTTAAATTCGAGGAAATGTTCGGGGTTCACTGTTTCTCATAGCACATAAATGTAAATTGACCAGCGCTTTGCACATTATACTATGATACTTTGTTGCATGACGTAATTACCGAGAGGCGGTCTCGTGAGCCGATCTGTACCGCGCGCTCACACACACACACACACACACACACACACACACACACACACACACACACACACACACACACACACACACACATACACATACACACAGACGGAGCGGAGCAGACGGGGCTGTTCAGACAGTGGAGCACACATCTGATTGGTTTCTTAAGAGCGGTCCGCGCCTTACGATTGGTCGGAGTTTTTACTGTCCTTTGGCCACTACAGTTGTCAGATTTTTTCTGCACCTTTTTCCGTCCATATAATGTATTGACTTCTCCCAGGGGGCAAGGAGCATTTCACTCAGTATGACAAAAAGTGCTTTTGGACAACATCGTCTACCCGAGCTTTAATCAAAATGAAGTGCAATTTCCTCAGAAAAAAAGAAACTTAGTTTATTGATCCCATTGAGGGATTAATTATCTACATTCAACCCTTTGTAATCATTGTTGACCTTAACTCATGTTGGGAGCAGTGGGCTTCTCAGGAATCTTGCTCAGGGGCCAGCGTCACCAGTGGGATTCAAACCACACTTCTGTAACTTCTGGGGCACCACTGATCCTTCCTTCACTTAAGACACTACATGGTTCCACTGAGCACCAGCATAATTTACCTACCAGTGAAAATGCCAAACAAAAATTTGATAAAAGTTTTTTATCTAGATTTAGCAGATCTACACACTCACAAAGCTATTTCTGTACGCCTCATCTGCTTTTTTCTTTATGAAATAAAATGAACATGTCATTTTTTTTAATTGTTACAATTGATGAATATAAATTAAAAACACTTCTTCTGACAACCTTTTTTTCTGTTCTACATATACTTTCTGTTGTGTTTATAAATGGACTGTTCCCATGTGTTTGTTAGTTTTGTATGTTTGTGTCATATTTTTGCATGGGTTCTTTTTAAGCTGCTTATTGTGCCTTAAATTGAATTAAATTGAACTCACTTTAAAAGAACTTATATCATTTAGCATAGCAGGGGTGCAGATACTTGAGAAAAATACTTTGGTAAAATAGAAAGAGAAAATTAACTCCTCTATTTAAAAAATTAAGAAAGTACGTGTTCTGTTAATCTGATTTAAAACTTTTCATTTTTTTTAACTGTTTTTGATCTATTCTGCTATATTTTGTGTAGAAGTGAATAAATGTAATCAAGACACGCTAAAAGCTCTGAAATACACAACTAAACCTGAAGTGTTTGACAGATAAAACTGTTTTAAGAGAGAAACAACTTTACCTTCACCCTGAACACTGCGAGATTTTCATCCTCATTTCAAATCATCATGCTTTATTTTTTTAAAGAAACAGGAAGTTAATCTGCTGTTGTTTTCCTTTTTTTTTTGCTGCTGTTTTCCTCTGTTTCACAATCCCTGGGAATCCCCCCACCTCCACCCCCACCACCCCTCCATCACCCCCCCCTTTAAAAAAAAAACTTTCTCACAGCTAATTTTGTCATCTATATTAGTTTAAACAAATAAAATGTAATTTTTAGGATTATTGTCAGTGATAAGTACAGATATTACTGAGACAGTACAGTCAGTAGGTAAAACAATTTTAGAAAAATAGACAGTAACAGTAAAGACGCCTACTTGCATAAACTTGAAAATGCCATACTTTGATGGTTTTTAATAAACAATACAGCATAAATTAATCTTGTATCACAGCAGGGTAAATGGGGTCCATCATGTGTGTTTGAGGTCAGTCCATATTTCGTATTTCCCTCCACATTTTGTAAATCTCCGTCTCCTGCTCTCGCCTCTCCTCGACGAGGGCATTATGAGAGCAGTATGTGCTTGACCATGGAGGGGAAGTTGGCTTGGAGAATAGGAAGTGCTTGGCACAGCAAATCAGGGACTAAAAACTTGGCTAAGTTTTTCTCCATCCATCCCTCCTGCCTTCCTCTCTCTCCCGCTCTGTCTCTCTCTGTCTCCCACCCTCGCTCACTCTCTTATTTCTTCCCTTGAAATTTCTCTTAGGAGATTATCCGCAGGTAAGCTTGTTACCTCTGCCGGCCTGCGTCAGCAGCTCTTCTCCCGCACTGACCACTGAGGGATGAGGAGCGCTGGTGGGAGAGAAGGGGAGAGGGCTTGTGAGTCTGCGGAGGGTGGAGGGTGGAGGGTGGGGCGGCGGTGGGGGGGGTCAGCGAGCCAGGGGAGGAGGCGCTCAGCGGCATGGGGGACGGAGAATGGAGACGAGGGGGGGGTGGTGGAATGGGCCTCGCAACTCTCCAGTAACACACCGTGTCGACATCATAAGACCGAGCAAATGACTCCTCTGCCACTCCAGGGGGGCTGGGGGGTGGGGGTGGGGGGGCTGGGGTGGGGGGCTGGAGGGGGGGGGGGGGGGGGGGTGGACACAAAGCTTTCCCCTTGTGAAGAGAGCTTCATCCCAGCAGCACCCTGCTTCCCCTCTGTGACACACACACACACACACACACACACACACACACACACACACACACACACACATACACACTATCTCCAATTAATAACACACAAACTTGCAGCACCACTTTTGCATTATGTACTGATGTAAAGGCCATGTGACCAGTGACCCCCAAAAACCACCAACTTCAAAATGCTTCCAAAACAATGAGGCGTTCAGCTGACTAATCCAAGTACAGTGTGCTCACAGTTATCTGGACCCAACAACACTAGGAATTCCAGAACACATTCCAGAAAACATATGTGATTTTGTGGTTGCTTCTGTGTGTGTGATCTTGTATTTATCACTTTGTGGAGCCCAGAAGGAAGGAGCACTCTACATTGGTGGGGTTTAGGAAGTTTAGGAATTATAATATGCTGTTCTCTTCGTGGTTTGATCAGTTTGCTGTTTTTTGTAAACATACACAACAGTAGATTCCTTCACTTGGCATGTTATTGAAACGTCTCATCAGGGCTCACTGTGTTTTCAGTGTGTTCAGGTGTGCTTGACAACAAACCTTGTTTTTTAAGTGACTTGACGATTTACAACTGCAGTGAAGTCGTGTTTTAAGAAAGTTTCTGGATGACGAGAACAAACCTGGAGAGTTAGGACGCTAATGGTTCCCGCTGTGAGAACTTCTTTGGAAACAAAGCTGAGGCCTGAACAGTAAGGAGCTTTTGGAAAAATGGGGGCGGTTGTGTAATAAGAGGAAACTGTGGATGCCTTTATAGCAGAGGAAGACGTTTGGGAAAAATAAGGCTTAAAATAGCTTTTATTTTGTGAAGAATGTTCTGGCCTGTGCTGTGATCTGTTGTGGAGAGCCTAATTTGGGTGATTTGGGGCCATGTCAGTGTTTTCAATACATTTTACAAAAAATATGATCTTTGAATTCTGTTTGTATGTTTAATAATACCTTTCTAAGTGTTCTTTCTTTCATTCTTACAGCAACAATAACAACAACAATAATAATAGCAATGTATTTTGTTCATCAGGACCTTTTAGGACAACCAAAGTCACTCTATGAACAAAAACGCATCATCAGCTCTACAATCACCACACTCATTGATACTGTATTACCTCATATCACCAATTGCCACATATTGATATTTTGAGGGTAATTCATAAATTATTACCCTCTTCCAGGTAGCACAAACCTTTGAAAACATGCAAGGGGTTGATAGAACCTTCACCTGGTCATTCCTGCATTTCAAAACCGCTGAGTGCAATGGTAAAATCCCTTCAAGCCAAAGTTGCCTTTTGGTGTTTCATGTATTTTAGTAGAAGACGAGCTGTGGTGCAGCAAAGGTTTACTTTAAAGCTCAAAGAGATGTTTGTAGGAGGCTGCGAAGGTTGGTTACTCTGACACGAAACACCGCTAAGAGTCTGATCTGTGACAGGATTGCGCATTTAAAAAAAGTGCAATCATTGGCTTGTACACTCTTGTGAAGTGGATCCACAATTAAGATTCTTCTAGACAAAAG
The DNA here is from genome assembly GCF_902148845.1 of Salarias fasciatus. Classification (NCBI taxonomy): domain Eukaryota; kingdom Metazoa; phylum Chordata; class Actinopteri; order Blenniiformes; family Blenniidae; genus Salarias; species Salarias fasciatus. Next base: position 28,321,082 of record NC_043766.1, on the reverse strand, counting down.
ATTCTGCTATTATTGTGATGTGATGCATTTCTTCAGCTGGCCCCCACAGCGTTTGTTTGTCAACTTTATAATAGCATGTTTTCAGTGTTCTACCTCTGTCATTGCAGTTTTAGGTTGAGTGTTTCAGCGCTTGTTTCCAGGTGAACTCTATCTGCTTGTGGTTACGGCTCCATCTCTAACCCTCAACTGGACGTCACCCAACTGTCTCTTCCAACAACTAATTACCAACAATTAGATGAAAATCGTAACCAAACTACTCAGTTCATTTCAGCTCCCTGACTCCAGACAGAAATTCAGATCCTTTATGCAGCTGGCAGTCCACTGCTTTCCAGTGTAAGACGTGGAGAGCACACATTCTAGAGATTCAGAGAAGGGAAGAAGTAGAAAATATAACGGTATCCCCTGCTCCTGGGAAAAGGACCAAACAACTGACAGACCTCCTCCACAGGGTCCTGAACCACTCTGCTGGACTCGATGAAAGGTACCAGGTTTGTGGTATGAACTCTAATGAGATGACTTCTCATGGTGAACAAGACTGGGACTGGAAAGGGAGGCCTGTCAGGCACCGGAAGTCCAAGCTTGGCTTGAGTATGGGGGAAGTCTGAAGTCCTCCATACTTCCACTACTGGTCTGTAAACCGGTATGAGTCCAGGCAGTTCTCACTCAGAGGATCAATTCTGCTGGCTTTCCAGCCACATCTAGGCCATAGCTGTCCAGCTACAGAAAACAGCTCAACGGCCTCTGAATCACCTGCAGTCAAAGCTACAGCTTTGGAGATGAAGTTGTCTCTGCCACTGAGGTATACTGGACCACAACCTGCAGCCAGATCAGCACTGGAACCAGGACTTTCAGTCTGTGCTGGAGAGATGAGGTGACCATATTGTTGTGTATGAGGGCTCCTCTCGATGAAACACCTTTCTTGAAGCTTTTGGGTCGGTCAGGATTGTGCTCAAGATTAAGTAAACCAACTCTTTCATCAGTTAATCCTGTCTTATGAGACTTTTTCTAACATATTTAAGCTGTCCTGTAAAGCAAACAGACAGGCCCTGTCTCTAGATAGACACATTGGGACAGTTTTTCAGGTTTTTTTTTTTTTTTTTTTTAATTATTAGAAAAGTCTATATAAACATACGTAGTAGTAATTCTATGTTAATTCATTCATGCAAAAGGTTCAAAAAGTCTCCAATGCTGTTCAGATAATGAGCAGAACAACATGCATCTTACACTCACAGGTGAAGAGGGATGTGTGTGTGTGTGTGTGTGTGTGTGTGTGTGTGTGTGTGTGTGTGTGTGTGTGTGTGTGTGTGTGTGTCAGAGGCTTACTGAAGAGTCCACAAACAGGGTTTCCCCCTTCTCGCAGGCTTTGGGGGTGGGGAGGATGGATTGAAGGTGCTCTTCAGAAGAGTGGAGAGATAAACGGGAGAAGTGAGGGGGATGAAAGGGATGTGTTCCTCCAGACATCTGCTCAAATCTTCCCTTGTTAGAGGAGAGGGGAGAGGGATCAGTGTGGTCGCTCGCTCCTCTCTGGCTGAGCCTTCGCACCAACACAGCTGGAGAAACCCTGACATCTCAGTTAATTTTCTTCCTCTTCTCTCACCTTCATTCTCATCTATTTTTCCTCTCTTTTTTTGGCACTTTTTGTCACAGTTATAAATATGAATTCGACTTTCGAGGCACAGGTGGGTCCTTGTGACACGGGATCAAACCAAACAGAGGAGCGCAGACCAGAAATACAGCAGCTAAATCTCAGAAGTTTTAATTAATGAGCTGGTTTCCGTTTGTGCCACGATGAGTCCCAGAAGAGTGACAAGAGGAGCAAAGAGGTACAGGATGGAGGGAGGTGTGGTGCAACACCGGGATAAGACAGGGTCTAGAAAGAGGTTGGAATAAGGTGGGAGTGTGCCTCCTGGGAGCCCCGGGACTGAGGGGATCATCTACCTGTCATGAATAAATCAATCTCCTGCAGCTCACTCTGGTGAATTCATTAGCAGGTACGGCTCCTGCATCCCTGCAGTACCATCCATTAATTAATTTAAAAAGGTGGGAAGGAGTTATACTCCAAAATAAGCTTCACAGCTGGAGGTGAACACCAATGAGGTCGGGAACTCATCTTTTATCATCTCAAACAGAACGCTAATAGACATTTGAAATTAAAAAACATTTCATATCTGACAGTTGTGCTCATCGTCTATGACCAAAATTTTTATTGAAGTCATATGCCTGATTCAGCGTCACTAGAGGCTTAGTTAGCGTTGGTCAAAAAGGAAGCACAGGGATACATTCACCAGTTCATCATGGAGTCATACGTAATCATAGACACCTTCAGAAAACAGCACAATCACTCAACCTGCCGGGAGAAAGCAGTGCCCATGGAAAACAAACGAATGAAAAGAAAAAACCTGGAAAAGGGGATGTACTGTGAAGCGAGAGTTTGTTTAGTATCATGGAGAATCTGTTAGGTTTGGCCTTCCAGAGGACTTAATATGCCTTCACTTAAGGCACATGAGTTCTTGTTTATTCCTGATGAAAAACACCAAATCCTCCAAAAGACCAAAAATAATAACAAAGTCCATGAGAACACAGCAGTAACACAGACGTTTCCCACATTGAAACATAAATAGACTGACGACCGCAACACCCGGAAGACACCCAATATCTTTCAGCGCTGCCAGGTGAAGACAATCACACACTCAGGCCCAGGTGCAAAACTTCAGGGCAGGAAACAGCAGTCAGACCTGAGGGGGGAAGGCCGTTTACACAAAGCAAAACTCCCATATTTCAATGCGTTTGGGCCTTTTGTTTACACATAACTGACGTTACAATTTACAGTTTCATCAAAAATCATCACGTCTGATAGTTTTATTATCGTATTATATTAAGTATTATAATTTTTATCATTCAGATCTTTCACCATCGATCAATATGTTCATTTTTGCAACTGCTGAGGGAAAGTCAACATAAGAAGGGAAACAACTCTAACCTTTAAATCTTGAACACCTAATTTCAAAATAAGCCTGACGCTATGCGTTGTTTTAACCGCAAAGCTTAAAAAAAAGACCCTCTCCTCAGTGAAAACACTCATTGTTCAGAACAAACAAAACAAATAAACTTCCCTCTGACTTCTCACATCACTGCCAAAACCAAATTTACTCCCTGCCGGCCATTTTTTGCTGACCACTAAGGATGGATTAATGAGCGTGGGATCTTAGGATTGTTAATTAATTTGATTATGTGCGCAGAGGGGAGGGGTCTCTGGTTAGGTGGAGTGGGACGCTGATCGAGGGGGGGTGCTGTGGTTTTATTGAGGGGGCGGGGGGAAAGCCTTCTGCAGAAGATGAATAGGTGCCGGAGCTCGAGCCAGCTTTGCCTGGCCTTAAATATATAGCGTGTGCTGCCACATAGTCAATGCACTTTTAATTCACCTCTTACCACACACACGCACACACACACACGCACACACACACAGACACAGGCGTTCATTACCCCTTTTACTAATGGAAATCTAATCATTACTTCACCTGCTTGTTCACACACACACACACACACACACACACACACACACGCACACACACAGGGCTCTGTGGTTTATTTATCATTGATATCCCCCGGTGTATTAATACAGGGCCACAGGGGCTGTTTATATGCTCATGAAGCCACAGAGCAAAGTCAGACTAATTGTATTAACAAACCAAAGAGAAGCTCATGATTCTGACCCCGAGCTGTTTATGACCCATGGATCAATCCACCTCCTCGCTCAGTTTCCGTGATTCCTCTCCTCCTGCTCCTCCTCTCTCCCCCCTCTGTTTCGTTTCCTTTTTTTTTCTTTCGGAGAGCCTAAATCATCTCTACAGCCAGCTGTCTAATTATCATCATCATTAAGATACTGTATATGATTGAGCCCTGACCGTAAAGACACACCAGTAAAATGGAGAGGAGCAAACAAACATGAGCTTTACGGCTGCGGCCTGGCGATGCTGATACGGGACAGCGGTTATAGCCATTTGGGGTCTATTCCCTCTGACATTTTCATTTCATATTTAATTGCACAGTGGTGATTATGGCACTTAAGGTTTTATTTTGCATTTATCTAATGGTGCTCTGGTGGCGGTGTGGTGACAGTTTTTATTTTATTTGGTGCTCAATCAGGCTGAATTTACTGTTACTTTGCTGCTTCTTATTCGGTGCAGAATGAACTCCATAAACGGCGGATGGGTGTTTCCAGTGTGGCTCCGGAGACATTGCGAAAGGTGAAAAGGAGCAGGTGGGCGCATTTCTGCGCTGGAGGGAAAGTTGGATGTGTAAAAAGTGATGCCTTTGTGTCCGTGATGTGATATTCCAGCTGCAGGAGCGCACGGGGCTGTTTAGCAGGCGCACAGCTGCCCCTGCAAATATAGCGTGCTTCATAAACATGTTGAAGAGAGGGGAGAGAGAGAGAGAGAGAGAGGGAGAGGGAGAGAGAGAGAGGGAGGGAGAGAGAGAGAGAGAGGGGAGAGAGAGAGAGAGAGAGAGAGGGAGAGGGAGGGAGAGAGAGAGGGAGGGAGAGAGAGAGAGAGAGAGAGGGAGAGGGAGGGAGAGAGAGAGGGAGGGAGAGAGAGAGGGAGAGAGAGAGAGAGAGAGAGAGAGCCACCGGGTATTTATTAACTTTGTTAAAGGAGGAATTAACTTTGTTAAAGACTTGACTGCACATCTGAGGACTTGAGGTCACGTTTTCTCCTCTATGATTCTCAGAGTTTTGTCCTGAAAGCTCTCTCCACCTACAGTAAGAAAACCACTGGTTTATATTCTGGCTCGCTGATGACTGGTGTCAGTTGTCAGTGTGGATTTTAGTCTGTTCAGTGGAGCGTCACACTGTCAGGTAAACATGCTATAGTTTCATGTTTTTGAGTATTTTAACTACATGTCTACAACAGGGAAGCAATCGCCTAAATGCTTAGCAAAGGAAAAAAAAATTCCGTTAGTTTTTCTACTTTTATGTCTCTGAGTGCTTTCCTGTTCCCAACAGGTATGACACAATATGTATAAAAATAATTATAACGTGTGACACGATCCACTGATAACACAAGCTGTTTGTAAAAGTACCTCATACTTGTGTTTTCCTTGTGAGAACTTCCTGTTTTGCTTGATCTCGCGTCTCAAATTGACATAGCTTCCTTAAGAATCAAAATACATACATACATACATACATACATACATACATACCGGTACATACATACATACATACATACTCACATGGTAAATGGTAAATGGACTACACTTGTAAAGCGCTTTTTACCCTGCTTGACAGAGCCCAAAGCGCTTCACACTGCAATATCACATCAACCCTTTCACACCATACTGGGTGGTGGTAAGCTACTATTGTAGCCACAGCTGCCCTGGGGCAGACTGACGGAAGCGAGGCTGCCAATCTGCGCCATCGGCCCCTCCGACCACCACCAACCATTCACTCTCACAACTTTCATACCCGGCAAGGTGGGTGAAGTGTCTTGCCCAAGGACACATACATAAAGACCAATTGAGCAGGACAGTGAGCCACTACTGCATCAACATGAGCACCATCTAAAAAAAGTGATTCCAAACTTTAATACTTTGGGAAGTGGCCCCTTTTGCCGCCATGATTCCCACCAAACTCTCTGCACACACTTCAGTCACACATATGTTGACTTATATTGCATATTGCTGAGGTTGACATTTCAGCGTTAGTTGAACGCTATGGCATGTATTCTTTATTCCACTGATGATTCCAGACACTTCCTGCGGTGATTGCAGCAGTCAGGGTTCCTACGTTGAGCGCTGTCCACCATTGCAAGGCACCTGAGAATCAGCACTGGAGCACAGAGCAGGAGACGACCTGCTCTGGCAGATCCAGCTTTATCTGACGCTATGTGGGTGAAAACCTTGAAAACCTGAGAGATGAGTTTCTGGATGCCGTGGTGAACTAGAGTCCATGTCTTGATGGGCAAGTCCTGCTTAAAGTAAAGAGGGCTGTACAGGCCTCTCGTGGTCTGTGACGCTGGGTCTACGTGTTCTTTGCAGGTCTTATGATGGTCCCTGATGGTCTTTGCTTGTTGGAAACTCATCAGTGAGGCTCTAGTCTATGCAGGTGTTATTCTAGACTATGAAGACCTGTGATGGTCTGACGTTCTGTCGTGGTCTTAAGTTTATCTATTAACATGCAAAGTACCTTTCATTGTCTATGCAAACAGAATGTGAAGATTTGAAATTGCAGTCGACAAATGAATCTGAGACTTTCCATAATCCGACGGCCACATATGTGCTGATCTCTCCCCTGAACCGGCTAAGTAACCGGCAGGTGTTTTTGTCTCCCACTTGCCCGACATCCTCTGACGGCCTTGTCACAATGGAGACAAGCAGTCGCCACAGACTCTGTGTCACCGCGGCGACGGGGCCACGCGGGTCCAGGACAGCGCTTGTCACAACGGCCCCGTGTCCCAAACCGGCGGAGCTCGCAGTCAGAGCTCATCGCGCAGCGGTGTCTCCGGCAGTCAGTGGCAGTCTGCGAGAAGAGACAGGTGGAGGCAGGGCGGAGGAGGGGGGATGGGGGGGGGAGAAGACGGAGGGCCCCTTTTGTTCGCTAAGAAGAGTCATTAAAATATCTCCTCTATTGTGTTTTTATTGGCATTTTGTTGTTGCAGTGTTCACAACTCCCCCCTGCTTGTTGAGAAAAGTGATGGAGGGTGGTGATGGCATTACTCTCCCCACCGCTGTCCTGTCTACACAGACGCACGCATCCTGACAGCTGCTGCTGTTTTATTAATAAAACGTGTGGCTTTAAAGCAGACAAAAACCTCCTCTATAGCCATTACCCCTTTGTTTTGTTTTTTGTTTTGGGTTTTCTGTTCTCCGTCTCTGTGTGAGAAGAGGTAAACAAATCCTCTTTCCTGTAGTCTACAGAGCCAGGAGATGCAGGATGACAGCTGGTCGTAGGACAGATGAGAAGACCTCAGTTCTCTGGGAAAAGCCTAGTAATATTTTTGTGTTTCTATGAAAGGATCAAAACTGACTGACGTTAGTCCAGTAGTTAAAACTTCCCGACAGCAGGACAGGGGATGTAGGGAAGGGATAGGCATCGGATAAGAAAGCAGCAAATAAAGTCTCATAAACGTAATAAAGAATACAGACAAAATGACATGTGAATAGTAAAAAAAAGTGGCGTTGCATTTAAAATACTAGCCGATAACCAGCACAAGTCAACAAATGTGTTTTTAAAGACAATAATGAGGTGAAGCCATTTATTGAAGCCTGAAATGAACCGATGTTGTTACGAGTCAGTGACCCTGTAGAATAATTAAATCTTTGTTTTGTTTGTGCTTGTGTGTGTGTGTGTGTGTGTGTGTGTGTGTGCGCGTGTGCGTGAGCGTGTGTGTGTGTGTGTGTGTGTGTGTATGTGTGTGTGCGTGCATGCGTGCGTGTGCATGTGCGTGTGGTCTTGCTGAAATGCAAATATGTGCGTTCAAGTTCTGTTCTTGCAAATGAGTAAAAGTAATGTGTTATTGACATGAAAAAGAAAGCTCTTGTAAAAGAAATCACAATAGGAAACTTGGAAATCTAACTTATGATAATAACAATAATATTTTCACAGATCAGACCGTTTCCTCTCAGTGCGCTGTAGGACGGAGCGCTTTAGGAGATCATTTATTCCTGCTGCCATTCGATTTTATAATGAGCATTGTTAATGTAACATTAATGTGCTGGGGGTTTATACATGGGATTCTTCTTTTTTTCTGTTGTTTTTAATGCTATTTATTATTATTCTGTCCTGTTTTATCTGTGTTGCTACTGAATGACCCCTGAATTTCCCCATGTGGGGATTAATAAAGTATCTGTCTATCAATCTATCTATCTATCTATCTATCTATCTATCTATCTATCTATTTTAATAATCTCTTGAGGAAATTCTTCCATTGTCCCTCACCTTCAAAGGCCGCTTGTTTAGCCACGAGGAGACCACTGTTGGTTTAGTGGAGCTCCTGCTCTCTTACATTGGGAAGAGTAGACGTGTCCACCAGTGTTTGGCTTCACTGTAACGTTTTGGTGAACCTGAGATCAAGAAGGGGTCTGCTGAGATGGTTTAGAAGGTCCCATCCCTCTGGGAGAGGCGCCCCTCGGCACCGGAGGGGCTCAGACTCTATCTGCTTGGAGGGTGTCACCATTAGGTTTGTTGGGTTTCAAATAATACATGAAAAGCTGGTCCGCTGCAGTCAGAGGGGGGGTTCCAGGCAGAGCGGCCCACCTCCATCAGGAGTCTTCCTGGTGGAGTTTGGCGCCGGGTGCCTCTCCAGGCTCTGTTCCTGCCGTGTGCCTCTAATCAGGAGATAAACCCTCCCGACTGGTGGGCTGGCGCCCTACATCAGCGCTCCGCCGCGCGTCGGCACAACTTGCCATAAACGCTCCGTAAGCACTTTATCACAAACGCTTGTTCTTTTGGTCTTTTTCTGCTTTCGTGTTGTTTTGTTTTTCTCCCTCCTCCTCCTCCTCCTCCTCCCCACTACCCCTCCCCCCCCACTCTCCCCCACCACCCTTCTTAAAAAAAAGAGAGAGGGGGGAGGGGGTGGAGGGAAGAAGAGAAACCTGCGTTCTGACACTCATTAAAAGCTGGAAAAACATCAAGCGATGGAAGCGAGGCGCTCTCTCCAACCTGCGGTCACGTACAGCCGTCAAGGCACGGCGAGGTGCGCTTGTTATCTACATCAGACTGCCTCTGTTTCCCACTCACCAGCCGTCTCACATAAAGACGATCAATTATGGATCAAATGAGGCCCTCCCTTTAAATCACAGCGGCTTTTCCCTCTCGCACAGGTCGGCCGCCTGTTCGCCGTGTGGAAAACATCACAGGTGGGACGAGCGCAGGGTCACAGGAGGAGGCCAGACGCAGCCGGTCCAGGATCAGGAGGTCAAACGTTTACTCCACCGCCATGATGAAGTGATGAACTGTTCAAGAACTGTGTTACTTGAGTGTTTTCGACAACAGTCCTCCACGGCTTATTTTATTTATTACCTCTTCTCTTTCATTAACTTATTCTTTTCTCTATTTTCTGCATTTTTTTGTCTCCTTTGATTTCTTTGTCTCTTTTTCCTACTTCATTATATCCAAGTCCTGTTACTTAACTGATCCTCATCTTTGCCTTTTCCCTCTTTCTCTCTGTTTTATTCACTTTTCTCCTAGATCTTCCTCGAATTCTTTGCTTTTTCCATTTTTACTTCAATCATGTTGTTTTTTTTTCTACACCTTTTCTGTTTTACTTTTATGGTGTAAGTTTCTCCATTCTTTATTTCTTTTTTGTTTTTTTTTTGTATTGGTGAATTTTTGATTAATTTCTCTGGATCTTTTAGAGAGTTTTAGGTCATTTGAAAACTTTCACGTTTATCAAATGTCTCATAGAAACTCAGGATCAGTATTTCCCATCATCTTAATATCAGATTCTTACAGTATTTATCATTCATAATGCTGATTTTTGGCTCATTTGAGTGTGAAAAATTGTAAATTTACTGTCGATTGCAGTCAGATGGTAGAAAGAGGACAGTGTAACTCTGGCATTAAACGTGTCTTGTTTTTATGTGTGTGTGTGTGTGTGTGTGTGTGTGTGTGTGTGTGACTGACTTCTCTCTGTCTCTCTACAGCTGTTTCAGTAAAACAGAAGATAACACTATACCGTCATACCTCCCCCTTCCGCCTCCCCATCCCTCCTCCTCCTCCTCCTCCTCCTCCTCCCCTTATCCCCTCCATCACTCTCATTCATAATTTATCCGGAGGCTGATTTTTTTGCCGACACACTCCCCGCGTCGCAGCTCAAACACTCTCTCCAGTTTCACTCGGGCTGCATGGCCGCTTCCTCCTGCAACAGGAAGCAGGCGTCGATAAGTACAGGAAGTGAAAACTGGCACCGGCCTCAGGTGAGTCTGTCCTCTTAGGTGTTAGATATCCCTTACCACCAGTCCATCACAGACACACACACTCACACACTCACACACACACACACACACACACACACACACACACACACACACACACACACACTGCTCAGTTACAGATTATGTTTCACTTAAGTGGCCAATATTTCTATATTTTTACTTTTTTTAAGTGTTGTTTTAGACCGCTTGCTATTTTCCATTGATTTAATGTCATGGTCTAGAAACATAATGGTTTTCAAACACATGTTTGAACCTTTTTATTTCATTCCCTCCCATTCCTTGTCATAGGACTCTAATAATGTTTTTGTACTTTTTCAAAAACATAAAGTAGCAGCAGCTTTTTTAAAATTATCATAATACTGAGGGATTTTTTTTTTCTATTTTAATCATTGTGAAAAATGGAGTATTTTACTCAAACAGCGGTTGCATTACAGTTGCATTGCTTTCATAAAACCCATATCCATGATATGTCTAATATCTGCTCCGATAAAAGAACAATCAAATTTATGGACTATAAACGTAGCATGGAATTATGAAATAAATATTTCCAAGGAAAAAGAAAAGAAAAAAAGTACCTATGTGCCACAGCCCTCCTGCATTACATGGAATATATTTCAAAACCAAAACATTTAAATACACCAATTCTATTAAATATGCATCTGGATGTGTCCATGCATTGTCTTTTGAATGAGGATTTTAAATATAATTACCATATTTTAAGATTAGTTTTGTTGCAGAACTGAAAAATTAGCAAAAATTGTAATATGATAGCAAAATTATTTGACCATATAACACATTTGATATTGCATTTTTCTACATTGAGAAATCATTAAACAAACGAATAAAAACTCAATCATACAATAACAAACTTCTTTTTTCCCTCTCCTTTTTTCAGTCGTCGTATCAAAGAGAAGTGTGCAGATGTGGGAGAAGACGTCATGTTTGAGCGCGGACACGGCTGAAAGCTGTCTGACTCACAGAGAAGGATAACCAGCAGAGGATGGAGTCCCACACGGACACACAGGTGAGAGCGTCCTCCTCAGGTGTTGAATATCCCTTACCTGTGGACTTCACTCAAGCTACAATACACAAATCAATCGTCTCTATCAACAGGTTGGAGAAGTCTCCGTTAACCCCAAGCATCATTGAGATGCTGTGAAATCATCTGTATTCACATCTTCTTTAGAATTTTGTCACTTTAGGTTTTTAAGTTAGCATTTCATATTATTTCTGTTATATTGTTTGGGTTTTTTTTTCCATCAATGCAGCCCAAATGTGTTGTTCCAATAAAAATGATGGGACCAAAATTGTTTCATGGCTTCTTGTGTTTTTATTCGTTACACATTTTTTAACCTTCAAAATGGTTATGAAATTAAGAGACAGAATAACTTTCTTTGTTCTGCGAAAACCCACAGTATCCATCTCAAACCTACAATCTATAGTGATGCTATATAATAACCTCCCACATAGACACGAACCTATACAATCGTACACAGCATTATAATGAAAACAAAGCGTAGTTTTCATGCTATGTTTGACATCCAGACACACACACAAACACACAAATGCAGCGTTGCACAGACAAATCATACTGACATGTTATCACACAAACATAATTTAAATATATATGCACAAAATATTTTGGCATCACATTTTTTGCATACACACAAAAATCTTAATGAACGAGCACAAACATTACACACACACACACACACACACACACACACACACACACACACACACACACACACACACACACAATTGGTCCTGGATAGATAAAGCTACACGTGCTATCACTCTTATCTCAGGAAACACACACATATGTCATATTTCATGAATCACAAGATGGACAAATCTTGATTTGCATAAGGAAATCTTATTTCACACCAACTTTTTCTGAGGACTCAGTCGGGCCCTGATTGAGTCGGTGTTTCTTACCTGTTTCGTCTCTCTCTGTTTCATCACTTCAGCGTGTGATTACCTGACTCCATCCTAACGAGATTCACACATACACCGAAAACAAAAAAACAAAAAACAAAAAAAAAAAAAAAACACACTAGGCGTGATTATTTTGTTGCTTGGAACTGTGATGGCTGAGTAATGGTGCTTCTTATAAAAGCAGAGGTGAGGAACTTAATAAATAACAGGTTTACAAAACTGAACTTTCTCTGTGTGTATTGAGGAATCAGTGCGGAGGGAGGCCTCCTCCTCCTCCTCCCGTGCGGAGGAGACGCAGCTCCACAACAGCCTCAGTGCGCTCAGACACAAAGTCTTCGGCTGCAGCAGTCAGAGGAGCAGCAGTCGATTGGACACCAACTCTCTGTTTCTCCTTGACCTCTTGGAGGAGCGTGTGTGTGAGACGCAGCCAGGTCACGCCATGTTTAAAGTGGACACGATGGATTTTTCCTTGTCTCTGCTGCGGTCGCAGAGGGAGCGGAGGCTGTGAAAACAGGGCCGGATCCCTGAGAGAGTTGTTAGCGAGCGGTTTCAATTAAAGACAAACGTGGGATGGAGAGGCTCGAGGTGTGTAAAGAGTGTGAGGTGATTACATGCTTCCTCTTCTTAATGAGACTCAGGACTGCTTGTATTTATTTGCAGACAGTAAATGAGAGACTCTTCGTGTGTGTGCACGTGTGCGTGTGTGTGTGTGTGTGTGTGTGTGTGTGTGTGTGTGTATTCATCTTGTCGGCTTCATATCTAACTGATAATAACTTTGTATTTTAATATCTGATAAAATATTTCCAGCTTTCAAAAGATCCAGATAAACACTTTAAATTGTTTAAATCTTCACATTCCACTAATCTGTCGGTTATTTCCACCTGTTGCTAAAAGACAAGAGCTCCAGCAACCGGGGGGCAAAAACTCTACTACAAACGGCATAAAACAATACACTAATCATGTAAAAAATATAGTGATGTTACATATTAAATTTAAATCAGAACTATGCAAGATTTGCTTTAGCGCTCCCCCTACTGGTCTGCTGTGAAAGCTCACCGTCGTAAACGTTCTCTGCATCTTAGAGCTTAGCTACAAGAACTGATAAGCCTTCTTTACATGCTCAACATAACTTCAACATCAACAAAATCAGTTGTGAAACATCCAAATCCATGTCGTGTAAACTCATCGACCCTTTTGCTACGTTTAAAACACAAAATTAATTCTCTAGCTGAGGGTCTAAACATCAACTCGGTTCCACAGCGTCCATTAGCTTTTAACATATTTTGATATAAAACAAGTATCTCAATCACAGAGGGCATATGATTGGTCAGTTGAAGAAGTTAACTCTTCTACCCTTCCTGCTGCTTGTCATCAGACATATAATCGGGTTGATGTTTTACGTTAGCGCTCACTAAACCATCACGGCGCGAGCTGTTTATACAGCACAGGCCCTCTCTGCACAGCAACGCTCAGCTCGATTTCATTTTTAAAACTGCACCAGAGGCATTCCCTTATAAACCCAGAGTGTTTTCTCAAACGTTTCATCTGAAGCAGCATGTGTGACTGTGTATCCATGAGCTCATCTTGATCTTCTGTGTCAAAAAACCACTGGATCGATCAGCAAACACGTTTAGCTCAACCATTGGGACATTAACCTGATTGTTACGACTGCTAGCCGCGTTCAAGGCAGTTTGATATCGTTTACCCAGAGACGTTGTGATTCCAGACATTTGGAGAACATAATGAAGCTCATCACAACATCAGCCTCACATCTGCCTCCACCTCACTGAGCTGAAGGAAACTACCTCAAGAAGTTAACTGAACACATTTAGCCCGATGCTAAATGCTAATCTCCACAGCAGAAAGCATTTAAAATCTGACGATGTAGAATACTGTGATTACTGTGTTCTTAAATCTCAGAATAACATAGGGAACAATGTTTAAAATAACTCACTATGAAGTATGGGTTACATTTTGGTGCTTTTCTGAACGTCTAACTCGTTGAGACCAGAGTCGTTTACTGTTTCATTTGTGTCTTTGATCATAAGTGATTAAGTAAGAGCAAGAAGTGTTTGACATTTAAGAATTTAAGGAGAATTTAGAAATTCTACTCTTTCAGGACTCAGTATTGTGAATGAAACATATTTTTGATATACTTTCACCTTTCTATACCCATCATGAAGTTTCCTTTGACACTCAAGCTTTGATCCTCAGTTTATTATCAGACACAGTAAGGTAATCAATGTCTGTGTTTTTCTCCGTATCTTAAAGTTACTCAGCTCTACACCTCTGGTCCGTGGTTAATGTTTCTACATCTCTGACGTCAAGACAATCAGTCAAGATTAATCACAAATATTTGATATTAAAACTAGAACGTTACAGTAAAACGTGGCCAGAAAAATACACAAACACACCCATACATTGTATTATTATTAACTATAACCACTCAAAGTTGTATTTATTTGCAAACCAAATGGGACTTGTGACTGTCCGCCCTGCACTCCTCCATAGACAGGTTTCTCAACAAGTTTGATTTTTACACCGACTCATCTGTAACTGTGAGATTATTGCCTTCAGTCTGGACTTGAAGGTTCATTTTTCAGTTCAACTCAAATCAATTTTAATTATATTCATATAGCAACAAATACAACACTCTCATCTAAAGGCAGTTTTACAGAGAAAAAAAACCCAACAATGCCACAAGAGCAACAGTGGAGATGGCGCAAAAGGAAAAACTCCCTTTCAACAAGCAACAGGAAGAAACCGTCAGAGCCAGACTCAGAGAAGGAGACTTTCTGCAGAACCATTCTTAGAGGTGGCAGCTTTCTGCAGTTCTTGTGGGGGTTAGAGCAGGGGTGTCAAACTCAGGCCCTGGAGGGCCTCAGACCTGCATGTTCTCCATGTCCCCTGCTTCAACACACCCGAATAGCCTGATGACAGAAAGCCTGATAACGAGCCTTACGTCAATCAGCGGTGTTGAAGCAGGGAGACATGGACAACTTTTAGGGGTTGTGGCCCTCTAGGAACTGAGTTTGATGCCCCTGGGTTAGAAGGAAGAATCGGACAGAGACAGACAACCACAACCAGACAGCAGATCAGATGTCTCAACTCTCTGTAAGTTGATTTGGGAAGGAGGAACCAGACCATGAAGTTTCACTTCCACTGCTGTGGATCATGCAGGAAGGTACAGAAAAAGAAGAGAGAGCACACAGACATCAGGACAGACATGGTGGTGGTGAACTGATGAGACTGCTGAGAAGCTTAACGCAGGCCTCCCAGTCATTAACCTAGAGCAGCTCCAATAGAAAATGAACCAGCCTTTCCTGTTCAGCTTCGTTAAACAGAAAAGGATTTTAAACTGCATTTGTGATTCAACGGGAAGCCAGTGAAGAGAAGTTAATTTTGAAATGATGTGATCTCGCCTTCTAGTTCCTGTTAGAACTCTCACTGCAGCATTTTGAATCAGTTGAAGACTTTTTAAGCACTTATTGGTGCAGCCTGACAAGACAAAATTATAGATGTCTGCTCTGGAAGAAACCAAAGCATGAAGCGTCTCTCTGAGCCGACGACTTCTGAAGCCAGATAATATCCAGTTCCTGTAGTGTTGTGTTTGTAATCACTGAGCTCTGCTACAGTGTCACTTAGTGTGTTGATTGCTTAGTTAAGGAGACGCAGTGCAAGCAGGACGGCAGGCTGCCAGTCCACATGGAGGACAAATAAAACCCGGAATACCGACAAGTCTCTGTCCCACCACAAGAGCAAAATCCAACATGGACGGATCCCTCCAAGGTGGAGTGGAAGACATTTATAGGACCCTGTATATTCACAGCACACACACATGCACACATATTACACATGAACAAACTGTAGGATTCCTTCCAGACACATAATGATGAATGCAAAATTCAAGATACAAGCAGGTGTTTACTCGTCCTATATGTGAATACGTTTTAGAGGGTTTTTCTATACATTACTTCTACAAATTTTCTAACCGTTTCCTCCAGTCTTTGCCGTTCTTCCTTCTCATTCTGCATACTTTTATGTGTTCTCGTCTGTTGAGAGGTTCAGAGCCGGCAGACAGCAGTCCAGCTTCAGCAAGCAGAAAAAGGATGAGAATCCCGTCTTGTCTGTTCCTGAATCTCATAAAACCATAAAGGTGTGATCAGCAGGGCTGCAGTGATGTAAAGGTCAAAGAAGCACCAAAAATATGAACTCCTCTGGGAGGCTTATAAATTCAGACTAGATTTTGTGGCAGTCTGAGTGGTGGGTGTGAGGTCTGTCTCCATCTATCTGTTTCCAGTCACACCGACTCAGATTTGAGTCCAGCGACGTGAAAAACATCTGATCTCCTGAAGTAATCACAGGTCACAGCGTGAGGCCCAGATTTGTATCTCCTCCTCTGACGGGGGGATCACGGCCCAAAAAAAATAAATAAATAAAGTGAAACAAGTCCTGAGTGTGATGGACCTCAGATGACCCATCCTGAGCTTTCTCTACATGCAACAGTCGCCTCCTCCCTCCTTCTCTGTCTCCCTTCTCTCTCTCTCTCTGTTTCTCTCTGGCTGTGGCGACATTCCCAGGAGACAGTTTTCCGCACGGTTTTCCGTGAGCGGGATGGGAAGAACTCCACATCGCTCACCCGTAAAGAGGCGGAGAGAAAAGCAGCTGCCTCAGCACCTGCCGGCCCCCAGTGAAAATCAAAATATCAATAAGCTCTTATAGCATTAAGGAAAATGCCTAAATCTGACACTTTCTCTCCCTCCATCCCCTCCTCTTTCCCTTTGCCAATATCACTCAACCACTTACACTTGGCATGGACCCACTGGAGAGTTTTACATGTACATTAAGAGAGGCTTTTTGCCTCTATTTGTCCTCCTCCGCCTCTTCCTCCTCTCCACTATATCTATTAAAGTAAATATACACTGGCTGGGTGGTGACACATAGTCCATCCTCATTCATTTTTGAGCAGGTGATTGACAGAGCTTGAGTTATAGCCACAGTTAAAGAACAAGACAGCAGTCGGATTTGTCCTGAGTAATAATGTTAATGTTTTATCACACAAGAAAAAGGCACCGGACAATATCTCGGCTGTTTGCTCCACTTGAATACTTTGGGAGTCATGTTTAGATAATCCATCATTGTAAAAGCGCAGGCTGACCTCGTGAAAAAGTGCCTTGCCAAGGGAAAAAGGATGAAGATATGATATACATATAAGGGCTGAAAAAGTGGGCCGAATAAGCAAAAAGAGATATCAGAGAGCGAGAGGAGTTTAAGTAGGGGAATAAGGTGTGGATGGGAAGAATGGCCTAGGGCAGGAAGAGGATAAAGAGAGGGGGAAAGGCATGAGGGGGGAGAGAGAGAGAGAGAGAGAGAGAGAGAGAGAGAGAGAGAGAGAGAGAGAGAGAGAGAGAGAGAGAGTGGTGGTAAAGCTGAATGATTGCTCTGTGAGAATTATTATTGATGATTCAGGCAGTGTGAATTATTAATGGGGAGCGAAAAGCATCTTTGAACGTGTCTCTGACATTCAATACTGACAGAGATCAATGAGCTGGCGTGGACACGGAGAGGAGAGACGGAGGGAGGAAGGAGGAGGAAAGTTTGGAAGAGAGTGGAAATAATAACGAAAGAAGAGGAGAAGTAGAAGAGAAGGGAGGAAGGTGTGTTTGGACAGGCGGAGAGCTTTGGATTTGGAGCTTGTCAGAAAGTTTTAGACGGAGAGGAAGGACGATGCAGACGACCAACTGCGAGGAAGGAGTCATGTGACCATGTTGAAGGTGATTGGCTGTGACATTGTCTTGGGTCTAATGCTCCTCCTCAGACAGAGGGGATCGCAGATCAGCTCCTCCCTCCCCCCAACATCTTAGGAAAGATCTCTCCTTCCTGTCTGCTTATGTGCGGGTTGTGAATGTGTTGGTTTTTCTCATATTTGCCACATATGAATAAAGTCGGCCATTTCCAATTCGTCCAGTGGTTTGAACCTTTAGGCTGATGATATCCACTTCTTTATCACTGCTTGATTTTTTTTTTTGATGTTCAATTTTGTCTCTGCAGCATTGATTGCTGCACACTCATCTCACAGCACTCAATATTCCACTACAATATAGAGGAAATAAAACAAACAGGAGAGGTAGAAGAGGTAGAACCTTCACCTTCAGCAGAGACAGATTTAAAGGTGGAGAACATCAGGGTCATAGTGGTGCAGCGGATCACACTGTCTCCTCAACCTCTCGCCTGCTCTGGCTCAAGTTTAAGCTCCAGGTCTTCTGTGCACGGTTTGCACGTGCAGGTTTTCTCAAAGTATTTTAGTGTCTTCCCACTGCAAAAAAAAAAAAAGAAAATGTAAGCTCCATTCAGTCTCCTCTGAAACACTGGTACTTCACTCTTTCTCATTAGCAGTAAATAGTTTTTTCTGCACATGGGAGCTGATCAACAGCAGCAGCTGTGAAGATACAACATCATCTGGGTCACGTTTCTGAAATCCAGCAGACATTTTTCTGAAATTGTTGCTGGTTAAATGGTGTTTAATATGATCAGTTTAATAGCCAGGCAAATCATCAGATGAATTAACAGTGGGAATCAGTGGTTTGGTTACAAGACTGAGGTACTCAGTGAAAGTCAGTGGAATGTCCCTAAAAGGTATGAAATCACTGGGTGTGTGTATGTATTTGTGTGTGTGAGTGTGTGTGTATACGGGGTCAACAGGTCACACGAGAAAGACTGATCCTAAGGGACAGACTGCCAGGGCTACTCAGCCGCTCCCCCACAACACACACACACACACCCGCGCCACTATTTTGGGCTGTCAGTCGGAGCACTGTGACATGGACATGGCCGGGCTGACAGTAAAAGGGGACAGGCCTCAGCTCCTATCCCCCCGTTAACGGGCTGACGGGGGGACAGACGAGCTGCAGCCGCCACACCTGATCACCACGCAGGACGAGTTTCTCCGAATCAGGGCCGCACGCCCAACGCTCGCTTGTCACAGTGCGGCCACGGCCTAACGTGGACTCACCGACGCACGTCTTCATGCACCCCCGTGTGCTTCACAGTGACATCTGACGGCCATATTCAGCCGCTTTCTGGGGTTGGCTCGGAAACCGCAGGTTGTCAGTAGCCAACTGAGAAAAGACAAACTCTTGCTTAAGCATAATCACGCAGACAGGCTCCGGAGCTGTACACTGAGAACTGGAGATGCTACGAGTCAGGCTCATTCCAGCACACTGTGTCACACTGTTGTCTGTCCATTTTGGGACGGCTGTCAGTTCAAACGCATCCTCCTGCAAGGACCACACAGGCTGAACTCCAGCCAGTGAATAACACTGATATACATACATACATACATACATACATACATACATACATACATATATATATATATATATATATATATATATATATATATATATATATATATATATATATATGTGTGTGTGTATGTATGTATGTATGTATATATATATGTATGTGTATATATATATATATATAGTATATATATATATATATATATATATATATATATATATATATATATATATATATATATATATATATATATATGTATATGTACATACATATGTACATATGTACATATGAAGAAAGCATTAAATAGTCCAGGTAATTTCATAGAGGCTGAAATAGACTGAATTCCAAAGTGGTCCTGAGTCAGACAAATTGAGTCAAAAAGATGGATAAATGGATGAAGTGGAACCAACAGTGTTTTGGAGGAAGCTCCTGTTTATGATCGATGAAGGAAATTCCTCCAACATACACTTAAAACCTCCACCATCTTTAATAATTCAATCAATCAATCAATCAATCAATCAATCAATCAATCAATCAATCAATCAATCAAATTTTATTTATACAGCGCTTTACAACAACCCAGGTTGATCAAAGTGCTGAACATGAGTAACAAACATGAGTAAAAAACAAATATATATAAAATAGCCGGTCCAAACAGGCTAAGGAGCGTGGCTACACGAAAGTTTACAGTCACATGGCTGGTATTAGAGATCAGAAGCCTGATCACATCTATTTGTTTGAGGTGTGATGACAAATCCATCCATCTATCTTCTATGAAACTAACTTTATTCTACTTAAGGAGCATATCCTAGCTGGAGAGGTTGCCCAGTCCATCGCACATCTCACAATTAGATCCACGCTTACCTGCACCGTATGATGTCGCCCGTTAACTTCAAATGCATTGTTTGATGTCTCGTTGCTCCATTTCCAAACACCTGGTAAGGCTGTAAATTTATCTGAATCCTTTTCAGCTGGAGGTTTTTTGTTCACCCTCAGCCTGGAGTGAATCCAGGTTTTGCAGTTCCCATCATGCTGACAAATCTTTTTTTTTTTATTCTGTGATCTGAGAGCAACATGAGAAAAATCCAATTTTTTGTTTTTTGTTTTTTTGCATCCACACAGTGCATATCATTTAATGCATCCTTGTATGTAAAAACTACTGAGAGGGCAACTAACTGGAAATGAGCAGAATATTCCTCTTCACTTAGCTGAGTTCCAAGAAATAATTCAAATTATTGGCTTTATGCAATTCATGGAAAATGAGGACATTTGAAATGAGGAAGCTGTGGAATAAACTATTATCAGTACACTATTGCACCAGCTGCTAAGTAGCTACATCCACTCATCTACATATATAGACTTTCATTCATGTTTTATACCAGCTTCCTCCAACTTTTGGTCAGATTTATAAGGTGTCTATCTTTCTTTCTATCTATCATACAACTGCACTTCTTGGGGATCAGCTGTTGACAAAAAATATCTTTCATTGTAACTTCCCTCCTTTCAGCATAGCTGTATTTCATGTTGATTTTTAGAACAAGTACAGAAAAATTACAAAAACAAAAAAAAAATTTTTGACGTATGTAAATGAAACAAAACATTGAAGGGAAAGATGAATTAATCATCAAAATTAAATTAAAAAAAAATATGTAAATCAACTTCAGTATCCATTTATGGCTGGCCATTTATGGTCTGTTCAGGCCAACTGATTATAAAGCAGCTTTCTTGAAATACTTGTCGGAAAAACAAAACAAAAAAACAAGCAGAGGCCCGGCCTCCCCTCCCCCTCTCCCCCCACAGCCCCTCTTCTCCTGCTGTCTGTCACCTCTGAGCTTTAATACAAAGGGACACGTACGATTGACCTGGCACTAAAGCACTAACAGACTGTCTGGGCCCTTTACAGCCGGTAAAGAGAGACGGACTATTAACCTCCATCACCCTCACCTCTCTCACTCTTACTCCCCTGTCACTCTCTCCTCTGTCCCCCTCTCACCACTTCAGCATGAGTACCTGGAATTGGCTGGGGGGTGAGAGGTGGTGAGGGGGTGAGGGCGCTGGTGTGGGGACCGAAGAGAGGGGTTAAGAGTGGGGTCGCTAGTTTTGTGTGACATGTCGCCCTGGTGTGTTTTTTTTTTCCTTTTTTCTTTCTTTTTGCCGTGTACAGCGGTGCTGATTACTTTGCTTTAAAGTACTCCGTTATTGGATTGATACAGCCACCAATACAGAGCAATCATGTTACAGCCTGCCATAGGACGAGCTGTCAGTAATGAAAACCACAAGCGCATGAGATGTTGTTCGAGGTGTGTCATTTGTGTGTGAGAAACTGCGAAAAGCTCACGGACAGGGATGTCAAATAAAATAAACCAAGTTGAGATAGGTGTCGTGAATAGAGCGGCGTAATGAACAAGTATCTATTACCGAAACATACTTGGTTGATCAATCTAACAAATTCAGCCATATAGGATTAGTGTGTGCAGTAAATAAGGACTGGTCATGACTTCCACATTATTTGGGATTCAAAGTAACACCTTTCACAGAAAGTCAGACTTGACTGATTAACGATTGCGCCGTCTGCGATAAGACACACTCAGAATGCATGTCATATCCGGTGAAGCTGATGTTAGCATCGCAGCGTTCACCAAAGCTAATGCTACCAGTGAAGAACACCTTGTTGATCCACTAAATTCTTGTTCAATCCTTAGCGAAAATAGGCATTCATTCTCACAGCAACATAAACAATGTGCCATGGTAAATAACATTAGCATTAGCCTGCATCCACAGTGGCTGCCATTAGCATTAGCATGCTATGGTTAGCCTCCGCTGATTTGAATCGCATGCTGCAGTTTCCATGTTACTGCTTCTACTCATCTCATTTTGTTCAAGAAGCTCCACCATTAGCATTATAGAACATGCTGCTGTGATGGAGCAGAGCGGTAGTTCTGACAGGTGCAGAGTCAAGCTGCTGGCCGAGCTCCCACTCATCAGGGGCGGCCTTACCACCTCACGTCAGGTGATCGGTTCCCCTCCCAGGCAGATCAGCTGATCTACTGGGTGTGTATTTAAACCGCCCCAGTCTACCTGAGTGTCTGGCCGTCATCTGCACGCTGCTCGTACCCACCTCCTCCCCAGCCCCTCCTTGTGTTCTGACTTACCATGTGTCCGTCTAGCTCCTTCTCTTTCTGTCCTCGCACCCAACTGGAATAGCAGAAAGCCGCCGCCTCTGAGCCTGGTTCTGCAAAGGTTTCTTCCTGTTAAAGGGAGTTTTTCCTTTCCACAGTTGCTTATGCTTGCTCATGTGGAACTGTTGGGTTGCTCTGTAAAGGTGTCTAGAATCAACCATGTTGTAATTGGCACTTAAGCTGACTTGAATTCAGGGGTGAAAGTAAGGTAAGATTCTTGCAGGAACTGTGCAAAAAAAATTTTTAGTTTGTATGCAAAGTGTGCGAGCATCGTACAAGACAGATATTGATAAAGCCTGCTCTTTTTTGACATCCTTGAAAGCACAATGATTTTTTAATTGTTTGAATGTTACTTTGAATGTTTAAATGTAATACATGTTGTGACGGTGGCGGTGACCTCTTCACAACGGAGCCAACGATCAACAAGGACTGCTGCCCCTTAGCTCAACCAAAGTTTTTATTGTTATTACAACTAATGTATACTGGGCGCATGATGCCCACACCAAACAATGCCGGCACAGAGGCCACCTCACTCTCACACCGACCCTTCTCACTGTTGGTCCAACATAACGTAAATGAAACTTAACATAAAAAGACCGGAAAAAAGGCATCAACACATAGAAAAACAATAACTTAACACACCTATAACAAAACAAAGTACATTTTAACACATTTTAACACAAAATACATCTTGAAATGGCCCGAACAATCCCCTCCCATGATGCCTTGCGGCACCAAACAGTATGGCGGCCCCCCAGCCGCCGCCACAATATATATTTATATATATATATATATATATAAACAATATATATGTATATATATATATATATATATATATATATACACACACATATATATATATATATATATATATATATATATATATATATATATATATATATATATATATATATATATATATATTGTTTTTAGTTAAATGTTTTTTTACATTTTTCTTTGCATTTTTGACCTCTCCTGGTTGTCTCTTGAGGCGGGGACCGGGGGGGCGGGGTCCTTACATCACCTAGGCAACCAGCCATCCAATGAAAAGAACGCATTGAGTTTACCTCACTTCCATGTGTGCTTGTTTGCGGAAGGAGTGATGCTGCTCGCATGACAGAGAGATGGAGAATATTTTACGACGCGTGAACCCTCACAATTTATTACTTGTGGATTTATGTTTTGTTTATTTAGAAACAATGGCTACCCTGTTGTCTGCAAAAAACACACAACAGTGGACATTGGACTACAGCGAGTGACTGCCGCTACAAGCTGCAACCTGTCCCGGTAAGCGAGTACTCCAGTGCTCGTCAGGCGTATTAACCTTGTTCAACACGTCACAGAAGATGTAGTCTGGAGATGAGTTTTATGTATTCATCAATTTTACACTTATTTCGGTAAAATTTGCTTGAAAAAAGAAAGGCCTCGCTTTGTGTGCATGAGTGAAAGTTGCCTTTCAGAGGCGTTCCGGGGCGTTCCAGTAGAAGAGGCCAGTATATTTCTTACCGGCACGGCGTTCCGGCGCGTTCCGGCTTACTTTCACCTATGCTTGAATTGAAAATGATGCTTGCTCTGTTCCGGGGGTTCTTGCTGCCGCTCTCCCTCCCTCGTGCCCCTCCAAGTCGGCACTTGGAAGGCAGGGAGGAGTGCTCTCCCTGCCTCAGGCTTTCCCCACAGGCGTGGGGAAGGGGAGGGAGGTCCCAGAACAGAGCCACGCCGCCAAGTTCAATTTGCTGCCTAAAGCTTTGTAATTCCATAGGTCATCTTTTGCTTAACGCAATGTTATTGTCATGTTATCCTAAGGCAGCAGTTGTATTTAATGTTGTCGTCATGCAATAATTGTTGTTCCAATTTTCATGCTTTCTGGATTATAATAAAATTTAAACAAAGTGATCCTGGCAGAACTGGATTAGAGTGATGCACATTTCTTGAGTTCTGTTCTGTTTTGGTGGTGTAGGCCGTAAAAAGCCCAGTCATCTTTCAATCTCTCTCCAACCTTCGCTGACCACACGATCTTTAGCTCATGAAAAAGATCTCTCTTCACTCTCCTAATCTCCAGAAGTACTCTAAATAAAATGCTGTTTCATTTTTATGGTTTTCTGTGAATTTCTCTTTCATGATCATCAGACTTAATAATCTAAGGAAAAACATTTTATTTTTTTTCTGAGAAGAGTTTTTTTCCTCATAGCCTGTGTTTTGAGACTAGTGTTCCCCAGTCTTCCCACAGATGGGGACATTGTTCTTTCCTATAGCTTTACATTAAAGGGGCTGTATCATGCTTTTTTAGCTAGTCCAAACCCTAGAAATGGCTCTAACATGGTAATAGTTTATTTTTGGCACTAAGGGAAAGTCATTTTGTGTGAAATAAAAGATTTCCAGGGCTAATTCTGAAACCCGGAAGAGAAAACGCTCTGTTTCACTGAAAATCCCGCCTCTCCCCCTGTGGACTTTGATTGACAGCGTACTTCAACCAATCAGCGCTTCAAAACAAATACGCTAGCTAGCTTTAGCTCTTTAGCTCTAGCTTCTCTACACGCAAAAACGTCTTTTCCTGTTAGAAACTCACCAAGCGCAGACCCTTCAGACCCTTCAGACTCTTGCTCTTGCTTGACTGTTGCTTTCAGACGATGGTCAAAGTTTATCTCCGTAATCGGAGATACAAAAAGCAGCAACGCTGATTGCTGAGGGCCTGCGGGATGGGGGCTCAGGGGAGCCATCTTCACTGTGTGACGTCAACGTGGGAAACAGAGCGTTTTCCCAGGTGCAGGAGGGGCTGCCTCTCTGATACCCCTTTCACCCTGCAACTAGCGGGTTGACCCATGTTTTCGACCCGTGTTTTCAACCCGCTAATTGCCTTTTGTGTCCTTTCACACTGCCTGCAGACCCGCGTCTAAACCGCCTGCTGGCGAGCCGCGTTGCTGCGTCTTCCCGCACTGATAGTGTCCCGCGTTGATGACATCATCAGCGCGACGGAGCAAAGCGAAAGTAAACAATGCAGCGGAACACAGTCCCCGTTACCTGTAGACGAATCTCCTCTTCCCCACGGATCCAGAGGAGCTCTCTGGTCTCGCTATCTTGCCAATACTGGGTCACCTTGATGAAGGAAATCTCACGCTGTGTCCAGAAACAACAACTAGCGCGCTAACGTAGCCACGCTGCGTCGACGTCATCGCGTAAGTTACCGCGTCAGCTCGCGTCTGCCTTTCACACTCCCTTTCGCCGCTCCCACTAAAAGGCGATAGTAGTGACCCGCTAAAAACCCGGGTCGATTGCAGGGTTGAAAAACCCGGGTCTAATGCCGAGTGAACACTTTCACACTGCCACGAGGACCCGGGTAATTAGCGGGTTTAAACGGGTTTTTTGGCCAGTGTGAAAGGGGTATGAGCAGCAGAAACACGAGGAAAGCTCATACAAGCAGGCACGATGGAAAAAAACGCTTTGGGGGTGTTTTTGATGAGTACATAACTATATAACAAGGTTAAAACATACAAAAAATGAATTTTGCATGATACAGCCCCTTTAAACCCTGAGTATACCGGATAAGTTGTGATACGACCATGATGTTTGTACAAGTATCTACACAGTGAATTAAGAAAGGTAAAGTAATAATAAGTAGTGAAATTGCTTTTCAAGTAAAGTATGAGTAAAGTAATCTCATGACAATTTCCACAGATAATAAGTAACTTTTAATTAATTACTTTTTTAAATCAGTCCCCAAAACTGTGTGTCACAGTAACTCTACAGCAACACAGATGTTTACATACATTAACAAGACTTTCAAAAGGAACAAAAATGACAGTTGACACAGCGAAGTAATGCGTCTAAGTTCCAAAGAAGTAACTGTGATCACTCCGTAATTTTCTAAATAATCTGGCCATGACAGCCTGTTTATTCGTAAAAATGGCATGTGCGGACTGCTTAACTTTTTGTATAGCCCTGTACTGAATTCTGGAATGAAACATTTCCTTCATATATGAATCCAGCTCTGAGTTGGTAAGTACTTTATGAATGAGATGACCATTTGTTAAATGTCAAAGCACACTACTGTTATCCTATAATTTCATTTAGTGTTGGTTCAGTGAATCTTTCTCCGTCAACATTGTTTTATTATCTTGAAAAAAACACTTTAGGCATAATCGTGCTGTTTTTGGTGGGGGTAAAATAACACAGATGTAGTTGAACCGGTGTACTCATTCATGGTGTCTCTGACAGTTGTTTCATGTCAAATGTAAATCTGTGTCGCGGTGCTGCCGCCCTCCTCGCTTTGACGAACGGTTTCCAGTTGAGGAGAGACAAATCGCTCCTCATTTGGCTGCAATTCTCCATATGCATCATTTGCCCTGTTCATGGGACGTTTACCAAGAGGAACCCTGTCTTACACACACACACACACACACACACACACACACACACACACACACACACACACACACACACACACACACGGAGGATCTAGTCACAGAGGCAAACAGGGATCTCAGACAGCAGTGGAGAGTGGCAGAGGAGTCCCCATAAAGCCAAGGTTAATTCCTCTGCCTCTCCATCCATCACTGAGCAGCTGAGAAGGTGGAAGGGGGGTGTGTGACGGACCACTTCTAACCATTTCTAACCATACAGCCATACACACACACTCTCTC
Organism: Salarias fasciatus; assembly: GCF_902148845.1. NCBI lineage: Eukaryota > Metazoa > Chordata > Actinopteri > Blenniiformes > Blenniidae > Salarias > Salarias fasciatus. The sequence continues at coordinate 28,294,096 of NC_043766.1, read as the reverse complement.
TATCTCTATGTGTGTGCGTGTGTGTGTGTGTGTGTGTGTGTGTGTGTGTGTGTGTGTGTGTTGTGTGTGTGTATATATATATATAATATATATATATATATATATACACACATATATATATATATATATATATATATATATATATATATATTATATATATATATATATATAATATAGTATATATATATATATACAGTTGAGGAAGACACGGGTGGGGCAGAGTGGAGTGGAGGGTCTGCATCGCCCCATTGTCTCCCCAAGCACCCATAAAGGGCGTAGGAGGCGAGGGATCATAAGCCTCGTTTGGCAGGAGTTATGGCTGCCAGCAGAAGGCGAGTTGGAGCGAACAGGCAAGCGGGCCAGACCAATGACAGCTCAGGATGCAGTTGTCACGGTAACCGGCAGGTACTGATGCCGACGGGGTCAGGAGGGATCCTGGGCGGACAGTTGAGACGTCACTGTCTCCGGTGATCAATGGCCAGCAGACAGAGGGAGGGCCGGGGGGGGCAGGCTCTACATACTGAGGCTCCACAAGAAAAAGACGAGAAATATTTTGGAGTTTAAAGCTGCTAAAGTAGAGATATTAAAGGTGTAATACAACATTTTGATTTCCGGGTGGATCACCTAAATAATTGGTGGGTCTGCTTGTCAATCATTCTGACGAGCTGCTTTCACAAGGCGGTTCTACGTGCTTGCGCCCAATCAGCTTCTCCCTTTTGCGCATGCGCATTCAGAGTGTTTATGTAGCCGGTGAGCTTCTGAGCTAGTACTTACCGATGGCGAGTCTGACATAATGAAACTGTAACTGTTTCGGAAAAAAAAGCTTTATTTATGAGCGAGGCGGATCGCAGAAACTGTAAACAGAGCCGTGCACGCCGGAGAAGAGGAGATCGCGCTCGTACACTTCCGCGTTTCCTGGGAGAAGCAGGAGAGCCGGGCGGACGGTCTGGCGCATGCGCGTTGTTCAAAAAGTGAGTAACAGACGTGGGGCTTCGTCTTTTCGAGAAAATCGTGTATTAGACCTTTAAGGTTTCACAGCGTGCCAGTGTCTCCTCACTGGAAGCTGTTTCCTGGTTCAACCCTGCAAGTTTGGAGAACAGATTCACTTTTTTATGCAAATCTGTTAACCCTTTAGTCGGCCTGCGATAAACAGCACCCCCAGAGTTCATCTGAGGATATTTCAGTGTTACAGAGACGGTGAAACTCAAAACAGCTTCACACTGACCAAAATCACACATATTTCAGAACATGCAAACTCCACAAAGAAAAATTGGGTTTGTCAAGACACCTTCAGCTATAGCAGATGTTGCAGTTGTCCTATAAATCACAGCGCCGTTCAGAAAAATCTCCACTGGTCATGCTCATCTGTGCTGTGCATCCAGGGAGGACCAGCACAGCTGGTTTCAGTTACCCGTCCCCACTGGTCCTGCAGAGCTCCCTCGTGTCGGGCAGCTGGACCTTATTAAAACGATGCAATGCTCGCATCCTGCTTATTCTCTCTCGCTCTCTCTCTCTCTCTCTCTCTCCCTCCCTCTCCCTCTCTCTCCCTCTCTCTCTCTCCTGCTCTGTGTGTCTTGGAGGGTCATTTGCCTGTTCAGATGAGATTATGAGCTATAATGGAGGAGGTGTGGAGTGCTGAGACAAGGAGAAATGGCCTGCCGTGCAGATAGAAGATTTGATGGTTAGTCGATAGCTCTTCTCCATCGCCAGGGAGGGAGGAGGAGCGCATGGAGATGGCCATGCATGGACCTTGATTCTATATAGGAAATGCATTATTTTCCAAGATTACCTCAAACGGTCTCGGAAAATGATTTTAGCATGAACTAACCTTGAACATTCCCATACTTATGTAAATGATCACCATCAGTGGTAATCAATGAGTGGAATAGCCTTGAGAGTCTTAAATGTTATTGAGAACATTTTCAATTTGAACCGCATTTCTTTGTCAGGTTGGTTGTAATAGACTTGTAAGACAAGACGAGGGGTCACATTGCTCCTCCATCATTTTCCTTCAGTATAATGATCATTTTAAAGTGTTTCCACTGAGCAACAGCTGTATATAGAATAGAATAGAATAGAATAGATTCTTAATTCAAGAGGAAAGTATAGTTTGTCATGTTGTCATAAGTTGCTTGTTGCTTTGGGCTTAAACTGCAATATGATGGAGTTCGCTTGAGTGGGGAAAGAGTCCAGTTCAGCACAAAATAACAAGAATGGACTGCTTTTGGGTTCACTTTCATTGTCTTCAACAGGAAGAAGAAAAACAACAAAGGACGGTCAAGGTGAGAGGGAGAATGAAGTGAAGGACCACAGAGAGGAGGAGGATATTTGACCTTTGTGTAAAATGTTGAGGAGCTGAAGGTGGCTTGACTGGGCAGGAAAGAATTTCAAAGATATTAATATTTCTGAAATAATCACTTAAAATTGTCTTTCATGTCATTTATCAACATTTATTCCATATTTCTGTTATCAAAAATTCAATTTAAAAAGAAACTCTAACAGAAAACTCATTGTAAATAAAAGTTTTCAGTGATGTATAACTAATTACACAGCCCTGCTAATTTATCAGCAATTTTTACGTTTTCTTATTTGATTTTTTTAAGTTCAGATGTCTTACCACTAATGCTGACAAATACAACTGTACTTTTCAAAGCTGGTACATCCATACTTTTACTCAAATAAAGGAGTTAAGGAGTAATTTATTGCACTGGCTAACATACTCCAAATTTAATGAAGAACGTGAGTAATTTCACCTCCTTGGCCCCTTGATGTAATGTTTTAACACCAAAGCCAAAAAAGTGCCGTCCTCGCCAACTGATTATGGTTTTATAATACAGCTGGCAACACTCGTTACTGTAATGGCCTCAGTTAATTAGAAATAATTAGCATTGTGCCGCTGTGAATATTTGTATAACTTTTTATTTTTAACCACTGTCAGAGAGATTATGAGGCTTTATTCCATAGATCCAAAGATTTGTTGTGGGTTTCATCAAACTGATTTATTCTGGTTAAATTGCTGTTTTTCTAATCTTTGGTGAGCAGCTGGAAAACAATGTGAAGAGGCTGAGACAGAGGAACGAAATTCAGCAGACACAAGGTGTGTGAACGAGACTGGGAAAGGTGGAAAAATGAAGATGCAACAAGAGGAAATTGATTGGTTCAAGTACCAGTGTCAACAGTGCAGAGCAGAGGAAAGTGCATGAAAGAGGTGAAGAGGAGGAGAGCCGACAGGATGCAGGGAGGAGAGACGAGCTCCGACACACGGAACTGACTGAACTAAAACATAAGACACATTTTAAACCTGCATATGCTGTAGCACTATACAAAACATAACGCAGAGTAATAAAAGACATTTGTAACTCAGTAAAGTAAAAAAAAAAAAAAAAAAAGAAGATATGAAGATAAATATTCAGAAGATTCAGTAAAGGTTTGATGAAAAAGAAAAGGTCTCTAAGACACTTCCAACTGCACAGTCATGGACTTTAATCTTCCAGATGCTTCATTCTATTATTTTTTTCTCAATGATTAAAAAATTAAATAAAGCTTCAAAGCCTTAGAAGCCATTAAGATAATTAAACGTTTAAAAGAATCCATATAACTATTAAAATAACCTTAATCCAATTCCGACTCACGCAGGTGTCAGATTCTGGGGGATTGCAACCGGTGACTGTTTCCTGCTCCCACTCACGCTTTCACAACTTTCATCCAGCTCTTTATATTGGTGACACAAATATACACAAACACACCAACACAAAAATAAGTGAATGAAACGCCATGACCTCCGCAGCATGGCACCAACAGTCTGGAGAGGCGCGTTGCACTTCGGTCTCTTCACATGATGCCCTCAAAACCTCAACGTCAGTGAGCATCTCAAAGAAAAGAGGAGACAAAGAGTGAAATACTCTGAACAGGTCCCACTTGTGCAGTGTGTGAACACAGCTCTCACACCTGAAGAACAAACCAGACAGTCCACAGACGTGGCTCACCTACCTCAGATTTCTGGAGCATGTCCAACAAGTCCTCTTAATGCCCATGATAGTCAGTCTCATAGACCGGAGCAGTAATGCCATGCCGGACCTGAGGTCCGTGCAATAATGCAGAGGTGTTCAAACCAAGACAAATCCACATCATGCTACTCTAGTGTATCTCATCTGCTTCCAGGGCTTTGCCACCAAACTGTTACTTCCCTATCCTGAAGACTGAAACCAGTGAAATGATGTCCTCCATCCAGATGCCTCCTGCCTCCCTCCGGTGAGGAAGACTAGTCAGTGTAACTATCTCTAATGGGACTAGATGTCTGTTTATGGAGGTTGCGCTAATCTCTCACCGCTTGTTCACGGTCCTTTCATTATCTAAACTGACATTTGAGTTATGATGATAAGCAATAACTAAAGATGATCCTGAACCATCGGAGTCATTAGGAATATACAGACACGCCATCTGAACATGTCTGCCACGGTAATCACCCTGGTTAAGGTGATTTAGCCAGTTTCAGCCAGAGATAAACATGTAGGTTGTTCCACAGGTGAGCGAAAGAGAAGCTAAAAATAAAAATGTTTCTTCTGGAGGATTTCTTTGGTACCTCCACTTAGTTGGGCAGCATCAAGAGACTGAGAGATTTCTCTGCTTTTGAGGTTTTCAAAAATTTAATTCAGATAATCGAATTTAAAACCAAAGTGGGACATTTTATAAACTCTGGAGCAGACTTGAAAAACTTCTATTTCAAAGGCCAGATGTGGCTAATAATAAGCTCCATCCACAAATATTCTGCTGTCTTTTTTTAAAGTAGACCTTTAGTGCACAAAGGAAACATATGTGAAGAGAGTGAGATGATAAACACTGTGAACATGTATTTATCATTGAGTGGCAATATTATGAAACTGTGTTTTAAATGAAAGGAGAAACATTACTCTTCTACCATTCTGAATGACCACCAGGTTACGCTAATACGGCATGCAAAAATATTTACCTTCGAGGCATTACTATGGAGAAGGAGTGTTTTCGAGGCGTCGGTGCAGGTTTGTGAGGTTTATCTCGTGTCCCTCCCGATCGCTGAGCTGCCTGAGTGGAAGAAGGACGGAGTGACAAGAGGCACCGCAGGGACGAACATCAACACTGACGGAAAGCATGAATGACACCTGCCACACGGCAGCTCAGAGTGCTGTCTGCTGCGCTAACAGCTGCTCTGAAAGAGGCCTGTGATCGACCAGACCTGACATAAACACAAGTGAACACACACACACACACACACACACACACACACACACACACACACACACACACACACACACACTGGCGCAAGGATGCAAGGAAATACGGCCAAGGGCGTTTTAACGATGAGAATTCCTGTTTTATATAATGCTGGCGCCTCCAATTCTGCAAATATCATCGCTTCTCATTCGACCACTAAAATTTGGCAAAAGGTGTCAACTATGACAAATTCACAAAAGAAAGCAAAAACTTACAGTATGTGTGTGAAAATTACCAAAAACAAAAAAGAAACATAGAGACTACTCCCCTGCTTTATATTCCTAATGACCATCTTGAATTTAGAATTCACTTCATGAAGACATCTAACAGATTTTTCAGGTAGACAGGTAGTCCAAAAAAATGGACTGCATTCACCTAAAAGAATTATTATTATTATTATTATTATTATTATTATTATTATTATTATTATTATTATTATTATTATTATTAAAACAAATAACTGAATTCAATATTTTACTGCTGAATGTAACTGAAGCAGCAGTTCCATGATGTATTTAGACACCCACTATTTAGCCAATGCATTTCCCATCAATGTCTCACAGCGATAAAAGCTGCTTTACAAGTAACTCAATCAGAATGCATGAAATACTTTTATTCTGAGATTTAATTGGAGTAAAACTATTAACTCAAACCTTCTCAGGATGTTTCAACATGCTTTCTGTACTTTCGTTTCAGAAAGTTTGTGGTTCCACCACGTTTTGAAAATGCTGAACTTTCATTGCCCTTTTGTTTTGTTGAAGTTTGCTCTAAAACAAAGCAGCCTTGCCTCTCCTAAAGTTGATTTCATACAGCTCGCTCATGAGGAAAGCCTCTCAGCCGACCGCTAATTCGACCCCTGAGCCGGTGGTCTCTGCTCTGCCGCCCAGAGAGCCCACTGTGTGCTGCGTGCAAAGTTGCCGGTAAAGTCCTGTGTGAGACTGTGTCTAAAATGCATGTGAATGTGTGCAGTGAGCTGAGTGTATATGCATGGCCGCACCTACTTTAATGCATGAAGCCTATCTGCTGCTCATTCATATTTATCTGCCACACATGTATGCATCCTGGCACACAGCTGTTCCACTGCAGGTACCGGTAATCGTACGCTCGCCACTGCTAATGCGGAGCGGCGCGCCGCCTGCCGCAGCCCTGTGTCGTGTTGTTTCAACTGTTTGCAAACAGTTTGAGTGAGAGTTGGAACAGATGACGCTCTGCATGAAGCAGCAGCCGCAGCTCGGCCATTCCGACGTTTAGTTCAAGTAAAACCCTGAGAGACGCCGGCAATAAGGACCTGTCAAAGCTTTCAGTGTCAGGCTAATGTGCAGACAATGCAAACACTCGCATGCATGCAACCCACACACACACACACACGTTCAGCTGCTGTCATTGACATTATTGACTTGTCTATCAAGCGGAATCAAGGATTATCTTAACCTTCGCCCCGCGGCTCCTCCACTCGACAAACACAGGACGCGCCGTGAAGGAAGAATTAGTAACAACCAGGCTGTTCGGGATCGAGGTGGGACGAGACGCTCCCTCCGTTCTAAATATCCTTCCTGCTGATGAGAAGGTCAGAATTTATCCCAAACTTTCAGGAACAGTTGAGCACGTGTGCAGAAGTCCATCACTTTGATTCATCTTCTTAGTTTTAATAGATAAAAAGCATCATTAATATTTGCCGCTGGATGAAAACAGTACTCACTTCACATGTGCGCATTCATAAAAACATATTTTAACGACACATGACTAATTTCTGTAAGTTACCTGCATGAATGACCTGTTAGTAGATTTTGTAACAACCTGGGACATTTCATCTGAATCAGTGTCCTCCCAGCCATGTTACTCTGGAAAGTACCTCATCCATGAGATTAACCAAGTTTAGTTTCGGCAGATAGATGATGGCATGACGGGTGAGAGCAGGCACTGTGGTTCGGATCAGAACAGGAGCATCAAGATGGTGCTGGAAAGGCGGCCTCTGTGTCGCTACTGTACTGCAGTGTGCGGTTTGAAAAGCAAACATAGGAGGGGGCGTAACAACTGTCCCTTGTGGGGCGGCTGGAGCCAGATGGTAGTTCTCTTAATCGCAGCGCTACAAGTTTGGGCTCTGATCCTTGTCCACATGCCAAAGAATCCCTGAGCGGGACATTGAAACCAAATTGTTCCCAATATAGTTAAGCACCTCGCATGTCGACTGTCACCACTGGTGCATGTGTGCGTGCGAGTGATAAACAATGTAAAGCACTTTAGGACTGCTGAAACGGAAAACCCCTGCGAGAGTTTTATTAGTAAAATCCATTTACTATTCACAGGTTTGAGCTAAAAGGGCTCCTGTAGTCTGATGAACAGTGAAAACAACTGCACCAGATCTGGCTTCCTTAATGTTTTCTTCAATAGCTTTGCATCAACAACTTGTTATGTTTAGTAAACACTTCAAAGAAAGACTCCCATGATTTGACAAGCTGGTCTCATCTCTTCACACTCAGTTGTAAAGGAAAAAGTTGGCTCACTGTTTGGACCTGATCAACAAAACTGAGGTTCTCACTAAGTGTACTAATGATAATGTATGAAATTTACATTTTGTTGTGCTGAAACAGGTGTGAAAAGACCCTTGGAAACACTGTCTGGTTAAACTATGCCTCTTTTTACAGTTCAAGTACTCTGGGCTTTGCAATTGACTCATTTACAACATGTTTCAGTAGCCCTTCCTCTCAGGATAGTTAAAAGGAGGTGACGGCATGCATTAACAGACTGCTACTGATATCCAGACCAATTAATTGCTCAACAGTATTGATGATATTGAACGTTTCTGTGGAGAAAGAAATTGCACCCAGTCTTTTAAAGTGTTCCACATTTTCACATTTCTTCATGCACTGCAGCAGTAGAGCCTAAAGTAAATTAAAGAAAGCTGTATTATCTAATATGCACATGAATACGAGGCTGAAAAAGGACGCTGCAGCAGTGGACAAACTACGCTGGTGTTCTCCTTCTTGTTTATGACCCCTCTCATCTCTAAATAAAGACGCTTCCCATTTTGCTTTCCACCCTCCTCTCCCACCATATCGCCCCCTCCCCATCTCCCGCGCTCTGTCTCACTCCGCCTCTGACACCCTGATCAATTCCCCATCAAATCCTAATGCCACGGTTTAACTCAAGTGTGGCATCTTAATTAGAACGATAACTGCACACTGTCAGGGTCATCGACTGCGCCGGCCGCCAACCAATGCTTCTCATCGACAGGCTGCCAGCGAGCAGAGAGGCTCTGAAAGCAGGGGACAGATGGACAGAAAGGGGGAGGGCGTCCGAGGCAGAGCGGGATGGATGGACAGAGAGCGGGGGGAGAGTCAGGTGTGACGTTTACCTGGGTCATCACCGGCCCCCAAAGCTGTTTCAGTCCCATTAAACAGCAGATAATCATCCATTCATGTAGAGAGGGAGAGTGAGGCTTCTGGGACATTTGTTTGTTTGTTTGTTCGTTTGTTTTTAACAGAAGTCATCTGAAGTGGTGAAAGCATCTGCAAGTGACAAGGTAATATTAGTTATAAATTACAGCTTGATCATTTTTTTTTAATTTCCATTAACTTCCTTTAAAAAAAGGTTTGGGAAACATGGTACTAACAACTCTGAAATAGCAAGGAAGGACTCATATTCAGGAAAAAAAAAAAGATTTCTGAGATATCTGAACTTCAAAAATAAATATTGACAATAAAAGAACAGTCAAACATTTAAGAGACAGAGAGTGAGAGTGTGTGAGAGAAAGAGAGGGAGAGGGGGGTCATAAACTGTAGGAGAGTGACAAATGTTCCTACATGCTGCGGGTGTCGACCGTTCCAGACGAAAGATAACAGTCGTGAGAGAATCGTGTTGGTATCTGTGGTCGTGGCTCCATACCGGTGGTCCTATTGCACTCCCAGAACGGATGAAGGACGGCCGTTGTCATAGTCTTGTGACTAAAGACCTCTGATAAAATTCTGACAGTGTTGGATATTTTGAGGGATCGTCTCACAGTGTGGCTGCTGCTGCTGCGACCTGCAACAACCAGCCAATGGAAATGCAGGATGAAAATGATGTACTGCTGATACTAACTAAATGGATACAGCTAAAGATGCTCTGATGGATGGATTGTATAAAAGGCTGGGTTTAGGGGAGTGTTGGTTCTGGTGGCCAGAAATGATGGCAGGTCATCAGCTGTGGCGTTTGAATGTCCAGCAGAGCGTGTGAGCTAGCAGACCCTGCTCCTTAGACGAACTCACCTGTTCTTGCGAGTCTGGCGTTCTTCCTCTACCTTTTCGGAACACCGCTACCAAGCCGTGCCTGTGTGTCATCCGGTAGTTAATCCGTGTTTGTTCCCTTAATTGATAAATCTATTGTCGGCATTTGCGCTGGTGGGAGCGCTTGTTCCTACACCCGCGCATTCCAGGCGGGAGGGGTTAACTTACCTACCGTATTGGCCCGAATATAAGACGATACTTTTTTCCAGAAATGGTATTCTCAAAAATGGGGTCGTGCTATAATGGAGGACTAGATGGAGCCAAAGTACCGGTGAGCTGTACTGCCTCTGCTTGCATGCAGTGGCTCAGCCGCCCTGTTAGGGGGAGCTAGTGAGTTGGACAGAGTGTAAGCCCAGTGTTGCCAACTTGGCGACTTTGTCGCTAAATCTGGTGACTTTCCAAAGCCTCTTGGAGACTTTTTTTGTCAAAAGCCACTAGCGACAAATTTAGCGACTTTTCTGGTGCTCTGGAGACATGACAGGACATCTCGTTGATGTCCTCAATGAGCAGCGTGTGCTGCCGTGAGCCCCTCTCCCGTCCCAAAGCACTCACAAGCGGCCAGTCTCACACAGCGCTCCCTGCTGCAGACAGCTGCATAAAAGGCTGGGTTTAGGGAGTGTCCGGGTTGGTTTTGGCGGCCGGAAATGATGGCAGGTCATCAGCTGTGGCGTTTGAATGACCAGCAGAGCGTGTGAGCTAGCAGACCCTGCTCCTTAGACGAACTCAGCTGTTCTTGCGAGTCTGGCGTTCTTCCTCTACCTTTCCTGCCTCACCGTACGGACATGCGTGTTGTGATTGATGCCAGATGCGCGAATCCACAGTATATGACCAAAGTGAGTACCACTGATCCGCAGCATGCGTTTGTCCCCGTCAGCTGTGATCCGTGTGTTCTTTCCGTGCCGTGCTGGCCTCCCTTATTACAGAAAGATGCTCATTCCTGCCGCTACCAAGTCGTTCCTGTGTCGTTCCGGTAGTTTAATCCGTGTTTGTTCCCTTAAAGGTGCTGTAGGCAGGCTTCGGCATCTCCGCCATCTTGCTGAGGGTTACCTAAGCAAGATGGCGATTTGACCCATCTAAGATGGTGATTTGAAACCCAGCACAGCCAATCCGGTCCTGTTTTTTCTGACATCACGCCCTTACGCAAGTTAAGCCCCTCCCACAAGAACGTGCGACGAACGCCCCTCGACCAATCACGGTTAGAGCCTCATGGGCTCTTCTGATTGGTCAAAGATACCTGGAGCTGTCGAGATTCCTTTTCAGCTCAGAACAGAGACAGATGGAAACGCTGCGCCCTCGCGGTAGTGCAATTATACTACACTCCTAAAGGATTATCAATGGATACTCTAACATTTAATCCAAAGAAAACACAGAAAAATTAGCATTGACTAGCAAAATCCTGCCTACAGCACCTTTAATTGATGAACCGATTGTCGGCAGTTGCGCTGGTGGGAGCGCTTGTTCCTACACCTGCGCATTCCATGCGGGCGGGGTGAACTTACCTATATGTGATATACCTTTTTGCTCAGTGGCGTTCTTTCCACTTTCTGTATTGGTGCCTATTGGATGACAGATGTGAATGATTTATGTTACTGTTAAGCGAATTGACTGAAGTTGATTTGTTCCTTATTATGATTTATTTTCAGAACTGATTTGTGGGAAGGTGCATCACAATAAACGCATCTGAAGAGCAATAAACCTCCCTCCTGTGTTCTTACCGACACTCATCTTGAATGCTGGATCAACCTAAAGAACTGCGCCTACTCCACCCTATCTCACTTACATGGATGAATGGACGGACGGATGGATGAATGATGGATGGATGGATGGATGGATGGATGGATATATAGATGAAAGGTGTCCACCTTGACAGGCGATGCTGTGTCAGTCTAACTGAAACTGAGCTGGTTCCACAGCTGAAAGCTCTGCCTCCTCTTCTACTTTAATAGAAACTAGGAACCTCCCGTAAGCAGCACTCTGAGACAGAAGCGTTGTCCTCGGGTAATATGGAACTTGAAGAAAGCTGGACAGTTTTAAATCAGGTTCTGCTGATGAATCTAAAGATTTGGTTGATCGGTCTGTGACAGGCTTTGGGGAGTGTGTCTTCAATTTTTTTTTCCCTAATTGTGAGATTTTTGTCAGGAAAGAAGTTGACAACATCACTCCTGCTCAAAGTTAGAGTGATATGAGGCTTAAGAAAGCTGTGACGTTTAGTCAGTGTGGCTGGAGTGCTGAACAGAGACCTGGGCTGGTTCTTGCCTTCTTCTGTTAAGGGGCAATGGCAGGTAGTTTCAGTTTTGTGGAAGTCTTTTTTTTATAGATGAGCAAACTTTCTTTCCAAACCCTTCTAGTTGAGTTGTTAGTTGCTTTTGAAATGAAACCACACACACATGCACACAGAGAACAATACACTGTAAACGTGACTAATGGTGAGTTCACGGATGTTCGAATAGACAGACGACTAAGTTGGAATGTTATGAACAGAGACTTTCAGCTCTAAAACAGAGTCCAGGAGAATATGGACTGAGATTCATGAGACTCTGGAGGAAAGCATACATACTCTTACATGTGAACCAGGTTTGAAAAATGTGGAAAATTCAAAATATAATGATTTACTGAAATCTGTCAAAAAACCTACAGGAAGATGGTGAAGGAGCAAAGCATCAAGAATGAGAAGAGAGAGAAGAATTAACAAAAATTAAATGAGACACTTAAAGATAAACAAAGCAGAAAGTAAAAGGTTTCCCATCATTCTTTTAAAAGCGCACAGCTCCTTTGCACCAGACAAACAGGGAATTCCCTCTGTCTCAGTCTTTCAGCTGGTGATTTGTCCTCTCAGGTTGTTTTCCTCTGCGCAGAGATGAGGGGAGAAGACAGAGGGGTGAGAAAGAGAGATAAAAGACTGAGACATGAGGAGCAACTTTCCCTTTTTATGTGACAAATAAAGAAATCAATAAATCATTGTGGGCCTTTGACAGGTTGTGGTGAGGAGGGGCTGCTCGTTCTTCATAGACTATTTATGAAGCTGTCGTCTCTCTCGCTCTCTCTCTCTCTCTCTCTCTCTCTCTCTCTCACTCTCTCTCTCTCTCTCTCTCAGATTGTGTGTTGGCTGGTCAGTTGGTTCATTGGTTTGTTGCAGAGTGAAAGTACCATTTGAAATATTTAAATGTTTGCGTGCATTTCACACCAGACCTGTGGCCCCTACTGAGGGTACTGTGGCTGCATGAGGAGGAGGAGGAGGAGGAGGAGGAGGAGGAGGAGGAGGAGGTCAGTCACAGCTTCACCGCGTGTCCTACTGTGTGTGTGATTCTCAGTTTCTGTACAAATTAGCAATACTTGGTGTTTGGGCTGCTCCCTTCCAGGTGGCCACAGTGGATCGTGTGATGATCAGCGCATTTTGTTTGTCACAGGTTTTTACGCCGGATGCTGTTCCTCACAAATCCGGGCAGTTGGTGGGTGAGAGCCTTGCCCAAGAGCCAGGGAACTGTCAGCAGTAGAATTTGAAGGAGCAGACCTCTTTTACAGCTACTTTCCTCTCCTAGGATAACATTATCATTATATCTTAAATGTGTCATGTGGGTCTAATTGTCTGTGTCTCTGTGTTTCTGCTGTGATGGACGGAGACGTGTCCAGGATGCTTCTAGACATGGTCAGCTGGGATTGACTCCAGCAAACAGCAACCTGAAAGTTGTTGAGATGATGGATGTGTCTCTGCATTGCCTATAACGGTACATACATCGCTTTATTTTTCTCTCCTGTAAATACAACCTTCACCATAGGTAACAAGCAACAAAGTGCAATTCTGAGATATTGATATTTAACTTCATTCTTAAGAATCTTTTCACTGTAACTCCTACCTTTGAGCCGATAATACTCCATACGTCCTCCTCTTGGATGTTTGGATGTTCCTCATGTTCCTGCTGGTACCTTGGACCATGTCCATTAGTTCCCTCCTAATCCGAGTTCACTGAGAACATAAACAATCAGGATTTACGCCCGCCGACCCAGCTCACCTCTTATTGACTCCCCTCACAGAGAAAAGGAGGCACCACAGATTACAGAGTGCAAAGTAGTAGTACAAAAAAAAAAAAAAAAAAAAGACACTGCTACCAAAAGTATTTCAGAAAAGGCTGAATGAATCCGTCACATCTGGCATAATGGAGAATTCCTCACTCTAACAAAGACAGATTCATTCAACACTTGAAATATTCCTAAAGTGGTTCTAGGACAGTGAGTGTTGGCTGGGGTCCAGGTTTCAGGTATCGGAGGTCAGTGGGATGTTGTTTCCCTCATAACTTTTTTTTATTTATTTTTTTTTATTTTAGATAAGAAGTCATAATGAAAAGAAAAAAAAATGGAGTGTAAAACTATTGTTTCTTCATTTCAAACAAATTTTCTGAATTTATTTAAAATGGAATAGAGGATTATTTCATTTGGCTTTGTAGTGTTGTATCCTGGTCAAGCTAACAGGGAAAAATTAACATTCATGGAATAGGATTTATTTCAAAACTACAAATTTAGCAATTTTGAAAACACTTGCAGAATGGATATAAACACTTGGCCAGCTCACAAGAGCAAAGGTGTCCTTTGAATGGTGATAGCTATTAGAAATAACCAAACAAAATTCTACATAAGGGAAAGCATTATGACAGACAAAACAAAACATTTGTGGGATGAGTACTGGGGCGAGTGATGTGGTTCAGGTTCAGAGAGAGGGGGCAGATCGTCACACATTTCAATAGCTCCTCTTCAATAGCATATTCAACTTCTTTGTTTTCTTTCATTTTCGTGAGTAAAACTAAATGTGATCACAGTTAAATATCGAAGAACAGCGGCTTCACCTTTCCTTGGAGCCAGTGTGGCGTGGGACCCGGCGGTGGGTTGGCCGGCTCCCCGTCAGAGCTCTGCTGAGTCCCTCGCCGTCTCTAAGCAGGCCTTCAATGGGCATTAGTTGATTAATGAATTAGATCCAAAGGGAGGGGCTCTGGCAAAGAGTACAGCCTCCATAACCTGCTGTAATCCAGCTATTACAGGAAGATTATCCTGATTATTACAGCAGAACAGACTCAACACACCCTGAGCTCAAATTACCCAGAGGTGCTAGCTGAAACATTCTGTCCGTTTTTACTTTGGGATAATCCTTTAATGACCGTGGCTTTGATGTAAGACCCCCACTGTGGATGTAGATGAGCCAAATGTGTAATCAGTCATTAGGAACAATTTGGGGTGTCGTATCTCGCCCACCCAGGACATTTCAGCACATGCACAGCGGGGAGATATGAATCAGTCAACACTGGGATTGGAAGAAGACCTGCCCTCCACTCTTATCTCCCGTAGATTCTGTAAGACTTTTCTGAGCCTGGTTCTGTAGCAGGGCTTTCCTCGTCGCTGTTTCTCTAGCAGAAACTCACTAACTCCTCCCAGTTTTCCTCCCGGTTTTAGTGCGGTGCCGTTAAATGTTCCCCAATGACTTATGTTGTGCATTGCACTATATAAATAAACTGAACTGTGCCCCCCGAGCGCAGAGCCAACCCATAAAGAAGTCCCAATTTGGCCAATCTCATCTTCACTTCGGCCCACACACACACACACACACACACACACACACACACAGTTGCAGTGCCCACACAGAGAAAGCCAAGAGCTCCACGGGGGTTCGGAAGCTGAAACATATGCAGAAGGATAAGAAATCATAAGGCAGCTTGATTTGTACGCCACTTTACAGCAACAATGAACTTTACATTAGCAAAGCATATGCAGCTTGCAGAAGTGAACACAACGAGGGACATGAATAAAAGTGAGGAAAGATTTTCAACATGAATGCAAGAAATAGGCAAAGATAAAAACAAAAATCCTCAAAGCAATTAAAAAAGACAATATTAAAAATAAAATCTAAAGAAATGCGAGAGCTAAAGCTGCAGTGCAATATAACAGAAGAAGAACTGAAGAAAAGCCCACATAAAAAATTAAAAACAGCTCTCTAACGTTTGGTTCTGAATCAAAGCAGGTTCACAAGCAGAAGGTCTGAGATGAAGTTCGGAGGTTCTGCAGACCTGTAGTAGTACTTTGAAATGTTTTCTCTGTGTGACAGAAAGCCAGAGCGCAGCTCTATATCAAGACACACGGTGCAGATTTGTAACGTCGACCAAAGGAAGAAAGAAACGCTACAGACCCTGGACAGGGGAGACACAGAGACCGCCACACAGTGGGACGTCCACCTGCAACCCAACTTACAGCGAACTCAACAGTCAACTCAGAAAAGATGAGCAATGAATCCTAATGAAACTGCTGCTCCTAAAGGCGGGCATTTCTCTAAGAGGCGGTCTCAACAACGTTTTCAAATGTTTGGTGTGGCAGTTTTAGAGTCGACAGTCTCTCTTTATGGAAATCCAGCTTCATTAAAATCGCTGCGTTCATTACAAAAATAAGCAACAGCGCCAACTCCTGGCCTGGAATGATACCTGTGTCATTTTCAGCATTTCTGCCAATTCCCTGTAAATAAAACACATAATTTTCATAAACTTGCCTTGTTAACGGGAAACTTTGCTGAAACGAAAATGTAAAAATTAGGTGTTTTCACTGTAAATCTGTAAAATCCCAGTCGCTCCTCAAACCTGCTTTTGTGTCTGAGCTGTAGCTAATTCTCTTTTAACGCTCACAGTTTCAATATCGCAATTGCTTTATGTTATTAAAGCCTTTTTTCATCTTTAAAAAAGTGTGACTTTTCAATGAGAGTACAAAGACCATGGTATGCCAAATAAAATATTAAGAAATCTCAAAATGTCTTTAAATATGATATATTTCTCATGGGGTCCTGTCATAAAAATTTATGTTAGGTTAGAAGAAGAAATGTTGCAAATTCAGTGTTAGAAAACATTCAATAATGGAAATGATATTGGCGCTGTGGAAATGCAAACAAGTAAAGCATACTTTAATGTTTCACTGCAACCTCTTTCAAGTAATTTTTCTTCATTTCATAACAAAAACAACCAAAGCATAGCAGAAAATAAGAGGGAATAATAATAATTACATTAAAAATGTCTTCTGAACTCACTTCGAGTCACAGCTGCTAAAACTGAAAGCCTGTAGCAAAACTATACCAGGTGCTTTCTGTAAACTCATGCTTTTCTTTCTCACTTTAGGGGCGTTCGGTCGGAGTGAGGAGCACCTGTGAAGCCCGGTGTGTGCAGAGAGAGAGAGAGAGAGAGAGAGGGAGAGAGAGAGAGAGAGAGAGCAAACGGTAGATGGAGCACTGCGAGAGCTGGCGGCGATGCTGAGATTTAAACTCATTCTGTCTATGGCTCCATCAGATAACGAGCTGAATCAGCACGCACTGTGGCGGATATGCACACACACACACACACACACACACACACACACACACACACACACACACACACACACACACACACACACACACTCACACACTCACACACAGGCGCAGAGTTAAAGTGAGCATGCATCTGACATTTACAGATCCACAGAAGGAAAGACGGAGTCTGACACCAGCTGTTATAATGAGCAGGAGTCCTTTTAGAGGCACGACTTCATCCCTCCACTGCTTATTTTTCCTCCTTCCTTTTTCTTGATATTTCTTTTCCAGGCCGTTCAGTCTGTCTCTGCCTCTCAAGAGGTGTAGTACCGGGCTCTTTGATTTTGTATATTATCGCAGTCGTCGTAAAAACTTAGCATTTTATTTAAATTAATCCATCAACAGTTCTCTTTTACCCTTGTTGCATTGCAAAGCTTTCCATTTAATCAGGAAGTATTGTTACTGTTTCTCAGTAGAAATTGTTGCAGCTGGCAAATGAGCGAGTTTGAGCTGGATGTATGTATTATTCACAAGCATGATGACCTGTTTTTGCTTCTTTTTTTTTTTTTTTTTTTTTACATAAGTCTGCTCTGAAGTTGTAAAGACGCTCTTGCCACAGACTGATGTAAATAATCGAGAGAGCTGCGGAGCTCATCATAAACAGACCACTCCGTCCCCCTCAGAGACTTTTACACTGAGGAAACCGAGGCTCCATAAAACCTCTACACAAAAACACCTTCTGTGCCCTCTGTGCAGTGCAAAGTGCATTTTTGTGGCACAAAAATTGGTTTCACACCACATTATGGCCCTATCTGGTGAAGAAATGTCAATATAAATGCATAATGCTGACTTATCTGAATCTTAATTTCTGTTCAGAATCAGCAAAAACAAACTCCACATCCTTTAACACGGCACCACGACGGGCAGCGGCTGCACTGATAAGTTGCACGGTGGAGGACAGGAATGACCTGCAGCAGGTGGAGAGGGGGGCACGTGAGAGGGAGCGCTCTCAGACACAACCTGCACTGTTTATTACAACACTCTTCATATCGTTTCAATTCGGTTCACAGCCTTCATCAGAGCTGCAAACTGTTGTCGTTCTGAGACAATAAAAAACAATTCTATTCTTTCTGTTCTATTCTGTTTCTAAAGAGACTGCTCTCAATTATTACATTTAAGTTCATCTTGAAAAACCTTCAAAATAAGAGGCGTCTAGTTCTTTTTTCAAATTTCTCAGATAAATTCTGATGTTTTTTTCAGTATTTTTTTAAATTTATATCCATCCTCATTACCCTAAATAAATCAATGTTAACTGTGTTGACAATCCATCCAAGTTACAGTAAATTAGACAGAATATCTATTTTGTTTCTTTCGAGTATGAAGTGTTTAGCAACAGTTTGGTTTTTCTACCTAAAAAAAAAACAAAAAAAAAAAAACAAACTTAAGGCCACTATATAAGCCCAATGTTAAATTTGTTTTCACTTTTTCTCTTTATTTACTAAAGACATTAATATGGATCTGAATCCTTTACACACTGATCAAACCACGACCAGCAAACACCTGGAAGGAGCTCTGTTCATTATCTGCTTTTTAAGATTTACAGGTTTTATAGGCTGGTTTTAAAAACCCAGGTGTCTGACAAACACAATAGAAATGTTAAAGTGTTCCACTGAAATGTGATAGAGGTTATAAGAACTTATAATGAAGAAATAATCAATTGAGAGTAATTAAAGGCAAGGTTCCCTATAAATAAATCTCTTTGTAAGTCAAAATACTTCTCAGGTTGTTAATAGGTTTTTAAAAGTTAAATATCAATTTTGGGGGAAGATATGAAAGTTGGTAATGGTACTAAAAGATGTGCTTCAAAGGTTTGGATATGAGATCCAGGGAACCTAAAAGGTCTCCGACATTCACAAACAATTTTGCTGTAATTCAGTATTTTTCAGAAGCAATTTGGAGGCTTTGCATGAAGAATAACTCCTCCAGTATTTCCCATCGCTCTCCTCCATCTCTGCTCCTCGTCCTCTCTCCTTCCCGCTTGTTTTCGGCCTCTCGGTTCGCGCTGGATTGCTTTCAGAGCCCCGCTGTCAGTGCTAACCACACCGTGACCCCACTGACCCCTCTTATATCCGCCGCCTTATCTCTCCCGGCCCACCGCCGCACCCTGCGCCTCAGCCTGGGCCACAGACTCTGCTGCTGCGTCTCCCCGTGGAAGAG